>NC_135959.1:30890287-32090287 GCF_053455715.1 Rhinoraja longicauda | reverse complement strand
AGAGGCTAGAAGAAATATTTTAATCCATAGGATTCTTAACTTTTAAAATTAACCACACGAGGACTGTAGAAGCTCAGTTGCTCAATTTATTCAAGGCCAAGATCAATATATACAAGTTGCAGAACTGAGCTAATTCCACTTGCCTGGGCTGGGCCCAAATCCTTCCAAACTTGTATTGTCCATGTGGTTATCCACTATCTCTCACAACTCATTGCGTATGCACACCACACGATGTGTGAAAAATTTGACCCTCAGGTCCCTTTTAAATTTCTCCCTTCTCTCTTCCTTACCCTAGTGAAAAGACTATGGTTGTTCACCATATTTATATCAATCATGATTTTATAAACCTCTAAAACTTCACTATATCATCCAAATTGAAACAATCTGGGAATATGTTACAAGTACTGGAAGATAACAATGAAGTAAAAGATCAGCCATGATATTATTAATTATGGAGCAAGTACAAGAGGCCAAAAGACCCATTACTTATTCACTTTAGTAATGATGTGTCAAGATTTTAATCTTTCCAAAAAATAGAGTTATAAAAGCAATGAGCTTATGCAGTGTTTCAGAAACTCTAAAGAGTTTATTAAAAAGTAGATATCCTAAAATTATCGTTGAAGTCTCCATTGCAGAAAGTTACTTCATTATAAAATGGTTCTGATCCAATCAATATGTTCAAGAAAATTATTTTATTGCACAATTAATAACAAGAACAAACAGTGTTCAGTATTCAATTTAACACAGTCCCCAGTCACTCTTTGCTGCTCCTGGCATAAGTAAATGGATGAGCCTTCAATACTCTATGAAATCACATGGTTACAAGAGTAGTTTGAGATAGTCTGCTCCAGCTTGGAAACAAACAGTTCAACAGAGATAACTTAGCAATGCTGTTACATCCCTTCTGCTGTTCAAAAGCCATGGCAATTGCAAATCTTGGTAGATATTCTCACTTTTTATACCTAGTCCAATTTCTCTAACAGTGGTAAAATGTTCCTCCTTTTATCCACATGACCAAATATCTTCCTATAATAAAGACACACAGAATTTCAGATGCTGGAATCTTAGAATTCATAGTGCTGGAATATCTCAGTGGGTTTGGCAGCATTTCTGGAGGACGTGCATTGGCAACATTTTGGGTTGAGACTCTTGAGAGCCCGCCATGATCTGTCTCTGCCCCCAGGGTCATCTGGCACAACTGACCCTTGCATGAACCTTTTTTTGCACTTTACCTTGTTCCCCCTTTTTCTTCCCCCCCTTCTTGTTGTTTACATGTTCGCCGTGATTTATTTAAATATTTGATTTGATAGCATCGATATGGAAGCGACAATCAAAATCTCGTTGTACTTGTACAATGACAATAAAGGATATTGTATTGTATTGTTATATTGTATTCTTCTGAAGCATCCTGACCCAAAATGTCACTTACCCAGCGCTCGGCGATCTTTTCTCTCAACACCTTCGTTCAGTCTGCCTTAACCAACCTGATCTCCCCTTGGCTGAGCACTTCAAATCCCCCTCCCACTCCCAATCTGACCTTTCTGTCATGGGCCTCCTCCAGTGGCAACTTACAGCCCAGCGGTATGAACATTGACTTCTCTAACTTTAGATAGTTCTTCTGTCCCTCTCTTCCCCTCCCCCTTCCCAGTTCTCCCACTGTCTTCATGTCTCCACCTATATCCTTTCTTTGTCCCGCCCCCCTGACATCAGTCTGAAGAAGGGTCTCGACCCGAAACGTCACCCATTCCTTCTCTCCTAGATGCTGCCTGACCTGCTGAGTTACTCCAGCATTTTGTGATACCTTCTGCCCTGTGAAATATGATCCATTATCAAATTGCATTTTAATAGGGAGATAATTTTATTGCATGCATGAATCTAAATGTTTGTCAATTTGTTTTCATCACAGGATATAGTATTAAATAGAGTAAATGTCAGCTATTGTCAATATGTTTGTCTCAGTTATCATAAAAGGAGAATAATGAAGTGGATTCAGTAAATATAAGCAACAGAATATCCTCCACAAGAATGATCAAAACCAATGCCACACATGGATGTGTTTTCAGCCCCTTACTGTAGCTCCCATATTCACAACTGCGTGGCCAAATTCTGTTCTAACTCGATTTATAAGTTTGCAGATGACACTCATGTAAAGGGCTGGATCTTGTATATTAACGAGCTGGAAACAGGAAGGAGATCGAGGCTTTGCAGCATAGTGTCAAGACAACAAACTCTCCCTCAGAGTCAGCAAAACAAAAGAGCTGGTCATCAACTTCAGGGTGGAGACAACCTTAATCTGCAATAATGGTGCTGAGGTGGAGATGGTCGAGAGTTTCAGGTTTCCAAGTGTAAATATTGTCAGCAATTTGGCCTAGTCCAATGACATTGATGCTATGGTCAAGAAAGCACATGAATGTCTGTACTTCCTAAGACTGAGAAAATTCAGCATGTTTCTAATGACAAGTCTCTCACCAATTTCTACAGATACATAGTAGAAAGCCAAGGGCCCAGACTCCTGTTAGCTATGACCAAAGTTTTTCAGTGATAATTTTGTTTTGCCATTTCTTGTAACATTGTCTAGAGATAGTTGTGCACCACCCACTTTTGCTAGAGCTATTGTCCTGCTAATCCATTAGATTTATTCATTATTAGGGGTCATACTGTTGTTTCTTCCTCTTCTTACCACCATTTTCAATGTTCTCAGAAGAGGGGGTTAATATTTCTCCATCCTATTTATCAGAATCAGAATCTCTTCAAAATCAAATCAAAAAAATAGACTGGACAATTTGTCCTCTACCTTTCCTCACACTCCTAAGTAGCTGTGGCCATCCCCTTTAATGTAACAAGTAGTACCCTGCAACTGAATATTATATTATTTTTTCAACACCTGAACCTCGGTTTCTAATGCATCTTTTTATTTTTGTAAGTAACCACAGTGAGTAATATTTATCCAGCTTGATTTACACATTTCTCAGATTTATAGTGGCCCACTTCTATTAAACAATCTATCACAACATAGGGCTTTTCCTTTGCAGTATTTCTACATCCTTATTCTAATCTTCAGGCAGCCCAGTGTTCAAACAAAAAATAAGCAACAAGACTAATTTCTTCTCTTGGTATCCTACATTCTCTCTCCCTGTATCTCTTGGAAGCTTTTCCCTTTCTTCCGTAAATTGGTTGGATCCTGACAATTATACCAAAATGTTGCAAAAACACATTTATTACAATGTGGTTCTAATTCAATCAATATGTTCAAGATTTTTTTTTAACATAATTATCAACAAGAACAAATGGGTTACATTATTGAAATAAACAATACCCAGTTACATCCTGCTGTTCCTGGCAACAGTCAACAAACAAGTCTTCAATAACTCTTGGTATCAGTCAGCCACAAGTGTAGCTTGGCACATTCTGCTCAATCAATCCAGGAAATAAAGCATTTTTAAGAGAAAAGTTAGGAGAAAGCCAATCAGCACTTTCAGTTGTTAAAGGGCGACACAGTGGTGCAGCGGTAGAGTTGCTTACAGGACTAGAAATCTAGGTTTGATCCTGACCAGGGGTGCTGTCTGTACGGGGTTTGTACATTCTCTCAGTGGGTTTTCTCCTGGTATTACAGTTTCCTCCCACATCCCAAAGGCATGCAGGTTTGTCAATTAATTGATTTCTATAATTTGTTCCTTGTAGGGTAGAATCGCTGGTCCACACAGGTTCGGTGGTCGACGCGGGTTCGGTGGGTCGAAGGGCCTCTTTCCATGCTGTGTCTCTAAACTAAACTAAACTAAGCTAAACCTTCACATCTCTTCTGCTATTCCAAAGACCTGGCAACAGCAAATGTAGCATGATCCTTAGCACTACTTCCAACTCCAGACCAGGGAGTTCCTCTCTATGAATGGCACATTCTTCATCTTTTATATACATATTCAAACAACATCTTGTCACTTGATACATCTTCCTGTCAAATGACAAATCACTGTACAAACAAGTTTTAATGAAGTTATTGAATACTTGAAGCATTAAGACACTGGTGTTTTTAACATTGTTAGTTTCACATCGCAAGGCATGTTAATAAACTAAGCAGTGATATAATATCTCTAGTGTAAACTGATCACAACACTCCTGATTATCCTTCCCTTTGCACTATAGCCTTTCAATTACTACACCAGTAGCAGATATGTGTCTGGTACAGTTTCTGCTGAGCAGTGGCTGAGGAGTTCTAATTAAGAGAGCCCTATATATCCTCAGTATAAAATAGTAATGGCAGTTTCAGAACTAATTTGTGTTATATCCTCCAAAATGTAATACCGCTGGATAATCTGATTTGGAGCCCTTAAATGGCTTTTTACAATTAATATTAGAAAGCAGCCCAACTCCAATTTATTCTGGATTCCACAGTTCTGAGATGCTTCAAGGCCCACTATCTTGTGTATATTAAACTTGTCAATGTAAAACTAGCTTCGATGAATATAACTGGAGGTATTTAATAGAAACATAGAAACATAGAAAATAGGTGCAGGAGTAGGCCATTCGGCCCTTCGAGCCTGCACCGCCATTCAATATGATCATGGCTGATCATCCAACTCAGTATCCCGTACCTGCCTTCTCTCCATACCCCCTGATCCCTTTAGCCACAAGGGCCACATCTAACTCCCTTTTAAATATAGCCAATGAACTGGCCTCAACTACCTTCTGTGGCAGAGAATTCCACAGATTCACCACTCTCTGTGTGAAAAAAAACTTTCTCATCTCGGTCCTAAAAGACTTCCCCCTTATCCTTAAACTGTGACCCCTTGTTCTGGACTTCCCCAACATCAGGAACAATCTTCCTGCATCTGGCCTGTCCAACCCCTTAAGAATTTTGTACGTTTCTATAAGATCCCCCCTCAATCTTCTAAATTCTAGCGACAATTCTAATGCGCCAATACAACATTTATTTTGTTCATCTAATCTTTCCCCAAAGTTGTAGATTTTGTAAAAATTGCCACAAACTAATGAGTATTCTGTAAACATCAATTTATGCAAAAATATGCTTATATTAATCATTTCTTGGTCAGAGCTAGAACACCAGGGTTTAAATCAATAAGATGGACATCATTACAGCAGCAAAGGAGAGGTATTTCAAATACAGTGCAGTGCAGGGTTTATATTTGATTGTTGCAACAAGAATAATGTTGATTGATGGTGGTCTGTGGTGAATGGAAGTAACATAGCCCAGTAGGAAATTATTTATTGGCTTAAGGATGGCTGCGGAGGTAGTCAAGGATTCTTCCTGCTTACTTATTTCTACTTCTTGCTGTGATGTATTCCATTCAGGTTGAGAATAATTAACATCAGTAGCTAATTCATCCAGCAAATGGAATACAGCTCCACGGCACTAAAATGTCATTAACAATTCCTTAATTAGCATTAGTCAATAGACAATAGACAATAGGTGCAGGAGTAGGCCATTCGGCCCTTCGAGCCAGCACCACCATTCAATGTGATCATGGCTGATCATTCTCAATCAGTACCCCGTTCCCCATACCCCCTGACTCCGCTATCCTTAAGAGCTCTATCTTGCTCCCTCTTGGATGCATTCAGAGAATTGGCCTCCATTATTGAGCAATTGACATTAAGATAATGATGCCATATTAGCAGCAATACAATCCTTTCTCATAAGACGGGAGATCATCATAGCATAAGAACAACAATTGTTTTTGCTGGTGTTCCATCTTCCCTGACCATTTTTGACAATGGCACCAAGAGTGCCAAGGGCAGGAAACATGTTTGATTATTTTTCCAGATTCTGTATGAAAAAAATTGATGATTCTGGGATCAATCTAAGCATTGATCTGCACTTGCTTTTGGGAAGAAAATGACCAATGCTAATTGTGAATGAAATTTCAGCACATTATGATACTTGCATTCAGTTCCTGCATTAACATTCTTGGCAAGCGTGGTCCCCTAATGTGAGCACTGCTCTGCAAATCAATATACAAGAATTCCGGTTACAAGAACCCTACAAATCCACAGTTGACAATCTGTGAATTTAATGAATGATCAACTTAGCTTTAGGTATTGAGGAATAATTAAATAAAGTCAAAAGTCAAGAGTCAAAAGTGTTTAATTGTCATATGAACCAACAACAGAACAATGGAATTCTTGCAGCAGAATAACAGGGAACACACTGTACATAGATAATATAAAATAAACAAACCCCCCCCCCAAGTAAATTAATAACTGCAATGCTGGTGCAAAAAAATGTCTTTAGCCAAAGGCAGTCCTTACTAGTTTATAGTTGAGGTTGGTGTTATATAGTGTTTAAGAGCCTGTTGCTTGATGGGAAGAAGCTCTGCTTGAATCCAGTGCTCACAGTTTTCAGACCCCTGTCTACTTCAACTTCTTCCCAATGGTTGGAGTGAAAGGAGGGTGTGGCTTGTGTGATGTGGGTCTTTGATGATATTGGCTGCCATTTTGAAGCAGTGTCTCCTATAGATTTCTTCAACGATAGCGAGGTCACTAAATTGTGATGGACTGGGCATTGTCCATCACTGAAATATTTTTTGTGCCTCGGCTGGGCGATGAGTTGCTATCATCTAGGCCGTGATGCAACTAGTCAATATGCTCTCTACCAAGCATCTGTGGAAGTTCAAGAGAGTATTCGTCAGAAACGTGGCCAACATTAGCTCCCCTCCAATCCACAGGAACTGATCCTGCATCTATTGAACATTGGAAAATGATCACCAATGCGACCATCATTTCTAGAGCCACCTCCTTGAGTACCCTGGGATGCAGACCATCAGGCCCTGGGGATTTATCAGCCTTCAGTCCCATTAGTCTACCCAAAGCTATTTCTCACCTAATGCAAATTTCTATCAGTTCCTCTGTCTCCCTAGATCCTCTTTCCTCTGGTACATCTGGGAGATTGTTTGTGTCTTCCTTAGTGAAGACAGATCCGAAGTACCTGTTCAGCTCTCCTGCCATCTCCTTGATACGAGATGTATCCCAGGATGCTGAGGGAGGCAAGGGAGGAGATTGCGGGGGCTCTGGCACAAATTTTCAGAGCCTCTTTTGCAACAGGGGATGTACCGGAGGACTGGAGGATAGCTAATGTGGTGCCATTATTTAAAAAGGGCAGTAGGGATAAACCTGGGAACTACAGGCTGGTGAGTCTGACATCGGTGGTGGGGAAGCTGCTAGAAAAGATTCTGAGGGACAGAATCAGTCTTCACTTGGAGGATCGAGGGTTAATTAAGGATAGTCAACATGGCTTTGTTAAGGGAAGGTCGTGTCTGACTAACTTGATTGAATTTTTTGAAGGGGTGACCAAGGAGGTAGATGGGGGTAGTGCAGTGGATGTGGTATACATGGATTTCAGTAAGGCTTTTGACAAGGTCCCACACAGGAGACTAGTCAAGAAGGTAAGAGCCCATGGGATCCAGTGCACCTTGGCAAAATGGATAAAAAACTGGCTTAGTGACAGAAGGCAGAGGGTGATGGTAGAAGGGTGCTTCTGTGACTGGAGGCCGGTGTCCAGTGGGGTGCCGCAGGGATCGGTGTTGGGTCCCTTACTGTTTGTAATCTACATAAATGATCTGGATGTCAATGTACAGGGCATGATCAGCAAGTTTGCAGATGACACAAAGGTAGGGGGGGTGGTGAATAGCGAAGAAGGGATCTGCAAGCTGCAGGAAGATATAGATGAGATGATCAGATGGGCGGAGCAGTGGCAGATGGAATTTAATCCTGAAAAGTGCGAGATGATGCACTTTGGCAGAAATAACTTGGAGAGGGAGTACACCATGAATGGAAGGACCCTAGGGAAGACAGGGGTACAGAGGGACCTTGGAGTACAGGTACACATCCTTGAAGGCAGCAGGACAGGTGGACAGGGTGGTCAAAAAGGCATATGGGTTACTGGCCTTCATTAGCCGGGGCATCGAATATAAAAGTAGGGGGGTAATGATGGAACTGTACAGAACACTGTTGAGGCCACAGCTGGAGTATTGTGTACAGTTCTGGTCACCACATTATAGAAAGGATGTGATAGCTTTGGAGAGGGTGCAGAGGAGATTCACCAGGATGCTGCCAGGGATGAAGGGCCTCGGCTATGAGGAGAGACTGAGCAGACTGGGGTTGTTTTCCCTGGAGCAGAGAAGGCTGAGAGGGGACATGATCGAGGTGTACAAGATCATAAGGGGCATAGATAAGGTAGATGGCGGGGAACTTCTTCCACTGGTGGAAGGTTCAACAATGAGGGGACATAGATACAGGGTAAGGGGAGGGAGGTTTCAGGGGGGATGTGAGAAAGAACTTTTTCACCCAGAGGGTGGTTGGAGTCTGGAACTCACTGCCTGGGGTGGTGGTGGAGGCGGGAACACTCACAACGTTTAAGAGGCATTTGGATGGGCACTTGAAATGCTACAACATTCAGGGCTACGGTCCAAATGCGGGAAAATGGGATTAAAATGAGACTGTGTTTGGTAACGGGTGGCACGGACACGATGGGCTGAAGGGCCTCTTTCTGTGCTGTAGGACTCTATGACTCTATGACTCTATGACTCTATGATACCCATAATAATTTCACCTGTTTCTACCTTCAAGGGACCCACATTTGTCTTTACTAATCTTTTTCTCTTAACATACCTAAAGAAGCTTTTACTGTTACTGTTACTGTTACTGATGTGTGCAACAAGTTTTTTTTAACTGTGGATGTTAAGTGGAATGGTAAAAACTGACATGATGATGGAATTTAAAAGGTTTCTTATGCACATAAAATGCAGGTATTGCAGAGATTTAGATTGCATACAGGTACCAGGTTAGTTTAATTTTGCATCATGTTTCACACTGACATCATGGGTTAAATGGATGTGTTTCTGTGCTGTACTGTTCTCTATTCTATGTTCACTCCATAATAGTGGGAATACATACATATCATCATGCCTTTAAGTGCGTCTCTCAGAAACAGACCTGCCATCATCATATCAGGGATATAGGTGTAGATGACGAAATAGAAGCAAAGATCATAACTTTAATAAAATATATATTTTATTTAAATTATTTCATTGAGCTATTGAGTTGTACAGCACAGAATTGAGCCTTTTGGGTCATTGTGGCATGTTGAACCTATTTTTCCCATTTGCAGTAATCTCATTTGCCTGCATGAGCTCTGTATCCTTTTGGAAAGGTTTGTTCAAACCTGTCACCAACTAGGACTTTGATACAACTTAATCCACTGACCTTACAAGTACCAAATATTTTTCTTGTCCTCAATACCTGAGTTTTAATGTTCCCTTCTCTCACCAAATGTGTGTAAATTTAGCAGGGAAAATAATTATTGGCTTTTAACTGGGTTATTTGCTGTACAGTATAAAAGGACAGTTAAAGTCAGTTCAACGTACATATGCACTTAGCCCATGCAACAGAGAACACGTTTCTAATCTTGGAAATTTTGCTGACATTCCTCATCAAGTTACTCATGATCAGCATTCAACCCTTACATATTAAATAAGACGTATGCTGGTAAAATCATTGGCCAAAGAAAATCGGCCAGACAGTGCTATTTTTTCAGTGCAGATGCAAATGAAATTGATTATTTCTGCAGCAGATGCAATTGCAACCATTCCTAAGTTTGAATCAGCTGCTCTAGACATTTAATGGACATTTTCAGTCATGCCACTGAGACCATTTTACAGTTTCATCTGCTATAACTGTATGCACAGATGCACTGCCTCAGAGTGTTGCAAGGGAATTTAGATTATATTGGCCCAATGTATGTGGTTTGATTGGCTCCCTTGGACGGCCATATTTTAGCAATATGAATAAGATCTGCGTTGAGCTTATGAGCATAACATTATCCAGAGAGTTGGAATTCTTTCCATATGCAGTCCTCCTGCTCAGAACACCAGGATCCCTTTTAGGAACATGTGTAAATGACTCATCCATATTAAACAGGCCTGCCTCCCCGAACAGGTCCTGGCCTGCACTTGTAATCTGCCTCCTCACCCTCTCAAACTCAAACTCAAACTCAAACTCACTCATGATGATATTCATAAGTTCAGATGTTATAGAAGCAGAATTAGGCCATTCGGCCCATCAATTCTACTCTGCCATTTAATCATGGCTGATCTATCTTTTCCTCTCAAACCCATTCTCCTGCCTTCTCCCCAACCCCTGACACATTCACTAATCAATTTGTGTTCAACATTGAACAACCCCACTAGCTGATAGCACAAGGCATAGCACACCCCCTAACTGTTGTGGTGACCGTATAATAACAGAAGTCTTACACCTGGATAGTGATCTGGTATCGTGGATTCTTATTCAGGACACTAACCAATTCCTCCAATCACACAACAATGCATGACCCCAACTATCTGGCAACTATTCCCCAGCCTGGCTCCCTGATTGAGCAACTGAGCTCCTGAGATCATAGTTCTCTCCGAACATCCTGGACCTGACATATTTATTTTGCATGCTCTGCATGACACAGTGCACGGACCTTTCAGGAGTGCCTAATACATTGTACTTCGGGTATTAGTAAGCTCTGCTTTCACCAGTTTGCAATCAGCTGCGGCAGTGCTTACTGTTGATCACTTCAATAGTGGGGAGTTCAATACCCATGACAGATCAGGCAATGTCCACCACTTTATGAATCCTCCTTCATTCTTGAGTGTTCCAATTTCTCAACCAGGCCATGATGCAATCAGTTGATATGTTCTCAACTGTATACTTATAGAAGTTTGATAGAATCTTTGGTGACATCCTCAAACTTCTGAGGAAGTAGAGGTGTTGGTGATTTTTCTCTGTTATTGCAGCAATGTACTGGGCCCACTGTGTGTTATGTAATGAACTGTCAACATACCTCCCCTGGTGAGGATGAATTTACAGGACATTTTATGCACATTTCATGGTGAGTTGTAATAGAGATGGTAATGAATTATAAACCTTTGCCTATGAACTCCGAACAGGGAGCATTTAATATTTGAAAGACAATGAAACTTCCCTGAACCAATTGTTTGTCCATTAGCTGTGTCTGAAATTCTAATGCCTTGGGACATTAATACGAACGTATATTGAATGAGATCCAATTACAAGACCCCACCTTTTCCCAAAGTCATACCTCATCCAAAGCCTTGCAAGGAATACAACTAATAGCACAGGAAATGATGAAAGTAGCTGCCATATGGGAATTGAGGAGCCATCCTGGACTTTCAAGTAGTAAGGCCAAGTGGATGTGCCTGCAAGCATGCGCAATCCCTTGAGAGACCAAGAACCTGCAAAGAGCGGCAGTAAGAATCGCAAACATGCTGACATGCTTACACTGCCTTTACTCCATCAATACTTGAATTAAAACAAGTCTGAGATGATAATTAGCAGGATTATTAACAAGATTATTTGTTTTTACTTTTCCATGTGTAAGGTCATAAAGTCAAGAGGAGTCATAGTTTGGAAACAAGCCTTTTAATACAGCTTGTCCATGCCGACCTAGTTGGCATATTGGGTTAGTCCCAATTGTCTGTATTTTGGTAAACAGTTTCCTCCCATCGACCCTTCCATCAATTTCTTGAGTCACCCTGCACAAAACTGACCACAAATCTACTTCAGTATTGAACCATTGTGGAATTTGCATTATTATGGTTGCTCTATGTATTTTGTTTTTTGCATTCTCATGATTTGGTTTACTTAGAATATCTGATAACTTATTGTATATTTATTTTGTTATTTGCTATTGTTGTTTCTCTAATGTGCGTGAAAAGCTGCAGCAAGAAACTATTTCATTGTTTCAGTTCATATGTGGTGCATATGACAAACATTCTTGACTCTCAACTCGAGTAGATATAAGGGATAGGAGGATCAGGTATGGACGTTTTTCCAAGCTCTCCAGGTGCCAAAGCTCAACCAAATAGGAAGTGGTATGCTAAAGGAGCTTCAAAGAACTTCCTCATGTAACAATGATCTGCCACACATATTCCTTTAACTGCAGAGAGGAAGGAGGTGTCCAACCCAAGTACCGGTGGATTGGTGGCTCAGGGAATTAATTACGTGAAGAGATGTAATTCTCCATGGAATTTTTAACTCAGCTCTCAAGTGAATGTATAGAGTGTATAGAGTTCACTTCGAGGGCTGGACTGTTCTTGAATGCCACTTTCCACAGAATCAGTGAGAATTTTTTTGTAGCCTTGCAGCTCTCAACAATGCTAGGCGGGAGCAAAGTGAGGGCGATGATTTGATGCACATTTTAGAGAAGAACAGAAAAGAAGACACAATAATGGAAACGAGATAAATCTCTTCTACCTTACTTTTTACCTCCTTCCTCTCTTCCTTTCCACCTCCCCTCCCCCTCCCCACCCATCCACCCCGAGCACCCCTCCCACTTTCCTCAGTTGACTCATCTGCCACATCTTCCAATGGCTGAACGTGTCCTTGCAAGCAAAGAAATCGGGGCAAGACTTTGCAGTTCCAAAACTCTGAGGATCTCAGTTAAAAGCAATTCAATAGTCAGAACAGGGATCTAAGCAGCTTATCTCTACGTCTGCTGAAGCCAAATGCAGTGCACCGTGCAGATGCTTTCGTAATTTACCAAAGGATGCACATTAGCCTTTGACCAAGTGTTTTAAGTTTCCTTTATTTCCTTTATTTATAACGCCTCATAAAAAATTAGCGACTAATTTTGGTTCCATGTCTGGGCAATAAATACTAACTTATCCTTTCATCTTGCACTTTATAAAAAGTATTGACTGCTGAATTGTTGCTGGGATTCAAAGACATTTTGTAACCAAGGGAATCCAACCAGAAGGATGAAATTGATTGCCAGCTCATGTTAGTATTTATCATCTCATGAGAGTTTTCATTATTAATTATATTTTTGTCTTATGTATTCATGGCAGGATACTGAAAGAAATCTCTTCTGTTTGATTTTCGGTGCAATTCTCGCTTGTTGACTTCCGTTCCATACACTTTACAGCCATGGACCTTATTCCTGTGGGTCATGCCCTCATGTACTATCCTCCTTCTGTCCTCACTCGTATAGGTCTCTTTTCTGTTGACCTTTTACCCATTCACCTGATTGCCATGAACCCCAATCTTGCAGGAGTTAGTTATTCTACCAAATCACATCATCAATGCAATGAATCATGATGGTCTAGTCTCTTCTGATGTGTAAGAAGGAACTGCAGATGCTGGTTTAAGCCAAAAATAGACACAAAAAGCTGGAGCAACTCAGAGGGACAGGCAGCATCTCTGGAGAGAAGGAATGGGTGACATTCGGGTCGAGACCCTTCTTCGACCCGAAATGTAACCCATTCTTTCTCTCCAGAGATGGTGCCTGTCCAGCTTTTTGTATCTAGTCTCTGCCGATGTTCTGTTAAGCATATCCAATATATATCCTCCATGTGTAGGAAGGATCTGCAGATGCTGTTAAACACTAAAAGTTGACGCAAAATGTTGGAGTAACTCAGCGGGACAGGCAGCATCTCTGAAGAGAAGGAATAGATGATTTGGGTCGAGATCTGAAGAGGTACCTCGACCCGAAACGTCACCCATCCCTTCTCTCCAGAGATGCTGCCTGTCCCACTGAGTTACTCCAGCATTTTGTGTCTGTCCTCTGTGATAAACCAAAAAGGTTCAATGAGGTGTAAATTGCTTATCAGTGCGAATTTTCATTATCAAACTTAGGTACCAGCTATAATAAATGACATGCCAATTATAATTGCAATATCTCAACCCAAATTAAAACCACACAATAGCTGATCATTCTTGCCTCTGATTTACTGTTCAGTTTTTGAATCCCTTGGAAACCCTTGCAACACTTGTTCATTTGGGAGCAGAAGTTAAAATTAAAATTTGCAGAGCTCATTGATATTCAACTCCTCCCATGTTAATTCTCCAAATGCTGATTTTGTTCCCTATTGAACATTCGAAAATCAGTCTCCAAACCAAACACAAATTATTTGATTTTAGTGTTCTAATATTATCTTCCTCGTGTCCCAATTTACTATTTATTCACCAGGGAAAAATTAGCTGATTCAGAAATTTCTAGCTTCTGTACTTCCAGTTTATATTTCAACCATTTTTTTTTAAACTAAGGAAAGTATGTTTATATGCTGCAGGTTAATTTTAATCTTTATTTCCTGACAGTAAATGCCACAATTATTGGGAAATTATTCTTCTCACTTGTAGCCATCAAAATCAGGCCAGCATGATTCTGGGTGAAGAAGGATGGATGGCCAGAGACATTGGTGCACATTTTGAGTACAAACTACAAGATTAAGCTACAGCTAATAATTGCCAATTCCATAAACTCTACCCTGAGCTGATATGCTATAATACTTGGCTGTGTTACCTCTAGTGCTGATTTGATACTCAGAACATGATAAAGCCAGTGTGGAGTAGTTAGAACCAGAATGTGCTTTGGTCAGAATAATCATCATTGTACTGTACTTATCCAATTCAATTTTGTTTCCACTGCGAGCTGTCAGCCTAGAAATTGGGCACTACATGTCTGCAGGAGTAAGATTAACTGAAGATGTATTTTACACATGCTTAAAAGACCATCACAAATTTGCTTAAGCAACCTCCACTTCCCTGTTTTCTGCAGTTGCTCTTCCCCTATTGGAATAGGGAAATATCTGAATAGGGGGCATCATGTCTCCAACCTCACCAACTTCTCCAGATGCATCGGTAAGAATGTTATTGGGGTGATCACAGCATGGTTTGGGAACGGATCCATCCAAGACCATAAGAAATTGCAGAGAATTGTGGACGCTGCTCAGCCCATCACACAAAATATCCTTCCTTCCATTGACTCCATTTACACCTCATGTTGTCTCGGCAAGGCCAGCAGCATAATCAAGAACAAGTCGCATCCTGGCCATTCCATCTTCTCCATCAGGTAAGAGGAATAGAAGTGTGAAAGCACACACTTCCAGATTCAGGGACAGTTTCATCCCAGCTGTTATCAGATAACCGAACCATCCAACCATGCGAGCAGTCCTGAGCAACTATCTACCTCATTGGAGACCCTCAGACTATCTTTGATCAGACTTTACTGGACTATCTTGCACTAAATGTTATTCGCGTTATTCCCTTTATCGTGTATCTGTACACTGCAAATGACTTGATAGTAATTATGTATTGTCTTTCCACTGACTGGTTAGAAAGTGTTATGTTCAGCACGGCATAAAGATAAAGTACACTCACACGTTCGTTGCCTGAATCGCGCCAGCATTTATTTACCCAGCGTTCTCGGCTAATAAGGAGCACCCACTCATTAACATGGCACATGAATATGCATGAATACATTACAGTGCTCTCCCTTTTTTTAACTATTAAATCCAAGTACTCAGTTACAATTTTGGTGTTGTGATACTTGATTTAAACCAATACTTTTAACCATGTTTACAAAATTTCAAATGATAAACATAACACATTTATTTTACATATTCACACATTTTCGTTTTACTTGTAGAGTGAGTTGTCTAACTTACAAATTTAACCGAATTACTGGTTTGCGGTTCCTGCCTGATCGTCTAACAGTAACAGGTGCAACAGGCGTAATAGATGTATGTGTAGACTCAACTGTTGGCTTGTTTGTCTCTATTTTAGTACACTGACCTTGACTAGAGAAGTCTGTTTCTTTATCTGTACTAACTGGATTTTGTGTATCAACCACAATAGTCTTTTCTAACTCACTTTCAGATGAATACTCAGGGATTAGGAATTCATGCTCAGTTTTTGGTTCATCTTTGGCTGGAATCATTTGATCCACATGAACACTTTTGATCTTGTCTCCAACATCAACTAAGTATCTTTTTGTTCCGCACACTTCCACTATTTTCCCAACATCCCATTTGTCTCGACTGGACTTGTTGGGAGGACTGAGCACACGAACTTGCTCATCTGGCTTGAAGTTCCTTTCCTTTTTGTGGAAGTCAAAGTGGTGTTTTTGACTTAATTGTTTTTGCTCAACTCTCGAGGCCAAATTGGGTTGAACTAGACTTAGGCGTATTCTTAGCCTTCTCTTCATCAACAGTTCTGCAGGTGAATAACCCGTAGTTGTGTGTGGAGTGGTTCTGTACTTCAGCAAGAAACTAGCCAAACGATGTTTCATGCTGAGCTTTGAACTACCCTGCAAAACCTGTTTCTTGAGAGCCTCTTTGACTACTCTAACAGACCTTTCCGTCGCCCCATTGGAGGCTGGATGGTATGGAGGAACAAGTGTGTGTTTTACCCCGTTACGCTGCATGAACTCTTTGAACTTTTCTGAACGAAACTGAGGTCCATTATCAGAAACAAGTTCTTCTGGTAAACCATGACATGCAAAAATGGATCTCAACTCGTCTATGGTATGCTCAGCAGTAGTGCTTGATCCCATATGCTTAGCCTCAATCCATTTGGAATGACTATCTAATAGTACCAGAAAATTGTCATTACCCTTTTCACAAAAGTCTACATGAACTCTCTGAAACGGTCTACTTGGCCATGACCAGGGTTGCAGTGGTGTTTCTGGTGGTTTACTCCGGCAATTTT
This sequence comes from Rhinoraja longicauda, assembly GCF_053455715.1. NCBI lineage: Eukaryota > Metazoa > Chordata > Chondrichthyes > Rajiformes > Arhynchobatidae > Rhinoraja > Rhinoraja longicauda. Next base: position 32,073,784 of record NC_135959.1, on the reverse strand, counting down.
GACACACACTACATTTGCTCACCAGTGACTCAATGTCACTGTCTATGCCAGGCCAATATACAAAACTTCTGGCAATTGACTTCATGCTTACTATGCCAGGATGTTCGGCATGAAGTTCGTACATAACGTGGGGCGTGGCTGTGTTCTGCAGCTGCGGTTCACCGGCAGTCTCTCCGGTTTTTTTTTGTTGTGTTTTTTTGTCATTGTTGATGTTAAATGTACGTTTTGTTTTATTTTTAATTCTGTGTATGTAGGGGGGTGGTGGGGGGGTTGGGGGAAACCTTTTTTTAAATCTCCTCCTCAACGGAGATGCGACCTTTACCGTGTCGTATCTCCGTTCGCGCAACGGCCTAACATCGTGGAGTCGGCGGCCTCCAGCTGGGATCGACCTCGAAGACTCCGGTCGCAGGGCCTGGACTTACCATCTCGGAGGCTTCGGCCGTGGGCCCTGCAGACCGCAACATCGGGAGCTCGCAGGTCCCTGGCTGGCGACCGGCTTTTGGGAGCTCCAGCCGTAGCAGCTTCGACCGCCCCGAAGCACGAGGCACGATCAACCCGCCCGCAGGCCCTTCATCACCCTGCGTGGCTCGGCCGCAGCACTTTACATCGCCCGGTGGGGGCTCAGGACTCTCATCGCCCTGCGTGGCTCGGCCGCGGCATTTTCCATCGCCCGGTGGGGGCTCAGGACTTTCATCGGCCTGCTCGGCTCGACCCTGGGACTTTCCATCGCCCGGTGGGGGCTTCAAGGGGTTGGGAGCCTCGATCGCCTCGTGGCGCCACGGGAGAAGAACGAGGAGGAGATAAGACTTTGCCTTCCATCACAGTGAGGGTATGCCTAGAGCAATCACTGTGATGGCTGTTTTGTGTAAAAAATTGTATCTGTGTGTCTTGTGTTCTTTAATGTCTACTGCCGGACCCTGACGTGAGAGGACGCTGGCGTTGATTATTCGCCGCTTTTCCGTCAGGATAGTTTGTCTGTTTGTCTGTTTGTTTCTATGTTAATTGTATTTGTAAAGCGCTTTGTGCATGTGTTAAGGCGCTATATAAAATAAATATATTATTATTATTATTATTATAATCTTGTTTCTTAAAGACTCTGGTACAACCACTCTGTAACCCCACTTTATGCATCCCTGCTCGCATGATAATTCATGGCGTCGATTATAGAAAGGCTTCTGTTCCGAGTTTGATCCACTCTCGACCAGTCCAACCATTCAATGTCTGTTCATAGACACTCTTCACCAGTGTCCTTCTCTGTTTCAGCTGCAATTTCTGTTGCAGTCACTGGAAAGTCTTCATCTATGACTTGCAGTGTGTAGATTGAGTTCTTGCTTCCCACATCAGAGTTCTCATGGGGCAATCGGGACAACGCATCTGCGACTGCGTTGCATTTGGTACTTCTGTACTCCACCTTGTAATCATACTGGGACAACAGAATTGCCCAGCACTGCATCCTTGATGCCGCCATGGAAGGTATAGCTGACTTGGGACCCAGTATCGTGAGTAGTGGTTTGTGATCAGTCACAAGGGTGAATGGTCTGCCAAGAAGAAACTGGTGGAATTTCTTGATTCCAAACACAATGCTGAGTGCTTCTTTTTCTATCTGTGCATAGTTGCGCTCACTTGGTGATAGGGTGCGGGAGGCAAAAGCAATAGGCTTTTCCTGTCCGTCATCCATTACGTGGCAAATCACTGCACCTACACCATAACTTGAAGCATCACAAGCAAGTTTCATCTCGCGCGTCGTGTCGTAGTGAACAAGGAGTTTGTCACTTGTCAGGTTTTTCTTGCAGATGTCGTATGCATGTTGTTGTTCCTTTCCCCACATCCAATTCTCATCCTTTTAGACAATAGACAATAGACAATAGACAATAGGTGCAGGAGTAGGCCATTCAGCCCTTCGAGCCAGCACCGCCATTCAATGCGATCATGGCTGATCACTCTCAATCAGTACCCCGTTCCTGCCTTCTCCCCATACCCCCTCACTCCGCTATCCTTTTGTAACAGATGATGTAGTGGCTTTAGCACGGTAGCTAAATCTGGAAGGAATCGTGCATAGAACTGCACCATCCCAAGGAATGATCATAGCTCTGACACATTGTTGGGCTTTGGAGCATTCACAATTGCTTCAACTTTCGCCTTCACAGGGCGCAGTCCGTTGGAATCTACTTTGAGTCCAAGGTAGATCACCTCTGATTGTGCAAATGCACATTTGCTCTTTCGTAGTTTGACGTTGTGGCAGTTCAATCGTGTGAGAACTTGCTCGAGTATCTCCAGATGTTCTTCCATGCCCACTGTGAATATCAGTAGATCATCCTGGTTGCACACACAGTGCGGAATGCCTTGCAACATTTTGTCCATGACGGACTGAAAGATTTTCGGGGAAGATTTCACACCATAGGGCAGCTTTGTATATGAATACAAGCCCTTATGTGTGTTGATGGTCAAGCACTGCTGACTTTCTTTGTCAACATTGAGTTGGGCATAAGCGTGAGACAAATCCAGCTCAGTGAAGACTCTTGCTCCGCTAAGTTCTGCGTACAGATCCTGCGAGGTTGGCAAAGGATACTGTTCATCGTCAACAGTTTGGTTGATTGTGGCTTTGTAGTCACCGCATAGTCGAACAGTTTTGTCAGCCTTGGGTACAGCCACAATTGGCGTTGCCCAGTTGCTCTGGTCTGTCTTCACGAGTACTCCATTCCGCTCCAACCTGTTGAGTTCTTCCTCCACTTGTTGCTTTAGCGCATTTGGTACTGGTCTTGGTCGACAATACACAGGTCTCACATCTTGCTACAGTCTAATGTGTGCAGAGTATCCTGTTATTCCCGTGTAACTGTCAGCAAATATTTCAGCATGTTTGCTTACGACATTTTCAAGACATGATTTGGACACATCAATGCTGAAAATGTTCTTCCAGTCTAATTTTATTTTACTCACCAACCCTTTCCAAGGAGGGTTGGTTTATTTCTGTAGCTGGCCACTATGATGGGCAGTGTTACTGACTGGCCATTACACTGAACTTTACAATTCATTTGTCCGCACGTCTCCAAGGCTTCGCCGGAGTAGGTTCTCAGCTTGACCTTACTCTCAGACAATGGTGTCTGTGAGAACTTTGTTTCGTACAGGTCTTTGCTCATGACCGAACAATCTGCTGCCGTGTCAATGCACATATCAATTAACTGTTCATTAACCAATAGTTTAATTCGAAAGTCCTTGTCTTGGCTGGTTGTAGGCTTATTGACATCAGTTGCATGAATGATGTACAACCCAAGTTCATTGTCATCCGGGTTCATCTCTAAGTTGTGAACTCTTTTCTGGTGTTGTCGTGTGTTTCCCACTTTAAGCTTGGCCCGACATGCTGAGGTGATATGGCCTTTCTTCTGGCAGTTATATCACTTAGCTGTTTTGAACTGACAGGATTGGGATGGGTGATCACCGTTGCAACGATAACAACTGGCTGCACTCGGCTCCCCGCCATACTTCGGTTTCAGTTTGGCCCCTTTTGGATTGGCCATAGGCGCTGCTTTGTGTGTGTACACGGCCACTGCAGTATGTGGTGAACGAAACTCGCGAGTATTCTTTGATGCCATCTCCATTGTAGTAGCAATCTTGCATGCTATCTCAAATGTAAGATCAGGAGTGCTTATGAGTCTGGACTGAATTCGTTCGTCCACTAGACCACAAACAAATCTGTCGCGTAGTGCGCGTTCAAGAAAGGTTCCAAAGTTACAGTGCAATGTTAAGTTTTTCAAGGCAACAATGTACTCACTGATTGTCTCGTTTTGCTTCTGGTTTCTCGTGCTCAATTTGTAGCTTTCTGCAATTTCCAGAGGCTCTGGGTTGAAGTGCTCCTCCAACTTCTTTATAATGTCACTGAAAGGCACATCTTTTGCCTTTATGGGCGCAAGGATATTCACGAGTGTGCCGTACACTTCAGGTCTGATCTCCGTGAGCAGAATTGCTTTCATGCGTTCACGAACGGCCTTATTTGTTGCAGCCACTACCTCTCCTTCACCACTGGTCTCTGTGATGTTGTTTGCCATGAAGAACATGTTTGCTCTTTCCATATAGGAGCTGAACGGCTCTCTACTTTTGTCAAAGATGCCCAGGCTTCCGATGTAGCCCGTGGACGCGGCAATTTTATCCCTCTCTTTTTTTTAACAAAGGAACGAGGAAAGTTTTCTGCACAAGCTCAGATTTCCTGCCTGTTCTGGTGTAGCAAAGCACCTAAAACTTAGCAGTACAAAAGCTATGCTAGCTATGCAAAACAAACTGTCTCCTCCACAATCCCGTCCTCGTCGCCAATTTTGTTATGTTCAGCACTGCATAAAGATAATGTACACTCACACGTTCGTTGCCTGAATCGCGCCAGCCTTTATTTACCCAGCGTTCTCGGCTAATAAGGAACACCCACTCATTAACATGGCACATGAATATGCATGAATACATTACAGAAAGCAACAAAATCTTTTCACTATACCTCGGCACAGGTGACAATAAACTAAACTAAACTAAACTAAACTAGGTCCAAAAGTTTACTGTCCAGGCTCCTCAAATCCTCACCTTCTGTGTATGGTATGAAGGGTGCAAGATGATCATACAAAAAATTACTCTTGGAACTAAATCTTTCTTCACTGCTGTTGTTCAACAGTTGTTTTATACCCTGTGTGTTTAGAATATAAGCAGCTCACCAAAGGGAAGGGAATGGTAAGTATAAGGATGCAGGGGAGATTCACCAGTCTTTGTCGATGATGGAGAATTCCAGCTCTGAGAGATTGAAGTTTGTTTTCCTAGGAGTGCAATAAAGTGACTAAAGTATTTAAAATTTAGAGGGGCATGCATTTAGTGGATAGTGAGAAACATTTGAGGGATTAGGTTCAAGATGAGGGATAGAAGATTTAGAGGGGATATGAGTATGAATTTATTTTCATCTAAAGGGTGATTTATGTCTGGGAAAGGTTCCCTGTAGCCTGCAATATCTATATCTCTCATGATTTTATACACCTCAATCATGTCTTCTCTTAGCCTCCTCTGCTCCAGGGAAAACAGACTTTGCCTATCCAATATTGTCCTCATAGCTGAAATGTTCCATCTGAAGCAACATCCAGGTGAATCGTTTCTCTACCACTTCCAGTCATTTGGTGACCAGAACTCCTTACAGCACTTCAGTTGGGGCCTGACCATTTTTTAATACATTGTGAGCATAACCTTCCTACTCTTGTATTCAATGCCCTGACTAGTGATGGCCGGCATCTCATACACCTACTCAATCATTTTGTCAAGTTGTGCTGAAATCTTGATGAATCCTTGGACTTGAACAGCAATGCCCCTCTGTTCCCTGATGCTTCCCAGGATCCTACCATGCATGGTGTATATCAAAGCCATGGCCATTGTGGCACAATGGTAGTGTTGCTGCCTTACAGTGCTTGCAGCTCTGGACACCCGTGTTTGATCTTGAATATGGGTGCTGTATGTTCAGAGTTTGTACTTTCTCCCCGTGACCTGCGTGGGTTTTCTCCGAGATCTTCTGTTTCCTCCCACCCTCCAAAGACATACACGTATGTAGGTTAATTGGCTTGGTATAAATATAAAAATTGTCCCTTGTGTGTGTAGGGTGGTGTTAATATGCAGGGATCGCTGGTTGGTGCGGACCCGGTGGGCCGAAGGGCCTGTTTCCATACTGTATCTCTAAACTAAACTAAACTAAACTAGAAAAGCCCCATTCGTACTGCCAAAATGTATCACGTTATATTTATCAGGATTATAACCATCTGCAATTTCTCAGCCCATTCCACATACACATTGATAGTCTAAGGCTACACTCCATTTCATATTTTAATGAAGTAAGATTTTTATTCCCTCTCATTTTCCATAATCACTTTGAAATATTTGGAGCTATGATCACTATCTCCAACATACTCCTTTCACTTAACGCTGTACATTCCTGAAAGGTAAGTCCAGTAATGCTCCTCCCCTTTTGGTTTATACCAAAAAGCCCACTTGAGCACAGCTTAAAAATGTCACACCTCCTGAGACATTTACACCAAAACAATCATGCTAAATGTTCTGGAAATTAAAATCCTCTCGTACCATAACCCTATTATTATTTGCTTTCAAATCTGTTCCTTGATCCCCTGTTGGCTCTTCAGAGTCTGTAATACATCCTCAACAAAGTGACTCCCTTTTCATTCCTAATTTCTACCCATGTGGCCTCATTTGAGGAGCCTACCAAAATATTGTCAAACCAATAAGTGAATACAAATTTGCCATTTCAAATACTCCATTTAAACTTTGAAACTCATATATTATTGAAGTGAATGGGAAGTTTCTGCGTAATACTAAGTTGCTTTTACACTGAAAATATTCATATGAAATTGATATCAGTAGCATTGATTTTTATTGCATTTTACAACTCTCAGTGGACCTCCAAAATAGCATGCACAGTGTGGTTGCACATTCTTTTAATGAATCACTCTGCATGCCATAAGGAAGGACCAAAAGATGCAAGCAAGAATGTCTTTGAGAGATGCTGAGAATTGATTAATCATGATGCTAATCAACATGCAACATTGATTTGGTGTCTAGACTGCTGATTTGTAATTCAGTGAACCAACAGACAACTTCTATTAACCAAGCACACCTGTAAAGTGTTTAGCAGCAGGAATGACCCCTGGCAGAACTATTCAAATGAATCATCAACTGCATGTACTTAGTGCATTTTATAATTATTCAAGGGTGCAATATTCTGCAGGGTAAGCTATGTTGAGTGCTGTAAGCTATCATGTTGTCTCCCAGACTTCTGTACAAATCAGTTGTTCCAGGAAATGAAGCAAAATACAGAAACACAAGAAAAACTATGAAGAAGGCCCATTAACCTGTAATGTTCCTTTCTCCACAGATGCTACTTAACAGGCTGAAATTACCCAGCAATATTGTTTTTGTTTCCAATTTTGTCACCTGCCATTTTTAATCATTGTCCAAGACATTAGCAGGTAATCTTGCTGTAATATAACATGGGTGGGAGACTGAGAATAATCTACATTACGCAAACCAAGCAGGAAAATATTACTGTGGAAGAAGGAACTGCAGCTGCTGGTTTAAACCGATGATAGACACAAAAAGCTGGAGTAACTCAGCGGGACAGGCAGCATCTCCGGGGAGAAGGGATGGGTGACGTTTTGGGTCAAAACCCTTCTTCAAACTGCTTAGGTGTAAGGGAAACGAGAGATATAGATGGTGATGTGGAGAGATAAAGAACAATGAATGAAAGATATGCAAAAAAGCAATGATGATAAAGGAAACAAACCATTGTAAGTTGTTTGTAGAGTAAAAATTAGAAGCTAGTGCGACTTGGGGTGGGGAGGGATAGAGAGAGAGGGAGGGAATGCCAGGATTCACTGGGTGGTGCTGACAGCGATGGCAGCCTCGCCAAAGGTCTGTCTGTCTTTTCATATTTTTTGTTATTTTTAGTGTGTTTTAAAAGTATATGTTGATGTTCTCTGGTTTGTTTTATGTGGGGGGTAGGGGAGGGGGTCAGGGGCCATTTTTTTCAATCTCTTGACTTAGACAAAGGGATTAAAAGTACCATTAGCAAATTTGCAGATGATACTAAGCTGGGGGGTAGTGTGAATTGTGAGGAAGATGCAATAAGGCTGCAGGGTGACTTGGACAGGTTGTGTGAGTGGGCGGATACATGGCAGATGCAGTTTAATGTAGATAAGTGTGAGGTTATTCACTTTGGAAGTAAGAATAGAAAGGCAGATTATTATCTGAATGGTGTCAAGTTAGGAGGAGGGGGAGTTCAACGAGATCTGGGTGTCCTAGTGCATCAGTCAATGAAAGGAAGCATGCAGGTACAGCAGGCAGTGAAGAAAGCCAATGGAATGTTAGCCTTCGTAACAAGAGGAGTTGAGTTTCGGAGCAAAGAGGTCCTTCTACAGTTGTACCGGGCCCTGGTGAGACCGCACCTGGAGTACTGTGTGCAGTTTTGGTCTCCAAATTTGAGGAAGGATATTCTTGCTATGGAGGGCGTGCAGCGTAGGTTCACTAGGTTAATTCCCGGAATGGCGGGACTGTCGTATGTTGAAAGGCTGGAGCGATTGGGCTTGTATACACTGGAATTTAGAAGGATGAGGGGGGATCTTATTGAAACATATAAGATAATTAGGGGATTGGACACATTAGAGGCAGGAAACATGTTCCCAATGTTGGGGGAGTCCAGAACAAGGGGCCACAGTTTAAGAATAAGGGGTAGGCCATTTAGAACGGAGATGAGGAGGAACTTTTTCAGTCAGAGAGTGGTGAAGGTGTGGAATTCTCTGCCTCAGAAGGCAGTGGAGGCCAGTTCGTTGGATGCTTTCAAGAGAGAGCTGGATAGAGCTCTTAAGGATAGCGGAGTGAGGGGGTATGGGGAGAAGGCAGGAACGGGGTACTGATTGAGAGTGATCAGCCATGATCGCATTGAATGGCGGTGCTGGCTCGAAGGGCTGAATGGCCTACTCCTGCACCTATTGTCTATTGTCTATTGTCTATTGTCTTACCTTGCCGGAAATGCAATTGTTTTCCGAATCGTATCTCCGGTCAATCTGCGGCCTAACATCATGGAGCTGGTGGCCTTGCTCGAGACTGACTTTGAGGCCCACCACGGGGCCATGGACTTACCATCGGAGCCTGTGATCCCTTGCCTGGGATCGACGCTCCAACCCTGGCCTGCGGATTTCAACATCGAGGAGCTCGCATTCTCGGGTAGAGACTGATGTTGGGAAGCTCCAAAGTCACAGAAGGTTCGACCAGCCCCGACCCGGTGTCTGATCGCCCAGCACGGGGGAGCTGAAATTTCCCCACGATATGGGAGCTTGATCGGCTCGACACAGAGGGCTTTACCGCCGGCTATGGGAGTAATATTGCCCCGTCAACGAAAGGCTCGAGGCCCCCGACGACGGGAGACCAAAGAAGGGAAGAAATGCAACTTTTTTTTCGTCTTCCATCAGAGTAAGGAGGAGTCACTGTGGTGGATGTTTATGTTAAAATGTATTTTGTGCGTTTTGTTGCTTTTTATTGGTGTGACTGTATGGCAAATCAAATTCCTCAAATATGTTGCAAAACATACTTGGCTAATAAAGTATCAGTATGAGTATGAATATGAGTAAGTGAGTGAAATCAATGTCATACCACTGGGCTGTAAGCTGCCCAAGCGAAATATGAGATGCTGTTCCTCCAATTTGCATTTAGCTTCACTGTGACAATGGAGGAGACCGAGGACAGAAAGGTCTGTGTCGGAATGGAAAGAGAGAATAGGGCCTCTCAGAAACCAAAGATGTCATCTCTGTGTCAAGCTGCAGGAGAAGGACAAATTCCTCAACGAGTAATTCTCCTCTGCTTTTGGCATGAAGAAAGACATGAAGACTGGGGAACTTGGGACAGTTAACGGAAATGTCTTGCAGACAGTCTGTATGTATTATGGTCAAGGAGTTGCTGAGTGTCATAAGACATATAAAGATAGATAAATCTCCCGGGCCTGATCAGATATATCTGAGGACACTGTGGGAAGTCAGAGAAGCAATTGCAGGTGCCCTGGCTAGATATGTCACTGCCATGGGTAGACTAATCATCATTAGTCATGGGTGATGCTGAAAGGTTGGTTGGCAGCTAAAACTGTGCCCTATTTATGAAAAGCTGCAAGGAAAATCCTGAGAATGAAAGACCAGTGACCCTAACATCTGTGGTAGGCAAGTTACTGGAGAGTATTCTGAGGTAAGCATTCAAATGGATAGGGACTGGTTATGGATAGTCAGCATGTTTTTGTACATGGGAGATTGTGTTGTCTCCTCTTGTTCCACTGGCAACTCATTCCATGTGCATGTCACCCGCTGTGTGAAAATGTTGCCCCTTAGGTCCCTTTCAAATCAATCCCCTCCACCTTAAACCAATGCCCTCTAATATTAGTTGGGGCAGCTATGAGACTACGGGTTTATTGTGGACATTGGTCTCTAACATATCCCTGGAATTGAGGAAGAGTAGGGAGGAGACAGATGGGTGACATAGAATGGAAATTGGCAGCCAAGGCAACTTTAATTTAAAGTGAAAATACGAAGGGCACTGAAACAATAATCAATATACTGGGAAAAAAAGTGATCAGGGAAGGGACTTGAATAGAGCTGAAACTAAGAAATAGTCCATAAAGATAAACCACAGCTTGAACCCATAGCTACATTTTCTTATTTTGTGGCAGGGAGTGAAGTTAAATGAAAAAATGTTCAATATGGGATTATGTTCAGCCATCCAATGGAGAGTGGTGGTCCAGAAGAACTGGCTGGGTTTTAACTCAATGAGGATGCAAAGAACATTCAGGTTATCTTGATGTGAGTGGAGATGTTGCAATATCAGCCACCCAGAGTGTAAACAAACCATTAGGGGTCAGGAAACAAAAATCTTTTAAAATAGCAAAAGGTGGAAGAAATGCAAATATGAATGAGTAAAGACTGGATGAAGAGAAAACGATTAGAGTCAAGGCAAGAAGTAGTGAGTTCTGCAGAACAGGAAGGGGCTGAGATAATGGTTCAGATGGGACACTCCTGATAGAAATGCGTTGTATCCATAATAAAAGCTGCAACTGCTGGAAATGCAGCTCAGGCAATATCTGTGGTGAGAAAAATGGTTAACATTTCACATCACTGACCTTACATCAGAATTAGAAAACACTGACGCTATCCCCGAATTCTACCTCCGCTACATTGATGACTGCATTGGTGCTGCCTCCTGCACCCATGTAGAACTCACTGACTTCATCAATTACACGACTAATTTCCATCCTGCACTCAAATTCACTTGGACCATCTCCGACATCACCCTACTGTTTCTAGATCACAGGAGACAGACTATTGACCGATATCTACTACAAACCTGACTCCCATAGCTATCAAGACTACACTTCTTCCCACCCTGTATCCTGTAAAGACTCTATCCACTACACCCAATTCCTCTGTCTACGCCGCATCTGCGCCCAGGATGAGGTTTTCATACTAGATCATCGGAGATGTCCTCATTCTTTAGGAAATGGGGGATCCCCTCTTCCATTATAGATGAGGCTCTCCTCGATACCCTGCAGCTCTGCTCTTGCTCCCCCTCCCCCCATTCGCAAGAAGGACAGAGTTCCCCTTGTCCTCACCTTTCACCCCATCAGCCATTGCATACAGCATATAATCCCCAACAGGATCCCACTACTGGCCACATTTTCCCATCTCCACCCCTTTCTGCTTTCCACAGAGACCGTTCCCTTCGCAACTCCCTGGAGAACTCGTCCCTTCGCACCCAAACTACCCTCTCCCCAGGTACTTTCCCCTGAAACCGCAGAAGATGCAACACCTGTTCATTTATCTCCCCCCTCAACTTCATCCCCGACAGCCTTTTCAGTTGAGGCAGAGGTTCACTTGCACCTCCTCCCACCTCATCTACTGTATCCACTGTTCCAAGTGTCAACTTCTGTACATCGGCGAGGCCAAGCGCAGGTTCGGCAATTGTTTCGCTGAACACCTCTGCTCAGTCCTCCTTAACCTACCTGATCTCCCGGTTGCTCAGCACTTTAACTTGGCCTCCCATTCCCAATCTGACCTTTCTGTCCTGGGCCTCCTCCATTGTCAGACTGAGGCCCAGCGCAAATTGGAGGAACAGCACCTCATATTTTGCTTGGGTAGCTTACACCCCAGTGGTATGAACATTGGAACATTGACTTCTCTAACATCAAATAGCCCTTGCTTTCCCTCTCTCTCTCCATCCCCTCCCCTTCCCAGTTCTCTCACCAGTCTTACTGTCTCCGACTACATTCTATCTCTATCTTGCCCACTCCCCTGACATCAGTCCGGAGAAGGGTCTCGACCCAAAACATCACCCATTCCTTCTCTCCAGAGATGCTGCCTGTCCAGTTACTCCAGCAATTTGTGTCTACCTTCAGTTAGAAATCAAACATGTATTGTTTTAGTGATGTTGGAGGGAGGGAGGAAATATCTGAGATAGAATGAGCACAATGGGGGTTAAATGACACAATGTATCAATTAATTACAACCAAGGGTAGCAGTTGAGTGACTGAAATGTTAGAAGCTGCAAAGAGAGGAACATCAAGCCATTGATTCTCATGGAGTCACTGACTTTCTCATCTTTGAAGATCACCAATTCTTAATGGAAGTTTACCATCCAAATCTTTGTTATTTCTATGGATGAACAGTGATTCTGGGATCTGAGAAGTGTGAAACTAGACATACTTCAGGCATGTAATGGTTGACATTATTTGTGCGATCAAATTCAAGCTTCATGTACTGGAATTCAACTGTGCCATGGTCTGATGCTATTACAATTGGAAGCTGCAGAACTTTAAACAGAGTACTGGAAAGAAGAAGTTGCCCTGATATATTAAAACCAAGTTTTCTTGATGTTCCATGAAAGCTCTCAACTTCTATTAAATGACTAATTAATGTTAGAGCAATGGCATTTTTCTTTCTTTCCCAAAATATGCATACGTGGAAAATAATCAGTTAATTCCATAAAAGCACTGTTGGATGCAACACTTAGGAATTAATGAATGTTACTTAAAATAAATTTCAAGAATTTTACGTGGAACTAACCTGAATTTGGCTTTCATCAATCTTTCAATAATATTCAGCCAGCTGTGCTTTGACTTGATAAAGTTTTATTGCAAGAAGTGTCCTTTGAAAGATTATTTTGTATACTTTTAATCCCAATGCCACATTATAGTTATTAATAGCATGAGAGTCAATGAAAGATAAATAGATATTTAGAGACATTCTAGATAAATAGATATTTAGAGACATTCTAGTGATTGTTACTTGTGAAACAAAAATACATTTTAGCTTCAAACTTAGAGACTCAAAAGCATTTCATAAAGTCTGAAAGTTTGCTCTTTCAGTCAAATAATACCTATATTAAAATATATATGGAGTACGTCTCTGGCATTTCAAAATTATTTACTCTCATGTTACTTGGTCTGTTTTACTAACTATTCTCTAAAATCAATTCTCTCAATCATTGTGGAAATGATTATGAGACATGTCTGGCCATTTGCTCTCAATGTTTGTTTGGGATACAGTAAGTTTGGGATATTTTCTTCCCCATTTCTCTCTTATCCTCTGTTGAAGACATTGACGGACTCAAGTATAAACGTAGTTCAAATCAGTACGTTCTGCAACTGAAAACCTTGTCTGCAGCTTGCTCGTGTGGAATCTAATTCAATCAATTCCACAGCTGAGGATCCTTATGTCTCTTTTTTAAAAATATGGACTGTCGGAAATTGAGCACATCTTGTTCTCTGTGTAACCTCACCCGCATTCATAACTAGAAAGGCCATCAGCAGATCATGATTTCACATGTCTCTCAAACAAAACATCCAGCATGAATTTCAATGCACAAATTATGTTCCTTTGCCCAGAATCTCCAAGCCCAATTGACCAATCACCCCCAGATGAAGTAGATCATTCAAGTTCAGAATAGAAATTGAATCAGGAGCCTACTTTTTTTAAATAATTGTTCTGGTTCTTTAGGTTTGCCAGGCCTAAATAACTAGAATAGCTTAAAGAAATATAGGCCCCTGATGAAGATTTTAATGTAAAGTCAAATATTTTGGTTAGAGCAGGTATTCTATAAATGTAAAGCATCTGAAAGTGACATGTGTGCTTTTTACTCCTTGTAATTGATTGATCAGAAAATACACATGCGGGTTCTTCCCAGCCTAATATGACTTATGCACAGCCCACATATATGAATGAGAGTTCAAGAGAGTAGCAGTATGGATTTGCTGGCTGCTGCACGGCGACAAGCAGCTTCGCAATTTGCAGCCACAATTTGATTTGCAGTCAGTTTCAGTCTCAGTTTAGTTTATTGTCACATGTACTGAGGTATAGTGAACTGCTTTTGTTGGCTGCTATCCAGTCAGCAGAAAGACAATACATAATTACAATCGAGCCATGTACAGTGCATAGACAGGGGGAAAAAAAAAAGTGCAAGGTAAAGCCAGCAAAGCCCAATAAAGGAAAGTCCAAGGGTTACCAAGGAGGTGGATAGTAGTTCAGCACCACTCTCTGGTTGTAATAGGATGATTCAGTTACCTGATAACAGCTGGGAAGAAGTTATCCCTGAACCTGGAGGTGTGCATTTTCACACTTCTATACTGGATATCAAATAATGATGAGATGGAGTATCGGAAAAAGATTCAGAATGTCGTGTCCTGGCGTTGAGACAACAGCTTTTCTTGCAATGTCAGAGCCAGGTTTCATCGTGCTGTTGGCCTTCTGCTCGAAGCGAGCATAGAAAGCATTCAGTTCATCAGGGTAGGAAGGAACTGCAGATGCTGGTTTAAACTCAGCTTAAATTCAGTTTATCGGGTATGGTTGCACTATCACCAATGATGTTGCCTGACTTTGCTTTGCAGCAAGTTATCTTGCTAGTTTGGTTTTGGAGCAGTACACAGGAAAGGAACCCTACCATCACCTGGGGATGACCTAGCATTTAGCACAACCTTTCACTAAAATCAAGTTTTAAACAGATTTTCAAATGTATCTTATGTAGTGGAACAAAGGATACAATTGAAAGTCATTGAATTTTGTGTTCTGAAATACTTATCAGTGGAATGAAAGAACAGTTAATTTTCAGTTGTTGAATTATAACCGTATTTCACTCAACAATGAAAATAAATAATAAATATACTGTGAAAAATGGAAATTATTTCTAAACCTACTAAACATTTAGCTTTACTACTTCTCTGTGTTGGGATGCTGCCAAAACAAATACATACTGTGGATTTATTAGGCATATTTCTGCTAAATGGAAGCGCAATCAGCTAAATGGCAAGGCTTTCTGGAAAATAAAATGTACCAATGAACCACACAGCACCATTTCAAGGATGGATGTACACTTTGCCTTTCTCTGAGTAATAGCTGTACAAAATGAGTTGCTTTCAGCAACACAGATTCTTTCCCTGGCAAGAATCAAAGCAAACCATTTCAAATCATTTTGCATTCAGAAATCATGATAGAAAATTGCTGATTCACCTAATCACATAAAGGATAGAGCAAGGTGTGACAGTATATCTTTTGACTGTGCTTAAGGAGAATTGCACACCATAGCTGCATTGGATTGGCATTAAAGGATGCTGTTCCAAACAGTGCACAGCTTATGTATTGGATACCAGGGCCTGAATTGCTAAAAGGAAAATAATAGAAGAAAGAAAAAAAATAGAAAGGAAGAAGTTCAAACAAACCTGTGAGTATCAGTGTAAAATAATTCAGCAGTAGTCACTCAGAAAAATGGAGATTTTCAACTGTAATTAGATATTACGCTGTTTCGTATAACTTTACAATGTCTGCCATTTCTCTTATCCTGTTAAAAAATATGTTATGCTTTGTACATTGGCAGGTCCAGACTTTTATTATTTGATATTAGCTGAAAGAAAAAAACTTAAATAATTATTCTTCGATTTAGCACCTTTTAAGAATCTTGCAAAACATTTTGATCCATCAACTAAAGATCCTGACCTATTTCCATGTGAAATAAATGTTACTTAATATAAATTGGTAGCTGGTAGAAATCAATTGTGATGAATGCTATTAGACAGAAATGAGCGACCTGGAGATTGGCCAGGGATTAACATTCTAATAATCTGAAATATGAACCATACTTTCAATGAACCCATCTAGTCCTGGTTTCAATAGATGACTATGAGGAGTGCTAACTAATAGGAAGTGTATTTATGAAATCAAGGAATCAGCACTGATAGAAAACAGCCTGTCTGTATCAGGAACAAAAAAACAGACTTTGGCTAATCCAAATTTCCTGTACATCGACTGCAGTTTCATAGCTTACAGTTCCATAAGACTGAATTGGGGAGGCTTTTAAATATGATTAGAGTTTCCATCTCCACCACCCTTTTAGCAAACATATTCCAGAGTCCCATTACTCCTTGGTGGAAACATTCTTCCTTATTTCCCTGTAATCATTCCACCAGTTACCTTAATTTAACAATCCTTCATCATTATTACTTTGCTGAGGAAAATAGGTGCATTAAGTCTCTAATAACTGCAGAAACCATGATTAAATTGATCCATAGCTATGGGTGATACAAAGAAGCCAACACAAGTTATTCCCCAAAACAATTTTTTTCTCACCCTGGCAATATACTCATAATTCTTTTCTGCAAGCTCTATCATGTTGTTCTGTAATGTAATGACCAGAGCTGTTCACAGTAGTATTTTCCATTGTGATAGTATTATCTCCCAAGCATTACATTCCATATCTTGGCAAATAAAAGCAAATACAACAATACTCAGATAATACACTATCACTACACTTAATAATCAGTTTGACTTTCTGGGATATTGTCAAAACCCTTGCTAAATTTGAGATTCTTATTCATCTATTTGTTATCTCTCTAAAACGATTATTTGTTGATCAGGGTTGGTCACTTAAATATTTTTTAAAAGATCGCAACATTATTTTATTTTTAGCCATGTTTTCCCAGGAACCCTAACAAATGAAATTAGTAAAGAGTTGCATGGATTTTGGATTCACCTTGAGAATTTTTCTGTGGGCTTGGAGAAACATGAACAGCTTCTCTGTGCTAAGTAAGGTAGCACGTACATTCTCAATCCCTCCCTCTCTCCCCCTCCCCCGCTTACACCAACACACTCCACTTCATCTGCTAATTAGTTCCCCATCATTGGACTTTTTTGCCTACCGATGCACATCCTCAAAGAGCCACAAACCGACCACCATTCCCTTCCCATAATTTCAACCAAACCCCTTAAAGAGAATAAATCTCAGTCCAGCTCATCACTGTGGTATCAGGCTACAGGGGTTGCCATCTGACTGTCCTTCAGTCTATGAATGAAGCTAGCTGTAGACAGAAAATCTATAACAAATATATAACTCCAAAATCACGGCACTACCATTGCTGGAAAGCTGAAATAAAGTAGAACATGCAGGGAATACTCAGCAGATCGGGCAGCATCCTGATAGCCATGGAGATAAAATTAATTTACAGGTTAATGTACTTCCCTCAATACATTTGGTTACTTCCAGATTCCTTGATTATGAACATTTGCATAGAATGTATTTCCCTGCTGAAATCTAAGCTTTGATTTAAAGCTGATCACTTCAAATTCTTGCAAACCAGTATAAAGTCCATGTAAAAGTATACAAATTACTCAATGAAAAAACAATGTTATTGTACACCATTAATGCAATACCAAACTGAAAAGTTCAAAGTAGAACAAGCAGAGCCTCAACCATCCCAGCAGTCAATCCAATGGCGACCCAGCAAGGCATGTTTTAGTGACGGACCAGATTTCAATGGTTCAATGGTATTTTATTGCCACATGGACCTAGATATCGTAAAATGATTTGCTTTGCATTCAATTCAGTAAAGT
Organism: Rhinoraja longicauda; assembly: GCF_053455715.1. Taxonomy (NCBI): domain Eukaryota; kingdom Metazoa; phylum Chordata; class Chondrichthyes; order Rajiformes; family Arhynchobatidae; genus Rhinoraja; species Rhinoraja longicauda. The sequence continues at coordinate 32,056,355 of NC_135959.1, read as the reverse complement.
CCTACTGTACCTAAGCACAATCATACATAAATACAAAATACAAAATACGACTGTAATGTAAGAACAGTAGACATTGCCGACACAGTACAAAAAGGGTTCTGGAACCTTCCTGACTGCAAAACCCTCATGTGAGGGGTCTTAATTTAATGTAAAACTGCTGGCCATTAACAGATCATGATAATACATGGTAAGCCCAATAATTGCAACGTAGAAAAGAAAAATGTTATACTAATTGCTTAATGCTGCACAATATAAATCAAGAATGCTTCACTTAAATTCTACATTGGTCTGGTTAGATTCAATTTGAATACTGGAATGCAATTTTACAATCTTTTCCGAGAATCTATTGCAAAAAATTAGCACAAATTGCAAAGAGAATTTTTTAATTCTTCTGCAGAGGTGGCTGGAGAATCTCGGAAGAAATTCCATTTAATTGCCTCCATGTAGAATTCACAGAAGATGTTGTGTACATGGACTTCAGTAAAGCGTTCGACAAGGTTCCACATGGTAGGCTGCTCTGGAAGGTTAGATTGCATGGGATCCAAGGAGAGATAGATGAATGGATAGGAAATTGGCTCCATGGAAGGAAGCAGCGGGTAATGGTGGAAGGTTGCTTCTCGGACTGGAGGCCTGTGACTAGTGGTGTGCCTCAGGGATCGGTGCTGGGCCCGTTTCTGTTTGTCATCTACATCAATGATTTGGATCAGAACATACAGGGCAAGATTAGCAAGTTTGCTGATGATACAAAAGTTAGTGGTTTTGCAGACAGTGAAGATGGTTGTGAACGATTGCAGCAGAATCTGGATCGATTGGCCAGGTGGGCGGAGGAATGGTTGATGGAAGTGTGAGGTGTTGCATTTTGGAAGTCGAACAAGCGCAGGACCTACACAGTAAATGGTAGGACTCTGGGTAGTGTTGTAGAACAGAGGGATCTAGGAGTACAGGTGCATGGTTCCCTGAAGTTCGAGTTCCAGGTAGATAAGTTACTCAAAAAGGTTTTTGGCACTTTGGCCATCAGTCAGAGTATTGAGTATAGAAGTTGGGAGATCATATTGATGTTGTATAAGGCATTGGTGAGACCGCATTTAGAATATTGTGTCCAGTTCTGGGCACCATGTTATAGGAAAGATTTTGTCAAGCTTGAAAGGGTTCAGAAAAGATTTACGAGGATGTTGCCAGGACTAGACGGTGTGAGCTATAGGGACAGGTTGAGTAGGCTGGGTCTCTATTCCATGGTGCGCAGGAGGATGAGGGGAGATTCTTAGAGGTATACAAAATCATGAGAGGAATAGATTGGGTAGATGCACAGACTTTTGCCCAGAGTAGGGGAATCGAGGACAGAGGACATTGGTTCAAGGTGAAGGGGAAAAGATCTAATAGGAATCCGAGGGGCAACTTTTTCACACAAAGGATGGTGGGTGTATGGAACAAGCTGCCAGAGGAAGTAGTTGAGGCTGGGACTATCCATCTACCTGTCCAAATGTCTTTTAAATGTTACTATAGTATATGCCTCAACACCTCCTCTGGCAACTCGCTCCATATACCCACCACCCTCTGTGTGAAAACGTTGCCCCTCAGGTTTCTATTAAATCTTTCCCCTCTTACCTGAAACTTATGTCACCTGATCCTTTATTCCCCTCCCGCTGCCCCCCCCCCCCCCCCCCAACTCTGGGTAAAATACTCTGTGCATCTTCCCTGTCTATTCCCCTCATAATCGTATACACATGGAGATCACCCTTCATGCTCCAAGGAATAATTTCCTAGCCTGCCCTACCTCTCCCTGTACCTCAGGCCATCAAATCCTGGCAACATCCTCATAAATCTTCCCTGCACTCTTTCCAGCTTAGACCCAAACATATGTGTAAAGCACCAACCATAATACAGTCTGGAACATTTAATCAAATTAAACAGATTTGGACTTATGCAAGGCCAATTGTGGATTTTTTTTTGCAAACTTCTTTTCATCTTTTTTTTGTGACATTGTTAAATAAGCAAAAAGCAAATCAGCAGACTGAAATACATTTCCCCTGATTTCTATCTCTATTGAAGTCATGGAATATATGTCACAAAGTGGTCCCATAGAAGCTGTCAGAACTGCTGGTGTATCCAATGGCTCCATTCATCCAAACCCTTTATAGTTTTGCAGTCCTAAGAGATGACAAGATCGATGGAGAGTGCTGGCAGCAAGTTAGTCGGTTGCTATGGTATCTCTGTAAAGCAGATAAGAAAAATTCAAATAATATCTTTCAAACATACATCTTAAACCTCTTCTGACTCACGATTCACCTCAGGGCTATTCTAGCTTTGTGGAGACTCAATTCGTGCTCCCATAACTCGGGTCTCTGACTTTAATTACAGACCAGGTCCCAAAGGCATGAACAGAAAGAACCCTCTGGCTTTTTACAACTATTCCACTCATCTACACAGAAATGGAGAAGAAGGTGGGTAGACAAAGTCAGAGATGGTAAGTGACTTGCCTCATTTTAAACTCATTCCAATTCCAGCCAGGTAGAGTACTGAAAATTGGGTTTCTCCAACACTGCTCATGCAGGCTACAAGGCAAATTAATAAAGTGAGTATTAGAACCATGTGTTATGCAGAAGTTCAGTCTAAGGATTTATAGTAAATGACAAAATGGGGGAATATCATTATCTGCATTTGATAAAGTACAATAACATTAACACTATTCCTGATGCAATGATACACCTCTCTTATTTTCCTCTCATTTATGCTGCAAGCTGAGTTCCACAAACTCGCACTACCATCCTGGCATTCAATACACTGGCAATCCATTGAGGCATAACTTCAACTGATAGACCAGATTTACCTTCCTGACAGCAGTATCCTCGTGGCTGAGGGATCTCAATTTAAGATAGATCTCTACTGGTTGTTAGAGCTGACAATGTTGCTTCCTCACATCCTTCTTCCCTTCTTGGCTTCAGTTCTATCCCCGTCACTTGAATGGTATCTAAGCCAGCTAATTGATACAGTTTGAATGTATAAAGTGACAATTTTGTGTTGTATTCTAAATGATTAAAGATTTCAATATTTACAAAGGGGCTTCACATGTGAAGCCTTTTACAATGAAAGTACAAATTCACAGTGGGGTTATATTTAAGGTGAGAAAACATGAACCTCAAAATTTCTTCATGAGTATTTTTTCTGTTGAAACCAACTATTTGCATATTGACATTGTGCCAAATATAAATAAATAACTCTTTCAGGCACACTATGGGGTTTCCAATTACAGACTGAATGTTTACTCAGCTAAAACACTCTTTCTGATAAAGTCAGTTTCGAGCCCGAAGGTGGAGCAGCAGGAAGCCTTAAAACAGACGTTTGCTTGGCTCATTGAGAGGAATGGCAGCCAGTAAGAAGAAATGAAGTTCTCACGGGGCGGCCTAATAGGATCAATCGTATTGGGAGAGGTTTTGTGTTGAGGTGAAATGTTGAGGCTTAGGCCTAGAAGGCTTAACATAGAAACATAGAAACATAGAAAATAGGTGCAGGAGGAGGCCATTCGGCCCTTCGAGCCAGCACTGCCATTCATTGTGATCATGGCTGATCGTCCCCAATCAGTACCCCGTGCCTGCCTTCTCCCCATATCCCTTGATTCCACTAGCCCCTAGAGCTCTATCTAACTCTCTCTTAAATCCATCCAGTGATTTGGCTTCCACTGCCCTCTGTGGCAGAGAATTCCACGAATTCACCACTCTCTGGGTGAAAACATTTTTTCTCACCTCAGTTTTAAATGGCCTCCCCTTTATTCTAAGACTGCGAACCGTGGTTCTGGACTCACCCAACATTAAGTGAGGATGCTGAGGGTAAAACAAAGGGACATGGATCAGTGCTTGGAATTATGATTTTTTGGTCATTATGGAGACGATTTTGGGAGCGCGCAGCTGGCAGATCAATGTTGCAGGATTTCGATGTTGAGTGTCGAGATGTGATACAGAATGAGGTAAAGGAGGTGGAGGAGTTGCTTTACTAATCTGGGGAATGACACAGCAGCACTCAAACAGGACACACTGGGGGATTTGTCCACTAAGGCAATATGGGTAGCCCTCAAAAAGAAGAAAGGTGCAATCATTCTGATGGGATTATACCATAGGCCACCCAGATTACAGAAAGATCTGTCCGTCAAGGGTAGGTCTGGATCTTAGGAGAAGTTGCTAAATTGAGGTAAGGCAGATTACAGCATTATTGGACAGGATCTTGGGAGCTACGAGAGTGAGCAGGAAAGCAGGCAATTAGAAGGGCTAAATGGAACCATGGAATGCAATTGGCAAGTCGGATTTTTTTTTAAGAACAAGGTTTTTTACTTTAAAAACATGAGGGTAACCAGGGAGAAGTTTAGACTGTTCATGGAATAACAAGGGAATTTATGCTTGGACTTGAAGAATGTAGGTAAGGTACTAAATTAGTTATTTGCATCTATATTCACCAAGGAGCATGAGATGGAGGATAATGAGATCAGTGTTGGGAATACTAATAAGATAGGGCAGTTTGAGATCAAGAAGGAGATGGTGTTGGTATAGGAAGGAATTACAGATGCTGGTTTAAACCGAGTATAGACGCAAAAAGCTGGAGTAACTCAGCTGCCTGTCACGCTGAGTTACTCCAGCTTTTTGTGTCTATCATAGGAGATGGTGCTGGGGTTCTTCAAGAGCATTGGAGTGAATACTTCCCCAAGGTGTGTTTGGATCTAACCCAGGGCATTGTGAGAGGCGAGGAAATATTGCAGGGACCTTGATGGAGATCTTAATATCTTCTCTAGCCACAGGAAGGTAGAGAGTAGCCAATGCTGTTCCTTTGTGGAGAAGGAATATATATATTATATCTATCTTTTATATAGACTATACATGTTCTTTACCACTCTCTCTACTTGTGTTGCCACTTTCAGGGAGTAGAAAGTGTATGGTATACGCGCATCCATTGGTCAAGTTATTAGTAGTCACGTTGCACATATAGGACTTTAGTTAGGCCTTTGGAATTTTGTGCTCCATTGAACGAAAGAAGATTGTAGAGGATTTGGAGAGGATGTAGAAGGTGTTACCAGATTGCAGCCTAGATTAGAATGGCTAATAGGTGAGATTGGACAAGCATGGATTGTTTGCTCTGAATCATCGAAGGCTGAGGGGAGACCTGATAGAATTGTATAAAACGGCATAGATAGGGTGGATATTTTAATTTTTTTATTTTCATATTTCAGATATTTCGGATAGTCAGAAGGTTTTCCCAGGGCGGAAATGTCAATAGCTTTAAGGGGAGAGGAGTAAACTTTAACGGAGGGGCAAGAGAAGGAGGCAGATATAAAAGTGCCATTTGAGATGATTTTAGATAGGCACATGTATATGCAGGGAATGGAGGGATATGTTGAGGGAGTGCAGTGTAGGTTCATGAGGTTAATTCCCGGAATGGCGGGACTGTCGTATATTGAAAGACTGGAGAGACTGGGCTTGTATACTCTGGAATTTAGGAGGATGAGAGGGGATCTTATTGAAACATATAAAATTATTAAGGGATTGGACACGCTCGAAGGGCCGAATGGCCTACTCCTGCACCTATTGTCCATTGTCTATGGATCACGGGCAGTCAGAGGATATTAATTTAACTTGGCATCATGTTCAGCATGGGCATCATGGGAAATGGACCTGTTCTTGTGCTACACTGTTCTATGTTGTGCTACACAGTTCTATGTTCTGTATCCTATGATTCTTTTTTTTTCCTCAGCAACTTCTAACATTTCTGTTGGAGAATTCTGAATATTATAGCCCTGTAATTATTCAAAAACGGAGAAGAAAATACATAATTATGCTTCAGCAAGCACGCCCTTATCAATCCCAATCAACACTGTGCACCAACTGTTCTCAAAGCTTGTAGATTTACACAGTCTTTGTTCATTCAAACCATGCTGGGATATTATAGTTCTGATAAATTTCTGGATTCGTGGGCTGGAAACTGTTTTAATTACGTCGCTTGCTTGGTGTCATTAATGTTGGTACATTTGCTTGCTCTTTTTGAAATATGACAGCGTTTTCCCTGATAAGAATCCCTCCTCTAGACCCCCCCCCCCCCCCTCAGGCTCAGCACTCTGTCAGGCAATGATGTTGCAGAACAAGCCCTGGTCAAGCTGCAGGTGTGTATCCTGCCATCTACCACTGAAAGGGAAGCTTGGTGAAGTGCAGTATTGAAAGGCAGGACAATGATACCAGTATTCCGGTGAGAGTAGAGATGATTGAAAAGTTAATCATCATAGAAGTGAGTGTGGAAGTTGGTAATCATGGCGGGTAATCATCAAAATCATTTAAATTGGGAAGTAGGTTTCCTTAGGGATTGCATAGTTGGTATATGGGAGGAAGCCTCCTACTATTCTTGGGTCACAACCTATAAAGGAAAAAATAATAATTTATTCTATACAATTCTACAATTCTCCTAAGATGCCAAGTGGAATGATTTTAAAAGTCTGCTGACAAAAGCTCAGGATATGTACGTCCCCCGTTAGAGTGAAGGGCAAAGCTGGCAAATATCAGGACACTTGGCTGACGAGGGAAAGTGAGGCATTGGTCTAAGTTATGCCGATGACACTCAGTTACACCTCTCTGTCAAACCCAATGATGCAAATGCCTTAAGTTCTCTGACCTCCGGCCTATTTTCCATTAAAAAATGGATGAATGCTAACTTCCTTAAACTCAATGATGACAAGACTGAAATTTTATTACTTGGATCAAGAGAGAGATGTTGGTAAACTGGGAAATATGACTGCCTATGTCACAATAGAAGTCACAAGCCTGGGGGTAAAAATTGACAATGATCTTAATTTTAAATCTCACATAAATAAGATAACAAAGTGTACTTTCTATCACCTCAGAAATATTGCTAAAGTACGGCCTTTCTTAACTCAACATGACTGTAAAAAATTCATACATGCTTTCATATCAGCATGTATATCAGCATGTGTATTCCTTAGGGAATACCTTATTTACCAAACGTACTCCAATATACTCCAAAGACGCATAGGTTTGTAGGCTAATTGGCTGGGCAAATGTAAAAATTGTCCCTAATGGGTGTAGGATAGTGTTAATGTGCGGGGATTGCTGGGCGGCGCGGACCCGGTGGGCCGAAGGGCCTGTTTCTGCGCTGTATCTCTAAATCTAAAAAATCTAAAAATCCACCAAGAAGTTACAGCTCATTCAAAATCCTGCAGCCTGGCTTTTAACAAATACCAAGTAAAGTGAACATATCACCCCAGTATTATATTCACTTCATTGGCTCCCTGTGAGATCCAGGATAAACTATAAATCCCACCTTCTTGTCTATAAAGCCCTAACTGGCTTAGGAGCAGCATATTTTACAGTCCCTCCTTCCCTATGCCCCTACTTGAGCACTCCGGTCTTCTGATGCCGGCCTATTAGCCTCTCAATGCCGCAGCAATAAGAAAATTGGTGAAGCAGCCTTTTTCAATGACACCCCCAAGCGGTGGATGCATACCCTTCACCAGCTTGTGTGCTCATGTAGTGTATGGGACTCTGTATTTGACCTCAGTGTTTTTGTTTTTAGTCCTTTTGCACTCTCAATTTTTATTTTATTTATTTTATATTTTTATATAAATCTATGCTTTTTATGTTATGAACTGTCTATGCCCCTCCTGTTTTAAATTGTATTTTTATTTAGACCTGTGTTTTTGTGTAAAGCACTTTGGGTTGCATTCCATTGTGTGAAAAGTGTTACACAGATAAAGTTATTATTATTGAAAACAAGAAGGATGCATGGGACAGGTATAGGCAGCTGGGATCAAGCGCATCCCTGGAGGAGTTTTGGGAACTAAGGAGTAAACAGAAAAAGGAGATCAGAAAGGCAAAAAAAGATAGTTCTGGCCGGTAGCATTAAGGACAATCCCAAAAGATTTTCTAAATACATAAGGGGGAAAAGGGTAACTAGAGAAAGAGTGGGACCTTTCAGGAATCAAAGCAGTCACATCTGTGTGGAGCCACAGGAGATGGGCAAGGTCCTCAATGAGTATTTCTCCTCTGTATTTACCGAGGACAGAGGAGCTTGGGGCAGTCAATGGAAGTGTCTTGAGAGCAATCAGTGTTACTGTCAAAGAAGTACTGAAGGTACTATCGTGTATGAAGGTAGCAAATTTCCAGGGCCTGATTAGATATATCCAAGGACATTGTGGGAAACCAGAGAGGAAATTGCAGGAGCCCAGGTTGAAATTTACGAGTCGTCCTTAAATACAGGAGAGGTGCCAGAAGACTGGAGGGTGGCAAATGTTGTGCCTCTTTTCAAGAAGGGCTGCAGGGAAAATGCTGGGAACTATAGGCCGGTGAGCTTAACATCTGTTGTTGAAAAGGTACTAGGGAGTATTCTGAGGGATAGGTTATACAGGCATTTGGATGGGCAAGGGCTGATTAGGGATTATCAGCATGGTTTTGTCTGTGGGAGGTCGTGTCTCACAAATCTGATTTAGTTTTTTGAAGACGTGACCAAAAAGGTCGATGAGAGCAGAGCTGTAGATGTTGTCTACATGGATTTCAGTAAGGCGTTCAACAAGGTTCCGCATGGCAGGCCGCTCTGGAAGGTTAGATTGCATGTGACCCAAGGAGAGATAGGTGAATGGATAGCAAATTGGCTCCATGGAAGGAAGCAGAAGGTGATGGTGAAAGATTGCTTCTCGGACTGGAGGCCTGGGTCTAGTGGTGTGCCTCAGGGTTCGGTGCTGGGCCCGTTACTGTTTGTCATCTACATCAATGATTGCATTAGAACATATAGGGTAACGTTAGCAAGTTTGCTGATGATACAAAAGTTAGTGGTTTTGCAGATAGTGAAGATGGTTGTGACAGATTGCAGCAGGATTTGGATCAATTGGCCAGGTGGGCTGAGGGATGGTTCATGGAATTTAATACAGAGAAGTGTGAGGTGTTGCATTTTGGGATGTCTAACAAGGGCAGGAACTATATAGTGAATGGTAGGCCTCTGGGTAGTGTTGCAGAGCAGAGGGATCTATGAGTGCAGGTGCATGGTTCCTTGAAGGTCGAGTCGCAGGTAGATAAGGTGGTCAAAAAGGCTTTTGGCACTTTGGCCTTCATCAGTCAGAGTAGAGAGTATAGAAGTTGGGAGGTCATGTAGCAGTTGTGTAAGATGTTGGTGAGACCACATTTAGAATATTGTGTTCAGTTCTGGGTACCATGTTATATGAAAGATATTGTCAAGCTTGAAAGGATTCAGAAAAGATTTAAAAGGATGTTGCAGGACTAGAGGGTCTGAGCTATAGGGTGAGGTTGAGTAGGCTGGGTCTCTATTCCTTGGAGCGCCGGAGGATGAGGGGTGATCTTATAGAGGTGTACAAAATCATGAGAGGAATAGATCGGGTAGATGCACAGAGTCTCTTGCCCAGAGTAGGGGAATTGAGGACCAGAGGACATAGGTTCACGGTGAAGAGGAAAAGATTTAATAGGAATCTGAGCGGTAACGTTTTCACACAAAGGGTGGTTGGTGAATGGAACAAGCTGCCAGATGTGGCAGTCGAGGCTGGGACTATCCCAATGTTTAGAAAACAGTTGGACAGGTACATGGATAGGACTGGTTTGGAGGGATATGGACCAAGCAGAGGCAGATGGAAGTGGTGTAGTTGGGACATATTGACTGGTGCAGGCAAGTTGGGCCAAAGCACCTGTTTACACATTGGATCACTCTATGACTCTCTATGACTCTATGCCTGCCTTTCTATGACTAGACTGTGTTTTACATAGAAACATAGAAACATAGAAAATAGGTGCGGGATGTGGCCATTTGGCCCTTCGAGCCAGCACCGCCATTCATTGTGATCATGGTTGATCATCCCCAATCAGTAACCTGTGCTGCCTTCTCCCCGGATCCCTCGATTCCACTAGCCCCAAGAGCTCTATCTAACTCTCTTTTAAAATCATCCAGTGAATTGGCCTCCACTGCCTTCTGTGGCAGAGAATTCCACAAATTCACAACTCTCTGGGTGAAAAGGTATCTTCTCACCTCAGTTTTAAATGGCCTCCCCTTTATTCTTAGACGGTGGCCCCTGGTTCTCGACACCCCCAACATTGGGAACATATTTCCTGCATCTGGCTTGTCCAGTCCTTTTATAATTTTATATGTCTCTTTAAGATCCCCTTTCATCCTAAATTTCAGTGAACACAAGCCCAGTCTTTCCAATCTTTCCTCTTATGACAGTCCCTCCAACCCAGGGATTTTGGTTTTAAGTGTATGAATTTCTTGCATGCTGAATCATTTGCATATCTGCTTAACTGTAAACTTATGGGTAAATCTTCCTCTCAGTTACAATTAAATTACTACTTTGAGATCAGATTACAGACCAATGAGATAGCAACACTGCTGACAGAATCCTTCCAATTGAAAGCAGACAAAAACACAGATTTGACGAAAAGGCTTTCAACTAAGTCTGTTTTGCAGCTCACTGAGTAGTGTAAATAAATTGTCAACAATGATTTATGTTAGTTAATTGACTAACTCGAGCATATAACTGAATGTTTCTTAAGAAATTGTGTTACATTACAAATACAAGATTCAAGAGAGTTTTATCGTCATACAGAACAATGAAATTCTTACTTGCAGCAGCACAACACAATATATAAACATAGTATTCTGTAAACAAGAGAGTAAACAGAAAAAAATAAATATAACACTTTTCAAGGTGAAGGGGAAACGATTTAATAGGATTCTCAGTGGTAACTTTTTTACACAAAGGGTGGTTGGTGTATGGAACAGTTGAGGCAGTTGAGGCTGGAACGATCCCAACATTTGGGAAACAGTTGAAAGCCTGTTGAAAGTAGTTGAAAGCCTTTTCGTCAAAACTATATATATGTGTGTGTGTGTGTGTGCGCGCGCGTGCGTGCGTGCGTGCGCGCGTGTATACACTGATGAGCCAAAACATTATGACCTGATGAGCCAAAACATTATGACCAAGACATTGGTTCTACGTGTGCAGCCCCATACGCAGCAGGGTGCGATGCACTGTGTTTTGTGACACATTCCTCCCGTGACCACCATTAAAATTTTCTGTGACTTGTGCCGCAGTAGACCTTCTGTCGGTTCAGACCAGACGGGATAGCCTTCGTTGCTCTCGCGCATCGATGAGCCTTGGGCGCCCAACACCCTGTCGCCCGTTTGTGGTTTGTCCCTCCTTGGACCACTGTCGGTAGATACTCACCATTGCTGACTGGGAGCACCCCACAAGGCTTGCCCTTTCAGAGATGCTCTGAGCCAGTCGTCTGGCCATAACAATTTGGCCCTTGACCCTCGCTCAGGTAATTACTCCTGCCCATTTCTCCTGCATCCTGTCAGTGGTCATAATGTTTTGGCTCACCGAACATAACTTTCTGGCAACTAATGGTCACACCCTCTCTCCCCTAAAATCCAGACAAATTTGCGAGAACTCAGTTGAAATTCCCTAAGCCGTCACAGATTACATTGTAAACTGAATGTGAATGAAATGACCTGCCTGCACATCCCTGGCTCCCATCATCTCTTCTGACCCTCTACTGATTCACAAGGTGCACTGGCAAGCACCTCACATCTGCTGCGGTTTCATGCTGCTAGCGGTGGCTTTATCCACACCCTGCCTGACCACTGCCATCTGCTTCTCCTGTTGCTCTGTCAAGTCAACCTCACCCCTACCCCTCCCCCTCTTCCCCCTCCCCACTCACTCCCCTCACCCCCTCCCTCTCTGCCCTTCCCCCCTTCCCCCTCCCCTTCCCTCCTCCGTTCCCTTCCCCCTCCACGCTAAAATCTTCAATAAATTGGTTATGAATCAAATGTTTAAACTTTAAAACATCTGTAACTTAAAAAATATACGACCAAATTAAATTAAAATATCATTTCCGACTGTCCGGAAGAGTGGCGATTAAAGCGCTGCAAACATTGTGGCGCAACGGTTTACCGTTTTGCCAAAATCACTGATAGGTAGATACGTATATATATATTCACAAGATCTGAGTTTTAGTAGTATACTAGACCAAGTTGGGCCCGTCCTCGTAGGGTTTCCATTGTAAACTGGGGAAATTGCTTTTTTCTTTAAAATAAATTGTCTGTTAAAAAAAACAACAATCTCAGTGGGGGGGGGGGGGGGGGGGGGGGTAGAGGAGGAGGGAGGGCGGAGAGGAGGGGGTGGTGGTGGAGAGTGGTGGGGTGGGTGAGGAGGGGGGAAATGGGGTGGGGGATGGGAACGGGGAGAAGGAGCCACTGACACCATCCTTCCAGCAGCCATCTTCTTTCTACTTCACACCAAAATTCTTAAGGGGTTGGACAGGCTAGATGCAGGAACATTGTTCCCGATGTTGGGGAAGTCCAGAACAAAGGGTCACAGTTTAAGGATAAAGGGGAAGTCTTTTAGGACCGAGATGAGAATTTTTTTTTAACACAGAGTGGTGAATCTGTGGAATTCTCTGCCACAGAGGGTAGTTGAGACCAGTTCATTGGCTATATTTAAGAGGGAGTTAGATGTGGCCCTTGTGGCTAAAGGGATCAGGAGGTACGGAGAGAAGGCAGGTACAGGATACTGAGTTGGATGATCAGCCATGATCATATTGAATGGCGGTGCATGCTCGAAGGGCCGAATGGCTTATTCCTGCACCTATTTTCTATGTTTCACTTCCCATTCCTCTCCACCAACTCCCACCCTCCCCCTCCCCATCTCCCCCTCAACCTTTCCCCTTTTCTCCCCATCTCTACCCTCCCCTTCCCCCACCCTATCCCCCCTCTCCCAACCGTTTCCCTTTCTCCTCATTCCCCCCTCATCCTCCCCCTTCCCCCTCATCCTCCCCCATCATCCTCCTCCCTCACCCCCCTCCCTCCTCCCCCTCCCTCCCACTCCCTCCTCTTCTTCTCCCCTCCTTCTCTTCCCACTCCCCCTGCCCCTTCCCACCTCCACCCTTTCCCCTCAAGGGTTGAAATCTAGCCAGGTGTTGAAGGAAGCAGTATTAACACTAAGCAATGCAGAGTATATCAGGGCAAAATAACCTTGACAAGAAGATTTGATAATTAAGCGCATTCCTAATTAATGGATGAAATCTCACAAAAAACTTTTTTGTGTATTTCATATCGCACAATTAAATTACTTACTTGCATAACTTCTGCTGTTTATGTGGTGACATTGTACTGTGAAACTTCATGGTTCACAAACTGAAATCTAAAAATGTCAACTTTTTCTATGTAAAAGTTTATATGTAAAGTCGACAGACCAGGGATTGTAATTCTCTTGTTTTATGTTAATTGCCTTTGACCTTTGTCCAGATAATTTTGTTCTCTTCAAAAATGTAAGAAATGAAATTAAAACTGGCAAATACATATGTAACTGCAATTCATTCAATTATGCTTGATTTGACCTGCCACTTGGACTTTCCTTCTGAACTGTTACATGTCTCTAGTTTTCCTCTCGTCTGCATCTCAGTCTGAAGGCAGTCTCGACCCAAAATGTCATAAGGTCATAAGGTCATGTGATGGAGCAGAATTAGGCTATTCAGCCCATCAAGTCTACTCTGCCAGCCAACCATGGCTGATCTATCTCTCCCTGCTAACCCCATTTTCCTGCCTTCCTCCCATGACCCCTGACACACATACTAATCAAGAATCTATCTATCTCCCCACCATCCCCTCCTCCCCACCTCTTCTTCCCCCCCCCCTCTCCTTCCCCACCTCCCCCTCCCATTCCTTCTTCCTCTCCTCCATCATCAACTACTCCTTTTCTCCAGTGGTGCTGCCTGACCCCCTGAGTTACTCCAGCATTTTGTGTCTACCACAAGCACTCTTTCCACAATAGTATAAACCTAGCTGGTATGAACACATTGGAAAATCATTCTGGGCCCCGTCCTCCTGGTGAAGTGCTGCAAGGCCTCAGTAGCATGTCCGCCCACAGTGACACACTGCTGAGGATCCATGTCCCGGATTGTCCTAATAGCTCTTGGCAGGAGGGAAGGTTAGATTAGAACTTCATCTCCTGTCAAAGTCTGACAAGCCTTCACTGCCTTCTGTGGCCGAGAACTCCACAGATTCACAAAGCTCCAGGTGAAAAAGACACCCTCATCTCAGTCCTAAATGGCCTACCCTTTATTCTTAAACTGTGACCCCTGGTTCTGGATTCCCCCAACATCGGGTACATTTTTCCTGCATCTAGCCTGTCCAATCCCTTAAGAATTTTATATGTTTTTATAAGATCCCCTCTCATCCTTCTAAATTCTAGTGAATATAAGCCCAGTCAATCCATTCTTTCATTAAAAAGTATAGGGATTAATGGGTCTCTTTCAGAATGGCAGGCAGTGACTAGTGCAAATGACACAAAGCTGAGTGACAGTGTGAACTGTGGCGAGGATGCTATGAGGTTGCAGGGTGAATTGGACAGTTTGTGTGAGTGGCCAGATGCATGGCAGATGCAGTTTAATGTGGAAAAATGTGAGGAAAGAACAGTAAGGCAGATTATTATCTGAATGGTGTTAAGTTAGGAAACGGGGAAGTACCAAGAGATCTGGGTGTCTGTGTTCATCAGTCACTTAAAGTTAGCATGCAGGTACATCAGGCAGTGAAGAAAGCTAATGGCATGTTGGCCTTTATGACAAGAGGATTGAGTATTGGAGCAAAGAGTCCCTTCGGCAGTTGTACAGGGCCCTAGTGTGACCGCACCTGGAGTACTGTGTGCAGTTTTGGTCTCCAAATTTGAGGAAGGATATTCTTGCTAGTGAGGGTGTGCAGCGTAGGTTCACTAGGTTAATTCCTGGAATGGCGGGATTGTCGTATGTTGAAAGACTGGAGTGACTAGGCTTGTATATGCTGGAATTTAGAAGGATGAGAGGGGATCTTATTGAAACATATGATTATTAAGGGATTGGACACATTAGAGGCAGGAAACATGTTCCCAATGTTGGGGGAGTCTAGAACCAGGGGCCACAGTTTAAGAATAAGGGTGGGCCATTTAGAACTGAGATGAGGAAAAAGTTTTTCAGTCAGAGAGTTGTAAATTTGTGGAATTCTCTGCTTCAGAAGGCAGTGGAGGTCAATTCTCCGGATGCTTTCAAGAGAGAGCTGGATAGAGCTCTTAAAGATAGCGGAGTATGGGAAGAAGGCAGGAACAGGGTACTGATTGTGAATGATCAGCCATGATCACATTGAATGGTGGTGTTGGCTCGAGGGGGCAAATGGCCTACTCCTGCACCTATTGTCTATTGTCTATTGTCTATCATATGTCAGATTTTAAATAAAAGATATGTGTAATATACATAGACACTTATTTGGAGTACTGTGAGCAATTTTGAGTCCCATATATGAGGAAGGATGTGTTGGCACTGGAGAGGGTCCAGAGGAGGTTTACGAGAATGATCTCAGGAACAAATGATGAGCGTTTGACAGCACTGGGCCTCTACTCGCTGGAATGTTGAAGGATGAGGGGGGACCTTACCGAAACTTACTGAATAGAGTGGATGTGGAGAGGACATTTACACTAGTGGGAGAGTTGAGGACCTGAGGTCATAGCCTTAGAATTAAAGGACGTTCCTTTAAGAAGGAGATGAGGAGGACTTTCTTTAGTCAGAGGGTGGTGAATCTGTGGAACTCATTGTCACAGAAGGCTGTGTAGGCCAAGTTAAAGAATATTTTTATGGCAGAAATAGATAGATTCTTGATTAGTATGGGTGTCAGGGGTTATGGGGAGAAGGTAGGAGAATTGGGTTAAGAGGGAAAGTTTGATCAGTCATGATTGAATGGCGGAGTAGAAGTGATGGGCCGAAAAGCCTGCTTCTGTTCCTATCACTTATGAACATCATCATGGGAGAGTTTGAGGACACAAAGGCCGAGGAGGCAGATTACAAATTATTGCTTTCAATAAATAAAAAATATGAACAATAAATAGACAATAGACAATAGACAATAGACAATAGACCAGGGGTGGCCAAACCAAGGCTCGCGAGCTACATGCGGCTCTTTGACCTTTAATATGCGGCTCGTGGAAATATGTTGGCTGAGCTCCTTTTTTCATCACAGTTAATATAAAAGGTAAATAAGAAAACATTTCAAGCTTTATAATTATTTACTGGGTATGAATTGAGACCCCATTGGAATAAAACGTAAGTTTAATGTTCATGGTTAGTAAAAATATTTAAGTTCATGTCTTGCGGCTCTTTTGTCCATGTCTTGCGGCTCTCAAACATCTGAACTTTATCGTATGTGACTCTTACATTAAGCAAGTTTGGCCACCCCTGCAATAGACAATAGGTGCAGGAGGAGGCCATTCGGCCCTTCGAGCCAGCACCGCCATTCAATGTGATCATGGCTGATCATTCTCAATCAGTACCCTGTTCCTGCCTTCTCCCCATACCCCCTGACTCCACTATCCTTAAGAGCTCTATCTAGCTCTCTCTTGAATGCATTCAGAGAATTGGCCTCCACTGCCTTCTGAGGCAGAGAATTCCACAGATTCACAACTCTCTGACTGAAAAAGTTTTTCCTAATCTCAGTTCTAAATGGCCTACCCCTTATTCTTAAACTGTGGCCCCTTGTTCTGGACTCCCCCAACATTGGGAACATGTTTCCTGCCTCTAACGTGTCCAACCCCTTAATAATCTTATACGTTTCGATAAGATCTCCTCTCATCCTTCCAAGCCTAGTCCTCTTGTTATGAAGGCCAACATTCCATTGGCTTTCTTCACTGCCTGCTGTACCTGCATGCTTCCTTTCAGTGACTGATGCACTAGGACACCCAGATCTCGTTGTACGTCCCCTTTTCCTAACTTGACACCTAACTTTGAAACTTTATGATAGAAAGGGACGTTAATCATTCCATCATATCCATGCTGCTTGTAAAAGGTTAACTAACCTATTCCCATCTTCCATCTCTTGATTCATAGAACTGCAGGACACATAGAAACATAGAAACATAAAAAAATAGGTGCAGGAGCAGGCCATTTGGCCCTTTGAGCCAACACCACCATTCAATATGATCATGGCTGATCATCCAAAATCAGTACCCCATTCTTGCTTTCTCCCCATATCCCTTAATTCCATTTACCCTAACTCTTTCTTGAATACATTGAATACTTTTCTCCATGTACTTTTTAGATGTGGTGAGATATTCTATCTGATTTAGAACTGAGTCCCTATTATTAATTGAATTTAGGTAGACTCCATTGTTGTCTTTTGTTCCAACCGTTGCCCTCCCTCAATTCTCTGGCCTCCATTCTCAGACCTGCTTTCTGCATCTTGGCAAATCTCCAATTCCCATGGCAAACTAATACAATGTACTAAAATCAGAATTAAAAGACTGAACTTTAAGGTGTTGAAGGCAAACGGGCATCGGAAGCTGGGAAGAGAATGGAAGAGTCTTGATTGTTCATCAGAAATAGCTGTGGCTGTGGTTTGTCAGAGATGCCATTGTGTGGCAGGGAAGGGATGTTGGCTGCAGGCCAGAATTGTAGATAATATTGAGCTCGGGTCCAAAGTAAGGAATGTCATTGGCGTGACTGGCAATGAGGGAGTGGTGTTTAAGAGCAGCAAGCCAAATAACGGGAAGCTACCTGCAAGTTGCCAAGGACTCCTCAGCAATAGTCCAGATAGAGATATATAAGAAAATAACTGAAGATGCTGGTACAAATCGAAGGTATTTATTCACAAAATGCCGGAGTAACTCAGCAGGTCAGGCAGCATCTCAGGAGAGAAGGAATGGGTGATGTTTCGGGTCGAAACCCTTCTTCAGACTGATGTTAGGGGGGCGGGACAAAGGAAGGATATAGGTGGAGACAGGAAGATAGAGGGAGATCTGGGAAGGAGAAGGGGAAGAGAGGGACAGAAGAACTATCTAAAGTTGGAGAAGTCGATGTTCATACCACTGGGCTGCAAGCTGCCCAGGCGAAATATGAGGTGCTGTTCCTCCAATTTCTGGTGGGCCTCACTATGGCACTAGAGGAGGCCCATTACAGAAAGGCCAGACTGGGAATGGGAGGGGGAGTTGAAGTGCTCGGCCACCGGGAGACCAGTTTGGCCAACGCGGACCAAGCGCAGGTGTTGAGCGAAGTGATCGCCGAGCCTGCGCTTGGTTTCGCCGATGTAAATAAGTTGACATCTGGAGCAGCGGATGCAATAGATGAGGTTGGAGGAGGTGCAGGTGAACCTCAGTCTCACCTGGAAAGACTGTTTGGGTCCTTGGATGGAGTTGAGGGGGGAGGTAAAGGGACAGGTGTTGCATCTCGTGCGGTTGCAGGGGAAAGTGCCCGGGGTTGGGGTGGTTTGGGTAGGAAGGGACGAGTGGACCAGGGAGTTACGGAGGGAACGGTCTCTGCGGAACGCAGAGAGGGGAGGGGATGGGAAGATATGGCCAGTGGTGGGGTCCCGTTGTAGGTGACGGAAATGTTGGTGGATGATTTGTTTGATCCGCTGGCTGGTGGGGTGGAAGGTGAGAACGAGGGGGATTCTGTCCTTGTTGCGAGTGGGGGGAGGGGGAGCAAGAGTGAGCTGCGGGATGTAGAAGAGACCCTAGTGAGAGCCTCATCTATAATGGAAGAGAGGTAGCCCCGTTTCCTGAAGAATGAAGACATCTCTGACGCCCTAGTGTGAAACACCTCACTAGATAGAGATGGTTCACTGTATTCTCTGATAGAGGCCTGCTTCAGCGTGAGTGTCTCACACTGTTTGATGCCACTCTTATGTCTTGTGGCCTCTGTGCATTCAGATATTGTATTCAAGGAGGACCCACGTCAAATATTTGATATGTGCATATTCCATGCATACAATGAACTTAATTTGATTGAGCAACTCATGTTTAATTAAAATTAATCTGTGCAGTGTACAGAAATGTCATGCCACTCAAAATACAGTAATTGTTATGCTTTTTTCCTTGAAATTATATTTCCGAGAATTCTATATCTGTGTTTTCACAGCCTTCCTACTAAAGTATGCTGCCAATAGTAATACACTTCTTATAATATATTCCTTCTAACCTCTGCATTAAACTGCATCTAATATCTAAGTCATTTCACTAAACTAGCCAGATTCTGCGTTTACAATGCTAAAGTATTTTATGATTCTAAGTTTAAATCAACTATATGCTTTGAGAGCAAAATATATTGCTGCAGTAGACAAAAATCAAACTTAATTTCCTCTCGATCAGAGGTTTTACACTGGCAATGATCCATCTTCAGAAGCAAATTGTACTTCAAAATAAATCTGGAAATTTCTCATCAAACCTTTTTTCCTCTTTACAATTCTTTTCATTCCATCAGGTAATCAATCCATATCAATTTCAGCTCAATTTTCAAAGTGATACTTTTCAACTTTCTTAAATAAGCCCTTTTTGAAAAGCTATAAACTATCTTCCATCATTGAGTATGGATAGACTGAGATGAAATAATTATTACGTATGCCTGCATGAGTAAAACTCCATTAATCCAATAGGTTTGGGACATTAGTGGTGCCGAACTAACAGATTATCTGGACTATTGGATATTATTTTATTACTATTCCAATGTACATTTCATTAATTTTTTCTTTTAAAAGCAATGTTACAGTAAGATTTCAATGAACACAGTAAGTTTTATAAAGTACAAAAATCAGACCCAGATAGATTTCAAGGCAGAAAAGCCAACAGATAAATTGAGTTTTCAAGGGAGCGCTGGACTCCTGGAGAATAGATGAGGAACACTGGTTTTCGTGACTTGCTGAGTGATCAGGGAATGTGATAACAGGCCTCTGTGGGTGGAATGGGATGTGGGAATTGAGGCTCCTGTGAATGATTGGGGAGTGCGGAAACCTGCGCCTTGGTGAGTGAAAGGAAGTAAGGTAACTGGTGCCTCCATGGATGGAAGAGAATGTGAGAACTGTGACACACGTAAGTGGGAAGTGCAAACATTACCTGGTGAGCCAGGAGTTGTTTTCCGGATTGTATCCCCGGTCGCTCTCACAGAGCTGAAGGCCTTGCCTGGGACTGACTTTGAGCCCCCGCGGGGCGTGGACTTACTATCTGGGCATGCGTTCCCTTGCCTGGTATCGATGCTCCAATGCGGCCTGCGGATTTTAACATCAGGAGCTCGCAGTCTCACGTTGAGACCAGTTGGGAGCTCCAAAGTCTGCACGAAGTTTGACTTTTTCCGACCCTTGGTCCGATCGGCCGGCGCAAGGAGCTGAGATTCCCCCCCCCCCCCACCCCGATGCAGGATTATGATCGCTCCTACGAGGAAGATCCCCCGCCGGCTACGGGAGTCAAGATTGTCCCGTCAACGGAAGGTTAGAGGCCCCCAACCGAGGACAAAGAAGGGAGCGATTGAACTTTTTTTTGTTTTCCATCACAGTGAGGAATGTGGAGGAGTCACTGTGGTGGATGTTCATGTTAAAATGTATTTTGTGTGTCCTGGTGCTTTTTATTGTTATGACTGTACGGCAAATGAAGTTCCTCATATGTTGCAAAATATAAAAATATACTTGGCTAATAAAGTATTATTGTGATTGTGTGATTGTGATCACTTATGATCTTTGATTCAATTACATGTCAATTTTAAAATTATTTGTTTTGCTTTCAAATTCCTATTTGTATCACCCTATATTTTCTGAGATTTCTGCACTTCTGCAAGGCACATCCACAGCATTAATCTCTTCATCATTGGCAGACATGCTTTCAACTCTGGGTGCCAAGCTCTGAAATTATTTCGAGAGACTTCCTCATTTCTGCCCCTTCCTCTGAAACACCTCTTAATACTTATCTCTCTAACAAGGCTTTTGGTTACCTGTTCTAAAATATTTTGCTGGGTGCAAAATTATGCTCCTGCAGAACTGTCTTGGAAGTTTTACCACATTAATGCAGCTAATTAGACATAGATTGTTGTACATGATGGTAAATGAACGATGCTGCTAGATTGGTAGTCTTGAAGAAATTGAGGCCTCAAGATGACTGGCTGTCTTTTGTGTTGTTGCTTCCTTGTGATCCTTGGTGTGATTTTGAGCTAGGAGCGTCGCTTCTGATACACGAGTGTGCCCATTGCAATATAGTTTTTCTCTGAGCATAAGTGACTGGTTGTGCTGACACAATTGCTTTGACAGCTGCTGAGGTCCTGCCCTCAGCTGCTATCAAAGCTTGTTAACTATCACTGTTATTGAATGCTTGTAAATGTCTTTGACATACATGCTGGTAAACAGTCTGGATGGTGTCCAGGTTGTTTTCTTCTGCCTTTTCCTCATATTTTGCACCATAACTACTTACAGTAAAACTCGCAAATCTATATCCAACTATTGGAAATACATGTGTAGGAAGGAACTGCAGATACTAGTTTAAACCGAAGACAAAAAAAGCTGGTGTAACTCAACGGGACAGGCAGCATCTCTGAAGAGAAGGAATGGGTGATGTTTCGGGTTGAGACTGTTCTTCAGTATTCATTGGAAATACTGATGAGTTGATATATGTCTGACAGGACAATATTTGTTGCGTTCTCTTTAACTCACGAGTTCTAGCAGAGCCTTTCCACCCACCCTATCTCTGGTTCATGTGCTGTCTTTCATATTACCAATGCCTGTTCCAATGTTCCTGTTTAACTTATCTGAATCACTGGAAGATGTATTATTGTACTTTGTTACACCAAAAATGAAGTGAATGGTAATAACAAAAACACCATCCAACAGTTCAGAAATTTCCAACAAACTCTCAAATTATCATGGACACATTTCTGACTCTTCTCTCTCTTTTCTAGATCTTGCTGCCTCCTTCTCAGGAGACAAACTTTCCACAAATATTCACTGTAAATGCATTGACTCTTGCAGATACCTAGATTACACTTCTTCCTGTCCTGTCTCTTGTAAGGATGCCTTGCCTTTGTCCCAGATTTCACCACATCTGCTCTCAAGTGGAGGCCCTCCATTTCAGGATTTCTGAAATGTTCTCCTTTATCAGGAGACATGGCTTCCCTTCTAATTTGATTGATAGAGCCCTGTCACATTTCTCAGACATCCACTCTCAGCATGCCTCCTACTAAACAGAATAGAGATAGAGTTCTCGAGCCCTCACCTCTCACCTCTGCACCCAAAACATCATTGTTCATCTTTTCCACCAGCTGCAACAAAATCCCACCACCAGCCACACTTTCTCCTCCACTCCCTTCAGACTTCCTCAGAGACCACACTCTCCATAGAGTCCCTGGTCTGCTTATCTCTACACCCATCTTTTCCTGACCCCAGTCACTTTCTTCTGTGACTACAGGAGATGTAATACCTGTTCTGACACTTCCTCCCTCACCACCATCCTGGGATTCTAACAGCCCTTCTTAGTGAAGAAATTATTTACATGCACATTCTCTAACCACAGCTACTGCATTCAGAATTCCTGATGTTGCTTGATCTACATTGGTGAGACCTAGTTCAGGCTGGTCTCTGTGTTTCAGCAATTCAAAAGCACAACAAACTTGTTGAATCAGAATAACTGCTAGTAGATGTCATTCAGCAACTCATAGAAACCTAGAAACATAGAAAATAGTTGCAGGAGTAGGCCATTCGGTCCTTCGAGCCAGCACCACCATTCAATATGATCATTGCTGATCATCCAAAATCAGTACCCCATTCTTGCTTTCTCCCCATATCCCTTGGTTCCATAAGCCCGAAGAACTATATCTAACTCTTGAAAACATCTTTCAAACTTACCTGAACATAGCTCATGTTCCATTTATAAAGCTCTTCCTAGACATTCTGCCTACTGTTGACCATATGTTTATGGTCCAAAATGGTATAGCTGGTGTTAAATCAGCCTTGTACCTGATTGATGTCACATAATCTGCACATTTTGGCAAATATGAGTTGCTCATGCCCAGATATCTCTGCCAATGTGTCATTGGTGTTTGTGATGGCAACTTCAGTCTTTTCCCATAAAGCCCTATCCGCTTACCATTACTTCACAGGGAGTGGAGTGATCGATCTTGACGCAGAGCCCCAACAGAGAGATCTTCAAGACGTTTCAGTTTAATTGGTCGTTTATTGAAGTAGTAATACAAACAGATCTGTATCTCTCCAAACCTTTCTCTCATCGCAGGTCTGGTAAGAACTATATCTTGCCATACTCTTTGTGTCTGAACCCCTCCCGTCTCTGCCTCTCCAGATATAGTTCCTAGTTCCGGCTCCTCACAGTCCATTATGTCCATATATGCATTCATCTCACGACAACCCTCAAGTGTCCAAAAATAATACAAGATACAAAATAATATAATATGCTAAACAGTTAGCACAAACACAAATGGCTCCGACACACTGGCCCCTAATTGTTCTATGTATATAATGAAACAATTATTAATAAACATTAAAAGGAGCTACAAACTTTACACATAATCGAAATAAACAAGTATGCACTATATGTTGGCATTTAATCTATTTTAGTGATTCTTCAATCTTTAAGGCCACCAGTCTTTGCTGTACTCAGGTATCAGTTTCTAGGAGCAGACATATCTTCGTTATCGGTCTTTCCAAGATGTTGCTCTTAGTCTTAAATCAAACTGTGCACACAAGACGTGTATCTGGTATGGTCTCTAATATTCTACCCATTAGCCAGGCGCCTCCTTCAAGCTTCTTCTCTTCCAGCTTAAGAAGTGGTCTACTGTTAGTCCTCTAGAGGCTTCATCTGCATAATTTTCCTTTGTGCTAACATAGCTCCATTGTCTTACATCAGTAGCATCCCTTACAAAAGAGACCCTGTTTGCTACAAATATTTGAAAGCATTTGGTTTCATTGCATTGTTGATGAGACAATAGTTGTGCTATTGGTCCAGGAGATGGATTTGTCCATTTGAAGCTGTAATTCTTTTTGCAGCATTGTGTCAACTCTGACAGCTAGGACTGCAGCTGTAAGCTCCATTCTGGGAATCGTCATTTGTTTTAATGGTGCCACTCTGGATTTTCCCATTATGAATGTAATATGCGCTTCTTTGCTATTGTTTTCCAATCTTAGATATGAAACAGTACCGTAGTCACTTTCGCTGGCGCCTAGAAAGTGGTGCAGCTGTGCATATCTGATTTGACCAAAGCTAGTAAGCTTCAGGCACCGGTCCACTTTAAACTCCACAATCTTGTTGAGATCTGCTAGCCATCCTGTCCATTGCTGAGAGAAGGTTTGGGCAAGGCAAGGCAAGGCAAGCCAAGTTTATTTATACAGCATATTTCAGCAACAAGGCAATTCAAATTGTTTTACATAAACATTAAAGAGCAATTAAAAGCAGTTAAAAACAGTCATTAAAGAGAAAAGAAAATGAAAACAAGCTAAAATAGAATAAGACAGGTATAAAATACAAGAATAAAAATTACAGTGCAGTGTAAGAAATGAATAATTATTTGATTTAATTAAGGCAACATCGAACAGAAAAGTCTTCAGCCTCGATTTAAAGAACTGAGAGTTGCAGCGGTCCTGTAGTTTTCTGGGGGTTTGTTCCATATACGTGGTGCATAAAAACTAAACGCTGCTTCTCCATGTTTAGTTCTGACTCTGGGGACAGAAAGCAGACCTGTTCCAGACGACCCGAGAGGTCTGGATGGTTCATAATGTAGCAGAAGACCAGAAATGTATTTTGGCCCTAAACCATTCAGTGCTTTATAAACCAACAGAAGTATTTTGAAATCAATTCTTTGACAGACTGGAACCCAGCGTAAAGACCTCAGAAGTGCAGTGATGTGGTCCGCTTTCTTGGTCTTAGTGAGGACTCGAGCAGCAGCATTCAGAATCAGCTGCAACCGTCTAATCGATTGTTTAGCGAGACCTGTAAAGACAGCATTGCAGTTGTCAAGTCTACTGAAGATAAATGCATGGACAAGTTTTTCCAAATCCTGCTGAGCCATAAGTGGGGTATATTTTCATCCCATCCATGTTTTTCCTTGCAGAGCTCCTGCATAATCAGCTTGGCTGGCAGAGTAAATGGTGCTAGAAATCCTAAAGGGTCGTATATAGAGCCGACCATGAACAAGATGCCACGTCTATTGTATGGTCGTTCCTATACAGCAATTCTGAACTTGAACACATCTGTTTCAACGCACCAGCGTAATCCCAGTGCACTTTCCATTGACAGATTGTCATTGTCCAAGTCCAACTCCTTGATCTCTTTGGTTCTGTTTTCTTGAGGAATGGATGCCAATACAGCACGGCTATTGCTGATCCAATTTGACAACATGAATCCTACCATTTGGCAGATTGCAGTCAGGTCTTTTACCATCTGAGCTGCTTCTTGTTCCGAAGGCATGGATTTTAAACAATCATCTACGTAGAAGTTGTTCTTTACCGTGTTTGTCACCTCTGCTGAAAAGTGAGCTTTGTTATCTTCAGCAGTTTTTCCTAATGCAAAGTTTGCACAACTTGATGATGACACGGCTCCAAAAAGATGTACTTTCAATAAGATCTTGCTGCACATCACCATCGGGCCACCACAGAAATCATAGATAGTCAATATGATTTTTGTGATACCTTGACCTGATGAAACATTGCTTTGATATCAGCCTTCAAAGCAACCGGTTCCTATCTGAATCTGATGAGAACTCTAATGAGTGAGTTGATTAGGTCTGGACCCTGCCGCAGTTGGTAGTTGAGTTGAAGACTGCACCACAGTCAAAGACCACCCTTAAAGTTCCTTTCTTTGAATGATACACCCCATGGTGAGGGATGTACCGGAGTTCTCCATCACTTCGATTCAGCTGGTACACTGGTACCCTTTCAGCATAACCTTGTCAACCATTTCTTTGAGGGAAGATATATATTCATCATAAATCTTCTCATTCTTGCCAAGTTCTGGATATGTTGCTCTGCAATGCAACGGTTATTTGGCATGCTGGCGTTTTCCTGCTTGAAAGGTAAGTCTAGACAATAGTGTCCATCTGTCATCCTTGCTGAGCGATTCATAATGTCCAAGAACTTTACCTCTTCTCTGGGCATTTCTTCTGTTTCCTTGCTGATTCTTTCACTGAAGTCGTGATTGTATTATTTGGCCGGTAGCTCCTCTAGGTTTGCAAAGGATATTCGATTGACAGCAGCAGCAAGGCAGCCATTTCCATCCCTGCTGTAATGGTCTCTTCTCAGGAGAGCATAGACGACCCATCCCAGTAGGGTTTTCACACCAGATGGTCCATTCCCTTGGCTGTTGACCAGCTCCCAAGGTTCCAATACCTTCAAAGCGTTTGTCCCGATGAGCAGGTCAATGCCAGAGTCTACTTCAGGAAACTTGATATCTTTCAAGTAAGGCCATTGTTGCAGGTCTTCTTGTCTGGGAATGTTGTGCTGAGAAACAGGCATGGTCTTACGTGTGAACACATCCGATAGTTGAATAAAATCGTCTTTGTCCAGACTAGATATTTCCAAACCTGAGATAAGATGACTGGTCACAGGCTTCACTTGGTTCATGGTATGCAAGATAATTTTGGTCCTTGGTCCTGTAATGTTCAGCCTTTTCATCAAACTTTCTGTGCAGATAGTAGATGAACGTCCATGATCCAAAAATGCATATCTTTGCAATAAATACTCCGCTTGTGTTTCTTTACTAGTACTAGTACAATGGAGAAGATGCAGGTTTCATCACCGGCCCCAATATGCCCACACGTCTGAGATGGGAGAGCAGCATCACTCGCACTTGGCTTTTCATTCTGTTCTGTATGTTCTGGTTTCTTTTCTTTGTCCTTTTGTTCAAAGTGAAGTATTTCAGGATGATTTTCTTTGGACATATCACAAGCCAAACGACTCTTGCAGTCTTTGCTCATGTGACCTATTTTCAAACATCCAAAACAGACTCCCTTCTCCTTTAAGAAATCTACCTTTCTTTATGTTCTTTCCTCTTGATCTGCCAACACCGCCCCAATGTGTGACCACTTTTGTTACAGAACAAACAAGAACCTTGTTGCTTGGCGGTAGGTACATCGGCTTTCATTCCCTTTGTTGTCAGATTTTCTTGCAGCTGTGCTTCTACAGGTTTTGCAATTGTTGCAAAACTGCTTCTGGCTGTTTGCGGATTTTCTCTTGCCTTAGCAAAGGTAGCTTTGACAGTTGCAACTGGTCTCGCTTCCTGAATGTTCCCAAAAAGTGGATCTGATATTATCTTCATTTGTTTCTCTGTGAAGTCCACCAGGTCAGGAAATCTAATTCGATTGTAGCTTATGTGCGTTATCTCTCCACTTGTCTCTGACCTTGCAAGGCAGTTTTAGAAGGATAGTCTTCATATTGGAAGCAACATTCATTTCTTGCATATAGGTGAGATGTTCCATTGCATTGCAACAACCTCTAAGGAACAGTGAGAACGCTTGCAACGCTTTCACATCTTCTAATCTGATCGCTGACCGGGCCAATGCCTTGACCATATATGCAGTGACAATCTTCTGCTCATTGCCAACATGCTCTTTAAGCAGTGTCCACTGTTTGGTGAATCCACTGTTCTTGCTTTTCAAGTTCATCTTCAGGCAGTGATAACTGTACCAATGCCTCGTAATCTTCTTTGATTTCAGCATGGAGCTGGTTTAATTTATTCAAGTTGAATTTTACTTCTTTTTATTTTCACTTGATTTCATGAGCTCTTCCATGGCTTCCATTAACTTGTCAATTTGTTTATATCTCTTGTTTTTCTCATCAGTCACTTTGTGGCTGAACATCATATCTAACCACCGACATACTTGTACACTACCCCTTTAAGACATGTTGACGTAAAGTCGTATCTTCACAAGAATTAAAAACAAATGATATCTTGCGATGCTTGAGGTCACTTCTTTGTTCACAGCATTCCTGGTTTCAGCAGCCGTTTTCCAATACAACTTCTGAAATACAAGTTTTCCAATAAAGCTTAATGCTGTACTCACTTTTCCCGTTCATGGCTTCGAAGTTTCCAATCTCCGTTAGTCAGATTAGCGCAGGTAATGACCCAGTCCAATCTAATTCGGCTTCAAGGTTTTTGAAATAAAACAATCTTTGTTCCATTCAGTCAATTCACAAGCTCCAGTCTCACTCATAGAGCCAATTGTTACTTTAAATGGTTCTTTAAAGACAGTTCTTACTTTTTTCACTCTCAGCGGGTAATTCTTACAATTTTTATGATGGCAACTTTAGTCTTTTCTTCTTTGCCTCTCTAGATATAGTACCTAATTCTGGCTCCTCCCAGTCCATTATACCCATATATGTATTCATCTCACGACAACCCCCAAGTGTCCAAAAATAATACAACAAGATACAAAATAATATAATATGCTAAACAGCTAGCACAAACACAAATGGCTCCTACAATGTTACTCACACCTAAAACGTACATCGATCCGTTGGACTGCATTTACAAATCAAAATGAAATGCACATTACCAAAACACAGCAATATTCTGTGTCATGTCTCTTATTACTCTTTAAGCAATTGTGACTTCCTGAGCATGTTTAAGACTTTAATATCTTCACAAGTTCACAAAACTGAAAGACTGGCCCTACATACCAGCTGTTTTTAAAAGCCTGTCACAATTTGTCATTCTATTTGTTCCAAAGAGATCAAACAACCTTCCAACACAATTGCTGTGTGGTTTTCTTTGATCACCTGGACAAGCTAATGCTACCTTGGAGACAAGCTGTCACTTGAGGGT
This sequence comes from Rhinoraja longicauda, assembly GCF_053455715.1. Taxonomy (NCBI): domain Eukaryota; kingdom Metazoa; phylum Chordata; class Chondrichthyes; order Rajiformes; family Arhynchobatidae; genus Rhinoraja; species Rhinoraja longicauda. The sequence goes on along the minus strand of NC_135959.1, from coordinate 32,027,782 downwards.
CCATTTAACATGTTAAAAAGCCCATCCAACAATACATCTGAGCTTTGATTTCTGACTTTTTCATCAGAAATTTGCCTTTCAGTTGACTGTGCTAACCTTCCTATCTGCTTGGCCTTGGGAAATTTAATTTCAGAAATTTGATTTTTACCTCTTTCTCCTAATTTTGAATGGACAGCGAGTCTGCAAATTTCAGGTTGTGAGTTCCCCAGCCCTGTTTACCTGAGAATAGAATAGATCAGTCACATCCCATCATCAATCATCCTATATTTTTATATAGGGTGGCACAGTGACACAGAGGTAGAGTTACTGCCTTACAGCGCCAGAGACCCGGGTTTGATCCTGACTACGGGTGTAGACTGTATGGAGTTTGCACATTCTCCCCGAGACCTATGTAAGTTTTCTCCAAGATCTTCCGTTTCCTCCCAGACACCCAAGACATCCAGGTTAGTAAGTTAATTGGCTTGGTTTAAGTGTAAATTGTCCTTCGTGTGTAGGATAATGTTAATGTGCAGGGATTGCTTGTTCATGCGAACGGTGGGCAGGAGGGCTGTTTCTGTGCTGTACGTATAAACTGAAAAATTAATTGCATCCTATCTAATATCTGTCCATACACTCCCATCCCTTCCTAACCTACTTTTTCATAGTCGAATCCACCAAATCCAGTCCCATTGATCCAATCAACAGTCAATCTAATCAAATCTCAATCCATCCCACCACATGCCACTCCAGTGAAACCAACTGCAATTCATCCAATTCTATCCAAATCTATTCCATCCAGTTCAAACCCACTCTTTCAATTTCATTCCATTTTAGCCAATACAATCTAAACCAATATAATCCCATCCAAAAAACCCAACCATCCAATTCTATCCGAATCCAATTATTGCCAACAAATTTTATCTAATTCAGTTCAACTTGGATTGTATTGTAAATTCACTTCCAGGATTTGGCCTAATTTATGCATGCATTGAAAAGTATGATTTCTAATGGGTTTGAACCCATTACCTTTCTTGTCTGAGAGCCTGAAGAAGGCTCCCAACCTAACATGTCATCTTTCCGTGTCATGCAGAGATACTGCCTGACCTGTTCAGTTTTTCTAGAACTTTGTGTTCTATACTAGATTCCAATATCTGCAGTTCCTTTTGTCCCCTTTCATTATCTGCCCATTTGAACTCCTATTAAAATACAGTTTATTTCAACTTTATTGAACATTATGTGCTATTTAATTGGCCATTCTACAGGTTTGTTAATAACTTCTTGATTTTTTAATGTAGTCTTCCTCTGTATTCATTATATTACTGGGTTTTTGTGTCACCTGTGAATTTGGATATTGAGTTTGGGTGTTTATTTCCAAATCATTCATTTGTATTGTTTTCCAATGCTACATGAAATTCTGAGAGTATGGGTAGCCAAAGTATGCACAAGATTACTCCATACCTGGTACTCAAATGTTTACATTGGTAAAAAGACCTCTGGATTTTAAGCAATTTGCACAAAAAAAATATTGAGGAAACCATTCAGCATCCATCAGATGAAGCAAGTGTCTAGCGTGACTGAAAGTGACTGAATGTTGTAGTGTCCTTTATACTGGAGAGAGAGAGAGATCTCAAACTGCTCAATTCACTCAATGGTGCCTAGTATTTTAACAAGATGTCCATCCCCTATTCCAGCAAAAATATACCAGAATATTTATTCCTACTGCAGGAAATGAGCTTTCTCAAGTCCACTACACAGGAATACTGTGTTCTTTTTTTGTTTGCCTACAAGCCAAGCATGGCAAAGATAAACATTTTCTCAACATCAGAGATGAAGAAATGAATGGAACAGTCATTACAAAACCAGGCTGAGAAAAGTAACTCTGTATTTTCTACTTTTATCTTAACAACATTATTCAGTACGATTTATGTTGAAATGTTCTGGATGTAAAGGTAATAGGTTAAGCTCACATGTTTTCCGAAATCACAAATGATGTTTTAGGAAATATGGAAAGTCTGGTTTTGCTTGAGCTAACAGTATTGTATCCTAAAATGTATCAGTTTTGGAATTAAAAGTGACAATTTTTGAAAAGTTCTTCCTTGGCTGAAAATTTGCCATGGTAAGAAAAAATAAATGCTGTGGTACTCATTATAAAATCCAATGACCAAATATTAGTGAGAGATAATGAAATCACAGGTTCTAACTCACACTGTAAAACCTGCAAGACCTGATTAATCTAACTGGACACACAAAAAGTTTTTCCACTCATCTCATTATCCAGGTTTGAGAGCCCAGTCAGCACTAACCATGCTGCTACTGGACTCCGTGCTTATCCCCAGGGCCCACTTTGTGAGTGCCTAACCCCAATTAAAGCCGGCGGGTGCTGATTAAAGCTACGGCTTCAGCACTGTAGGGAAGAAGTCATTCCCACTGGGTATTGAAGTGATTCCATATATTTCCCAGGGAATGTGATGCACAATTGACCTTCATCCATGCAATCTGATCCTGGGAGCAGCATAAGTTTATGAACTGTTATCACTAAATTTATGCTGCTACATGTTGAAATAATTACAGACCAAGCCATGCTTTTCATTAGCTTGTAGCCTCAGCAGGGGATCCAATTGCTAGCTCTGATTAAAGCTCAAAACACAATCCATTGCACTGCAGCCCAGTCTCATCCAAGGTCCATTGCTGTGGCAACAGGCAGTATAGATGTACTGGAACTGAAACTGAAATAGGGATTCTCTTCTGATTTACAAGATGCAGGCAGTTTAAGCCCAGCCTTTCACCAGATTCGTGTTTTTATTTCATTTTGTGCTTCGCATGATTCTTGACCGTTCAGGCAATGGCAGGAAAAAGCTGAAGACTAAAATGTGAATAACTTTAAAAATATAACACCAATTTCAATGAAACTTGTTCCATTATCACAGTGAGTAAGGTGGGCCTACAATTGTCGCACTATCGTGTACCGTTTTGGCTGTAGTTCAGGAACAAACAAATGAGAGTTTTAGTATATAGAAGACAGATCCCTGACGACCAGTCAATTAAGTTTTCCATTCTGGAATACCCAGATGACTACAGAACAAGAACAATGGGAAAGCACATCAAGTTGCTTGGGGTATTGTCGAGGCTGCCCGAATTCCTAAATATGAAGAAGGTTGTGAGAGTTCATCTCACCCAAGACGTAGTGAAGAGTTCAGAAGTTAATCCTACCAGTATGGAAGTGGATGACAGTGTATGACAACATTTCTGGAGCCAGATATGCTACAAACCTTTATGTTTATAGTTTCTATTTCTAAAGTAACACAGATAAAAATCATCCTATGTACGGGTGTTTTAGTAAAAATCACTGCCGGCATTATGGATCTGAATTCCAGTGTTCAAAGACCTTGAAGATGTCAATCCCATAGGTGGCTTTCCATTAAGTATTCTGAGAGCTGCAGCAAACACACTTAGGTGAGACTAATTTTGAGGAGTATGAATCAGCTATTCTTCTTCCATAATAAATGTAAAAATCTCATGGTGACCCACCATTGTTCAAAAGCCTTCCTATTGGTACTGCAGCCTATTATGACAAGAGAGTGGGTTTTAAACATGAGCCAGCTGGACCCAGAGCTCCTTGGTGTCATCATCATCCAGCCTCCTCATTGCAAGGGTGCAGTTTTCATTATCCTGGTTGAAGACCTTGAGATATCACCATTCATATGTAATAGGTCAGATAAAGGCAACTGAAGTCATGAATCAAGTGTGTCTTCCTGCTCTGCTTTTTGCAACTACGACATTCTTTTGTCCATGTGCTCACTCCTCTCATTTACTCATTGACCAGCAAATTTTATTTCATGCTTATCCTAATGTCACCTTGGATTTACCCTGTCAGAGGCGTCCCCCTCCCAAACATTTCCTGCAGCTTTAAAAACTTAATTGTCCTCCCTCCCAGTTCTGATGGTCTCTGACCTGAAACGATAACACTGTTCTTTTCCCACATTTTGGTCTGAGTTGCTGAGTAATCCGAGCATTTTTTGGTTTTATTTTACAATTTTAACATTGACAGTTTCTTTGATTTTCATTTTCTTGTGTTCTTGGTTTGTGCTCAAGTTGCCATGAGGTGATTAGAGACAAAAGAAGAGTCAGATATTTGTTGCTGCAGGGGACTTTCAATGTGTTTTTATCCTCAATTAATAATAACACGTGACGTGATATTATTGTCAAATCCGCGCATAATATTCATTGAGAAAGTGGTAATGATCCGCCTTCCTGACAACTCTCTGTGCTAATCTTGAAGGTGACCCCAAAGGGCTATTTGTGAGCCTTCCAGAATAGACCACCTTGGAAAGGTGATTAATTTCTGAGACAGAATTGTGCTGACAGTAAATGCATAAGCTTTCCCCTTCCCCTGTGCTGCAGCAAAATCTTGCCAAATCCTAGCCATTTGATTTGGAAGTAGCACACACTGCAACAGCGATGCGTTTGTCATGGAAAGCAAACACTGTTCATTTGTGCCAAACACGATTCACAATTGCAACATTAATCTCACCTGCAGATATTCCCTTCTGTTGGTCATATGCTCTAAATTTCCATAGCTCTGTATTTCTTTGAAAAAATATTTTCCAATTCTGATGATTAATTATTAATGTGACTTTAAAAAAAATTCTCTCCACAGATCTGCCCAAATATGCTGTTTCTTCTGTTTCTGCATTTATTTGGGATTTCCAGCATCTATACTTTGCCATGTCTAATATGTTAACAGAATCTGGGATTGTTGTCTCTAAAGAAATGTACTAAATGTTGTGTGAACAATTAAGGAAGATACACTGCAGAAACTATGAGGTGCATCAAGTAAAAATATGCCAAAGCAACCAATGTGAAATAATTATGCTTGCATCAGCTTTTTTCAGTCTCTCTTTTTCATCACAAGCTCAACCATTGATTATGGATGAAGCTCTTCACATTTGAAGATTCAATGAGGTGGCAGTTTACAAAATAAATTATTCAATTGATCAATTTTTGAGACAGTTTACTACTTTGAAAGTAGAATACTTATCAAAGTCCTAGGTATATGGAACAGAGAATAGTACCGCACAGGAACAGGGCCTTAGGCCCATGATGTATGTGCTGTGCCTGATGCCAATTTAAAATTGCACATGATTTATATCCTCCCCTATCATTCCCTTTCTGTACATATGTCTGTATAAATATCTCCAAAATGTTGCTATCGTATCTGCCTCTTAAATGTTGCTTTTGTATCTGTCTTCATCATTTCCCCTTTGTTATGTGCTCCAGATACCTATCACTCTCCCTTTAAAAAACTTGCCTCTCGCTCTCCTTTATATAGTACATCCCCCCTCTCATTTTAAAGCTAAGCCCTCCAGAATGTAACATTTCTACTCTGACAAAATGGGTATCCCATTTATCCTCTCATAAATTTATACATCTCTATGAGGTCACCCTTCAGCCTCCAACAATTCAGAGAAGAAAATCCATGATTTTTGAACTTCTCAAGATAGTTATTACCCACTAATTATGGCAATATCCTGGTAAACAATTTTTCCACCCTCTTCACTGTAATACAGCGACCAGAACTCACAAATGTGTCCTGGTCAAAATCTTTGACACTGTGGGAATCATTGACAATATTTGGAAAATTAAAGTCATCACAACTACCCTGTGTAGGAAGGAACCGCAGATGCTCGTTTAAACGGTAGACACAAAAAGCTGGAGTAACTCAGCGGTCAGGCAGCATCTCTGGAAAAGGGAATAGGTGACATTTCAGGTTGAGACCCTTCTTCAGATAGAGTCAGGGGAAAGGGAAACAAGAGATACAGATGGTGAAATAGAGGATTATTAACGATAATAAGGGAAACAGGCCATTGTTCGCTGTGGGCTAGTTGAAAATGAGTTACAGACAGTGAGACCCAACAAGACAACTTTGAAGCTAGTACAATGGCTTGGTTGGGGAAAGATGGAGAGAGAGAGAGAGAGGGGATGCAAGGGTTGCTTGAAGTTAGAGAAATCGATAATCATACCACTGGGATGTAAGCTGCCCAAGTGAAATATGAAGTGCTGTTCACCTTTACTTTTTTACATCATCTTCATTACGTTTTTGCATATCTTTCATAAAAATATGCAAAAACTCAGTCTAAAGAAGGGTCTCTTCCCGAAATGTCACATTCCTTTTCTCCAATGCTGTCTACCCGGTGAAAGAATTTTTTTTATAGGATAATTTCTGGGGCTTTTACATCCTGCCTGTCATCTTAAGATGTAGGAGCAGAGTTGTAAACAGACACGATTATTTAACATATACAGCCACCTGAGGCTGTGCATCAACATCAGATCTTGGTCATTTGACTGCATAGCCTCTCAGGCATTCATGGCTTGATTTCCTTCTATAATTCTGGTCAGAGTTAGTTTAAGGAAATTATTAATAGGATAAATATTTATCATTTCCTTAAACTAACTCCAATGAGTAAAGCTGGAGGGAGGCAAACATATCAGCAGATCTGTGATACAGATATGTGAAGGTTTCACAGGGACACAGAGTTTAGTCCTGTGATCTTGTAACGATTTGAATGACTGGGGTTTGCTGATTCAGACCTTACTGCTGATTCGTTGTCTCCTGGATCAATTGTATCACGACATTTTAATCACCTGGTTACCTATAATCAATTGAATCAGAGTAAGAGAAGGTCGAGGGGCTGTTAAAGTGAGAGATTTTGGTTCACACAACTAGGAGAAAATAATTTAATATTAAAGTAAATATTTTAACTGGAAGTCATAGCAACTAAAAATAATCCAATCATATTTCAGCATTTTCTGGGAAGGTTTTTAATCAATGTGATATAAAATAGATTATATTTTGATATATATGCCTCAGGAAGGAAGAGAGAGATGAATCATTACCACATTAATTGGTACTGGAGAATATTTGGGGATTCACAAAGGACATTCAATTGGACACCAGCCCAAAGCTTTGAGGATAGCAAGATGCAATCTGCTTTGATGATTGTAAAGGTGGGGAATCTCCATGAGATTGACATCAAAGAGGCTCTTGGTGAGATGAGAGTGTAACTGGCCAATAAGATCTGAAGCTCAGTCGTTGTATGGTTCAGCCTCAAAAGCAAATTGACATTGGCTGAATTTCTGTCAAAGGTTAGCCCTTGCCACAATTACAAGTGGGCAGTTTTACATTCTGTTTGATTCTGCTGTAACAAAGGTGGTGTATTTTGTGGGATAGTGTCAGAGAATTTGTGCAGTGCATTTAACATGTGATGTAATTGAGTTAGCTGTGCTGAAGCATGAATTTAGTGAGAGTGTGTTGCACTATATTTAATGTGTTTGCTTGTGCTTGTTTGATGGCATAGCTGAGAAGAAGTTTTAATTAATAATAAATCCATCCTGTACTTATCCTGGCAGAGTTTGATAATACAGTGTGGGTGGACATTTACTCATTTTCTAAACTACACTGCACCTGTCCTGGTGATATTTGACGGGATAGTGAAGAGGGTTGCTACCATTTTATTATCGAAGACTGCCCTTTCATTGTAGTTACACCAAATAATGTCTCTGGTGTATGTCTTCACATATTGAATTTGACAGCTATTGCTGATCTGGGGCAGAGGCTCATTTCACAACAAAACGTACAAAGTCATAAAGCCACACATCATAGAAACAGGCCCTTTGGTCCAACTTGTCCAGTCTAACCAAGGTGCCCCATCTAATCTATATACTAAAACTCTTGTTTGTTTATTTGTTCCTGGACTGCAGCCAAAATGGTACACGATAGCATAACAATTTTAGGCCCACCTTTCTCACCTTAGGCCCTTTGATGCTAATGGAAGAGGTTTCATTGAAATTGGTGTTATATTTTTTAAGTTATTCACATTTTAAAGTTCAAATCTATCTCCTAGGGAGGGAGGGGGGAGGGAGCAGGGGGTGGATAAGGGGGGTTGAGGGGGAGGATATGGGGGGGTTGAGGGGGATGGAGTGAGGGGGAGGGGAGAGGAAGGGGGGGGGAGGGGGGAGGGGAAAGGGTAGGAGGGAGGGGAAAGGGGAGGAGGGAGGAGAAAGGGGAGGGGGAGGAGGAGAAGGGAGAAGGGAGAGGGGAGAGGGGAGAGGGGAGAGGGGAGAGGGGAGAGGGGAGAGGGGAGAGGGGAGAGGGGAGAGGGGAGAGGGGAGAGGGTGCTGTACCAATGCAGGAGAGGTTTGGGCCCAATGGGCCTACTTGGTCTAGTCTATTATAATATCATAGCCACATCTCAGGTTAGTTTCCCTCAAACAATCTCTTACTCACAGAATGGGTTAGAAAAAATACCTGTCTGGCATAAAAAGAACAATAAGAGATGTTCTTGTATATAACATAAGAAACAAATATGAAAGAAATTGAAAAGATAATCTCATGGTTATATGATAAAATACTTTATTTGGTAAGTAGTAGAAACAAGAAACTGCTGGTTAATCAAGGAAAGAGGTAGGTCAGAGGCAGCATCCCTGGGGAACATGGATAAGTGATGTTTCGGGTTGGAAACTTTTTTCTGACTGAATGCATGAATTTGTTAATTTAGTTCTGTATTGCCTGCCAAAACTTGGTGTTCATTGCAGTAAACTGGGGAAAAATAATTGGTCATTATGCATGAAACAGTACACCAGGAAAAGGCATTGGGCATGGATTATGTAATCCCTTGAATGGTCAGGACCTAGGTAGGCTTTGACTGCTGATTGTTTGGTTACAGGGTCTTTTGTGATGCCACTTGGAGTTTAATATTCCTAGTTACCCGTGATCAGTGAAGTCAGAGGCAGACTTGAAGAGTCATCTCAATTGATGGTGATTTTGCTCCCACAAAATCAGATTGTGAAAAGAGCAGTTCAATAGTAAAGTTCATATTTCAACCAGACCTCTTTAATTGCAAAACAGTATTCACATTAAATAGTCGTTGTCACTAAAATAAACCAGCTACAGGTTCAGAATTTAATTTTTATTACATTTATATTTTTGATGTGAATGGTGCTTCTGGATCCTGGAGAGAAGGAATTTGAATTATTATGTCACTAACCAGTATTCGAGAAAGGTTAGATATAGCCAGCACACATGATTATCCCACAATTTTTATGATTGCAAATGTGATGAAAACTTCAGTGATTGTAAAGGTGAACAGTTTTTTGTGATTGCTATCAAATGAAAGTTTTCAATGGCCCTGACAAATCACCTGGAGCATTTTCTACATACACCAATTCCATTCCATTGATAAGACAATTTGACTGGAGTTTAATTTATTTGTAGGACTATCCTGCATTCCAGCTGGTTGCTCTTGACAGCAGAATATAGAAGGATTTTATTGTGCATTCATCCCAGAATGGCCGAAGCTATTGTCGCTACATTTCATAATGTCAATAGGACTATTAAGGATTTCTTGCACTTAATACAGGTTGTACCTGAGTTGCAGTGCTTGATCAAAATTTTCAAACAGGCTTTACGCTAAATTCCTTGTATGCTTTAGTTGCCCTGTGTGTGATAGATGGGAGAAAACATGGCATCTTTGTTCTGTTTCAAATCAATGCTTTGAATGGCTTGTGAATAAAAGTATAAGAAACAAGGGTAAGAGTGGACCCTTTGAGCCTTCTCCACCACTTAACATGATCATCTCCGATCATTTTTATTTCTGTCCTTTCCAAATATCCACTATCAAAATATAAGCCATTAACTTCTGTTTTGACAATTTATGACAGAATCGTTGGCATGAAGGATACATAATTCCAAAGATTCCAAAGATTCACCACCCTCTGAGTGAAGACATTTCACCTAATTTCAGTCCTAAATGGTCCACCGTTTATGTTGAGAAAGATTTCTACTTTTAAATGCTAGATCTAGGGGCACAATCCTCCTTAGAACCACTCTATTGAGTCTCCCAAGAAATTTGCATTGTTCAATGAGATCACTTTTCAGTATTCTTAAACTTTAGAGAATTTGACAGGATCCTAAGAAACAATATGGTATATCTTCATTGCTTTTCCTCTCCAGTGACTATATCCTTATTTAGGTAAGGAGACAAAGACTGTATATTATACTGCGGTTTAGTCTCACTAAAGCCTTATTTATTGGTAGTATTGCATCTTTACATTTCTGCTCAAATCCAGTACCAACATACCAACATACAGTACCATTTGTCTTTGTAATTTCTTACCTCACCTACATGTTTAATGCTCAGTGACTTAGGTACAAGGACACCCAGTTTTCTTTGAGTATCAACATTTCCCAATATCTTGTCAATTAAAATCACTCAGCACTCAGCAATTCCAATGGAAATCTATTTCCTCATCGTACTCCATCTGTTATATTTTGTGTCTGTTCAGTTACTAAAGGTAGCAAGAAGCAGCATACTTCAGTGATTCTAAGGAAGTGAAACTTCACAGAAATCAGCATCAAATTAGCTGCACATTTGCCTTATCTCAACATTGATTATATATTGTTTAACTTGGAAATAGGACAATTCTGCACATCAGCAGATTGTACCTGATAATTAAATGCAGATTAATGATTTCTATGCTCTGTCCATTCCAGACTGGATCCAAGCTGTTGTACTTTTGCAAATAGTGTCATAAGAACTATTAAAAAAATGTTACATTTAACTTATGTTGTACCTCAGTTAGCTACATTTGATGAACCAATTAAAATGAGGTTTGCACAATGTCTAACTTGTATTGTGTCTGCCTTGTGTGTGTGTGTGTGTGCTTGGGACAAAAAGTAGAGGAAGCTTTGTTCTATTTCAAACTAATGGTCAACTGGATGATTAAGAGAATCAGGCTCAAGCTATACTCTCCTATTAATGCTCCTGCAGTCTCTCCATGTGACACCCAATGATCCCAGGATGTGTTGTCAGGAAGAGAAAGGTTTCAGAGTAGAGAGACAATTGCAAAATCTGTGGCTCATCTCAAATATTATTCTCTCAAACTATACCAAACTGCGAGTTCATGAGAGAGCAAAATTATATGATGTAAAGAGAAGGGAGACATTCTGACAGAAAAAAAAAATCACATAATTGCAGGAAAAGCATTTGTGATAATTTTGGACATCTCAACATGGTTGGACAGGGATCCGAATAGTCAACCCGCATTCAAATGCCTAAGAGCATAAGAGCCAATCTGCACTAGTGACCAAAGACCGTAAGTGAGGGAGGTGCAAACATTGTTTTGTGATATAGATGCTCGTTCCAGTGTAAGTGACATTTGGTTTCTTTATGATGTCCACTGGTTAACCATAGTCAGTTGGTTTATAAGTGGGAGAGTTGTGGGAACAGCAATCAAGGGATTAACATAAATAGTGAACCCACATAAATAGTGAAATGAATAGAATAACACCATATAATATACAAGTGAAAAATATGTAATCGATGATATCAGTCACAAACATTCAAACAAAATTAATCAAAAAATTCTCACAGTATTCCAGTTACAGGTTCGAGAATTAATTTAAATTTTATATTAACAGATAATTGAAGTGAACATTTATTTTTTTAAAAAGGAAGATGCAACATCACTGCACTAATTGGCAGTGAACAATTGTAGCTGGTCACATTAGATGGGAATAAGATCTCCAATTCAGAGGCTTGGTTAAATCAATTAATGACAATAAATATCAATGTGAGCATAAGGATTTTGCTGAGGAGAGAATCCAAAGAGAAACAACGCATTTCTTTAACTTTGATACAGCAATTTTAGCAGAGTTTAATTGGTACCCGGCAGTGAAGCGTTATTTTCAATGTGAAGGTATGGTCAATATCATGGTCAATCTATGTATTTTATTTTTCTTAAGATTAAACAATTTAATGAGAGCTTTACACAGCTTTAGATAGCTTGCATATCTGGCCTGGTGGCATATAGTGGACAGTACTGAATTGAAAATATGGCTCCTGAAATATGTTCCTGAACACACTTATTGGGATAATGTAAAAACAAACTTAATTTTCATCTCATCTGTAAAGCACCTGCCCTGGGAATATTTGATGGCACATTAAAGATGGAGCCTTACCCTGTATTGCTGTAAATAGGAAAGACATTTCTGGTGACATAAAGCAGTTCAGTTAGTTCGATCTTGACTGTAGGTGCTTGCCAGTATTTGCTTTGTATGTTCTCCCTGTGAACACATGGGTTTCCTCAGGGTGCTCCAGCTTCCTCCCACATCCCAAAGACGAGTGAATCTGGAGGTTAATTGCCCTCTGTGAAAATTACCCCTGGTGTGTAAGGCGTGGATGAGAAAATAGGATGACAAAGAACTAATGTAAACAGGTGATCAATGGTCAATGGACAGTATGCTTGGTGGGCCAAGGGTCTGTTTCTATGTTATATCTCTTTTTTTAAAAATCCCATTTCCACGCATCTGTTGTTGTGTGGTGGCAGATCAGCAGAAGAATCTGTATCTGTATGTTTCAGTAAATGTGGAGCTTTGAGTTTCATTCTGGTATGATGTTTTAGTACCACTAATGTTAATTGTCTGCAATTAATCTGGACTGTCTGCAGATCAAGACAAGTAACAGTCAATACCACAAATGATTTCTGTAACAAAAGTTTTGGAAAACAAACTAGACAAAGATCAATATTGTTAAAGTATTGGCAAATGGAAGATTGGAATTATATGAAACTTGACTGTGAAGGAAGGTTAAAAGGAAGGAAGAAAGGTGTCAATTGATTATAATTGGGAGATTGAAGCATTGAGGTGCGATGCATTGGCTGAATCAGAGAATCAATGTTGTTCATTTGCTTTCCCAATATTGCTTGTTTGGCTAGTCCTATAGAGGCTTGATTTTACTATTCATAGCATCCAATCTAATGCACTTGATTTACATAGAAACATAGAAAATAGGTGCAGGAGGAGGCCATTTGGCCCTTCCGGCCAGCACTGCCATTCATTGTGATTATGGCTGACCATGCACAATCAGTAACCTGTGCCTGCCTTCTCCCCATATCCCTTGATTCCACTAGCCACTAGAGCTCTATCTAACTCTCTTTTAAATTCATCCCGTGAATTGGCCTCCACTGCCTTCTGTGGCAAAGAATTGCACAAATTCACAACTCTCTGGGTGAAAATGTTTCTTCTCACCTCAGTTTTAAATGGCCTTCCCTTTATGTTGGATGCTTGCTGCATAATTGTTTGGAAGGTTTTGACTCCTTTATCCACCATTCCTGTCAGCACTGAGTTATGTGGCCTTGCCACTCTCAATGATAATCCTTTAATCAAGAATCACTTCACCTGACTCAGGAAGCGTGATTGACCATGATCTCTGGCACTTACAGAATAGCACGATAATTGAGTTGTTTTTTTCTACCAGCAGCATTTGAACATCCAAGGTCTCTGGGCATCTGAGGCCAGGTTTACTTTACTGGTCTAACTTTGATCAGTTTAAAGATTTTCTTGTGGCATATTTATTATAACTAACAAGCAAGGTTCAATGCCAAATGGAAGCAGCATCCAAATGAGGAAGAGAGAATAGATGGGGATAAAACTTTACGGCCAGGAATAAAATTACTCTAGGAAATACCAGAATATATTTTTGATCTGATTGAAATAGCCACCTAAAGACATTGTGATGTTAGTTGCCTTGTAGGAGTGGGGAATGTGTTAGCATGCAGATGGATTGATATTGTCTGCTCTTTCCTATGAAGTGGTTTGATCTGATAATGCTCTGATCACAGTGTACATTTCAAAAAACTTTTAAATGCTGCCTTTTTAAAGAGTTTCTCTCTGCTTATAGTCTGTCCTAGATAATGAGGATGAACATCCCATTTGCCTTCTTTACCACCCAATTGATTTATTTTTAGAGATTCTTGTCACTCTGTTCTTCAATACATTCCAAAGTCCAACTATTTGCTATGTAGGCCCTATCCTTATTAGTCCTCCCAAAATATATCACCTTGCACATAACAAGATTAAATTCCATCAGCCTACTGCATTGCCTTTCTTACCAATGGATCTATATCATCCTATAGGCCACAATTCTCCTCCTTCCTATTAATAGCACCCCACCAATGTTCATGTCATCTACAAACTTCCTCATTAATATTGTCTACTTGTTTTTCATAGATCTTTATCATGACATTTTGGACATCAAGGCAGATACATGGAAGAACTTTGTTTTAAATTTGATTAGTGTAAGGCCCACTCTCTCATGCTTGACTTAGTGCTCAACTACAAAAAGTACAAATACACATGCATTAACTGCCAAACATAGTTTGTAGTTGGCATGGCTTAATTCTGGAATTGAAACAAAATAGGATGAACCATTTTGTTTTGGCCCAGTTGATTAGGTCTACTCCAGTGAGCTGTGAGGTGGAGGTGAGGTGCAGTGTTGCGATGGGAAAGATTGAGATATGTGTCAGATAATTACGCAGCCTACCTTGACACCAGTCTGCAGTGAGATTGCATCTGTACTCTACCCATCGGCCAAATTGCTTAGTTTAAATACCCAACAGTCTCTCTCAATTGACAGGATTGTTAAGTTGGAAAATGCCATGCACAGTGGTTGATGCTGCTCCATGTTTTTCCCCTGGAGTGGCCATGTTGTGGTGATCATGTCCATTCTGCCTCCAAGTGAATGAAATCTATGATGTGAGTGACTTTTTAGCCATGGGGTGGAAGTGGTGAACTTAAACAAGTAAAGGTTTAATGATTTTACTTGTGACAGGTAGCTGGGAGATCCCTCAGTAATTTGTGCAATCGGATGTGACTCCTTCCTTGAAGCTGGTCACAATTATGGTGTCTCTGAACACCCTTGGTCCTTCCTAAATGCACAAGCCGTTAATTTATGTCTGAAGTCTCTGTCCACAATGTTTATACAGGCGCTGATTACTTTGTTATCTGAGATACTGAGACTGGAACTGAACTCTGCAATCAATGCAGAAACTGCAATTTTATCAGGAGCCTAGCTTCCTTGTAGAATTCAAACTTGGCAGGTAATTTGTGAGTAAATGGCATTGCATTGATACCATTAGTGAAATCACCATCCATTGTTTTGAAGATTGAGTGGGCTGCTTGGGCAGAAATTGCCCAGTTTATATGTCCTGGGATACAAAATATAACAAAAATATAGAAGCTGAAAAGTGAAAGAAAAACGAAAAACAATATCGGAGATGTTTTACAAGCAGTATTGTTTCACAGCTCTATAGACCAGATGCTGTCAGGTCTAAGCTATCCAGGTCCTGTCAGATGATGCTATTCATCAGTCATAAGATCATAAGTGATAGGATTAGAATTAGGCCATTCGGCCCGATCAAGTCTACTCCGCCATTCAAGCATGGCTGATCTACCGCTCCCTCCTAACCCCATTCTCCTGCCTTCTCCCCATAACCTCCAACACCAAGAATGCATTAAATATATCCACTGACTTTGCCTTCACAACCTTCTGTGGCAACGAATTCCACAGATTCACCACCCACTGACTAAATAAATTTCTTCTCATCTCCTTCCTAAAAGAACAATCTTTAATTCTGAGGCTATGACCTCTAGTCCTAGACTCTTCCACTAGTGGAAACATCCTCTCCACATCCATTCTATCTAAGCCTTTCATAATTCTGTTCATTTCAATGTTGTCTCCTCTCATTCTTCTAAGCTCCAGCGAATATAGGCCTAGTGCCATCAAACGCTCATGATATGAAGGTACAGCAATGTATTTCCAAAGATGATGTATAATTTGGTGATGTCCACATACAGTCATAGTCTTTTCTTTCTTGGTGCTTGAGTTTCCAGATTTGTAACGTCTTGTCAAAGTAGGCACAATGGGACATTGCAACGCATCTTGGGCACCATAATACTACAACCATAGTGCACTGTTGGTGGAGGTGATTTGGATGCAACTCAAATGTGCTGAGTTTTCTGCTTTGTGTATGCAGATTTTTTTTGTATATTTAAAAACAAATTAATGAAAGATATGGGTATTTTTACAATACTGGCACACAATAATGTGACATAGGGGGTCAAATTTCAAATTTCTTCAAACAAGTTGACAAGGCACTGTAACAGCTTTGTAGCTGACATGGGTCTGATGTTTTTTGTCTCTGTCACGGTCGTTGTGGTGTTTCCATAAGTTGACACGAAGGAATGAAGTTAGCGACTTGGTCCATACGAAAGTTAAACAAGAGACAGTGTGTTGCCAAACTGAAGATTGGCTTAGTTTCTTAGTTTTGATGACCAATTTATGCCCCCTCCCTCCCTCCCCCCTCCCCTCTCCCTCTCTCCCCCTTCCCCCCTAGGAGATAGATTTAAACTTTAAAATGTGAATAACTTCAAAAATATAACACCGATTTCAATGAAACGTCTTCCATTAGCACCAAAGGGACGATGGTGAGTAAGGTGGGCCTAAAATTGCAACGCTATTGTGCACCGTATTGGCAGTAGTTCAGGAACAAACAAACAAGAGTTTTAGTATATAGATGAAACTCACCATGATGACACTGGTACAATGACCAGGGTGGGGAAGGGACAGAGAGAGGGGATGCAAAGGTTACTTGAAGTGAGAGAAATCAATATTCATACCGATGGGTTGTAAGCTGCCCATGCGAAATATGAGACGCTGTTCCTCCAATTTTCAATTGGCCTTACACAGACAATAGAGGAGGCCCAGAACAGAACGGTCAGTATGGGAATGTTAAGGAGAGTTAAACTGTTTGGCAACTGGGAGATCACGTAGGCCCAGGCGGACTGAGCCAAGGTGTTCAATCTCCAAGCACTTCTTCACCATGGATATTAGTGCCACTGGTTGGTAGTCATTGAGGCATGTCACCTTACTCTTCATGGCACTGGTACTATTCATGCCCTTTTAAAGCAGGTGCAAAACCTTAGACCTTAGTAATAAGAGGTTGAAGGTGTCTGCAAACGCTCCAGTCAGTTGGTCTACAGAAGGTTTGAAAATGCAGCCAGGTACAAAATCAGGTCCAGACTTTATGGGAGACTTCTGTGATCATTAGATTAAACCAAATGTGGGAAGGATCCCAACTAAGCAGCCATTCTGGGTGAGAAAGAGCTCCTCCAATGACCTCAGTGCTCTCAATGTAGTCTCCACTACATTGGTGAGACTGTCGAGGAAATTGACTTGGAGGAAAATTAACGGAAAAACAGAGACTTCAAGTTTCGCTTCAAGATACTTTATTACAAGATATCATGGTATAAGAAAATAACTGCTGATGCTGTTACACATGGAAGGTATTTATTCACAAAATGCTGGAGTAACTCAGCAGGTCAGGCAGCATCTCAGGAGAGAAGGAATGGGTGACGTTTCGAGACCCTTCTTCAGACTGATATCATGGAGAGATGGTGGCCGTCGACTGCTCACCAGTTCTCTGTCTTTGTAGCAAAATTAGCCAACAGTTAGTGCAGTAAACAACTTTTTTTTGTTAGGTATAACTATACGAAAATATACTTCGTCCTTGGCTATTATGTTTTCCTGTTATTACTATCCACTACATGGGTATAATTTTTTTCATTAGTCATAATATACTTTTTGTTTATGTTAATCTTATTCAACAACAGATGGTTAATACGTCAAACATAATACAAGGGCATCTTGACATTATTCTATTTCATCTTTCAAGCAGACCAACACCACTAGCCCCTCCCCGAGCCAATCATAAGTCCCAATTTATTGCAACATTTCTGTGCTACTAGCGGTAGGGGGCGCAGGTAGTCTACCCAGCCTATGCTGTTGCACTTTTTGATCAAAATAGTTACCGACATTACAGGGTTAACAATTGTGATCCAGCATTCAGTAAGTTTCCACTGAGAAACAGGCTTCCTTAACTATGTCCTAAGCTGTTGTGCTTTGTTCACCAACTCTGTGGATTCCCATATAAGAAAAAAAGCAGGTACAAGGTCAATTCTAGAAGGGATAATGCGTCTGAAATTTGTTTTGCCAGATTCCCATGATCTGCTTCTGCAGCTGGTCAACAACAGATGCCAATTGCCACACCCTTTGATTACCTTATTTAATTCCGATCAAAATTAAGTAAATAAAGATTTTTTTTTCTCTACAGAGACCAAGCGCAGACTACACTATTGCATTGTCAAGCACATATACTCTGTCTTCTATGACCACCTGGAACTCACGGTTGCCAGTTATTTTATTTCCTCTTAAAATAATATCCACTACTCTTCCTGGCAATCGGCAACCTGGATTTGAGTCAAGTAAAAAATGATCACAATTAAATTGAATTGGGCATGGGCTGGTCCACTTTTTTTATCTAGAACATTGGCATCATGCTAGCCTCATCATCGCAACAGGACAAACCTATCCCAAACCAGCCCAATATGTGAGGCAAAGGTTCCAACACCATGCAAGATATTGTAATGTTTATATCTTTGGATAGTTCAAACAAATGACTAAATTTGCAGTTAGGGAACACACATGAATATCAATTAGATTTATTTCCAGAAGGCATCTGATCAATTTCTTAATAAGAGATTCCAGGTGTTCATTCTTATAAAATTGAAGGTTTGATCATGCCTCAATGAACCGAAAATCAAATTGGCATTCAGTGAATAGTGATACTTACAGATCCACATGGGTGGTTCACTGCTATTCACTAAATTAGATGGTGAAAAGAAAATTATTCAGCCAAAATTGTTCATGGTAATCGTAATCATTAACTCAGCAGATGGATGGATCATAGAAATATTAAAACTTTGGTGAACTGCTATTAGTGTAAACAAACATGAAGATATCTACTTTGGTTTTATATATGATGAACACTAATCTTTCTAAACAGCAAGGTGCTAGCAGCAGGGGATGTCCAAAGAAACTAATGAAGCCAAGCTTATTGACGATTAAATTGCCACAGGTAGAAACAATAGACAATAGGTGCAGGAGTAGGCCATTCGGCCCTTCAAGCCAGCACCACCATTCAATATGATCATGGCTGATCATTCTCAATCAGTACCCTGTTCCTGCCTTCTCCCCATACCCCCTGGAATGAATTTGAATGAAGACTAAATTAATGCTGTATTTTATAGTTCGAGGATGACCATACAAAGGAATAAGATTATGCCATTGATACAGAAAGTCTTAAGTATTAGCATCGCTGGATGCCCCACCTTAAGAAGATTATATGGTAAGGAGCGCCACAGAGATTTACCACAGATTGATGCCTGGACTCTGAATGTAATATTATTAGATTACATCACCATCAAAGATTTTATTCCTTGGAATTTGGAAGCAATATGTTATTAATGGATTGATCAAACCTTTAAGGAGAAACTGAAAAGATAGATGTAAATAAACTTTTTTTTTAACCAGATTTGACATGAGTGTATTAAAAAAATACAGGACATGAGTGAATTCAAAAATAATAGCCAGGGCCTTTATAGATTCAATGTAGAAAATATTTACCTGCATGATGTACAGGTGATATTTGTAGCTCATTTGTGTAAATAACATTATTCGTTTTATATGAAGGACTGATTTTTGTTTACTAAATGCATTAAGAGATGTGTCACAAAGATGTGCAGAGGAACTTAGGTCACACGTTATCTATGAATTCACTAAACAGCAGAATATGCTTGAAGGACCAGATGAATTGATCTTCCAGCTTCATTGCCATCTTCTGATCAGAAACAGTAAAACTCATCCTTGAGAGGAAAAGTTATTTGCTGAATACTAAAAATTCTTTGCTGGTCACTTACAAGATGTTGACACCATTATTGTACATCAGACAACATCTGAATGTTGTTCAGAACTGGTGGTAACTATGTTCTGTATGATATCATTGTTGATGATCCATTCTATGAACGTTTTGTTCAGGAAAGCATGTGAACTGTTACACCCATAATTGGCACATTTGTACTCGCCTGCATTTTGAGGGCAGGGCATAGCCAGGAATATTTCTGACATGCAATAACACTTTCCAGTTTGATCAGGAATTTACCTGAACATGGTTAGAAACAATAATTATATTATAATATAATATAATTACACACACACACATATATATATATACCTTCCAACTGCCATCCAGGATATTATCAGTGCATTGTTTTGAAGTCATATGCAGTCAACTGAAACAGCTAAAGGCAATTATGATGGTGGTGATCTCAGGAGGACACTGAGGTCAGCATTTCTAGGTGAGTGAAGTTGCAATAGCTTTTGGTGTAAACCAAAAATGGAGACAAAAGTGTAAAGAGTTGAAAGATACAATGTCACAGAATAGGTTTATAGAAAATTGGAGGCACCCAAACAAAATTAAAAAGAAGGTTTAATTAAGATGGGAAGATAAAAATTGAAGATCAATATGGAATGATGACAGATAAAAAAGGTGAACAAATGAAGATAAACATCAAGAAATCTAAGTGGTACAAGGGAAGTAAAACAGGGAATTAAAATATGTGATTAAAGAAGATAGAGTAAAACTAAGATTATAAGATTCAAACTAAGAAAATTACAAAGAAAAATTCCTCCAGAGGAAGGAATCCTCTCAAGTAAAAGTTAGCTTCATTGATTGAGATGAGTCTGTACACTGTGACATGGGCTTTGGTTAAAGACCCCAGACCTGGAGGATGGGACAAGACAATCCCACCTCGCCCTCACAAAACAGCTCTAAAACAATTACAGCCAATGCCCTCTGGTAGAGGAAGATGTCAACCCTTGCAAGACCTTACGAATACATTTCAATATTTCTGACATTCAATAACACTAAAAAAATAACATTAAATATATTTTTAAAGTTATAACAGTACTAAGACATGCAAAAATATATAACCAATAAAGATGAAACTAAATTGACATTTCGTTCCTGCTAATCATTCCCCTCCATTGATATCAACAGAGAGGCTTGCCGATTTCCAGGATCAAACCACATGTACATTGTTCTTGCAAATTGCTCATCTTAATTGGCAGGAATATGTTGCAAATAGGTTCTCCTGTACTATTTTTCACGTGGAATTTTCATAAAGATTCCGACACAGAGCGTGTTCCAAAGAAAATGCCAATAGTTGACTGCAACTCGAATTGCTGCTTATACATAAATCCCTAAGGGGCCCAAATTGCCCATTGTTACATGGAAAAAATAATGAGATTTCTCTGAAAAATCCAAGCCATGGAAACTAAAATGTCCAGTGGAAAAATGAGGGTGAAGGGAAATTAAATAGCTGAATTGAAAATTGGGAAAAGAGATACCAGGAAAAGAAAAAAAATGAGTAAAATGAAAGAGTTGGGGGAAAGGGAAAATTAAATAGATATTAGGTTAGATGAAACAGAGACAAACTCAATGAAATAAATACACTGCAAAATTATCATCGTCATCTTAGACATTTCCTCTGTATTAAGAATGGTATGCTTCCACCCTGTTTCAAACTACATTACGTGCATTTTTTTTTAAGTGGGATGGCCCATGCACAATGGCTACACATGGATTTGACAGAATGAGATCTTGGACAAATGGTGAGGAAGTCCATGGTAATTGGAAATCAGAATCTGCTGAGCAGATTTAGAAAACACATTCTTCACTCACATATCTCACATACCGTCACTTTGATCCACTATATCCTTCAGTTCCACTTCCCTGCCTCTTCCCTGAATTGTCCCCTCCGTCTCCCCACTCGCTTACAGATCATAGAACAGTGCAGCACAAGAAAAGGCCCCTTCAGCCCACAATGTCTGTGTCGACTCAATGTCAAGACCAACTCTTATCAGCCAACACATATTTGGTCAACATTTATTGCTCATCCCAAATTTCCCATGGAGTGAGTAGTTTGTTGGCCCATTTCCTGAAGACAGTCATGAGTAGACCACACTAATGGATCTGGAATCACTGATTGGCAGATATTCATCCTTAAAATAAATTAATAGAACAGTACAGCATGAGAACAGGCCCTTCAGCCCATAAGGCAGACACAAAATGCTGGAGCAACTCAGCAGGTCAGGCAGAATCTCTGGAGAGATTTCTTATCAGAGATGCTACTTGACCCGCTGAGTTACTCCAGCATTTTGTGTCTACCTTTGATTTAAACCAGCATCTGCAGTTTTTTCCCCTACCTTCAGCCCATAATGCCTGTGCAGAAAATGATGCAGAGACAATCTTTTATCTCCATGCACATAATCCATGTCCCTCCTTTCCCTGTATGCCTAACCAAAAGTCTCTTAAATGCCACTGTCGTATCTCCTCAACCACCACCCCTGGCAGCACGTTCTAGGCATTCACCACTGGATAAAACAAAACTCATACATCTTCTTTAGATTTGGCCCTCTCACCTTAAAGCTATGCACCCTAGTATTTGATCTGGGAAAAAAGGTTCTGTCCGTCTATCCTACCTGCACCTTTCATAATTTTAAATATCTATATCGGGTCTTCACACAAGCTTCGGTATTCCAATGAAAACAATGTAAGTATGTCCAACATTTCCCCATAGCAATTACACTATGTAAGTTGAAACAGAAGTGCTACTACGCACACATAAATTTAGTATTCGGTGCAGATACAATTTAAGTCTGACCAACATTTCCCCATAGCTGTACCCCGTAGTCCAGGCATCATTCTGGTGAACCTCTTTTGTACCCTTTCCAAAGCCTCCATATCCTTCCTATAATGGGATGACCAGAACTGCATGTAATACTCCAATTGTGGTCTAACCAACGTCCTGTAACGCTGCATCAAGACTTCCTGACTCTTACTCAATACTCAATGCCTTCTTTGCCACTCTAATTCTCTTTCACTCTCAGCATGTACGCCCTTCAATCATACTTCTTATGTTCTTCCTTTCCCTTTCAGTTACCTCTCCTCTACCGTATCTCCAATTATCTAATTATTGCTGCTCAGTTTCACCAACTGGCTGTTGTCACTGGCCTTCTTCAGAGTCATTCATCAATTGCTGATTTCCTTCCCTAACCTCATTTGGGGACATATGATGTCCATAGCATCAGGCCCAGTCCAGAATCCCTAGACCTCTCCCAGAAAACCTGTGGAGAGCCTTCAAACAGATTGGCACAGACTGCTGTCAGCAGATAGTGATCTCCTGGAGCCCTGTGGATAGGATAGAATCATAAAGCTATAAACACGGAAACAGGGCCTTTGGCCAAACTCAACAATACCGATCAAGGTGCCTCCCGAGCTAGTGCCATTTGCTTGTATTCAACCCATGTACACTTTTGTAACCATGTGCCTATCCAAATGCTCCCCAACTTACATAAGGGTTACGTCCCGTGGACTCAGATGTATGTTGTATGTTATGTAAGTCGAAACACAAGTGCTACTGCGCACACGTAAATTTAGTATTCAATGCGGAGACCACATGGAAACTCCGATGTGAAGACAATGTAAGAGCTTGGAGTCAAGAACCACGTGGGCGTCAGTGGGTTAATGAATTGCTTACGCAAGTGTGAGTTTATGTAAGTCACCTATTAAGCAAGTCGAAGAGGGACTGTAATTGTATCCACTTCTACCACTACCAATTTAGAAGATTGAGGGGGGATCTTATAGAAACTTACAAAATTCTTAAGGGGTTGGACCGGTTAGATGCAGGAAGATTGTTCCCGATGTTGGGGAAATCCAGAACAAGGGGTCACAGTTTAAGGATAAGGGGGAAATCTTTTAGGACCGAGATGAGAACGTTTTTTTTCACACAGAGAGTGGTGAATCTGTGGAATTCACTGCCACAGAAGGTAGTTGAGGCCAGTTCATTGGCAATATTTAAGAGGGAGTTAAATGTGGCCCTTGTGGCTAAAGGGATCAGGGGGTATGGAAAGAAGGCAGGTACAGGATACTGAGTTGGATGATCAGCCATGATCATAATGAATGGCGGTGCAGGCTCGAAGGGCCGAATGGCCTACTCCTGCACCTATTTTCTATGTTTCTATGTTTCTATGTTTCCTCTGGAAGCTTAGTCCACATATCTTCCACCCTCTGCGTGAGGTTGCCCATCAGGTTCCCTTTCAATCTTTCCTGTCTCACCTTAAATCTGTGTTCTCCAATTTTCAACTTGCCTTTCTCAGAAGATAGTGTACGGCCGTTTATCCTATCTAACTACCTCATGATTTTCTACCTCATGATACCTCTCTATGGTCACCATCAGCCTCCTAAGGGAAAGCAGTCCCAGTGTATTGTCTATCCTTATAATGCAACCCCTTCAGTCCTGCTAATAACCTTGTGAATCTTTTCTGCAACTTTTCAGCTAAATGACATCCTTCGTATAGGATACAGAGATCTTCATGTAGGAGATCATGATACTGGTATAGGTGACCAGAACGGCACACAATACTCAAAGTTAGATGTGTCCCAGCATGCAACCATCTGGCCAGCGGGAGTGGGAAAAGGAGCATCTCAATTGGTCATACTTTGGTATTTTCCATTTCTCAGAGTTGTAGTGGAAAATAATGCCATCTCCCTATGACCCTAAACACAAGGCACTTCTCTCTCTGTGCTTCTCTTAACATTGGGCCCTCTAAATACAACCTTCCTTTAAAACTGGAGCCACTACCTCCCACTCTCCTCTTAACATCACCAGGCGTTGTCTTTCGGGGTATTATTAAAGATTGTAAAGAATGGTAACATGTACTGTATTTTTATCCCATTAAAAGTAATAATGTGGAATCTTCAAACAGTTTTGATAGTACTTGCTATATATACTTTATAAATGTTGTTACCTGACAAAAAATCATTTTCATGTAACATTATTTTCTTTTATGTATCTACTGGTTATTTGACTTTTTGATTTCAAACTTTCATCTGATGTAAATAAAATAGACTTTGTGTGTGCAAATGGTTATGTAACATAAGATTAACAATGATGCCTCAAAGCTGCTTTTCTTATTTTGCTGATGAAGGTATTTTTCAGGAAGTAATTATTTGAGACAGTGATGTGCTTCTGGTAATTGTATATCATCAAACCATAGATTTTAACTCAAGCTTCGTAAGCTAGTTTCCTTAGACACTTACAGGAATGGAAAGCCTGCATTTTAGTTTTTGATTTCTGTTCAGTAGTCTTTAATCATCCTTCAGATCTCCAGAGACCAGAGTCATTCCCATTTCAAAACCTTGAACTTTTCCCTTGTGTTAAGAACCTGGATCCTATCTAGTGTTTCCAGTTCAATATTATTCCCAAGTGTTATCAATGCTCCGGGTTATTCAGCAAATAAGCCTCAAAGTGCCAAGGATCATTTCTTAATTTTCACAACTGCCCAGGATCATTTGTCAGTATTCCCTTAGTCCAGGATATTTCTATGCCTACAATCATTCCCTGCTGTTAGCATTGCCCAGAATGACTCCCTGTTGTTGTAATGTCCAAGATTTTTCAACATGAAGGGCATTACAATAACCCTGTCCTTCTTGCTACTAATCTTTGGGGTTACACACTAGTATTGCCACACCTGGAATCACTCATCAGCACACAGGATCATTGTATGGCAGACAATGCTCATAATATTAGACTGGCTCACACTGATCAAAACTTAAAATTGCATAAACCTCAACAAAACCGATTGATCTCTCAGCATAAAGAAGTAAGGAGCAGTAATAAATTATTCACCAAAAAGGAATAAAACAAATCAATTTTGACATTTTTTAATGATAGGTTAGTGAGTCCATTGTTAACACCTTGATAGAAAAAGGTACCGACTCATTTTTGTGGAATGACAATCCATGACTACTATTTTGAATGAAAATGTACAAGTCATGATTCGTGAATACGCAGATGGCACTAACATAGGAGGTGTTGAAGACAAAGAGGAATTACAGTGAGGAATTTTGTCAGCTGGTCAAGTGGGCCAAGGAATGGCTAATGGAGTTTAATTCAGATAAGTGTGAGGTGTTGCATTTTGGGAAGTTGAACCATGGCAAGAACTTCACAGTGAATAGTAGGGTCCTGGGAGGTGTTGTGGGGCATAAGGATCCAGGAGTACAGGTACAGTGTTCCCTGAAAATGTTATCACAGGTAGTTAAGGCTTTTGGCATCCTTGCCTTCATCAATCAGGGAATTTAATATAAAACTTGGGATGTTATGTTACAGATGCACAAGATGTTACTGAGGCTACATTTCCAATATTGCATTTAGTTTTGTAACCCTGCTTTTGGGAAAATGCCATGAAACTGGAAAGAGTACACAGGAGATTTACAAATATGTTATCCTTGCAACAAGGTAGGCCAACTGCAGTGTGTCAAGGTTCTTGTTGAGGTAGGAGTTCATATGTAACATAACCAACCTCTAGTATAAGAAAATAACTGCAGATGCTGGTACAAATCGATTTATTCACAAAATGCTGGAGTAACTCAGCAGGTCAGGCAGCATCTTGGGAGAGAAGGAATGGGTGACGTTTCGGGTCGAGACCCTTCTTCAGACTGACCTCTCACAGCACTTCATCACCACGGATGTCAATACCACTGGTCGATAGTCGTTGAGGCATGTCACCTTACTCTTCTTGAGCACCGGTATTATTGATGCCTTCTGAAAGTAGGTGGGAACCTCAGACCTCGATAATGAAAGGTTGAAAAAGTCAGCAAAAACTCCAGCCAGTTTGTCTGCATAGGTTTTGAGAACGACTGGGCATACCATCAGGTCCGGATGCTTTCTGAGGGTTCACTTCCCTGAAGGATCTTCTGATGTCAGCCTCTGTAACTGTGACTGTAATACCATGTATGGTGGCTCTGTAAGGCACATTAGTGTTCTCTCCATCAAAGCATGCATAGAACACATTTAGCTCGTCAGGTATTGATGTTTTGCTGTCATAGAAACATAGAAAATAGGTGCAGGAGGAGGCCATTTGACCCTTCAGGCCAGCACCGCCATTCATTGTGATCATGGCTGATCATCCACAATTAGTAACCTGTGCCTGGTTTCTCTCCATATCCCTTGATTACACTAGCCCCTAGAGCTCTATCTAACTCCCTTTTAAATTCATCCAGTGAATTGGCCTCCACTGCCTTCTGTGGCAGAGAATTCCCCAAATTCACAACGCTCTGGGTGAAAACGTTTTTTCTCACCTCAGTTTTAAATGGCCTCCACTTTATCCTTAGATTGTGGCCATTGGTTCTGGACTGGACTCCCCTAACATTGGGAACATTCTTCCTGCATCTAGCTTGTCCAGTCCTTTTATAATTTTATACATTTCTATAAGATCCCCTCTCATCCTTCTAAATTCCAGTAAATACAAGCCCAGTTTTTCCAATCTTTCCTCATATGACAGTCCCGCCATCTCGGGGATTAACGTCGTGAACCTAGACTGCACTGCCTAAAGAGCAAGGAAGTCCTTCCTCACATTAGGAGACCAAAACTGCACACAATACTCCAGATGTGGTTTCACCAGTGCCCTATACAACTGCAGAAGGACCTCCTTACTCCTATACTGAAATGCTCTCGTTATGAAGGCCCACATGCCATTAGCTTTCTACACTGCCTGCTGTACCTGTATGTTTACTTTCAGTGACTGGTGTACAAGGACACCCAGGTTGCGTTGCACTTCCCTTTTACCTAATCTGACACCATTGAGATAATAATCTGTCTCCTTTGATTTGCCATAAAAGTGGATAACCTTACATTTATCTACATTATACTGCATCTGTCATGCATCAGCCCACTCACTCAATCTGTCCAAGTCACCCTGCAACCTCCTAACATCACTCTTCGCAGTTCACACTGCCAACCAGCTTTGTGTCATCTGCAAATTTGCTAGTGTTACTTTTAATTCCATCACCCAAATCATTAATAAATACTAAACCAAGTGGACCCGTTGGGCCCAAACCTCTCCTGCACCCTCTCCTCCCCCCCCTCACCCCCTCCCCTCACTCCCCCTCCCCTTCCCCTCCCCCCTTCCCCTCCCCGTCACCATCCCCCTCAACTCCCCTTATCTTCCCTCCTCCCCCATCCCTCCCCCTCCCTCCCTAGGAGATAGATTTAAACTTTAAAATGTGAATAACTTTAAAAATATAACACCGATTTCAATGAAACCTCTTCCATTAGTACCAATAGGACGACGGTGAGTAAGGTGGACCTAAAATTGTCATGCTATCGGATTCCCTTTTGGCTGTAGTTCAGGAACAAACAAAGAAACAAACAAGATTTTTACTATATAGATTGTAAATAGTTGTGGCCCCAGCACCGAGCCTTGCGGCACTCCACTCGCCAAAGCCTGCTATTCTGAAAAGGACCTGTTTATTCCTCCTCTTTGCTTCCTGTCTGCCAACCAATTCTCCATCCGTCAATACCCTACCCCCAATACCATTCTAATTTTGCCCACTAATCTTCTGTGTGGGACCTTATCAAAGTTTTTCTGAAAGTCCAGATACACTACATCCACTGGTTCTCCTTCATCCATTTTACTTATCACATCCTCAAAAAATTCCAGAAGATTAGTCAAGCTGGATTTCCTCTTCATAAATCCATGCTGACTTGGACCAATCCTTTTACTTCTATCCAATTGTGCCATTATTACTTCTTTAATAATTTACTCCAGCATCTTCCGCACCACTGATGTCAGGCTAACATCTGTAATTCCACGTTTTCTCTCTTGCTCCTTTCTTGAAAAGTGGGATAACATTAGCTACCCTCCAATCCACAGGAACTGATCATGAATCTATAGAACATTGGAAAATGATTACGAATGCATCCACAATTTCTAGAGCCATCTCAAGATTCAAGATTCAAGATATCTTTATTTGTCATCCAACCATCAGGCCCTGGGAATTTATCAGCCTTCAGTCCCATCAGTCTACCCAATATTATTTCTCACCTAATGCAAATTTCTTTCAGTTCCTCTGTCTCCCTAGAACCTCTGACCTCTAGTACATCTGGGAGATTGTTTGTGTCTTCCTTAGTGAAGACAGAACCAAAGTACCTGTTCAACTCTTTTGCCATTCCCTTATTATCCACAATAATTTCACCTGTTTCTGCCTTCAAGGGACCCACATTTGTCTTTACTAATCTTTTTCTCTTAATATACCTAAAGAAGCTTTTACTGTCCTTCTTTCGAGCTCTTAAAGATAGCGGAGTCAGGGGGTATGGGGAGAAGGCAGGAACGGGGTACTGATTGTGAATGATCAGCCATGATCACATTGAATGGCGGTGCTGGCTCAAAAGGCCGAATGGCCTACTACTGCACCTATTGTCTATTGTCTATTGTCTATTTATATTCTTGGAGAGCTTACTGCTTTTAGGCTGTTTTTAAGACAAGACAAGGCACGACAGTTGCTTCTCTCCTAAGCCTTATCCAGTTTTATCACATCGGGATTTTTTTAACCTTTTATCGTGCAAGGAAATTTTCGTGCAGCCAGCCGAGACTAATTTTGTGATTTTCGTCGGGAATTTACTGCTCTTTAGCTGTTTTTAACCTTGAAAATGTTCCTGCCACCCAGCCCAGCTGCAATATACATCGTAGAATACTATAACCTGGACTTCTGGTGGCGCTATGGAGGGCTAGAGGGTAACGCCAGCCAGCTCCTCGTAAAAAACGGAGAAAAACCGGGGATAAATCGACCTACCTGCTGCCTGCTGTCGCTGCAGTGATTGCACCGATTGTTATAAGTGACGCTATCAGGCACGCGACTTATAATGTATACACAGCACAGCCCACCCGCGGATAAAACGGATAAAACGAAAAGTCGGGCTACCAGGCAGAATCCGCGAGAAGGCCTGACTGAAGCCTCGGCCTCAGGTAGGACGTTATCCCAAGAAGATGTGACGGGGAAAAAATTGACCAAAAAAGCAGAAGGTGAGGAACTCAAAAGCTTTATTGCAAGTGAGATTGCTGGTTTGAGGGAAGAAATAAAGCAGATGAATGTTGCTGGGGAAATAAAAAAAATTAAGGAGGAAATGAAGGACTTAAAGCTTGAGACTAAGAATATAGCAGTGGATTTGAAGAATGATTTGTCGAAAGAAATCTCTGAAATAATATTTGGACTATCAAAGGAGATGAATGAGAAAATTAAAAATGGGAAAGTTGAATTTGATGAAAGGCTGAATCCTGTGGAAAAG
Source organism: Rhinoraja longicauda (assembly GCF_053455715.1). NCBI lineage: Eukaryota > Metazoa > Chordata > Chondrichthyes > Rajiformes > Arhynchobatidae > Rhinoraja > Rhinoraja longicauda. Next base: position 31,997,883 of record NC_135959.1, on the reverse strand, counting down.
GCATTGAATTACCAGACGGGTGTTATAAAAGACCTTGAAGACCTAGCCGAAACAAGCGCTCACACTACAGCAAAACTCGTTACAGAAAATCAACGTCTAACTGATATGATGGTCAAAATAAATGAGAAATGTATTGAATTGGAAGGTCGCCAGAGAAGACAGAATTTAAGAATTGCAGGTATCCCAGAAGGGGAAGAGAAAGATCAAGATATCCGAGAATTCACTGCAAACTTACTGCAAAAAGTTTTATCTCTGGACCAAAAGCCTCAACTAGCCCGAGCACATAGAGTGATGAGACGCCAGACAAGAGTAGGCGCACCCCCAAGACAAATGATAATAAAATTACAAAACGACTATGTTGTGGAGGAGATAATGCAAAAAGCATCAAGAAACAGAAAGCTTGATTTTAAGGGTCACAGTATCAGCATTTACCGAGATTATCCAGCAGAGGTTGCAAGGAAACGAAAAGCATTCAACGAGACCAAAAGTATTCTGAGGGAAGTGGAGGATTTGAAATATGGTGTGAGTTATCCTGCTACCTTAAGAGTTACTTATGACAAGAAGGAATACTTTTTCTCCGACCCTGTGAAAGCATTGGACTTTGCCAAGAAGTTTATGTCATGAGAAGATGCCTGATCCCTCATCATGAATAAATGACTTTGCAGGACTGCATGGAATTGAATTGATGACTAAAGAAGCTGAGAAAGAAGTGGATCGGAAATTCTGCCATGGATACTAATAACTGCGCTACTAATATAATTAACTAATGAATACTAAAATGATACCGCGGTATTTTTAACAATTAGAATCAATAATTATTACTAATGACTAATACTTACTTATAAAGTTACTTATAATGGAATGATTAGAGGTAAATACAGAGCTGGATCTTATATGTTATGTTTGGAAATCTGCTCTCTTTCCTTTCCTGCTAGTAATTTTCATTATCATTTTTACTTTTATTGTTCCTTTAACTCTGGGTTTTATTATTTGTATCATAACTCTTCCGACTATTGGAACTAGATATACCCCCGGTAAAATATTGCTATGGAACACAAGTTCCAAGAAACAAAGGGGCTGGATAAGTTCGAAACATCAACTACGGAAGTCGGTAGATGGGTAGCCATGCTAGTATGGCTAGCACTAACTGCACTAACATTAGATGTAGTTTTTTCCTTCTTTGTGCACAATACTAATTTCTTAATCTATTCTCTTTTTTTTTCTATTACAAACTATCATTATTATTTTCAGTTTGAACGGAGTTATAAATTGGAGCAAAGGAGATATATATGTGAGAGGCATTTAAGAGTCTTAAAATTCATCTATTCAGTGTTCGGGGGCGGGGTCGGGTCTGTTGAACTGAACCATTGGCTCTATTATAGACCCCCATAGACAAAAAAATGCAAGATTTAAAAATGAATACGGGGAACGAAGGAATAACGTTTTGCAGTTGGAACGTTAAAGGTATTAATGAACCAATTAAGAGAGGTAAAGTATTAGCACATTTAAAAGCAATTAAAGCTGACGTGATTTTCATCCAAGAAACACATTTAAAAAAAGATGCTGAGCATAGGCTGAAAGCTAAATGGATAGATAAAACATATCATTCTTCTTTTACACATAAATCAAGAGGCGTAGCAATATTATTTCGGAAAGGTACTTTATTCAAACATACATCAACTATAACCGATAAGGATGGCAGATACATTATTGTAATAGGAGAATTAAATGCACAAAAAATGATTTTTGTTAATGTATATGGACCAAACTTTGATAGTCCACTGTTCTTTAAGAAAATATTTAACTGCATTCCGGAAATGGCACAACATAATTTAGTAATTGGAGGAGATTTAAATTGTACTTTAGATTCCTATTTAGACAGATCAACAAGACAAAGGAAAACCAAATCACATTCCAGTGACTTATTAAATGCATATATGGACACTAGTAATATTAAAGATGTTTGGAGAGTGGAAAACCCAACTGGACGAGAATACTCATTTTATTCACCTGTACATAAAACCTATTCAAGAATAGATTATTTTTTGGTCGACGCTAAACTTATCTCACTTACTTATAATTCAAAATACCATAATATTATAATCTCAGATCATGCACCTTTAACATTCATGATTAAATTAAATGGAATGTCCGAGAAACAAGCATATTGGAGATTTAACCCACAAATTGTGAACGAAAAGTCATGCCAGGAATATATTATTAAACAGATTCAAATATTTTTTGAGGCAAATGACAACCCTGACACACCTATTTCTCTTATGTGGGAAACGTTTAAAGCGTATGTTCGAGGTACATTAATTTCTGCTCAAGCTTTTTACAATAAAGAGAACAGGATTAAGCAACAAACATTGGAAAGTGAAATCAAACAACTAGATATAGAAAATGCGAGAATGCCATCTACTCTAAAATATAATAAAATTGCGGTATTGAAATATAAATTAAATAAAATGTATTCAGAACAAGTAATAAAACTCTATCAAAAAACAAAACAATTACATTTTGAATTTGGAGACAAACCACAAAAACTATTAGCACGTCAGTTACGAAAAATGGAAGGGGAAAAAATAATTCATAAAATTAGAACAGAGACAGGAGAATTATTAAAAATGCCCAAGGACATAAATGATAGATTTCTCCAATATTATCAGAGCCTTTATTCAACTAAAACCGTAGCACAATCAGAAGGAATAGCAGACTTTTTAAAAAAATGTAATTTAAAAGGTTTAGATTCAAACGATAGAGAAGTATTAGAAAGGGAGATTACGACAAAGGATATTGAGGAGTCTATTGGTTCTTTAAAAAATGGTAAAGCAGTAGGACCAGATGGTTTAGGCTCCGAATTTTATAAAAAATTTTATGATTTGCTTAGCCCACGTTTACATAGACTGTATGAGTATATATATACTCAACAGAAACTTCCAGACACTCTAAATGAATCTATAATAACACTCATTCCTAAAGCTGATAAAGATCCGGAAGATCCGGGATCATACAGAGCAATTGCACTTTTAAATACAGATCAAAAAATTTTAACTAAAATACTAGCGTATAGATTAAGTACAGTGATGAATAAATTAATACACCCTGACCAAACAGGCTTCATTCAGAAACGATACTCATACTATAATCTAAGAAGATTATTTAATATTATATATTCCAAGAGAATTATTAATGAAGATCTAGCAATAATCTCACTTGATGCTGAAAAAGCATTTGATCAGGTTGAATGGTCTTATTTATTTTCGGTGATGGAAAATATGCAGCTAGGGGAGAAATTCTGTACATGGATAAAACTGTTATATACAAATCCCACGGCCAGAATATTTACAAACCAAAGGTTGTCATCGAAATTTAGCCTATCTAGAGGTTGTAGACAAGGATGCCCGTTATCCCCATTATTATTTGCGCTTGCTATTGAGCCACTGGCAGAAAGAGTTAGGGGGCATCCGGAAATACATGGATATAACACAAAGGATACAGTGAATAAAATTTCTCTATACGCAGATGACGTATTAATTTACATCACAAAACCAGAAATTAGTATTCCAAACCTATTAAAGTTAATAACCCAATTTGGTTCATTTTCAGGATACAGAATAAATTGGAATAAAAGCGAAATTATGCCAATAAGGGAACATAATAAACAGATAATACAACAATTTCCATTTAAAATAGTAAATGAAAAATTTAAATATCTAGGTATCTATGTAACTAAGATATATACATCATTATTTAAAGCAAATTTCCCCCCATTATTGAACAAACTACATAAGAATATTCAATATTGGAAAACACTCCCTATCTCAATGGTTGGCAAAATTAATGCCATAAAAATGATTTTTTTACCGCAAATATTATACCTTTTTCAGACAATTCCGATATATCTGACAAAAAACTTTTTTAAAAAATTGGACTCTATTGTTAATGATTTTATCTGGGATTATAAGAATCATAGGATAAACAAAAGACACTTGTGTAAATCAAAAATAAATGGAGGCCTGGCTTTACCCAATTTTTTGTTTTATTTCTGGGCAGTTAATATTAAAAATATGAATTTCTGGTTGGAAGAAATAGATCATCAACCAGACTGGTTAAAAATGGAAAAGGAAGATTGTTTACCTTTTGATATTGGTTCGATATTATTTGCTACGTCTAAATTAAACAAAAAAATTTATAGGGAAAACCCTATAATATTTAGTGCTACACGAATTTGGAAACAATTAAAAAAGACATTAAAATTAGATAATTTATCACTTTTTCTTCCAATTGTGAATAATCCTTTGTTTAAGCCTTCATGGGTAGACAGGGGTTTTACACAATGGAAGGATTATGGAATTAAAAATATGGGACAACTTTATAAGGAAGGCACCTTTCTGACATTTCAGGAGTTGCAACAGACTTATGGTCTTCGTGGAAATGATTATTTCAGATATCTTCAACTTAGAGATTATGTAAAATCGAACTCCCAAAATTTTCGAATTAGAAATTCAGAAATTCTTGATGAATGTTGGAACAAACATCCTAATACAGAAAAATTAATATCTTATATATATAATATCTTATTAGACAGTGACATTCCCTCCACGGACTTATACAGACAAAAATGGGAAAAAGAATTAAACCAAGTAATTACGAAAGATACTTGGGAAGAAAGTTTGCAACATATACATCAGTGTTCACTAAACGCCAGACATTCTCTAATACAATTTAAAGTAATACATAGGTTACACTATTCAAAAACAAAACTACATAAAATTTTCCAACTTATCTCACCTAAATGTGATAAATGTCAACATTTAGAAGCTACATTATTTCATATGTTCGCAAACTGTATAAAAATTAAAAAATTCTGGGTAAATATTTTTAGCATAATATCTAAAGTAACCAGCACACAATTGGACCCAGATCCAAAATTAATTATACTCGGAATATTAGAATTAAATCAAACATTTAGAACAATACAAAGAAACTTTATGGATTATAGTTTAATAACGGGAAAAAAATTAATTCTAAAATTTTGGAAAGGCCCTACGGAAATTTTGGAAAGGCCCCCACAATCAAAATGTGGATTATAGAAATGACGGAGACCTTAAACGTGGAAAGAATCAGATTTTCCCTGTTGGACAAACAGGAATTATTCATTGGAATATGGTCTCCTTTTATTGATTACTTAAAGGGTCAGAATGGTTCAGCACAGGAACCTGACTAGCACTCGGACTAAAGAATGGATGAAATGCTATACTTTGAAATGTACGTATATATCTCGAATGAAGTTTTTGTTATTTTAATAAATTTTTCCATTCTTCTTTAACTAACTTTTTCCTTATCTTTATAATTTGTTTTTGTTTTTGTTTTTATTTTGCTTCTCTCTCTTTTCTTTCTTTACTTCATCTATTTCTTTAGTTCTATCTAGTTTAAAAAAAAAAAGGGGGCAAAAGGTATTGGAGACAATATAATAATAATTGACAATATTATCAATTTTAAAATGTATGACTGTAAAGATGTACCTATCTCCAATAAAAATTTATCTCAAAAAAAGAATACTATAACCTCGCCCGCGCCATATTGGATTTCTAATATTGAAGATTGAATGAGTATCATGCTTGGATCCGGAAGACTACGAAACACATCGACACCGGTGTTATACTTGCTTCCGTCGATCGCCTGTTCCCAACTTGGATTGAGGATTTTTCCTGAAAGTGACTCTGGTTTGCCAAAACTCAGTGCCCAGAAGACGTACGTAAATGTGTTTCGTGGAAATGGGTTGAAACACTCAGCTTCCTCCTTTCCAGGCTACCCTAGAGGTTGCCTACCATTGTTTATTATTGTGAATTTACTGGCTGTGGACATCAACCTCAACCCAGGCCCAAAAGGGCAGCACCGAGGACGTAAACCAAAGTATCCGTAGTTTGTGCCTATTTGTTGTTAAAGACTCTCGCATTTAGTACTCAATGTGCACAAGCTGGTTTCAATAGACAATAGACAATAGGTGCAGGAGTAGGCCATTCGGCTCTTCGAGCCAGCACCGCCATTCAATGTGATCATGGCTGATCATTTTCAAACAGTACCCCGTTCCTGCCTTATCCCCATACCCCCTGACTCCGCTATCCTTAAGAGCTCCTTAAGAAGACATTCTAACCTTAGAGGGAGTACAGAGAAGGTTCACCAGATTGATCCCTGGAATGGCAGGATTTCATATGAAGAAAGACTGGATAGTCTAGGCTTATACTCTCTGGAATTTAGAAGACTGAGGGGGGATCTTATTGAAACATATAAAATTCTTAATGGATTGGAGAGGCTAGATGCGGGAAGATTGTTCCCGATGTTGGGGGTCCAGAACCAGGGGTCACAGCTTAAGGATAAGGGGGAAATCTTTTAGGACCGAGATGAGAAAACATTTCTTCACACAGAGAGTGGTGAGTCTGTGGAATTCTCTGCCACAGAAGGTAGTTGAGGCCAGTTCATTGGCTATATTTAAGAGGGAGTTAGATGTGGCCCTTGTGGCTAAAGGGATCAGGGGGTATGGAGAGAAGGCAGGTACAGGTTACTGAGCTGGATGATCAGCCTTGATCATATTGAATGGTGGTGCAGGCTCGAAGGGCCGAATGGCCTACCCCTGCACCTATTTTCTATGTTTCTATGTTTCTATCTAGCTCTCTCTTGAATGCATTCTGTAAGATTTGAGAAGTTTTCCCTCATTTGGAAAGCAACACCAAACCAAAGAGCTGCAGTTTGGACATTTTAAACGGGAGACTGGGGCTGATAGCGGAGAAAGGCTGCGGTCAGATTACCAAAGGATGTCACAATCTGTGGGTCCTAAAATGGCTGCAGGACCTCGTGACCAGCCACAAAAAGTAAAAACCTTACAACCCAGTCTCTAGGTTTCTGCAAAGCTACGGCCAGAACAAAGGATGGGTATTGGCCATGCAGAAACCTACGAAACCAGGTCGGAGTCCAGACACTGGGGCGCTGACATCAGCATACTCACAATGCCCCAAGCCGACCTAAACAGTTCATCTCAGTGAGGGGGCACAATAGCCCATAGAAAACTACCTGGTAGGTGATGGGAAACCAGTTAACATCCATCACCTCACAATGAAATCCCAATTTACACCGTCTGGCCATCCCCGGTATCCCCGAACATAAGGCAGAACAGAAGAAAACTCATACATATCTTTTTAAACAAAGAGATTCCAAGATCTGGCGGGAGATAGGACGGGTCAGAAACAGTATAACTGGCCACTACTTTTGGGTGAAAAAGTTAAGTCAACTCGAGAAGAAAACCTGCAGGGAACGCAAGCAGGCAAGTCAGAAGGAAGTCAAACGAATGCAGGAGGAAGAAACGACAGGCAAGAAGAACGGATGCAAGAGAGAGGAACAGGCACGCAACTCGAGAAGAAATACTGCAAAACGAACAGCCAGTAACCCCAGTAATAGCCCCATGGTGAGCATGGACTCCAAATCCTACATATCCTGGACATAGTTTAGTGTAGAGGGGAGGGTGGTTGTGAATAAACGTTGGGTGTGTATTAAAATATGTGTTGGTCAAGGTTGCGATGTGTCGTACGTTCCCCATTTTACAGTCGTGTATATGTCTTGTAGAACTGTGTGTTTTAAGAATTCATAAGTAAAAGGTATTCGTGTATATGTCTTATAGAACTGTGTGTGTTTTATGATTCATAGTTATAAGTATTCGTGTGATTCGGTATGTGTTTCATAGACATGTATTATAGAACTGTATAAGTATTCATGGACAATAGTCCCAAGTGCTGAATAAAAGCCTTTTTCATTTAAACCCTGGTTTTAAAATCTGGTCTGGTTGAATTTTTCTGCACTATAAGAGCTCCTGCATCTAAGCCCAGTGTCTAGAACCGTAAGGGGTGAGTGGGTCGAACCACTCACCGGGAACCAGTGTGCATGGCCTGGTCAAGGGATCAGAGCAAGGCACGGGGACCTTAGGTCGGGCGAAAGCTCGGTGCAGAAACCCCTTACAATTCAGAGAATTGGCCTCCACTGCCTTCTGAGCAGTTTCACCTGAACTGCTCCAATGTGTCAAACGACACTGTTGGTTTTCACTCCAAAAATTGAAATGCCATCTGGTTATGTCCATTGTGCGATGTCATCAACTTTGCTAGTTCATTTTCTGACTCGTCAAGCGACCTGACAAGTATGCTCAGTTTGAGCAATTCATTTGAAAGTCTTACATCTCTGAGTGATGACTCTGATTGTGACATATGGAATCATGTGAATTTAAGATCATCCAGCCCAAATTGTGCTGGTCACTTATACAAAAAAAACACTTAATTTTTTTTATTTCTGGGTGGTTTTGTGCAACGACATCCAAAGCAGAGAAAAACCTCCCTCCACTGAAATGTGTGAAGACAAAGGATGGCTGGACTATTGTTGGGAAAGATGGTAAGAGCAATACCCTTGATGATGACAATTCTCTCTCCTCCCTCTCCATTAGCTTCCACCATCATCAACATGTTAATGGACAAAGAAATGCCCAAAATTAGATTCATGGTACCAAAAAAGATTGCAATAATATCAGCAATAAATATGGGATCAAAATCGCTGTTATAAATTGCCGTAGTATAAAAGGAAAATCTGTTGCAATAAATTCATTTATTGAAATTGAAAATCCTGATATCCTTATCGGGTCTGAACCTTGGCTAGACCCATCAATGAAATCTGCTGAGATTTTCTCTCCTCGTCTCCAAATGTTTGGGAAGGACAGAAACTTGCATGGAGGTGGTGTATACATCGGAGTAAACAATACTATTGAAAGAACTGACTTAGACGGCGACTCTGAGCAAATCTGGTGTCAAGCTATGCTCCAGGGTCAATCGTTACGTTAGCGACCACCTGACACAAAATCTGAGCCTCTTTAAGATCTTAAATCAAACATCTCCAAAATTATTGCCTCGTCACGCTCTCCACTTATCATCCTGGGGGGTGATTTCAATGTCCCAGGTGTAGATTGGTCTGATTGGTAAAGTGAACCTAAAGGGGCTCGGCTCTTCAAGAAGCCCTGGCTGACCTTATTCTGGAAAATCACCTGACCCAAAAAGTCATTTTCCCTACCAGACGTGATGATGCAAGTGGCAGCGAAAATACTTCCGATTTATTGTTGTTGACTTCACATCCAGACTTAATTTCAGAGGTTTCATCTTGTCAAATACATTTCATTGTACCGTTGACCCTGTGCCAACCTACATACACTTTTTTTTAAAAGTGTAGTGGAATCAGCAATTCAAACAAAACTGCACACAGAGATTAAAGTTCTTTCAAAACCACCGTGTAAAATTTCCATCTGGAAAAAAGTGAACAGAGGAATTTAAAGACTTGGCAAAAAAACAGGAAGATTTCTTTAATCTGCAATCAGATAAAAGAACCGTAAAAGACAACTGGGTGTGGCTGAGAGACTCTTTAAATGACATTGTTGTAAATCATGTTCCTCAAAAACTCATTAAGGGCCATATGCGCCCTCCTTGGTTTTTGGCAAAACTGAAACGTCTCTGCAGTAAGAAAGAGAAGTTTTATATCTGTGCCAAAACAAAAGGGGTACAAAACTAGATTGGGACAATTTTACTAGAGTACGAAAGCAAGTTGATCGTGCTATTCAGAGTACTCATAGAAAACATGTTTCTTCCATTCTTGAGGGAGGGCAACCCAAGGCTTTTTGGAGATTTGTGAAATCTAGACAGACAGACAACATAGGTATCCAGATGCTTAAAGTGAACAACTGTCTGATCACCAGTGAACAACCAATTTCAACACGTTTTCACCCGGGAGGATACGGAGCCTTTATTTCCGAATCTGCCGCCCAGCCTGTATGCTGATATGCCTGCTATTAAAATTGAGGTTGAAGGTGTAAAGAAGTTATTGCTCAACATCAATACAACAAAAGCTATTGGACCTGACCAAATACAGAATCAAGCCCTTAAGATTGCGGTCGAAGTACTGGTTCCTGTTTTGAAGTTCATTTTCCAACAGTCGCTTGACTCAGGTGATGTTCCGCTGGATTGGAGGAAGGCTAATATCACTTCTCTCTTTAAGAAGGGTTTAACCACCAACCCGGCTAATTATCATCCTGTTTCGTTAACACACACGCTGCAAACTACTGGAGCATGTAATCGATAGTAACCTGATGAAACACCTTAGCAAACATAACATACTTGCTGACAACCAACATGCATTTAGGAAGCATTGATCATGCGAGTCTCAGCTTATCCTGACGACAAATGACCTTGCCAAGAACCTTGATAGCAATGTCGTCATGGATTTAGTAGTGCTAGACTTTTCTAAAGCATTTGATGTCATCCCTCACCAGAGACTGCTTCAGAAGCTTCACTTCTATGGTGTTCGTTACAAAACGATGGATTTCCAGTTTTCTTACAAAACGTCTTCAGCGCGTGTGTGTGAATGGAAAAAGCTCTGATGGCATCCAGTGTTAAGTCGTACACCTCAGGGCACAGTTTTGGGCCCACATCTGTTATTGCTTTACATTAATGACATCCACAAAAAAGTCACAAGCACGACCAGACTATTTGCTGATGATTGTTTGCTGTAACGTCCAATTAAGTCAGCTGATGATAAAGATGCTCTTCAAAAAGATCTTGATACTATGGTTGCGTGGTCACAACAATGGGGGATGCAGTTCAATCCTTCCATGTGTGTTACCGCGAGGAGGAAACCAGGCAAAACATCATATAACATCCTTGGTGCTACCCTTGAAGAATCCAAACAGACCAAGTATCTTGGCATCAAATTACAGAATGATCTATGTTGGAATGGTCATGCTCATCATGCAATGGTGAAAGCAACAGGTGTCCTAAATTTTCTGAGATGCAACTTTTATCATTGTTCAACTTCTATCAAGGAGAAGTCATACTTCACCCTTGTTAGACTCGCACGTTTCTCACAAGGCACTTACCCTCGACAAGGCCGCTCCTCGACAGGCTGCTCCCCTAGAGCAAACCTTGCTTATATCAGCTGATAAAACTCAGAGAGATTACCTTCTCAGCCATTCCCCACACTTACTCCTTCACCTGCCGCTCCTCTGCCGACCTTCATGTGTTACAGGCTCGCCCGCCCAGATCGGTGTTTGAATCACCCGCTCCTGAAAAAAACACTAAAAAACTCTGAGATTACCTTCTCAGCCAATCCCCACACTCACTCCTTCAACTGTCGCTTGAGCTGCCTCCTGATTTTGCCTTGTCGGAGTTGGTGGCATTCAAGGCCTCCCACAGTTGCCAAACATCTGCCTTCAGAGAGCACTATCAGACATCCGAGAACCGGTGCAGTTCTCGAGTATCAGATAGTACTCTCTGAATTCACCAGAGCATTCCAATCAGGATGAACTATTTGTAAAGAAAAATAGAAAATACGAGAAATACTCGGCCATCAGGGAGTCTCTGTGAAAAAAGAAGTTAATGTTCCAGGTTAATGAAATTTCATCGCAGCTGACTGAGTAGCAGTAGGCATTGAATATAAAAGGGTAATAAAATGAACACAAAATGTGACGAATAATTGTTTTTCTTGGTACTTTCCAATCCTTCTGTTCATATCTGGTAAGTATAGAGCAGTAGATAAAACCTTAGTCACTCCATATTTACAGCACACTCCCACTGAATCAGAGGATTGTAGTTTCTAGTTCTTACTCCAGTCAGCTGACCATGTTAACAAGGACTGAGGGAGCATTAGATTGGTTGTCATTTTACAGTCATAACATTGGACCTTCCTGTCATTACAGTACAATAGAAAAGAGCCTAAACCACATATATTCCTGATCAGCAATGCTAAATGAGCAGGTGGCAAAGCATTTTCTCAGAAATTGGACCACCGTTTTAGATATATTAAATGTGTTCATACCATTACATGATTATATAGCCCACAAAAATGGTGAAAATGGCTGAACATATTTGAAGTAGGATAACACTTAAAGCCATTCACAAAGACAAAATCTGTGTGGTTCCTGATGTGGTCAGGATTAATTGTACCATCTTTCCTACAGGTTACTGCATACCTGCCACAGAAGTGTGCCAACTCTAAAACCAATGTTCTCCACGGCAGCTAGACACCAGCAAAACACACCACTGGATGCCAGGGAACAAGAAGCTGCTGGGGGTGAATGAAAGAGCTCTTGAATTTTAATGAGAGACCTGGCGTTCTCATTAATAACATAAATGGGGCTGCACGGTGGAGCTACCATCCAGCACCAGAGAACCGGTTCGATCCTGACTATGGGTGTTGTCTGTATGGAGTTTGTATGTTCTCCCTGTGACCATTGGGGTTCCTCCAGGTGCTCTGGTTTCCTCCGACATTCCATGCAGGTTGGTGGATTAATTGGCTTCTATAAATTGTCCCCAGTATGTAGGAGAAAACTAGTGTACAAGTGATTATGGTTGATGCATACTCGGTGGGCTGAAAGTCCATTTTCCACACTGATTCTCTAAAAGAATAAAATAAATTAATAAATGCTAAGAGTGAGGTTCAATGAACCAAGATCCAACAAATCTAGTCCCACATAGAAAAAACCCGGCAAGAGATGGCTCCAAGTATAAAAACCCATTCTGATATGAACAATGCAGAAACAATTGCATGTCCTTATAAAATGATTGTTGGTATGATTGAATAATGCTTAAAAAATTGTATTGAGACATATCAGTAAATAGGTTAAGAATTCATTAATTCTTATTTTTATTATGTAATTGTTTTTCAAGATCTGGGTATCACTGGCTAGGCCAGTCATAATAACTTATTGTATCTGGCATCTTGTTGAATCACTGTAGTCCTTCAGTTGACAGCACTCCAACTATCTGCTGGGCATTGAAGTTCTAAGCCTTAGATCCAGTGACGATGAAGGACTGAAGATGTATTTCCAAGTCAAGAAGATGAATGAGTTTGTGGGGATCATATTTATGGTGGTGCTCCCACTTATTGCTGCTGTAGGCATTAGTGGCAGAAATTGGGGGTTGAGAGACACTATCAGCAAAGTCGATGACAACAGCAGCATATTTTGCAGCTAGCACGCACCAATGATCCAGGGAACTACAGGGGGGTTTGGGTTTTTTAGATTTAGATTTAGAGATACAGTGCGGAAACAGGCCTTCGGCCCACCGGGTCTGCGCCGCCCAGCGATCCCCGTACATTAACACTATCCTACACACACTAGGGACAATTTTTACATTTACCCAGTCAATTAACCTACAAACCTGTACATCTTTGGAGTGTGGGAGGAAACCGAAGATCTCGGAGAAAACCCACGCAGGTCACGGGGAGAACGTACAAACTCCATACATGGGGGAGATATTAAACAATTTCTTTTCTTCGGTATTCACCGAGGAGAAGGATATTGAATTATGTGAGGTAAGCGAAACAAGTAGAGTAGTGATGGAAATTATGAGGATCAAAAAAGAGGAGGTACGGACACTTTTGAAAAATATAAAAGTGGATAAGTCTCCAGGTCCTGATAGGATATTCCCTAGGACATTGAGGGAAGTTATTGCAGAAATAGCAGGGGCTATGACGGAAATATTTCAAACATCATTAGAAACGGGGATGGTGCCGGAAGATTGGCGCATTGCGCATGTTGTGCCTTTGTTTAAAAAAGGTTCTAAAAGTAAATCTAGCAATTATAGACCTGTTAGTTTGACGTCTGTGGTGGGAAAATTAATGGAAAAGATACTTAGGGACAAGATATATAATCACATGGATAAACAAGGCCTGATTAGAAACAGTCAACATGGATTTGTGCCTGGAAGGTCATGTTTGACTAATCTTCTTGAATTTTTTGAAGAGTTTACCAGGGAAATTGATAAGGGCAAGGCTGTGGATGTTGTCTATATGGACTTCAGTAAGGCATTTGACAAGGTTCCACATGGAAGGTTGATTAAGAAGGTTAAATCGTTGGGTATTAATAGTGAGGTTGCAAGATGGATTCAACAATGGCTGAATGGGAGATACCAGAGGGTAATGGTTGACAACTGTATGTCAGGTTGGAGGCCAGTGTCTAGTGGAGTACCCCAAGGATCTGTGTTGGGTCCACTGTTGTTTGTCATTTACATTAATGATCTGGATGATGGTGTGGCAAATTGGATTAGTAAGTATGCAGATGATACTAAGATAGGTGGTGTAGTTAATAATGAAGTAGATTTTCAAAGTCTACAGAGAGACTTGGGCCTTTTGGAAGGGTGGGCTGAAAGATGGCAGATGGAGTTTAATGCTGATAAGTGTGAGGTGCTGCATTTTGGTAGGACAAATCAAAATAGGACGTACAGGGTAAATGGTAGGGAATTGAGGAATGCAGTGGAACAGAGAGATCTGGGAATAACTGTGCATTGTTCCCTGAAGGTGGAATCTCATGTGGATAGGGTGGTGAAGAAGGCGTTTGGTATGCTTGCCTTTATAAATCAGAGCATCGAATATAGAAGTTGGGATGTAATGTTGAAATTGTACAGGGCATTGGTGAGGCCGAATCTGGAGTATGGTGTGCAGTTCTGGTCGCCAAATTATAGGAAGGATGTCGACAAAATGGAGAGGGTACAGAGGAGATTTACTAGAATGTTGCCTGGGTTTCAGCACTTAAGCTACAGAGAGAGGTTGAACAGGTTGGGTCTTTATTCTTTGGAGCATAGAAGGTTGAGGGGGGACTTGATAGAGGTTTTTAAAATTTTAAGAGGGACGGACAGAGTTGACGTGGGTAGGCTTTTCCCTTTGAGAGTGGGGAAGATTCCAACAAGGGGACATAACTTCAGAATTAAGGGACAAAAGTTTAGGGGTAACATGAAGAGTAACTTCTTTACTCAGAGGGTGGTGGCTGTGTGGAATGAGCTTCCGGTGGAAGTGGTGGAGGCAGGCTCGATTTTATTATTTAAGAGTAAATTGGATAGGTATATGGATGGGAGGGGATTGGAGGGTTATGGTCTGAGAGCAGGTAGATGAGACTAGGTCAGAGAAAGTGGTCGGCGTGGACTGGTAGGGCCGAACGGGCCTGTTTCCGTGCTGTAATTGTTATATGGTTATATGGTTATATGGTAGACGGCGCCCGTAGTCAGGATCAAACCTGAGTCTCCGGCGCTGCATTCGCTGTAAGGCAGCAACTTTACTGCTGCGCCACCATGCCACCGTGCCGGGGGGTTTGGGTGGTGTCTAATATCTGGTCTCTTACCTTTCTTTAAAAAAGTGAGTGGCACAGCAGTACAGCTGGTAGAGCCATTGCCTCACAATGCCAGTGACCCAGGTTTGATCCTGACCTCAGGTCCTGTCTGTGCAGAGTTTGGACATTCTTTCTGTGACTGCGTGGGTTTCTTCGGGGTGCTCCAATTTCCTCCCACATCCCAAAGACATGAACATTTGTAGATTATTTGGCCTCTGTAAAATTGTGAATTTTTTAATGTCTCCATTTGATTTGAGATCTGATGCTCATGCATCTTATCCTTTGGTTACCCATAGATTCATCATTGATTTTAAGGGCCCATGCTTGACCATGATTATCATTAATTCAAAGGCAATTTCTAAGTTTAGGGACAAAATACCTTTCATATCTAACCCCTCAGATTTTCACCATAGCATGGCTTTTTGATTTTGAATGGAATTGCCAAATCTCATGCAGTTTACTTGCATCTGGTCTTAATGTGTTAAGCTAGGCAGATGGTTACAATACAACAGATAGAAGAATACAACAGATCATAAGTGACCAGTGAAATATTTGAAAATATTTGAACTACACGGAACAATATCTCAAATTGTTGGATGCTAAAATGGACAAATTAATGAAGTTGAATTCTATGATGTTTTTATTTATTTAGTTGTAACTCAAAATGATCAAAAATATTTTTGAAATAATTTTCCAGCAATAATATATTCCTTTATTCGTCCCACACCGGGGAAATTTACAAATTTCTTTGAAGACTTTGATACTAGCTTCATTGCTGCTGGAGTTAGCTCTAACTTTCTGGCAGCATGGACTGCTTGGGTCAATGGTTGTAGGATTTCAGATCTGAATAATTTCTGTTATAGAGTTCCTGTTCCTGAGTCATGGAGTCATTGAGTGATACAGTGTGGAAACAGGCCCTTTGGCCCAACTTGCCCACACCGACCAACATATCCCAGCTATACTAGTCCCACCTGCCCACATTTGGTCCATATCCATCCAAACCTGTCCTATCCATGCCCCTGTCTAACTGTCCCTTAAATGATGAGGCCCTGCCTCAACTACCTCTTCATGCAGCTTGTCCCATGCACCCACCACCCTTTGTGTGAAAAAAAATACCCCTCAGATTCCTATTAAATCTTCTTCACCTTCACTCTGGGCAAGAGACTCTGTGCATCTACCCGATCCATTCCTCTCATGAGTTTATACACTGGGGCCTTATTGGCATTAGTGTCTTTCAGAATTGATTGGTTAATATTTGTTGGAGGGATTTGTTTCTTTTACCCTGGTCGGTTGTAAGACCAGCCTAACACAAGGCAGATACACCTGGCGACACAACCAGATGCTGAGGTGTTTGGCAGCTGCACTCGAGTGCAAGAAAGTTACCACCAACGCCATGCCTATCAATGCCCAGCTAACATTCCCGCAAATCCAATCGTTCATCCGGGAAGGAGAAAAACGGAAGACTACCACCTCGCCTCTCAACTTATGCCCACTGAGCGCAGCCAGAGACTGGGAAATGCGGGTTGACCTAGGCCAGATGCTTTTCTTCCCAGTTGAAATCGCAGATACCAACCTGCGACCAGACCTCGTCCTCTGGTCCAGCTCCTGTCGGCGTGTTTACATCATTGAGCTGACGGTGCCCTGGGAGGAGGCTGTGGATGAGGCATTTGAAAGGAAAAGGCTGAGATATTCCAACCTTGCAGTAGAGGCGGAGGAGCGAGGTTGGAGTTTAAAAGTGTGTCCAGTGGAGGTGGGGTGCAGGGGCTTTGTAGCCAGTTCCACTGCAAGGCTCCTGAGGGAAGTTGGAGTCAGAGGGCAGGCCCAAAGGAGGGCAATCAAAGAACTTGCAAATGCCGCCGAACGGAGCAGTCACTGGCTGTGGCTGAAAAGAAGAGATACTCTTTGGGCTGCCACGTGACCATCTAGAGGCTAACCATAAGACACACACCCAGGGCTGATCACCCTGTGGTGGGCCTGCCTCGACTGAGGGTGCCTTGTGATAAACGGCCGAAACATCCAGTGACGTTCAGGTACACAACTGAAGATGTGTCTGAATGGTAGCAACATCACCTAGTGGTCACCCCTAAGAACAACACCAGTCAATTGTAGTGCAAACCTTAGGGATTGTAACATCTAGTCCTACTAATCAATCTTGAATCATGTACGGTCCAGTCACCCTCTAATTTATTGCTCAGATCAGAACAGCACACAAAAAACATCTTGTGGAGCAGTGGTGAGTTTCTCAAAGAAGTTGGCTTATTCGGGCTTCAGTAGTATATAGTGGAAAGCACTCTGAAAGGACACACAGTGCTCTTGTATTAATATTTATTATATTAAAAAACATTTTCAATATTGTTCATTCTTTCTCTATACCTCTGATCACTGCATAATGAGAAACAATGGAAATGACTTTCTGACAACACAGGCTGTGAGAGTACCTTCCATGAAGTTAATGGGCTGAATCTTGGGCTCTGCTGCCAAGACACTTCTGTAGACCTTTCACTGGAGAGCCACAGAGGTTATTCCTTAAGGAAGGTAGAAATATGTGACCACAAAAAGTAAGATGACTGTAGAGCTTACATAGGGGTCAGGAGACAACAGGAGGCACCGATCCTATCCAGTACCATCCAGCCAATTAACATTCCCCTGCTGATCACCAGGTTGGATTACCACAGTTATTTTATTAGTTCAGCAAGTTCCTCTTGGCAATTCAATTAAACAGCACTATTGATGGTTTGCCTGGAAATAATTATAAACAATAAAAACGTGTCTTGTTAAATTGAGAGTGATCTGAATTTAGAAACTATATTGGATATAAAATGAAGAAAATTAGGTTATAGTTAACATTATCCTTAGTACGATGTCTCAACTCTAATTGCTGAAGATTAGTCTTGAATGCATCAGTCGCATCCATCTGCTTGGTCAGATCTAAATGCAATTATCCAGTTAATGCCACATTATAGGAACATTTATGCTATGTAGGTGCCCACACATAACTAGACCAATTTTATTGAAAGTGATTTTGTTTTGGATATTTTGCAGCAAGCACAACAGAGGTCCAATTTTCTATTCTGCCTTATTATTAAATCACTATTTTAAGGAGCATAAATAAACATCTCTGCAGTCGCCAGAGACAATGCAAGTCTCTTTCTATTTCACATTAATGTAGTAGTTTATTGTGATCCAAAGGACACTTTAAAAAACTTGTGTCATTTGATATCGCGCTAATTGAATCGTTGGTCTGGACGATGGACTGAAGAGTTTTCTGCTGTGCTGTATGAATAAATGGCTTAACTATAATGTTCATTGAGTTATGTGGCTTTTGTTTTTTAATTCATAAACTTGGAAAATCATATTTGATTTGGATGCCATTGCCTAACTAATAGGAGCATGCCTATTCTGGATCTCAATTGTTCTACATCAGAAAACATAAAAGAAATTTGGAAGCTGAAATTCCTGTCTGAATACCTTTGCAGAGTACATAACACCAGAACCGTGAAAACTACCATTCCCTGAACCATTTCAAAGCCTGTTATTTAGCTCAATCTAGCTGTCAGTGCTACCTGTCCCACGCAACATAGCAAATACACCATTCTTTCGGCAAAGAGACTTGCATTGTTCAGTCACTGTGCAATCCCACAAAATTCTGTTTAAATGTAACAAGATATATTTATTCTTGTACTCAAATTCCAACATACCTTTTACCTTCCTGGCTGGCTGCTGCACATGCACATGACTTTTAACAATTCTTGTACGAGAGCGCAGGTCTCTTTATCAGCATTTATATTTTCCAATCTCTCGCTATTTAAAAGCTTACACTCAACTTTTCTATTTTATTCTAGTGAAATGGAAAAGCACATATTTTTTCACATAGTACGACCACATAGTTGTCAATTCAATTTTGAAGCTCCTTTGCTTCTACATCATTACTCACCTTTCTATTGAGGTTAACATGTTCAGTAAACATGGAATTATGGAATTTAATGTCTCAAATTGTTGACATAGATTATTAATAGGTGGGGTCCAAGAAATAATCACTCAGAATCACTCAACATGAAAAAAAGGGCCTTTAGCCCCACTCATCCATATTGCAAAGTTGCTGACTTGACTGAGTCTCATTTCCTTGTGTTTGGCTCATATCCCTCCAAACAATTCCTATCCACTTACCTATCCAAATATCTCTAAAAAAAATGTAATTGTACCCACATCCACCACCTCTTCTGGCAGTTTGTTCCACGCACCCACCATCCTCTGTTGTAAGAATGTTGTGCTTCAGGTCTTCTTGAAATCTCTTCCCTTTCACATTAAATCTCTTTCCTCTAGATTCAGACTCCGCTACTCTAGGGAAAAAAAGAACTGTGACCATGTTACTTATACCCCTCATAATTTTATAAATCTTTATATGGTCACCCCTCAACATTCTGTGCTCCAAGGAAAACAGTCCAAACGTATCCATTTTCTCCTTATAACTCAAGGTCTCCAGTTTCAGTAACATCCTTGTGAATCTTTTCTCTACCATTTCCAACATATCAACCAGAACTCCAAGCAATGCTCCAAGTGCAGCCAGACCAATATCTTATAACACATGGAACATAGTCTGTCAAACTGTAAAGGAATGTTCATTCCTACTTTTTTTTCCAGTTTTCTCAATCTTCACATGTGTATTACTTCCAATTCTATGTGCAAAGACCCTGCTGAGTCATATTCTATGTGGGGCCTTCTGAAAATATTCTCAAGTTTCTCAGTGATGGATTTCACTCTAGTGAGAGACCCTGGATCTAAAACAACACCTGTTCCTCTGTCCACAGATTCTGCCTGACCTGCTGAGTGTCTTCAAAATGTTCTGTTTTCATTCCACTAGTAATCTTCTAGATACATTTTCATCAACTCCAATTGATCAATGAAATATGATCTCCTTTTCATAAATTCATACTAACTTCGCACATTGTTAAATTATATTATAGGTTCCAGCATTTTCTGATTCCCAGCAGGCTGTTGGATGCCAGTTCTTTTTTTCCTCTCTCTCCTTTTTCTTTAATTGAGGAGTTAGGTTTATTAACTGCCGAGCTGCAGGAACCATGCCAAATTTTACAAAATCCTGAAGATAATAAACAGAGCATCTGGTCTCACCACAGTCACCTATTTCATAACACTGGGATGTAGAACATCAGGTCCTTGGGATTTATCATGTTTTAGGCTCATTAACTTTTCTGGTCGTATTTCTTTGTGAATATTAATTGATTTTACTGCCTTAATTGCTGCGTAACATTGATTCTCCGATAATTCTATGAGGATTTTTGTGTCTTCTTCCATGAATACAAAGTCTATTATCCTGCCAGTTTGATATTTTTAATAATATTTCACCCTGTCCTAGCCTCTAAGGGGCGTACTTTGGGCATTGCTAGTATTTCTACACTGTTTATGGATCTACGGTGATCACATGGTGTCTTTCCGCTGACTGGTTAGAACGCAACAGAAGCTTTTCACTGTACCTCGGTGCACGTGACAATAAACTAATCTCAAACTCAAACGCAAACTCTTTTCCTTTTTTCCAACTTATAGAAATTTCTACATTCCTGTTTTGTATTCATGCAGCTTTTCGCTTAATTTCAATTTGACTTTGTTTATCAACTTCTTTGTGCACCTGATGGAGGATGGCGGATTGTGATTACTGCCGAAAATCTGAACAACCATCACTTGGGCCTTTACAGCTGATTCTGCTGAGAGAATAACATCAGTCTTTAGATATATCATATCATATATATACAACCGGAAACAGGCCTTTTCGGCCCTCCAAGTCTGTGCCGCCCAGTGATCCCCGTACATTAACACTATCCTACACCCACTAGGGACAATTTTTACATTTACCCAGCCAATTAACCTACATACCTGTACGTCTTTGGAGTGTGGGAGGAAACCGAAGATCTCGGAGAAAACCCACGCAGGTCACGGGGAGAACGTACAAACTCCTTACAGTGCAGCACCCATAGTCAGGATCGAACCTGAGTCTCCGGCGCTGCATTCGCTGTAAAGCAGCAACTCTACCGCTGCGCTACCGAGCTGCGCTACCGTGCCAGCCCATTCTCCCCAAAATCTGCTAAGATTTCTTTAAATCATGGGTTGTGGTGATTGGGGTGCAAGATTGGAGGTGCTCTATCTTCCCTTCTTCATCCAATATCCACTAATCTAAGCCTCTTTTTTTGTCATAAAAAGTGGAAGAGTGACCCATTTTGGAGACACGTGAGAATGCAGATACTGAAATCTTGAGCACAAAACAACGTGCTGGAGGAACTCAGTGGAACAGGCAACATCTGTGGAGGAAAATGGACTGACTGAAGAAGGGACCCGAAAGGTCACTTGTCAATTTTCCTTCACAGATGCTGCCTGACACGCTGAGTTCCTCCAGCAGTTTGTTATTAAAATGTGTTGATAAACACTGTAACTTGCTATTTGACTTATTTGTGCATTCCAGCTTTTCATATGGACCCTTCTATGATTATTTGAGTTTTTCAACTCCTTGTTTTACTTTCGTCATGATTAAGTGTGTTGAGAAGGGTCTCTAACTCCATGGATTTTCCCAAATAACAGCATTTATCCCTGTGCATTCTGTAATAATTAGATTAGATTAGTTGTGAGATCCATCCTACAGTTGCAGTATGTTCTTGCCCAATTGACACAAATGCCACTCAGATGTGTCTCTATTGACATTTCCTGCACAGTAGGTAGTTCCCATCATTTACCTCCTCTCTTTTAGGCCTTGCCTACCAAGGTACTACCTACTGATCACCATCTCAATCTTCTATCAATCAGGACTCATTCATCCCTAACTTTAACCAGAACTTTGTGTTAATCAACATCTGTAGTTCCTGAATGCCCTGGCTGCTAACTTCTCAAACACCCTGTCCTGCCTATTGCCATGACTACCTATATTCGCCCCCACTGCCTTTGCTTCTTGACACCCTCTTCACCCATATCCCTGAATGTTCTAATTCCTCAAACCCTTAATTTTTTTGTCCCATCACCAAACAATCTCGACCAGTCCCCGTCCCCAGATGCAATCAGGCATTTGATGCCCAGCACTCTCATCTCATCTAAATTTACATCATGGATTTTGCATATTTCATTTTGCATTCTGCAGTACTGATCACGGAAGGGAAATATTACAGTGGACACTGTAATATGTTCAAGGTGTCAGCAGGACACAGCAGTGCTGACACCTTGAACATGGGACACGATTGAAATTTATAGCAGAGACGAATGACCAGTCCTTAACACATTTTGCAACAGCTCAGCAGCTCACCTTTGAAGGTGAATGACAATTTCAAGGTCATTATATTTCTGGGAAAATTGAATTTCTCAAGTTTGGAATTAAATGGGTGAATGATTCGTCAAAATAAAATGTTTCAGGGAGAATGGATAATTTTCTAATGATTCCATGCATTTCCTAACATTACTGATATGTAAGGCACGTGTAGTTAAGATTACTAAATGTTGCTATCTGTCAACCAGTCCAAGAATTGTTTTATATATGTCAGTTGTGAACTCTTCAATGTATCTTGAAAATCACACTGTGGAGTTTGTAACACTGATGTATTTGTCACCTTGCTTGAATCACCTCTGGGCTATTTTCCAAATCATAGATGGAAAGACATTTTAAACACATTTTGAACAGCTCTATAGGAAACTAAAATCTAGTTTTGATTTTCCGTCATTTTTTAATATGCGGCCTCACAGGAGATAATATGCGATAGGATCTCTAATTATATCGTAGTGCAAATAATTACATTTAAATGATGCCATAATGATACATTGCGCGTGTGACATGTAATGGAATTGTTACTAGGAATACAAATACTAACATTTACTGGAGCATTGCAAAGTACACAAGAAACTGAAGGTAATAAATTAAGAACTGACACTTCTTTGATGGATGAGTTGATGAGTGAAGAATTTAAATGGAGGTCGATAAACTAGGTTTCAGTTACTCTGCAGTTCTGATTTTGTCAGGATCTTTCTGTGACAATTGAGATATTTTTTAATTTTTCCTTCGTCAGGTCAGATGCACAAGAATGTCTTTGGAATTGCTTGCTTCTGTACAATTGGTACAACACAATCACGATAGCAGAACACTTCCAAGAAAATTAGATGGAATAGGATAAATTCCTTTAATAAAGCAGAATATATATATTTTTTATCCATAGATATTTATGTCTATTTTCTCATGACTGGATTGCATATAATCAAGTCATCTTGTGCTATGGGCCCAGCAATGGAAACATTTGTAATAGAAATAATGGTGCTAGTTCATAAACATTTCACGTTACCTCATTTTGCAGGTCTCTCCTTGGATGGCATGCACATACCTCAGCCTCTGTGGGCCAATGATGAAATGTTGACTCCAGTGGCTGAGATCTCAGTTAAATTGGTTGCTCCATCCTGGATGCTGTTAAGTTCCTTGGCATACCTGGTATATGGCATGCCTGGAGCCCTTCATTCTGAGCTGCTTTCTTTATTGCTGTTAGCTTATGAATTACAACTTCTGACAATGAATGGTGTGATGCTCTCAAAATTTTATTTGCTTCTGTCGATTAAAATACTGAAACTCTTAACTATGAAAAAGTCATTAACAGCATCTGATTGCTAAGCCAATTTCTTCATAAGTGCTCATTACAATAATCAGCACAACTATAATTTTACTCGCTACAAAGAATTGGATAGAATTTCAATGCAAAACCATATTAGAGCACATAAATATTGCTGGTGGTAGCTGAAGAAGAATTAGGGAAAGTTTATGGAACTTACGCTATGACAGTCAGTATACAACTGAAAACAGAAGAATGCAAATTGAGGTATTAATGGTGGTGCTTCAAAACAACACACTCAACCTGTCCAAGTCACCCTGCAACCTCCTAACATCCACTTCGCAGTTCACACTGCCACCCAGCTTTGTGTCATTGGCAAACTTGCTAGTGTTACTTCTAATTCCATCATCCAAATCATTAATATATATTGTAAATAGTTGCGGCCCCAGCACCAAGCCTTGCGGCACTCCACTCTCCACTGCCTGCCATTCCGAAAAGGACCTGTTTATTCCTACTCTTTGCTTCCTGTCTGCCAACCAATTCTCTATCCATGTCAATACCCTACCCCCCAATACCATGTGATCTAATTTTTCTCACCAACCTCCCTTGTGGGACCTTATCAAAGGCTTTCTGAAAGTCTAGATACACCACATCCACTGTTCTCCTTTATCCATTTTACCTGTCACATCCTCAAAAAATTCCAGATTAGTCAAGCAGGATTTCCCCTTCATAAATCCATGCTGACTTGGACCAATCCTTTTACCACTATCCAAATGCCCTGTTATTACCTCTTTAATAATTATGATTAGCTCATAATCATAATCATACTTTATTAGCCAAGTATGTTTTGCAACATACGACGAATTTCATTTGCCATACAGTCATACTAATAAAAAGCAACAGACACATAAAATCCAGTTTAACATGAACATCCACCACAGTGACTCCTCCATATTCCTCACTGTGATGAAAGGTGAAAAAAAAGTTCAATCTCTTCCCTTCTTTGTCCTCCAGCGGTCGGGGACCCCTAACCTTCGGTTGACGGGACGATATTGACTCCCGTGCCCGGCGATCGGGCCTTCCTCATCGGGGCGATCAAGCTCCTGCATTGGGTGAGGAATCTCAGCTCCCCCACACCGGGCGATCTACCCCGGGTCAGGGCTAGTCGAACATCGTGCGGCTGTGGAGCTTCCCGACCTCGGTCTCAACCCGAGACTGCGAGCTCTTGATGTTAAAGTCCGCAGGCAGCGGTTTGAGCGCCGATCCCAGGCAAGGGATCACATGCTCTGATGGCAAGTCCACACCCCACGGTGGGGCTCAAAGTCAGTCCCAAGCAAGGCCTCCAGCTCCAAGATTTTAGGCTGCAGAGCGACCGGAAATACGATCTGGAAAACAGTTGCATCTCCGGCAGGTAAGAGATTGAAAAAAGCATCATTCATGAACAGAAAGCCGGTAATATACAACCTAATATTTAATTTTTAAAGATAGAAGAGATAATGTTTATTCTTTGTCATTTTTGTTTATTGCTCAATGTGATAGCATTTAAAAGTATTGCACCATTCAGACAATAATCTGCCTTCCTATTCTTACCACCAAAGTGGGTAACCTCACATTTATCCACATTAAACAGCATCTGCCATGCATCCTCCCACTCATACAGCCTGTCCAAGTCACCCTGCAACCTCATAGCATCTTCCTCACAGTTCAATAGACAATAGACAATAGACAATAGGTGCAGGAGGAGGCCATTCGGCCCTTCGAGCCGGCACCGCCATTCAATGTGATCATGGCTGTTCATTCTCAATCAGTACCCGGTTCCTGCCCCCTGACTCCGTTATCCTTAAGAGCTCTATCCAGCTCTCTCTTGAATGTATTCAGAGAATTGGCCTCCACTGCCCTCTGAGGCAGAGAATTCCACAGATTCACAACTCTCTGACTAAAAAAGTTTTTCCTCATCTCTGTTCTAAATGGCCTACCCCTTATTCTTAAACTGTGGCCCCTGGTTCTGGACTCCCCCAACATTGGGAATATGTTTCCTGCCTCTAACGTGTCCAACCCCTTAATAATTTTATACGTTTCGATAAGATCCCCTCTCATCCTTCTAAATTCCAGTGTATACAAACCTAGTCGCTCCAGTCTTTCAACATATGACAGTCCCGCCATTCCGGGAATTAACCTAGTAAACCTACGCTGCACGCCCTCAATAGCAAGAATATCCTTCCTCAAATTTGGAGACCAAAACTGCACACAGTACTCCAGGTGCGGTCTCACTAGGGCCCTGTACAACTTCAGAAGGACCTCTTTGCTCCTATACTCAAGACTGGCAGTGACACGAGCACAGAGTTCATCGACAGCGTTAAGCTCACAGTCAACACGGTGCAGCCTAGAAATGACGTCTACGCATCAAGGCTCGTCAACGGGAAGCAGGTCGACTTCCAAGTGGACAGCGGAGCGAGCATGAACAATTTGCCACACAGATATTTCCATAGTGTAGATCACACATTGTCATAAGAAGCTCATGCTGTGGAATAAGACAACGATGGACATGGAAGGAGTTTGCCGGGATAAGCTGCTCAACCCTAAGACAAACCGCAAGTACTCCGTTGAGTTCATCGTGGTCAGTGATGACTTCACACCGCTGTTAGGGAGTAAAGCTAGTCAGCAAATAAATTTGATCACAGTGAATGACGACAGTTTTCACCGTGTACACACATCGTTTGTCATAAAGGAGAAAGTGCGCAAGGCTGAAGAACGCTCTGCAGAGGTATTCGATGGTGCACTGGGAGAGCTGCCAGGTGAAGTCCACCTGCAGATTGACGAGGAAGTGCAACCAACAGTCTTACCGCTAACGGCGTTTACCTCACGTGATAAAGCAGAAGGTGAAGAAGGAGCTGGAGCGCATGGTAGAGCATCACGTGATCGCACCAGTGCATGAGCCGAGGAGTTAGGTCGCCAGCTCGTGGTCGCGAAGAAAAATAATGGTGATCTCCAGGTCTATATCGAACCACGACCGCTAAACAAAGCGTTGGAGCGAGAACACTATCAACTTCCAGTCATTGAGGACATCTTGCCAGACCTCGATCAAGCGAAGGTCTTCAGTAAGCTAGACATGACCTCAGCTTTCTGGCAGGTGAAACTGGACGAAGGGTCTAGCAAACTAATGACGTTCAACATGCCTTTCGCTCAATATTGGTGGTGCCGACTGCCATTCTGTATGAGCGTATCATCGGAAATCTTCCAACGAAGACTGCATCAGGCGCTTGAACGGCTACCTGCAGTGATTTGCATCACAGATGACATCCTCGTCGATGGCAAAGGAGAGGCGAGGGAAGATGCGATCATCGACCACGACTTGAAGCTCGAGTAGTTGCTTCAGCGATGTGTACAGCAACACATCAAGCTCAACAAAGACAAGTCTGTCTTCAGAGCTACCGAGATCCCCTTCTTAGGGCTTGTGATCACTAGCACAGGGCTGCAACCCGACCCAAAAAAGGTCACCTATGTCATCAACATGCCAGCACCCTCAGATGTACAAGGTGTACAGAGGCTAGTTGGATTTGTCAACTACCTTAGCCGTTTTCTACCCAGCCTGTCTGATACGGTCCGGTACGGGCGACACGGTAGCGCAGCGGTAGAGTTGCTGCTTTACAGCGAATGCAGCGCCGGAGACTCAGGTTCGATCCTGACTACGGGTGCTGCACTGTAAGGAGTTTGTACGTTCTCCCCGTGACCTGCGTGGGTTTTCTCCGAGATCTTCGGTTTCCTCCCACACTCCAAAGACGTACAGGTATGTAGGTTAATTGGCTGGGTAAATGTAAAAATTGTCCCTAGTGGGTGTAGGATAGTGTTAATGTGCGGGGATCACTGGGCGGCACGGACTTGGAGGGCCGAAAGGGCCTGTTTCCAGCTGTATGTATATGATATGATACCCTGGAGCCCATCAGACAACTGACAAAACCAGAAGTAGGGTGGGAGTGGTCTGCTGAGCTGGACAATGCGATGTCCAAGATCAGACAGATGGTGTCTGAAGCCCCGATCTTAGCATACTACATTCCCAAGGAGGAGCTGACGATACAGTGTGACGCGAGCAACAAGGGACTGGGGGCAGCCTTGCTCCAAAAGGGACGTCCTATCCCATATGTGAGCAGGGCATTAACCGACACAGAATCGCGGTATGCCTCGATCGAGAAGGAGATGCTCGCAGTAGTGTTTGCAATGGAGCATTTTCACCAATACACATTTGGTCGTTTCACCAGCGTTATCAGCGATCACAAACCACTGGAGATGATAGTGAAAAACCCGCTAGTGAAAGCACCGAAGCATCTTCAAGGAATGCTACTCCACCTACTGAGCTATGATTTTGACATCAGCTGCTGTCAAGGGGATCTCATGTACCTTGCAGATACACTGTTTCGAGCAGTTAGCGGCACACGGAGCAGAGAGCAAGCATTCGTGGAGGTCAACAATCTTCTTCACACAGAGAGTGGTGAGTCTGTGGAATTCTCTGCCACAGAAGGTAGTTGAGGCCAGTTCATTGGCTATATTTAAGAGGGAGTTAGATGTGGCCCTTTTTGCTAAAGGGATCAGGGGGTATGGAGAGAAGGCAGGTACAGGCTACTGAGCTGGATGATCAGCCATGATCATATTGAATGGCGGTGCAGGCTCGAAGGGCCGAATGGCCTACTCCTGCACCTATTTTCTATGTTTCTATGTTTCTATGGTATCACACTTGCCAATTCATGATGAGCATCTCGAGCAAATTCGCGAAGAAACAGCGAAAGAGGACATGCTGCAGATGCTGAAACGCATCATCAATGGTTTGCCTAGCGAACGCGCTAGGCTACAAGAGCAGCTCACACCTTACTACAGCTATAGGGATGAGCTTACAGTACAAGATGGCTTGATTTTCAAGGTCGAGTGCGTGATTCTACTGCTAAGCCTACGCAGTGAAATGAAGAAGATACACTCTTCACATCTGGGCATCGAAGGCTGCTACGATGAGGTTGCAAATGCCTATTCTGGCCTGGCATGAGCAGTGACATCAAGCAATATATCGCTTCATGTGACGTGTGTTGCACCTATGAGGTATGCCAGCAAAAGGAGTCACTGATGAGTCATGAGCTACCGACGAGACCAAGGGAGAAAGTCGGCACAGATCTCTTCTCATGGGACGGGAAAGATTATCTCGTCACCGTCGACTACCATAGCAACTTCCTCGAGGTAGACTGGCTGAAAGTCACGGGCAGTCCTACCGTAATCCACAAGCTAAAAGCTCACTTCGCAAGATACGGCAGCCCAACGAAAGTTGTGAGCGACAATGGACCTCAATTCACGTCGATCGCATTCCGCCAGTTTACGAGAGAATGGGATTTTGAGCACCTGTGCAGCATTCCAGCCAATAGCAAAGCGAACGGGAAAGCAGAATCAGCCGTCAAGACAGTGAAGCGAATCATGACATAGGGCAACGAATCATGATCAGACCCATACCTAGCGATGTTGGATCATCGTAATACGCCTTTGAAACAGTGGATTTGAAATTTAGTTTAGTTTATTCCTTTAATAATTAAAGGACAATGCCTACGACAAGTTACGACAACCTATCACCTAGGCGACAGCAAGCTACCAACAACCGGCGACCCAGTCGTCACGACCTAGGACGTCCACCTACGACAGCGACTACGACAAGCTACGACAACCAAAGTCAACCTACCTCCACCCTCGACAAGCTACGACAAGCTGGTGAAGTTGTGGAATTCTCTGCCTCAGAAGGCAGTGGAGGCCTGTTCGTTGGATGCTTTCAAGAGAGAGCTGGATAGAGCTCTTAAGGATAGCGGAGTGAGGGGATATGGGGAGAAGGCAGGAACGGGGTACTGATTGAGAGTGATCAGCCATGATCGCATTGAATGGCGGTGCTGGCTCGAAGGGCTGAATGGCCTACTCCTGCACCTATTGTCTATTGTCTATTGTCTATTGACCCTGTCAGGTCACAACTGATGACAATGGGGTAGCCATTTCACGTAATTTTGGCGCAAAAATGGGTTTGAGTAGGGTTTCCGATCATTCTGCATCATGACTGCCAGGAAGCAACATATGATTTTTTCATTTTTTATTTAGATTTAGAGATACAGCGCGGAAACAGGCCCTTCGGTCCACCAAGTCCGCGCCGCCCAGCGCTCCCCGCACATTAACACTATCCTACACACACTAGGGACAATTTTTTTTACATTTACCCAGTCAATTAACCTACATACCTGTACGTCTTTGGAGTGTGGGAGGAAACCGAAGATCTCGGAGAAAACCCACGCAGGTCACGGGGAGAACGTACAAACTCCGTACAGACCGTAGTCTGTAGTCAGGATCGAACCTGAGTCTCAGGCGCTGCACTCAGACCCGATAAAAGCTACGACTCATTGCAGACTACTTACGACCATGCCCACGACACCCCTCGACACACCGGCAACCGTGCGGCGTCCTCCTAGTCGCCGGCAGTCGCCTTAAAATCACCAAAGTGGGACAGGCCCTTAACTGTCATCTGCCTGGAATCTTTTTAAACACTAAATATATATATACTATATCCTTCCTTTGTCCCGCCCCCCTGACATCAGTCTGAAGAAGGGTCTCGACCCGAAACGTCAACCATTCTTTCTCTCCCGAGATGCTGCCTGACCTGCTGAGTTACTCCAGCATTTTGTGAATAAATACCTTCTATATGTAAAGATGTCATTTCATCTCCAAAAATAAATCCATTAAACTGATGTAGATTTTTGTATTTAGTTCATTCATCAAACAGAATCCCTGTTGGATTATACCATTGATAGTTTTGTTTGTGAGATTCAATGGTATATATACATTCTTTATCACAATGCATTTCATGTGCAGTGCAAGACAATTAGAAAGTTCTACTATCTTTTATCAAGTAACTCTTTGAATAATTGAATCCACAGCTCTTTTGTTTTCAGATGCCTGGTTTGCAATTACATTTGGCTTCAGTTTACTGATTTTTTAATGAATTAAGGCTGCAACATGTTTACTTACTCACCATATGGTCATCCTTGAGGTCGGTTATTCTTGTTTAACCAGTGTTGAAACACATGAATTATTTAGAATGCAAGAACAGCTTGCAGAGTTTGACTGTTATTAGCATAATGATATTCTGTGCACCACAGCTCTACCAAATCTTGTTGAGATCAGAACTCTAGATTTATGTTTCCAAGAAGAATGTTGAAGTGCTATCCTACATACTACTTGCTCAATTGAGGATACCAAGCATTGGTGCAAATCCAAAGAATAAACATATACAGGATGTTTATCACTTTGATAAATGTTTATTCATCTTCCCATAAGAAATTAAAACATTATTGAATGTGAAGACTGAAACATTAACATTTTATTTTCCATGCAACAAGAATTATGCCAAATAAATTGTTTTCACCTCAGCCATGGAAAGATAAATCCCTTTATTGCAGAGGTTCTGTGTTCTGCTTTCAGTCAAGGATAGGGGTAATTGCCACATTACTAGACAAATCAAAATGCCTAGTTATATGTTGGCATCATTTTACACATATAATTTTTCTCCAAGTATTCCCAGATAACTTTGATTTGTAAACAATGTTATTCTGGATAAGTCCATAACTTTCTTCCCTATTCCGGTGGCGAGGCGAGCAGATGGCTGCTTAATCTCGAGCTCCCGATAGCAAGTTAAAACTAACCTCCCTTAATTCACTAATTGCCACATAAATCGCAGTATTCTGTATTGGAATGAGTGGGGGAGCTGAGTTTTTTGAAGAAGTGCTGGGGTCTGATTTCTTCCCAAGACCTCTCATGCTTTCGCGTGCTCACCGAGTTGGACCTACACCAACAAACGCCTTGAATACCAAGCCACCTAGACCAAGAGTGTTTCTGGTTCTTTTTCACTACTTTCAGGACAAACATCGCATCATCACCAGACGGAGGCAGGCAGGAACTGTCTTTCCGCGGGCATCGGGTGTTTTTTCATGAGGATTTCAGCGCGGAGCTGGGGAGAAAACATGCAGCTTTTAGGGAGATAAAATCCCTGCTCCATGAAAAAGGGGTTCGGTTCGGCCTCCTATATCCTGCCCGGCTCCAGTTCACTCATGAAGGTAAAAAACACTACTTTCATACACCAGAAGCTGCCATTACTACTCGTGCTGGGGAGATGATGGCCGTGAAGAGCAATGATTTTTTAGGATATTCATGCGGCATTGGCACGGCCTCTTACGTCGGTAAACTGTAAATTTTTGTGATTTTGGAACTCGACTGAGCTGGACTGCCATGCCGCTGAATCTGATCAATGAGTCGAGGACTTTCAACCAGCGAAAACGTAAACATCTAGAATTGCTCTCTGGGGTGCAATTTTTATTCCTTTCTTTCTCGTAATGCTTTGCTTAATCTGCGTTATCCTTAGCCTATATACCTCAAAGGTAGAACAAACAACCGTACCATTTTTGAGGAAGAGAGCCACCTTCAATTGGATTTAAAGTTTTAGTTAGGGAGCGCATCGGAAGTGTTTTGTTTTGTAATGCCTGCGATCATCCTCAGTTGGGGAGGAAGATCTAGGTTTTGGGGGTTAAATGGTTTTTTTTGTTATTGTAAGGGGATGAGAGAATTTTTTTGGGTAATGGCAGCTTACTTTTTGAATATCACGAATGCAATAGACCTTTTTTTTTGTGTTTTCACATGCAGCCTTTGCATTGTTTTGGATGGCATGCCCTGTATGTATTCTTGAAATATGTATTTTAAATTATGGCTAATGGTAACATTGATGGAGGCCATCCTGTGAGGTTTTGGGCGGCACGGTAGCGCAGCGGTAGAGTTGCTGCTTTACAGCGAATGCAGCGCCGGAGACTCAGGTTCGATCCTGACTACGGGTGCTGCACTGTAAGGAGTTTGTACGTTCTCCCCGTGACCTGCGTGGGTTTTCTCCGAGATCTTCGGTTTCCTCCCACACTCCAAAGACGTACAGGTATGTAGGTTAATTGGCTGGGTAAATGTAAAAATTGTCCCTAGTGGGTGTAGGATAGTGTTAATGTACGGGGATCACTGGGCGGCACGGACTTGGAGGGCCGAAAAGGCCTGTTTCCGGCTGTAGATATATGATATGATATGATATGATATCCTGGAACGTAAAGGGGCTTAATGGTCCTGTTAAAAGAGCTAACGTTTTTTCTCATTTAAAGCAATTAAAAACAGATATATTACTTCTCCAAGAAACTCACTTAAGATTGGAAGATCATAATAGACTGTGTAAAACGTGGGTTAGTCAGATTTTTCACTCTAGATTTAATAGCAGGTCCAGGGGTGTGGCAATATTAATCGCCAAACGAATACAGTTTACACCATCTGAAGTAGTCAGTGACCCTAATGGCCGGTTTATTATAGTTTCTGGGTCTCTTTTTCAAAAACCTGTCGTCTTAGTGAATGTTTATGCCCCTAATTGGGATGATGTCTACTTTGAAAATAAGGTTTTATCATTAATACCTGATCTGAACACGCGTCAGCTAATCTTTTCGGGAGACCTGAACTGTGCTATTGATCCACTGCTTGATAGGTCTAGTTCCAAGGGGATATCTTCTGGTATGGCAAAGACCTTCTCACTGTTTATGCAACAAAATGGCTATGTGGACCCCTGGAGATTCTTGAACCCAATTGCTAGGCAATTCTCTTTTTTTCTCATGTCCACCGTTCTTTTTCCAGAATAGATTACTTCTTTATAGACAGTTCCTTTATTCCTATGGTTAAGAAAATTGAATATACTGCTATAGTAATATCAGATCACTCGCCTGTGATACTGGACCTAGATTTTCCATTAAATATTAAAGAATGACCTCTTTGGAGACTCAACTCCCTTTTGCTTTCCAATGAGAAATTCAGCAGTTTTGTATCGGCTAACATAAACACATTCCTCGAGACTAATAAAACCGAATCGGTATCATGCTCTTTACTTTGGGAAACTTTAAAAGCTTATTTGAGAGGTCAAATCATATCGTATACCTCATACGCCAATAAAGAATGTAAGAGGGAAATGCAAACCCTGTCACAATCCATCTTGGTTCTGGATTCTGAGCTACCCAATGCTGAATTATATTAAAGCCGTGCTGATTTACAAGCAAAATTTAATCTTCTATCTACTAACCAATCAGAACAACTAATTCTCAGGACTCGTGGTCTCTATTATGAATATGGTGACAATGCGAGCCGGCTTATGGGTCACCAGCTGAAATGTCAAGCCATGTCACGACTTATTCCTCAGATAAGAGACACACACCAAAACATAATAAGCAATCCAAAAGAAATTAATAATACTTTCACAGCCTTTTATTCTTCTATTTATACCTCAGAATTCCCCTTAGACACAACGAATATGGAACGTTTTTTAGATGATTTGGAAATACCCACTCTTGAACCAGAAGAGGCAGAAGGTCTAGATCAGTCTCTTGGGCAGGAAGAGATTAATAATGCCATTATGGCGATACAGAGTGGTAAGACCCTGGGCCCTGACGGCTACCCATTAGAATTTTATAAGAAATTTAAGGATAAGCTCACACCAGTTCTTTTAGAAATGTTTCAAGAATCTTTGGAAAATGGTTCCTTACCCCCTACCCTTTCACAGGCATCTATTTCACTTCTTCTCAAAAAAGACAAAGATCTGACTCAATGTGGATCAAACCGCCTTATCTCACTTTTGAATGTAGATGTAAAGATTTTGGCTAACGCGCTGGCTTGCCGTTTAGAACGCCAACTTCCCAAAATAATCGCAGAAGATCAAACAGGTTTCATTAAAAATCGTCATTCCTTTTCTAATATCCGTCGACTGGCCAGTGTGGTTTATTCGCCCAGTGCTTCCCCGCGTCCAGATGTTGTCATTTCGTTGGACGCGGAGAAGGCGTTTGATCGCGTGGAGTGACCATATTTGTTTAGAGTCTTGGAGAGGTATGGACTTGGCAAAAAAATTGCAGCCTGGGTCAACCTATTATATCACTCACCTTTAGCATGTATACAGACAAATTATTCGCGATCTGAGTATTTTCCATTAACACGGGGCACTCGCCAATGCTGCCCCCTGTTTCCGCTTCTTTTTGTGATTGCAATAGAGACTCTTTCTATTGCACCTAGATCAACCACAATATTTCAGGGCATTAGGAGAGGAAACACGGAACATCGTGTGTCTCTATATGCCGATGACCTCCTTCTTTATGTGAGTGACCCTACAGCTAGCATCCCTGCAATTGTGTCCTTGTTAGATTAGTTTGGAACTTTCTCTGGCTATAAACTAAACCTCCAAAAAAGTGAATGTTTTCCCATCAACCTAGCCCTACAGATCCGACAGGAATCCTTGCCTTTTCCTTTATCTCAAGACGGTTTTGTATATCTAGGAATACGCATTACCCGCTCTTTCACATCTCTGTTTGAAGCTAATTACACGCCTCAAGTTAGCCAAATGAAGGCTGACTTTGAGAGATGGCGTAGTCCACCCCTTAATATGGCTGGGAGAGTACAGTCGGTGAAGATGACTGTACTTCCCAAATTTCTTTATTTGTTCCAGTGCTTGCCGGTCTTCCTATCCAAGTCATTTTTTTAACTTAGTTAACCAATCTATAACCTCCTTTATATGGGGCAATAAGGTTCCAAGGATTAATATGTGTTCTCTCCAAAGAGGTCATGAAGTAGGTGGACTGGACCTTCCTAGTTTTATTCATTATTATTGGGCATCTAATATCCAAAAGATATTATTCTGGCTCCACCGACCAGATACAGACTGGTGTCTGCTTGAGTCACAGTCTTGTTACTCCTCGTCTATTCCAGCTTTAGTATATTCCTCCCTGCCATTGAAATCCTCTCAATTCACCATCCAATCCTGTCGTACTATCCACCCTTAATTTTTTCAATCAATTTCGCTGTCACTATAAGTTCACATCAGCTTCAGTTCTGGGTCCTGTTCACAGTAACCATTTATTCCCACCCCCCCCCCCCCCCTCCCCTCTACACTTGATTCAACCTTTAGACAATGGGGTCTGAATGGTCTTAAGTGCATTAAGGATTTATACACTGACAACATATTTGATAGTTTTGATAACCTGCGCAGAAAATATGGCCTCCCACATAATAATTTCTTTAAATATCTTCAGATCCACCACTTTGCCATGAAAAAAATTCCTTCTTTTCCTGATCTCCCGTCTGTCACAGTGTTGGATAAACTCACTCTTACCTTTGCAAATAAAGGACTGATCTCTGTATTATATTCTCAATTGATGTCTTTAGGAGATCAAAACCTGAACAAAATTAAAACTAGGTGGGAGGATGACCGTGGTATGGATCTGTCTGAGGAATGCTGGACAGAAGCACTGAAAAGAGTCCATTCCTCGTCATCATGTGCAAGATTGGGGCTCATACAATTCAAAGTTTTACACAGGGTTCATTTAAGCAAAGCCAGGCTTGCCGACATATATCCGGGGACAGACGCTGGCTGTGACAAGTGCTCCTTCTCTCCAGCCAATCTACCTCACGCATTCAGGTCCTTCCTGAATGTGTATCTTATATGTATATGTATCTTATTGAAACATATAAGATAATTAGGGGATTGGACACATTAGAGGCAGGAAACATGTTCCCAATGTTGGGGGAGTCCAGATCAAGGGGCCACAGTTTAAGAATAAGGGGTAGGCCATTTAGAACGGAGATGAGGAAGAACTTTTTCAGTCAGAGAGTGGTGAAGGTGTGGAATTCTCTGCCTCAGAAGGCAGTGGAGGCCAGTTCGTTGGATGCTTTCAAGAGAGAGCTGGATAGAGCTCTTAAGGATAGCGGAGTGAGGGGGTATGGGGAGAAGGCAGGAACGGGGTACTGATTGAGAGTGATCAGCCATGATCGCATTGAATGGTGGTGCTGGCTCGAAGGGCTGAATGGCCTACTCCTGCACCTATTGTCTATTGTCTATTGTCTATTCCCCAAAC
This sequence comes from Rhinoraja longicauda, assembly GCF_053455715.1. Classification (NCBI taxonomy): domain Eukaryota; kingdom Metazoa; phylum Chordata; class Chondrichthyes; order Rajiformes; family Arhynchobatidae; genus Rhinoraja; species Rhinoraja longicauda. The sequence continues at coordinate 31,961,152 of NC_135959.1, read as the reverse complement.
TTGGTGACTACTGGACAGTGGTTTTTAAAACCATCAGTGATGTCCTTGGGGTGACAGTGAGGCTTTGCCCGCTTGCAGCTGTATTTGGTGTAACAGATGAAACTTTGGGTTTAAATGCAAACCAATCTAACAATCTAACATTGCATTCACATCACTTTTGGCCCATAGGAGAATTTTGCTGGTCTGGAAATCTACAACTCCTCCATTGGCTAGAGGACGTAATGTTTTTTCTAAAACTAGAAAAGATCAAATTTACACTGAGGGGGTCAGTGAAAAAGTTTTATTCAAAATGGGAACCTTTTCTCTCATACTTTGAGTCTAAAAGAACTACCCACTGACTGAGGGCACTTGATTGTAGTTGGGGATCTGCCTTTAATTATGTTTTATTTTTATTTATTTACTTATTTTTGTTTACACAAGTGCCGATTAGCTCACAGGATGGCTGATGCATAATGAATGAGTGTATCCTGAACCATCTGACATGTTGTAGATTTGTATAAGCCTGCGCCTTGGAAGAATGTAGAGGTTTTGCTGTCAAATTGTGCATTTGTATTTATGATATGATGTATTTTGAACACATCAGCTACAAAGGGGTGTCCAGGGAGGGTGGGTGAGGGTTATTATTTTTGTTGTTATATATAAAACCAAAATGGAGGGGAATGTAAGGCATTTTGTCATTCGTATTGTATCTTTCCTTCAATAAAAATAAATATTTAAAAAATAATATAAAACATTATTGAATGTGAAGACTGAAACATTAACATTTTATTTTCCATGCAACGAATTATGCCAAATAAATTGTTTTCACCTCAGCCATGGAAAGATAAATCCCTTTATTGCAGAGGTTCTGTGTTCTGCTTTCAGTCAAGGACATAATTGCTACATTACTAGACAAATCAAAATGCCTAGTTGTATGCTGGCATCATTTTACACGTATAATTTTTCTCCAAGTGTTCCCAGATAACTTTGATTTGTAAACAGTTATTCTGGATAAGTCCATAACTTTCTTCCATATTTTTCTTCTTTTTTTTCTTTCCATAATCTCAAAAACAACAGAAGTGTTGATATACTTCACCTGAATTAGAAGAACATTTTGACATTCCCCAAATATCCTTGTGTAAGAAGGAGCTGCAGATGTTGGTTTACACTGAAGATAAACACAAAATTCTGGAGTAACTCAGCGGGACAGGCAGCATCTCTGGAGAGAAGAAATGTCTTGAAAATGGCCTCAATCCAAAAAGTCACCCATTCTCTGCAGAGATGCTGCCTGTCCCGCTCAGCATTTTGTGTCTATCTTCCCAATATATTATTGTTTTGTATTGCCAAATGATAATTTCTTGCCAATATAATGTGCCATGTCTCATAGGGAAATGCAGTGGATCTTCAAGGGACTGTGGTGTTTTGCTGTATAAGAACCATTGAATTTTGAGATTGGAGTAGACCAATGAAACTGCAAATTGATTATCCGTATTCACAAAATGTTAATTGCCATGAGGCAACTCAAGCCCATCATCAGTGACAGCAGGTCTAAAGCCTTGGGCTTGTGAATACAGCATGCACATCATTAAAGCAATGTGACTGGAGAATTTCTATTGTTGAGATTTGCATAATTCCTATTACAAGGATTTAATTTAGGATTATCAATTTTGGTTGTTTTATTTGTTAAAGATTTCCCATCTCCTGTTCAAGAAAACAACTTTCAAAGGATGTATGAAATATTATTTTGGTGTTAAATTATTTTTCTGAATGTATTCTGTTCATTAAATTATTTTTCAATAATTCATCAACTTAATAAAAAAATCTGCTATTAAAGACCTTTTTTTCTAAAGTTGAGAATCTACAATAAGGCTTGTAAGCAATTTAATGCACATCTTTATCCTCAATCACTAGTCTAAAATCTTTATAGTAGCCAGTAGACTGCTAACAATAATTCTGCTGCCCAATAGTTGTTTAATTGGCAATTGTAAAATGATAAAAACAATGATAAAGGATTCTTCTTGTGGGCAAGATTATCGCTGAGAAATTGAACCTGCTCCAAAGTGAGATTGATTGTACATGTGGCTTATTTTGCATTCAATACTTCTCAAGACTATTCTGTAAATACAAAAATATGTACAATAAAATATTGAAAGCCATACGATATAGTTCAATATTTTAAACTGCTATTACACCATTGTTTTAAAAAGCTTAATCACAGTCCAATTTATTTCCAAATGAAACCAAGCAAACTAATTTTTAGAATATTTGTGAAATGGTGTTTATTTCTTGATTCGTATCCAACCAGCTCATAAATGTGACTGTCATATTGACATAGAATATAGTCTAGGTTTATCATGTCTCATTTATTTCATTTTCCTGAATATATTTTGAATGCAAGGTTAAATCCATGAGTACATTTTAAAGCTAATGGTGTGTCACCAACAAATTGATATCCTAAGGCCTTATCAACAACCATACTTGTCACAAATCATGGTAATAAGCACAAACAAATTTGCTGCAGTTATATCAGATTAAAAACAGTGCAGGAGTGCAATGAAAGTTAAAGCTAATTTACGGTGTAGGCATTCTTTTTATGATAGATGAAAATACTGCTTGCAAACTCAAAAGCATAAACTGATAAATAAATATCAACATAGATTGAGAAGTGCATCTAAGAGAGCTTGAGGAAATGTGCTTATCACACTCATAACAAATGTCAGCCAAGCTTTGGGATGAATAAGCATGGGCTTCTAAAGCACATGTTCAGAATCTCCATTTATTTCCAGTTTCATTTCCTCAGGACCCAAAGATGCATCCCAAATGACATTTCCATTTTAAATGCTGTCATACTTTGAAGCATCTTTATTTTTGTTCCATTATTGGCATTTTCCTGACAACTGCCCAGAGATGTATACTCTAGGATAGAAGATTTTCTGAAGGTTTGGGTCTTAACCACAGTCACACAACACTTTGTCCTCCTGCAGGCTATGTCCTTGAACTTTTCTCAGACACGTTGTCAAACAAAACATTGAGAAAGATCTATATCTTTATTTACTTCATAGGCATCTGACGGAGTGAATCACTCGTAGAACCTCCTTAGTATGTGTTTTGTTGATATGGATGAAAATCATGGGGTCTCAACTCTGTAAAGAAGAAAATTAATATGTCATATCATGCTCAGGTTTAGACATTTGAAATGAAGTTGGCCTCAAAATTGCACAGATCCGGTCTAACTCCAAGACTTACTGAGTGATAGAAGCTGCTACTGCTGGGGCTACCATTATTAGTCAGTGTATCCACATGGATTCCGTACGGATTTCATCAGCGCATGTGACAAGAGAAAATATCCATTGTTTTAATAAATTTAATTAAATGGTCAATTATATTTTGTTGTGGTTTTTAGGTAAGTTAATTAACTTCATATGCTTACTTAGATTTTTTAATTACTTATAGTAAATTAAAGAAATACAGTGAAGGTCTCTGAATATCAGAGCTTTCCCAACCACCATGCTCTCACCAATCCTTCGGTGGTTCTGCTTCCAATGGACACTGAGGGACTGGGCCTTGTGCAACAGCTTGTCAAACCCTGTACAGGTGCATTGTTTACGAAGAAAACATGAATAGCTCTAATGCATTGCAAAAGAATGTATTGAATTGCTGATGCAGGATTCTCAAAAAGTTCATTTGCAATTCGAATCAGTAGTAAGGAAGACAAATGCAATGTTAGCATTTATTTCAAGAGGACTGCAATACAAAAACAGGGATGTAATGCTGAAGGCACTGATCAAACCGCATTTGGAGAATTGTGAGCAGTTTTGGGCCCCATATCTGAGGAAGGATGTGCTGGCATTTGAAAGGGTCCAGAGAAGGTTTACGAGAATTATCCCTGAAATATTTGGCTAAACATATGATAAGCATTTGAAGGCACTGGGCCTGCAGTTTAGAAGGATGAGGGGGGACTTCATTGAAATTTACCAAATAGTGAAAGGCCTGGATAGAGTGAATGCGGAGAGGATGTTTCCACTCGTGGGAGAGTCTGGGACCAGAGGCCATAATCTCAGATTAAAAGGACGGCCCTTTAGAAAGGAGATTAGAATGAATTCTTTAGTCAGTGTGGTGAATCTGTGGAATTCATTGCCACAGTCGACTGTGAAGGCCAAGTCAATGGATATTGTTAAGGTGGAGATTGACAGATGCTTGATTAGTAAGGATGTCAGGGGTTATGGGGAGAGGGAATGATAGATCAGCCATGATTGAATGGGCTGAGTAGCCCAATTCTGCTCCTAAAGATATGAACAGGAACTTATGAATTCAGGGAACAATGACTGTGGAGAAAGACATATCTCCATTGTATTTACTCTGCACTATGAATAAAGTATATGTTTAGAAAATAAAAATGAGGTGGCATGGTGGCGCAGCGGTAGAGTTGTTACCTTACAGCAATGCAGCACCGGAGACCCGGGTTTGATCTCGACGCCGGGTGCTGTCTGTACGGAGTTTGTACGTTCTCTCTGTGACCTGCATGGCTTTTCTCAGAGAAATTCAGTTTCCTCCCACACTCCAAAGGCATACAGGTTTGTAGGTTCATTGGCTTGGTTTTAGTGTAAATTGTCCCTAGTGTGGGTAGGATAGTGTTAATGTGCGGGGATCGCTGGTTGATTCTGACTTGGTGGGCAAAAGGGAGCTGTTTCTGCGCTATCCCTAAAATCTAAACTAAACTAAACTAAACTATAAGAAGCTTCTTCTCTCTCCTCCACTTTAATTTTCCGCACCACTTCAACCCAGGACAAACCAGATGATAGCTATCTCACCATCTGAATGTTAGATATTCTGCTCTAGTGGGCGCACATAATTCAATCTAAAAAGCAGGAATTAAGACTTTGTAAAATCTAAACTGTACTATTCCTGGATTTAATCAGTCAACTTTTATTACTATGCATTATGCTTCAAGTAAAACAAACATGAACTAATTTTGTTCTTAAATGATTTAAGTCCATCCAATTAAATCTTGAATCAATCAAACTTCCTTTCCTTTAATGTATATTTTGTCCTTTTTTTTGTCCCATCTAATTACTTAGACTTTGTTCCTAAATAAATCAATGTTATTCATCTTTCTTCATTTAGGAACTTAATGTTATTCATCTTTCTTCATTTAGGAACTTATTTTTCTAGTTTTCTGATTGGCCTCAAACCTGCAGAAACTTACCCCTTACTACTACTACTACTATAAGTTGAAAATCCAGAAAATGTACTGAAATCCCAAAAGTACAAAATTAATCCTTGCTGATTTAACCCAATGCAGAATGTTTATCATAGATATAGCAACTGTCCAGTTTCTTCAAGCAGTCTGTCATTTTTCTGCATATTTTTGCACCAACTGATGTGAGCAAGTATTGGTTGAACCCATGACCTTGTCTCGTTGTGGGAAGTTATCTTATTTACAACTATTCTGAAGGATTCAGAAACTTGATCAAATCCATCATGGAGAAAAGCCTAGGTGTATAGGAAGGAACTGCGGATGCTGGTTTACACTGAAGATAGACACAAAATGATGGAGTAACTCAGCGGGACAGGCAGCATCTCTGGAGAGAAGGAATGAGTGATGGACGTCTCATCCAGCTGAGTTACTCCAACATTTTGTGTCCAATTTGCTGCCTCCTGATCTTCAGAAGTAGTTCTAGAGGTGGGGGAAAGAGTTAGGTTTTCAGTCCATAAACACATTTAACATTGCATCCATAACCATTGCATTCCATAAGCTGCAGCTTTAAAAGTTTGGTTAGACTGCATTTGTAATTTTGTACGCAGTTTTGGTTGCCCTAGTAAAGGAAGGATGTGGAAGGCTTATCCTTCCTGTGTCCCGCCTCCCTGACATCAGTCTGAAGAAGGGTCTCAACCCGAAACGTCACCCATTCCTTCTCTCCCGAGATGCTGCCTGACCTGCTGAGTTACTCCAGCATTTTGTGAATAAAAACCTTCAATTTGTACCAGCATCTGCAGTTATCTTCTTATAAGGATGTGGAGGCTTTGGACGAGGAGCAGAGGAGGTTTACCAGAATGTTACTTGGATTAGTGTGTATTCGCTATGAAAGATTGGCCAAACATGGACCTCTCTGGAGTGACAGAGGTTGAGGGGAGACCTGATAGAAGTATACAAAATATGAGAGCATAGATAGGGTAGACAAACAGATCCTTTTTCACAGCGTGGAAATGTCAAAGATTAGGGGGCATAGCTCTAAAGTATGAGGAGGAAAATTTAAAGAGATTTAAAGGAGGGCAAGCTTTTAAAAAATTAATATAATTATTATTAATTTTCAGTATTTATTATTATTATTTACACAGAAGAGTGGAGGGTGCCATAAGCACACTGCCAGGGGTGGAAACAGATACGATGGTGGCATTTAAGAGGCTTATAGATATGCACCGTATATACTGTATTCAAAGAATACAGGTATATAGATCATGTACAGGCTGAGGAGATTAGTTTAACGGCATCACATTTGGCATGGGACGTTATGGGCTGAAGATCCTGTTCTGTGGTGTACATTCTATGTTCCGTGAAGTGGTTGTGGGAGGAATTCATGTAGAATGCCAGAAGCGAAGCTTTGCAGTGTCACAAAAAGTTTAATGACGACATATGTGATCAAAGTCAGGAAACACCTTATCTTGTCCTGGCTCCCATCAGTTGGATGACTGGTCCATCACTATACTCTGCATCCAACATTCGTCCAGCAAACATAATCAATCATAATCCATACCTATCACACACATCAATCCTCACACCCTCATTCAGAATGTAAACACACTCACAAACCTTCATTATAAAATACACAAGACCCAGACCAATTATAAGAAACAGTGAAATGTTTTGCCTGCTTTTGCAGAACCAATTGGAAGTCAATTGGAAGTCAGATGCACCAACTACTGGAAGAAAAACATGCCTCCATCAAATAAGCAGCCTGGCCATTGGTGTTGAAATGATAATTGTTTGTTTGCCCTCTCATATTCAAGTGCCTGCACATTTATATACTAAAACTCTCATTTGTTTGTTTGTTTGTTCCTGAACCACAGCCAAAACGGAACACGATAGCGCAACAATTTTAGTCCCACCTTACTCACCGTCATCCCTTTGGTGCTAATGGAAGAAGTTTCATTGAAATCGGTGTTATATTTTTAAAGTTATCCATATTTTAAACTTTAAATCTATCTCCTAGGCAGGGAGGTTGGGGGGGAAGGGAGGAGGGGAGGGAGGGAGGGGGGAGGAGGGTTGAGGGAGATGGAGTGGGGGGAGGGGAAGGGGGAGGGGAGGGGAGGGGGAGGGGAGGGGAGGGGAGGGGGAGGAAGGGGGTGGACGGGGAGGGAGGTGGGTGAGGGGAGGGGGGGGGTTGGAGGGGGAAGGGGGGAGAGGGGAGGAGAGAGGGGGGGAAGGAGAGGGTTGGGCCCACTTGGTCTAGTTTCATATAAGATTCTTAAGGGATTGGACAGGTTAAATGCCGGAAAAGTGTTCCCGGTGTTGGGGAGTCCAGAACCAGGGGTCACAGTTTAAGAATAAGGGGTAGGCCATTTAGGACTGAGATGTGGAAAAACCTTTTCACCCAGAGAGTTGTGAATCTGTGGAGATCTCTGCCACAGAAGGCAGTGGCGGTCAATTCACTGGATGTTTTCAAGAGAGAATTCGATATAGCTTTTAGGACTAACAGAATCAAGGGATATGGGGAGAAAGCAGGAACGGGGTACTGATTTTTGATGATCAGCCATGATCATATTGAATGACGGTGCTGGCTGGAAGGGCCAAATGGCCTGCTCCTGCACCAGTTTTCAATGTTTCTATGTTTCACAATTTCTCTTGAATTTGAAGATTCCCTTGCTGCAAGCAAGTATTCTCAGATTTCCTCTTCTCACTTTGCACACTGGTGCCTTTCCTCCTTCCAATAACAAACAGGTCTCACTCAGCCAAGCAACAATGAGAGTGCAGGTTGAGAGTGATGAAGAAGCCATCCTTTCATCTAAATATTTCATCGTAACATCATTTCAGTTGTTGGTGCTTTTTACGCATTTTGGTCTGCACAGATAGCTTTGGTATTCCTCTTTACCATAAATATTAAAACACTCCCTATGTTTATTTCATCAAAGCTGTCCATAGTATGGAAGAGAAAAGAGACACAATCTTTCAACATTTTTGAAGCTTGCATTTTTACATCCATATATTTCCTTACTGCATCTCAAAACGTCTTCTCTATCCTCTTCCTAATATGGCATCCAGACTGTATGCTGCAAACTAAACAATGAATGATACATGTTAAAAATATCTTCTCTGCTTCTAAATTCCATCCTTCCACAAATAAAACAGAACTTAGGTTGACCATTTTATGGTTTTACAAACCCCCAAATCCTAGTTTTATTCACCAGTATATTTATAAATCTTTACCTTTCCTTATCACTTTGGTTGTTTATTCCAAGTTAGATATGACCTCAAGATGTTACAATGCTTCATATATATACACACTAAAAGAGTTTGTCAAAATTATTCCAATTCTGTACACTTATTGACCCCTCCTTGTGATCTGTTATTCCTCTTCAACATTAATTCAACATACCTTCCTCATTAATTTGTTGTCATGTGAAAATTTTGAAGTATTATTTTTGATGACAAAGCTCAAATGGTCCATTTGATCAACAATGATCAGTGTAAGGAATCTTCTGGTCTCCTATTCCCTCGCCCCTGCCCACCCCCCCCCCCCCCTTCCACCCCACCCCTGTTTTTCCAAATAGTCATTATTTATCCCTATTTATTTTTCTTTCTCAACCAACAAGCCCTACATTCTACTGTCTGTCACGCTACTCTCTGTAGATCTTGAACCTATTCATTAATCTATTGCATGTCACCTTTTTGAAACACACTTTCAGAAATCCACAGAGAGTAGATCCACTCTATTCTCCTTGTCTACACTCTCTCTGATTTACTTCAAGAAGTTAAATGAGATTAGTCAAAGAAGACTTTACATTTTGGCACATAAACTGGCATTATATTTTTATTTTGTTTTTGTTTCAAAAATATTTTTCTATATTTCCTTTCTGTAAGGATTCTATTATTTTTCCCAACAACAATATTTAACTGTCTAGCCTGTCATTCTCTGAACATGTCCCATCGCCTTCCTTGAATATATGTATTAACTTATCTTTTGCAGCCTTTTGGGGTTTCATCTTTTTCTAATGTTATTTGGTGCAGTGGTGTCTCACTGTTTCTTCCTTAGATTTTATTTTACATTTGCAGATAAAGTTCATTCTTATCTAGTATTTTTAAGATGATTGAGTTTTTTAATATTTTTCCGCCTTTATTAATTTTAAATGGAGCTATATAATTTCTAATCTCATCTACTAAAGGCATGTCCACCTGACCCTGGTAAAGCAATAATTTAATATGTCTGTCATTCCAAATGATGCTGTCCATCATTTTAGTCTTTCCATTCATTTATTGAAGATTTATAACATATCATTTTTTATCCATTTATGTTCTTATAGAATATTTTACTATTTTATATTCCACATAAATTTAATTTCATCAATGCCTTTTTTTGACATCTTTCATTCATATTCTCTTGTCTTTGTTTTATGCTGTCTATTTATTTAGCTTACAGCACTTTACCTTCATTTTTCGCTTCTATTTTCAGTTTTTCCTTGATTTTGATTTCTTTTTTGATTTCTTTTTTGGATACATATTTTTATTTGTAGTATTTACATTGCCCTTCTGCATTTTTGATTCCCCATACTGTTATTTTCCTTTTAATTCTATTGTCAATCTAGAATCAATACCCCCACAAACAAAAATCAGTTCAATCTATTATTCTAATCATCTCTATACTTGTTCTTCTCAATAGCATCTAATGGAATATATCCATACCACATAAATCAAGACCATTCAGCCCATCAGGTCTGTGCAAGCTTCTCATGTTTTCCCTGCATCATATTCAACACCCACCCCACCCCCAATCAAATCAACACCCACCAGATTCCACCATTCACCTGCACACTACGGCCAATATAGTCTATCCAATTAATCTACTGAGCTGTACATTTCGGCATTTTCGGATGTGGGAGGAAAATGGAGCACTCCACAGAAACCCAAGCCATCATAAGCAAACTGGTGCTGGAATTTAATATTTTGTCCCAGTCACTGAAGAGAGAAGCCTGCACTTCCACTCATCATTTAGATTCCTATCATCCGCTCTTACCTGATTCAGAACTGTAAGACTAAAACGCATCAGGGATCCAATTGGTCGGTCCTGAGAAACAGAACAGAGCGAGAATAAACCTCATTCACAAAAGTGCTGACAATGTTTTTGTTGAGCAGTGAAACCGTGCCCCTTGCATGGTTATCTGTCAATGGAGTTACGTCTGTGGAATACAAAAACAAATATAATTGTAGCTGCTGGAAGTCTGAAATGTAAGCAGAAGTTGTTGGAGATACTCAGCAGGTAAGGCATTATTGTGTGAAATGAGAAACTAAATTAGCTGTTCAGCTCAAAAACCTTTAATCAGAACAAAGAATGCACCAGGTTTTAAGATGTTGTGAAGGTGAAGAGTAGAGAACAACAATAAAGTGAAAGGAAGAAGTGGTTAAGTGAAAATAAAACAATCAGTATAACACTGGCCTCACTCATGAGTCTCATCATCCTCCCATTCATTCTCTGAAAGTCCTTGTTTGATCCCTTCCTGCTCCAACCCATTCTCGTCTTTTGCTTTGTTGCCTGTGTACAATCAGGAATTCTGTGCCATATACTCTTTACACATCTTTTTAGACCTGGGTAACAGAGTGCTGCAGCTGGTAGAGCTGCTGTCTCACAGAGCCAGAGACCTGGGTTAGATCCTGACCTCAGGTGTTGGCTTCTGCAAATTGCCCCTGGTGTGCAGGGAATGGATACAAAAGTGAGATGAATATGATGCTGGAGAGATGGTATGGACACATCGGATCCAAGGCAAGTTGGTAAATTAGATTTGAGGCAAGTTGGCAATAGGAGACAGGGTTAATAACAGAGGCTTTTATTGTGATTATTTCCATGTGATTAGGATGTTCCACAGGGATCAATACTGGGACCCTTATTATTTGTAACATATACAAATGAAGAAGGGTCTCGACCCGAAACGTCACCCATTCCTTCTGTCCAGAGATGCTGCCTGACCCACTGAGTTACTTCAGCATTTTGTGATATCTTCCATTTGTACCAGCATCTGCAGTTATTTTCCTTCATATACAAATGATTTGTATGGAGATATAGGAGGCATGATAGTTAATTTGTAGATAATAGCTTAGTTTAGTTTATTAATGTCAAGTAAACCGACATACACTGAAAAGATTTTTGTTGCATGCTAACCAGTCAGCCAAAAATCTACACATGATTACAATCAGCCATCCATAGTATACAGATACAAGATAAAGCGAATAATGTTTAGTGCTAGATAAAGTCTGATTAAAAATAATTCAAATGTCTCCAATGAGGCAGATGATGGGTCAAGACCACTCTCTAGTTGGTGGTAGGATGGTTCAGTTGCCTGATAACAGCTGGGGAGAAACTGTCCCTAAATCTGGAGCTATTTTCAAATTTCTGTATCTCTTGCCTGATGGGAGAGCGGTGAAGAGGGAGTGACCAGGGTGAGACTGGTCCTTGATTATGCTGGTGGTCTTGCTCAGTGTAGCTGGAGTCAATGGAACAGAGGTTGGTTTGTGTGATGGTCTGGGTTACATGCACAATTCTGCAATTTCTTGCAATCTTGGATGGAGCTGTTACCAAACCATGCTGTGATGCATACCGATAAAATGCTTTATGTGGGTCATTTGTTAAAGTTGGTGATGGTTGTTAGGGACGCGTCAAACTTCCTAACCTGAGGAAGTAGAGGTGTTGGTGTGCTTGTTTGGCCATTGCTTTGATATGGCTGCTCCAGGACAAATTTCTGATGATATTTATTCCTAAGATCTTGAAGCATTCAACCATCTCTACATCTATAATAATCCACTTTCTGAAGTCGATTGCAATCTTCTTTGTCTTGCTGACACTGAGGGAAAGTTTGTTGCCTTGACACCAGGTTACAAGGTTTTCAATCTCTTTCCTGTACTTCGTCTCATCATGATTTGATTTTCGGCCCACTATGGTCGCGTCATCTGCAAATTTATAAATTGTGTTGGATTGGTATTTGGCTGCACAGTCATGGGTGTATAGGGAGTAAAGATGGGAACTGAAAATGCATCCTTGTGGGACACCAGTGTTGAAGGTCAGTGTAGAGGATAATTGTCACTTATTCTAGCTGATTATGGTCCTTTGGCCAGGAAGTCAAGGATTCAGTTGCAGAGGTGAGTGCTGACCCTAAATTCCATGAGTTAGGAGATGAGGCTGGTGGGGACAATGGTGTTGAAAGCAGAGCTGTAGTCTATGAATGGAAGACTGATACAAAGATTGGTGGATAACAGGGTGTTATTGATTTGTTGGCCAAGGCCAGCGCTGCCTTTGGGCGACTCCGTGGGAATGTTTGGGAGCGGAGAGGACTCAGCCTTACCACCAAGCTGAAGGTCTACCGTGCAGTGGTACTCACCACTCTTCTCTATGCCAGTGAGACTTGGACTGTCTACAGCAGACATGCCAAACAGCTCAACCACTTTCACTTGAGCTGCCTACGTAGACTCCTTCACATCAGGTGGCAGGACAAAATTCCCGACACAGAGGTCTTGGAACAGGCCGGAATCCCCAGCGTCCACACCCTCCTACGGAAAGCCCAAGCCAGATGGGCAGGCCATGTCGTCAGAATGCCCGAGAGTCGACTGCCAAAACAGCTTCTGTATGGAGAACTGTGTCAGAGCAAGCGCTCAGTAGGAGGACAGAAGAAACGGTTTAAGGACTGCCTCAAAGTGTCCCTCAAAGACTTGGACATCAACCTCAGCACTTGGGAGTCTCTTGCTCTGGACCGTCCAACCTGGCGTAGCAAGCTCACCACAGGAGCCCGTGCAGCAGAGAACAGACGCACTGCAGAGGCCCAGAGGAAACGCACCGCGCGCAAGGCCCGGGCTACCTCCACTTCCACTGCAGCAGCCATCCACTTGTGTCCTACGTGTGGGCGTGCCTTCCGGGCCCGGATTGGCCTCACCAGTCACTTCCGGACCCACAGTCACCAATCCTCCAAATGAAAGTAAAGTCATGGTCATCTTCAAACCTGAAGGACGAACAACATTGATTTGTTGGTGAAATTGGATGAGAAATGACAGTTGCATTTTTAGCTAGATAAGTGTGAGGTGATCCTATGCTTTCCATTTGAAGACATCGAGATATCTTTTTTTTTTAGTGAATGTCGTTTCCCCCCTGCTGTTATAGATGTATCCCTCACCCATATTTCCTCTGTGTCCCATTGTTCTGCTTTTGCTCCATCTCCCCTCAGGCGAAACAAGGATAGAGTTCCTCTGGTCCTCACGTTTCACCCCACCCATCTCCGCATCTCAAGTGACAAATTAAAATAATTTCCATGATTTACATCAGCATAGTGAAATATGAATAATAGTTTGGGATGATAGTTAATAATAAGGGTCTGCTTACTCAGAAAGCCAAGGGCAGTAGATGCAGCAGTGCCTTTGAGTTCTCCTTCAAAGTGCTTTTATATCACCATTCCCGCATTGTCACTGATCACATTCCAGGAACTGCCTCCCTAATGGAAATGTAGGGGCACCATTGATAGTTCATGGTTATTAATGGTTCAGACAGATGTTTCATCAACATTCTCTCAAAGGCAAATAATGGATGCACAGATTTTATGTCAAATGAGTAAATGAAGATTAAACCCTTGGAACCCTGATATCGCTGTCCATACTAAATGTGTGCCAAGGTTAAAATAAATCAATGGGACACTGTGAGTTTGCAGTAATCATTTCTAACATTAATTTATTCGGAAACTACCTTTCTGAATCAACTGTTTAATCATATCCTATAATTATTTACATGATAATTATATCCACAAAATAAAGTCCTTTGCTCAATGCTTATTTTTTAATGTTCTATTAAAGTACCAGCACTATTAAAAAACTAAGTTCAGGATAACATCAATAAGGTAAATCTTCAACATTATTGAACGATTCGACAGTTATGGTGTTGAGGTACTACTCAGTGCCCATTACAGATCTATGAGTAATCTTAATGCTGTGCAAGAATCCATTATTCCTTCTTCCAACTACCACCCCTACCTACTTAACTCTCCTCGTTTCACATTTGATTTAACAGTCAAATGTGATTGCAAGTGATCATAGTTCCTTAGGAACACAGAAGAGAATTGCAAACCTGTTTTGGATACTTCCTGATTATTTGTGTCCAGTTCAGATCTCCAGTGATAATGTAACATTGGGGTTATTGGCGGAGAAATAGAACGGTAGAAGGGGAACAAAGAAAGAGAATGTTGCACATAATCATTACAACGTGAGGTAAATAGGACTGGAAAAAATCTTATATTGTAAATACCGAACTTCTCTTGATGTTCACCAAAGATTTAGATAAATCATTTATTTTGCACTGGTCATCCACAAAGAACTATAGAATTGCAGCAGGGTAGGAGTATATTGAGTCTCAGCTACCTGAATGAGCAGAGTGATATGGTCAGTTGAATTCTCCAGCTTTTTCTCTATAATCCTGTATTCTTTAAGAGTGAATTGCTCTGCTTCCACCACCCTCTTAGGCAGTAAATTCCAGATCTTAACAGCTTGAACTTTGAAATGCAGCACTGAAAGAACAGAGATTTCTCAGAAGACCAACATCACTGGGTTTTCTGGAGGCATTTCTAATTTCTTATTAATGTAAGCTCCAAGCACATTTTAGGTTTGCAACTTAATTTCCCGAAGGGATTATAAGCAGACAATTATCCATTGAGAGTTGGAACTAAGGAATATAGTTGGAACATCAAAAATTAAAAACACCTGGGAAAAGTGGGGAGAAATTAATCCTTAGCCGTATCTGTATCTGTAAATGCATGATACACTAATCTCTGTGCTTTGAATTCTCTTTCAAAAGGTTGAGTCCTATGTTTTCCACGAGAATCCATAAGAAACCTGATTTGTTTTCTTCAGAATTCTATGTAATATGCATCAACACTTGGGAATGCTTTTTATATGTGATCCTAAAACTAGAGTTACATTGTTTAGTACACATCATTATAACACACCGAACAAAAAGAGTAATGCTGGAAGAACTCAAACAGTAAAGTATCTTCTGTGGAAAGAAGAAAACAATAGGTGATTCATATTGAAGACTCTTCATCAGAACAGCATTTTTTTTGAGATGCTGCTTGATTTGCTGAGTTCTTCCAGTATTACTGGGGTTTTTTCAGATTCCAACATGTGCCATTTTATTTGTTTTCTATAACATATAAATATATAACATTAGTTGTACTACTTATGAATTATTTTGCATGACCAACTGTTGCCTTTGTCATTTGTACATTGCTTCAGTGAGGACATTGGCAGAACTGGTCACCCCATTACAGAAAAGTTGACGAGGCTTCGGAGAAAGTGCAGAGGAGATTTACCAGAATGGTGCCTGTCTTAGAGGGTTTTAGCTACAGGGAAAGGTTGGATAGATTTGGATTGTTTTCTCAGGAATGTTGGAGGCTGAGGAGAGACTTAATAAAAGTATATAAAATTCTGAGAGGCATAGATGGGTAGACAGTCAGAACCTTTTACATCGGGTGGAAATGTCCAACACTAGAGGGCATAGCTATAAGGTTAGAGGGGGAAAGTTTAAAGCTTGTACCATACGCTTGTATCATCTATATTTGTAAGAACCACACGGTAATAACTGCAAGATTTCTAGATATTGTTAGAAGAAGAAACAGTTGATAAAGTACAGAAACTGATGAATTACTCTATGATTTATGCTACTTTAATAAAACCAATTAATGAAGAAAAGAAGTTTGGAAGATTCGTTTTGTCATATCAGGGTGCGACGTGTGCGTAAGCTATAACTACATTTCATCCCCGAGAAGTAATGGCTATCGAAGTGGGATTTCGAGATGGTATAGAAACTGCCATTACAATTGGTCTCCGATTAAACCTATTGCATCAGGATGTTATTGCTCATGATTAGTACTCTAAATGCCATTTTAATTACATGTTGATTTTGGGTGGAAAGTCAATCAACCCCCTCTGGTCTGGAAAGGAAGCAATTTAAAGTTTTGAACTTTCTCTTTGCTGGTCATTTGTCGCACTCTAGTATACGGTTGGGTGGAGTAGCTTTGGGAGTCATCAACATTTTTTTTTGTTAGGACACAGAGAAGGCAACTTGGCCCATTGTGTCGATGCCAGCTTTCAGAGCATTTGGTTCCCTATAACCTATTCTCTCATTCATGCTCATAAACACCCCCATCAAGCACATCCACACTCCTGTCTCTTGATCCTCTCATCAATCACCTGCACTTGGGGTATTTACTGTGGATAACTAACACTACAATCAGCAGTCAGCAGAAGTCTGGAACACTGAGGGTGAACCCAGACAAACACAGGAAGATCATGAAAAACTACAATCAGAGTTTGGTCGGCGTTCACGACTGTGGTTAAAAGAGCAGTTTACAGCTGTTATTTCTGAGATGTGGTTCTTCCCGTGACCCCACCCATTTCCTTCTTTCCAGCTGTCCAATTCCCAGCCTCTACCTCACCTTCCCAAAACTCTCATCAATCTTAACTACATGTCAAATGTGTGATAGAATATCCTCCACTGGCCGTGTTAAATCCAGCTCCAATAATACTTCAAAATCTTAACAAGATCCAGGAAAAATATTCATTAGTACCTCATCTGCTATCATGAAGACTTATTCCCTCCATAGCTAAAACATTGCCGCAATATATATGACTTCCATGAGGTATTGCAGTAATGCATTAATGCTTCTTCGGCAGCACCTAACAAACTACAACTGCCCAAAAAGACAACGACAGCGGATGCATAATAGCACCATTCTTTGCACATCCTCTTCCAAGTCAGATCACTGTACCTCCTTTATTGTTTGATCAATATTCTGGAATCTTCTACCGAATAACATTTTGGAAGTAACCATGAAAGGTTCTGCCGCAGTTCAAGAAGGTAGCTCACAGCCATCTTTTTAAAAACATAAGGGATAGGCATTAAGTGTTGACTCTGGAAACAATGCTTATAAACAATGAATAAATAGAGAGAATTTTTTTAAATAGAAACAAAGAACTGCAGATGTTGATTTACACTAAAATACACAAAGTGTTGGGATAATTTGGAGGGTCAGACAGTATCTCTGGAAAACATGAATAAGTGACGATTTGGGTCAGGACCCTTCTCCAGACTTTAGCTTTGCTGTGTGTGAGTTTTCAATAATTTGCCTTATTATGATCATTCTTGTATGAAATTAAAAATAAACTTGACTAATGTTCACATAGGTACCAAATGTTTAAAGCCAACACTGCATTGTTACCAGTTTGTACATGCAGCACAAACATTCAAGCCAAGGATGTGAAACCAACATGATAGGATAATATGTAATAAGTTACAAAAGCTTCCAATTCATGAATTGGTAAAGAGGTGGAATTTATCTCAGTATTCAATATATGAGGGCTGAAATCCCTTTTGTGCAAGAACATATTTGCATAATGTAATCAAATTTAAGTTAATATCCATGACTTGACAAACATTGGAAAAAATTGTTCACACCAAGAAACTTACCAATTAATTTTAATGGTTTAATATTGGATGTTCAAAGATAGAATCATTTCATTACTCCT
The DNA here is from genome assembly GCF_053455715.1 of Rhinoraja longicauda. Lineage (NCBI taxonomy): Eukaryota > Metazoa > Chordata > Chondrichthyes > Rajiformes > Arhynchobatidae > Rhinoraja > Rhinoraja longicauda. Next base: position 31,943,412 of record NC_135959.1, on the reverse strand, counting down.
CTGCAGGAGGTTCCAAAATCATGCTGCAGATCTTTATCAAATACTTTATGCAATGAAAAATGTGATTGTCTATCAAAGGCATATTGGATTCAAATTATTCATTCTAAATGTTTGACGAGGATCATGACCTCTATGAGAATTACTCTTCATCATAACATCCAGAAAGAAATTCCTTATCATAAGAAAAATGCACTTGAGTCAGCAAATGAAGGAAGTTGATGCATTGACAGCTCATTGACGGCTCATTAAACGACATCAAAATTGTTCCCATTTAATGCAAATTGTTAACATTGCATATTATTGTATGTATGGAGTTAATGTACTGATTATGTACTGAGGTTAAATTTAATTATATTTTAGAAACATAGAAACATAGAAAATAGGTGCAGGAGTAGGCTATTTGGCCCCTCGAGCCAGCACCACCACACAATATGATCATGGCTGATCATACATAATCTGTACCCCGTTCTGGCTTTTTTCCCAAATCCCTTAATTCTCAGCCCTAAGAGCTAAATCTAACTCTCTCTTGAAAACATCCAGTGATTTGGCCTCCACTGCCTTCTTCAGCAGAGAATTCCACAGATTCACAACTCTGGGTGAAAAAGTTTTTCCTCATCTCAGTCCTAAATGGCATACCCCTTATTTTTAAACTGTGACCCCTGGTTCTGGACTCCCCTAACATCGGGAACATTTTTCCTGCATCTACCCTGTCGAATCCTCTTAAGAATTTTATGTTTCAATAAGATCCCCTCTCATCCTTCTAAATTCCAGCGAACACAAGCCCAGTTGACTCATTTTTTCATCATATGACAGTCCCGCCATCCCGGGAATTAACCTGGTGAACCTACCAGGTACTCCCTCAATACCAATATTGTTCTTCCTCAAATTAGAAGATCAAAATTGCACACACTCTTTGGGCTCACGTCGTCGACCTCCCCGTGGTGAGCCCTGTCAACTGACCTCTTAGTCAGGCAAACGACAACAAACAGAGACAGCAAAAGCAGAAGGAGTTTCATAACTTCTGCTGCCTCAAACGCAAGAAGAAGAAGCACACAATACTCCAGGTGCGGTCTCACCAGGGCCCTGTACAACTGCAGTAGGACTTCCTTGCTCCTAAACTCAAATCCTCTCGCAATGAAGGCCAACATGCCATTGGCTTTCTTCACTGCCTGCTGTACCTGCATCCTTACTTTCAGTGACTAAGCACACCCATGTCTCATTGCACTCCTCTTCTCCTAATCTAACACCATTCAAATAATAATCTGCCTTCCTGTTCTTGCCACCAAAGTGGATAACCTCACATTTATCCACATTATACTGCATGTGCCATGCTTCTGCCCACTAACCCAACCTATCCAAGTCGCCCTGCATCCTCACAGCATCCTCCTCGCAACTCACACTGCCATCCAGCTTTGTGTCATCTGCAAACTTAGAGATGATACTTTTAATTCCTTCATCTAAATCGTAAATATATATTGTAAACAATTGGGGTCCCGGCACTGAGCTTTGTGGCAGCCCACTAGTCACTGCCTGCCATTCAGAAAAGGACCGGTTAATTCCTACTCTTTGCTTCCTGTCTGCTAACCAGTTCTCTATCTATGTCTTTTGCTTCCATTTATTAAATCTATATCTCAATCAAATCACAATATACAATAAATTAATTGCAAACAATGTGTTGATACTAAGACTTACAATATATCAAGAGGTTTTTTTCTGGATCTGCCAGATACTGTTAAGAACTGTTCATGAAAGAAAAGATCTAGATTTATTTCAAAAGTCTCTTGTTTTTTAAATAAGTCCACGGGATATGTGATAGTTGATGCAGGAATCGGTGACATTCCTCTTCTGACAATTTCCTCACTGTGCTGCACATTCAGTTTCACTCCTAACCAGAGGTGAGGCGGTTGAGTCTTCAAGTATTACAAAAAACACTGACATTTAAATTCATCTCTGAAAGGGTAGCAACAAATCACATCAAATCAGGAACAAATGTGATACAAATGATAGTACATTCAAAATATTTATTCACAAAATGCTGGAGTAACTCAACAATCAGGCAGCATCTCAGGAGAGAAGGAATTGAATGCTGAGATGCTGAGATCCTGAGATGCTGTCTGACCTGTTGCGTTAGTCCAGCATTTTGTGAATAAATACCTTCGATTTGTACCAGCATCTGCAGTTATTTTCGTACATTCAAAACAAATGATTTTCATCTCCTTTGTATACTTTTAAATATGGCAATGTTTTCCGGAAATAAATTATCAATCCTTCTGAAATGCAAATAAAAAATTATATTGTGGAAATTGTGAGCTTTCTTGATTAACTATATGCATTTGATATATCAAAGCCAAAAATCTATTTTCTGAATTAATTAATATGATAATTATTATTAATAGCAGCAAAAAATGATTTATAGATTCTAATGAGAGACTTCAGTCTATAATTCCAGCATTTTTAAAAACTTAGTTAACTAAAATTAATTGGAAATAGCAACTTTAAGACTGATATCAGTTATATCTGCAATAATGAATTTGATGGAATAACAACTTTGCTGCTCATTTTTAAACTCAATAGTGGTCAGAAGAAGAATGTTAAAATAATTCAATGGTTCAGGTATAAAAGGGAGAGAGTGATTAGAGAGATATTTGGAGGGTTATTAACGATGAATGAAAACCTAGTCAAATGTTAGTTCTTAAGAAATTATTTAAGACAGGTAAGGGAGCATGAGACCAGGTCAAGAATGATTTGAAAAAAAAATTAAGGTGCTACAGTCAACATTGAACTGAGGGAACATTTGAGTGTGCAAAACAGCAGGGAGAGAGGATTGAAGAGTACAGAATTAGCTGTAATGCTTCAAGAAACTTGAAGAAAAAATATGGATATAGCCAGATTCTTGCTTTTCTTTATAGGACAGTTGTCCTAACCTTTAAAAAGTATGTGAAAGTGGGACAAATCAAAATGATGCTGACTGCTGAAAATCTGAAATAAAATAAAAATATGATGCTGGAAATACTCAACAGTCGGGCAGCATCTGCAGAGAAAGAATAATAGGATAAAAATGTTGGGTTAAGAACAATTGTGGCATCACGGTGGAACAGTGGTCAGCAGTAGAGTTATTGCCTTACAGTGCCAAAGACCTGGGTGTGATCCTGACTTTGTGTGCTGTCGGTACAGAGTTTGTACGTTCTCCCTGTGACTGCGTGGGTTTTCTATGAGTGCTCCAGTTTCCCCCCACACTCCAATGGCGGGTTCGGCAAAGTTATTAATTGCCAGTAAAATTGTAAATTAGAACAGAACAACAGTAAAAGGATTCTAAAAAGAATAATTTGTAATTAGTTGGTCAACAAGAGATTATTAAACTCTAGAATTAACAGTGACACACGAGAAAGAGGTAATATTTAATTGAATATGTAAATTAAATATAGTATAAAATAGCCGACTGATATACTATTGGTTGTTTGGCTATGAGCTCAACTCCATTATCCATCAGACTTTGACTTTTTGACTCACTCATTCCGTTTAACATCTTTTTTTAAATTTCATGTAACTGCCACTATTTAACTGCCACTAATAATCATCCCACTGTATAATTCACATGGAAAACTTTGTCCTCTGGCCACATGCTGAACATCACCATTCAATTTCCAATTTACCACTATGATATCAGGGGCCTAGCAATAATTGGACAGCCTGAGGGAATTAGGTGAGCTGTTTTTGTCCAATATTCCTAAGGGAAGGCAAATGGAAAATAATTTCAAACTTAGGTGCTTCCATATCTGGTGATAAGCAAATGAAATCAACTTACACAACACTTAATATATCAAAAGTAATTGTTTTCAAAATTACAGTCAAGAGTGTTTTATTGTCATATGTCCCAAAAAGGAACAATGAAATTCTTACTTGCAGCAGCACAACAGAAGGTCAAACACAACTGTCCGGCAGAACCTTAAAAGCATGCATCTCCAGTCTTAGGAACAGCTACTTCCCCTCCATTATCTGGGTTCAATCTTAACTCCAGGTGTTGACTATGCAGAAATTGCACGTTCGACTATATGAGTTTCTGACAGACAGGAAGCAGCATGTGAGGCTGGGAAAGCATATCTTGGACCCGCAGACCCTCCGCATAGGAGCACCGCAAGGTTGCATATTCCCCCCTCTCCTTTACTGTCTCTACAACAACTACTGCACCTCCACAGACTCCTCTGCCAAGCTCCTCAAGTTTGCGGATGACACAACACTGATTGGACTGATCCAGGATGGGGTCGAATCTGCCTCCAGACGGGAAGCGTCACAGCTTGCGTCCTGGTGCCATCGCAACAACATGGAGCTCAATGCTCTTAAGACAGTGGAACTAATTGTAGACTTTCGAAGAGCTTCCCCTCCCCTCCCCTCCCCACACTCACCATCAACAACACCACAGTCACATCTGTGGAGTCATTTAAGTTCCTTGGAACCATCATCTCCAGGGACCTTAAATGGGGGGCCACCATCAACTCCACTGTCAAAAAGGCCCAACAGAGGATGTACTTCCTGCAGCAACTGAGGAAACACAATCTGCCACAGGCAATGATGGTCCAATTCTATACTGCTATCATTGAGTCCGTCCTCACCTTCTCCATCATGGTCTAGTTTGGCTCAGCCACCAGGCACGACATGCGGAGGCTGCAATGGACCGTTGATCAGCTGAGAAGGTTGTTGGCTGCACATTCCCCCCATTGACGAACTGTACACTTCAAGGGCCAGGAAGCGAGCGGGCAAGATCATCTCTGACCGCTCTCACCTTGGCCACAAAATCTTTGAAGCACTTCCCTCTGGAAGGTGACTCCAGACTGTCAAAGCAGCCACAGCCAGACATAAAAACTGCTTTTTTCCACGAGTAGTAGCTCTAATCAATAACCAAAGTCTGTGGTCTCTTTTTTGCTCTGGTTTTTCTTTTCACCCACATGTTTAGACCATAATGTTGTATCCTTATTGTTTTGATGTGTTTATGCTTTATTCTTAATTGTTAACTGTATGTTTGTGTTGTTGTTTGTGAGCGGAGCACCAAGGCACATTACTTGTATATGCACATTCTTGGCCAATAAACTTATTCATTCAGTTCATTCATTCTCCTGGGAGCTCAGTTTTCTTCCACATCACAAAACCGTTTTGGTTGCTAAGTGGCAAGTAAGGATCCCGACCCGAAACGTCACCTATCCTTTGTGTGCAGAGATGCTGCCTGATCTGCTGAGTTACTCCAGCGCTTTCTGTCTACCTTCACAATTTCATGATTCTATTTTGGTAAAAATGACAATAAAACACTCTTGACTCTTGACTAGGTTAATTAACCACTGTAAATTTCCCAATATGTATTGCTGAGTGGTAGAATCTGGGGTAATTGATGGGAATGTGGGGTGAATAAAAATATGGGATTAGTTTAAAGAGTGTGCATAATGTTTGAGGCAGACACAATGGGTCAAAGGGGCTATTTCCATCCTATATGATCCAATGATTCAATAGCAACATGCTGTCAGTGTTAGGGCATGATAATAACATTACATAGGTGCAAGAAGTACAAAATGTATGCAACTGTAAGCAGAAGCTTATTGATGTCATATAGTTATCATTAACCACGAGAAATATTTGTTGACATCAATAAATTACTTTTATGTGCTTGTGTTTAACAATGGTCTATAATTTATCCATGGCAGTATAAAGTAGGTGCTGCTGATAACTTATGTAGCCATCACAAAATTCATGGCATTCTTAATCCTCTTTGAACTTCCATGCAAATCACAAAGCTTTGTGGCATAAATCAGTTGTCAAGAGTGTTATTTTTAAAGTCTGTGTGAGGTTATTGTTATTTCCCAAGTCTTCTATGTTATTTCAGGAGAGATCAGAGCTCAATAAGTCCTGCAGTGTCTGATGCTGATATATTGGTATGTATTTCCTTTGCTGAGCAATGTCTGTTTAGTGCCTTGTTATATTTATGCTTTGAATTCACCTTGAAAATGCTATTAGTTGTGTAGAGAAACCTCTTCAGGTTCATTTATAAATGCACATATTTTGCATTTCCAATATTAGGAAAAGAGTAAAATTGGTTCTGACTCCTTTAGAAAAGGGAATTGTCACGTGGAAGCTCAGCATTTTATGTGTGTAATTTCAAATCAAGTTGTGGAATCTCAATTCTATAACTTCTGCTGCTATAAACTTTTCAAAAAGAAATATATTTGAGGAAGGTATTTTCAAAATATAAATCAAAATTCTATTGCGGCAGTTCATTGCAAAAACACTTCTGGACTTTTCCACAAAAGTATCTATTAGATCTTATTAATGTCACCGTTGACTTGCGATGCATGCGCTGGAATTAGCTCGACCCAGCTGGTGTTTCACACTTGTGGGACATCCCACAAATATACCAGCACTTTGCAGTCACATTGCTTCTGCCTCCTCCCTTCACTGCTGTTCAGAAAGACAGAGTGGTTTGATAAAAGCAACTGGACCTTTTTATAATCCCAGGTCTTTTCTTTTGTTTCTAATGTCTCTGCTGTGATAAGTTTATAAACAGTTGAAATATTTGAAATATGATTTATTTTAAATGTAAATAGAGTACAGTTACTTATTTAGCCTTATAAATTAATTAAAATATTGTTAATTTTCAAAATGTAATAAAACAATTCACTGAGTCGCAAGTTTTTAATGAAAGTCATTGATCCCACTTAAATAAATGGGATCATGCTAATTGCCAACAGTGGCTGGCATAACAGGGGTGAGGGGACACATGCAAAGTGTATCTGATGTTTTGCTCATTCAGATCACAAACCACATCTCCATTCAGTGATAAAGTGGGATAGGTGTCATATATTTTCAACTGACTTTCAGCCCACTCTGCATTTCTGCACAGCTGTGCATGGACCCAAAGGTCCAGGGGAAGCCGGCATGTACATTGTGTCTTACTTGTGATTCTCTACAGGACCCCTGGACAAAAATCAAAATGTAAAGGGGAAAAAAAAGACACAAAGCGCTGGTGTAGCTCAGCGGATCAGGAAGCATCTCTAAAGAAAATAGTTCGGTGACATTTTGGGTTGGAATACTTCTTTGGACTCATTGAAATAATGTAACTTATATCAACTTATGTCTAGATGTCAACTTATTTACATCGGTGAAACCAAGCGCAGGCTCGGCGATCGCTTCGCTGAACACCTGTGCTCGGTCCGCATTAATCAAACTGATCTTCCGGTGGCCAAGCACTTCAACTCCCCATCCCATTCCCAGTCCGACCTTTCTGTCATGGGCCTCCTCCAGTGCCATAGTGAGGCCCACCGGAAATTGGAGGAACAGCACCTCATATTTCGCCTGGGCAGTTTGCAGCCCAGTGGTATGAACATTGACTTCTCCAACTTTAGATAGTTCCTCTGTCCCTTCCGTCCCCATTTCTTCTCTCCCGAGATGCTGCCTGACCTTCTGAGTTACTCCAGCATTTTGTGAAGAAAAAATGTAATAGTTCAGTTTTCTCCTTTTGCTCTCAGATAAAATTAATGCCTGGACTTTGTTTGATTTTACCAATTTGGGATTTCCCAACATCAGTTTAGCAATGTGGAAGTTCCAAACCTACTGGCAGACATTTATTAAATATTATCCATCTGCACTCCACTGCTTGACTCGTGCTCAGATTCTCCAGATCCCATGCTGGGGAACCTACTGTTGGAAGCTCATTAGTTTTGGTAGAGAGAATTATGCCTGCAAGAACAATAACCAAAGACAAAATTATTTTTTAGGAAAATATTTATTGCTGTTATATAGATATACATATGCTTTGAAGTGTTCTATAGACAATAGACAATAGGTGCAGGAGTAGGCCATTCGGCCCCTCGAGCCAGCACCGCCATTCAATGTGATCATGGGTGATCATTCACAATCAGTACCACGTTCTTGCCTTCTCCCCATACCCCCTGACTCTGCTATCTTTAAGAGCTCTATCTAGCTCTCTCTTGAACGCATCTAGGAAATTGGCCTCCACTGCCTTCTGAGGCAGGGAATTCCACAGATTTACAACTCTCTGACTGAAAAAGTTTTTTCTCATCTCCGTTCTAAATGGCCTACCCCTTATTCTTAAACTGTGGCCCCATGTTCTGGACTCCCCCAACATTGGGAACATGTTTCCTACCTCTAACGTGTCCAATCCCTTAATAATCTTATATGTTTCAATAAGATCCCCTCTCACCTTTCTAAATTTCAGTGTATACAAGCTTAGTCGCTCCAGTCTTTCAACATACGACAGTCCCGCCATTCCGGGAATTAACCTAGTGACCTATGCTGCATGCCCTCAATAGCAAGAATATCCTTCCTCAAATTTGGAGACTAAAATTGCACACAGTACTCCAGGCGCAGTCTCACTAGGGCCCTGTATAACTGCAGAAGGACCTCTTTGCTCCAATACTCAACTACTCTTGTTATGAAGGCCAACATTCCATTGGATTTCTTCAATGCCTGCTGTACCTGCATGCTTCCTTTCAGTGACTGATGCACTAGGACACCCAGATCTCATTGTACGTCCCCTTTTCCTAACTTGACATCATTCAGACAATAATCTGTCTTCCTATTCTTACCACCAAAGTGGGTAACCTCACATTTATCCACATTAAACTGCATCTGCCATGCATCCGCCCACTCATACAGCCTGTCCAAGTCACCCTGCAACCTCATAGCATCTTCCTCACAGTTCAATAGACAATAGACAATAGACAATAGGTGCAGGAGGAGGCCATTTGGCCCTTCGAGCCAGCACCACCATTCAATTTGATCATGGCTGTTCATTCACAATCAGTACCCCGTTCCTGCCTTCTCCCCATACCCCCTGCCTCCGCTATCCTTAAGAGCTCTATCCAGCTCTCTCTTGAATGCATTCAGAGAATTGGCCTCCACCACATTCTGAGGCAGAGAATTCCACAGATTCACAACTCTCTGACTGAAAAAGTTTTTCCTCATCTCAGTTCTAAATGGCCTACACCTTATTCTTAAACTGTGGCCACACTGCCACCCAGCTTTGTGTCATCTGCAAATTTGCTAATGTTACGTTTAATCCCTTCATCCAAGTCATTAATGTATATTGTAAATAGCTGCCGTCCCAGCACCAAGACTTGTGGTACCCCACTAGTCATTGCCTGCCATTCTGAAAGGGACCCATTTAACCCCACTCTTTGCTTTTCTGTTGATATTTTAAAAATGGTAAGAACTTTTAATATACTATATTTGTTTATTTCACATTAATAGTTTTTTGAATGAAAATTATTGGCAGCTGGGACAGACAGCAAAGCTGTGCGTGGTGTGATGCCATATACCTGGCAAAAGTGTCTGTTAGTGTTTGTTGCGAAGAGCTTGTTTTGGCTCGACAACGTGGTTGTTTCAGCTCCCCATGTTTCTTTAGTTAGGAAAATAACTGCAGATGCTGGTACAAATCGAAGGTATCACAAAATGCTGAGGTAACTCAGCAGGTCAGGCAGCATCTCAGGAGAGAAGGAATGGGTGACGTTTTGGGTCGAGACCCTTCTTCAGACTGATGTCAGGGGGGTGGGACAAAGAAAGGATATAGGTGGAGACAGGAAGACAGAGGGAGAACTGGGAAGGGGGAGGGGAAGAGAGGGACAGAGGAACTATATAAAGTTGGAGAAGTCAATGTTAATACCGCTGGGCTGCAAGCTGCCCAAGCCAAATATGAGGTGCTTTTCCTCCAATTTCCGGTGGGCCTTACTATGGCACTGGAGGAGGCCCATGACAGAAAGGTCAGACTGGGAGTGGGAGGGGGTGTTGAAGTGCACAGCCGCCAGGAGATCAGGTTGGTGAAGGTGGTCTGAGCGAAGGTGTTGAGCGAAACGATCTCTCAGCCAGCGTTTGGTCTCGCCGATGTAGAGAAGTTAACATCTAGAGCAGCAGATACAATAGATGCGGTTGGAGGACATGCAGGTGAACCTCTGTCTCACCTGGAAAGACTGTTTGGGTCCTTGGATGGAGTTGAGGGGGGAGGCAAAGTGACAGGTGTTGCATCTCCTGCGGTTGCAGGGGAAAGTGCACGGGGAGGGAGTGCTTTGGGTAGGAAGGGGCTAGTGGACCAGGGAGTTACGGAGGGAATGGTCTCTGCGGAATGCAGAAAGGGGAGGGGATGGGAGGATAGAAACATAGAAACATAGAAAATAGGTGCAGGAGTAGGCCATCCGGCCCTTCGAGCCTGCGAGCCTGCACCGCCATTCAATATGATCATGGCTGATCATCCAACTCAGTATCCCGTACCTGCCTTCTCTCCATACCCCATGTGGCCAGTAGTGGGGTCCCGTTGGAGCCAGCGTATCCAACAAAACATCCTCCAACATTTCCGTCACCTCCAACGGGACACATCTACTGGCCACATCTTCCCATCTCCTCCCCTTTCTGTGTTCCGCAGAAACCATTTCCTCCGTAACTCCCTGGTCCACTCTACCCTTCCTACCCAAACCACCCCCTCCCCGGGCACTTTCCCCTGCAACCGCAGGAGATGCAACACCTGTCCCTTTACCTCCCCCCTCAACTCCATCCAAGGACGCAAACAGTCTTTCCAGGTGAGACAGAGGTTCATCTGCACCTCCTCCAATGTCATCTATTGTATCTGCTGCTCTAGATGTCAACTTCTCTACATCGGCGAGACCAAACGCAGGCTCAGCGATCATTTCGCTCAACACCCTCGCTCAGTCCACCTTAACCAACCTGATCTCCCGGTAGCTGAGCATTTCAACTCCCCCTCCCACTCTGACTTTTCTATCATGCGTCTCCTCCAGTGCCATAGTGAGGCCCACTGGAAATTGGAGGAACAGCACCTCATATTTGGCTTGGGCAGCTTGCAGCCTAGCGGTATGAACATTGACTTCTCCAACTTTATATAGTTCCTTTGTCCCTCTCTTCCCCTCCCTCTTCCCAGTTCTCCCTCTGTCTTCCTGTCTCCACCTATATCCTTTCTTTGTCCCACCCCCCTGACATCAGTCTGAAGAAGGGTCTCGACCCGAAACGTCACCCATTCCTTCTCTCCTGAGATGCTGCTTGACCTGCTGAGTTACTCCAGCATTTTGTGACATTAGTTTTTGTTTCTTTAGAGTCACTTCTAGTTTAGTTTACTTTAGAGATACAAGACAGGCCCTTCGGCCCACCGGGTCTGTGCCGATCAGCGTTCCCCGCACATTAATCCCCTACACACACTAGAGACAATTTACATTTATACCAAGCCAATTAACCTACCAACCTGTATGTCTTAAAAGTGTGGGAGGAAACCGAAAATCTCGGAGAAATCCCACACAGGTCACAGGTAGAACATACAAACTCCTTACAGACAGCACCCGTAGTCGGGCTCGATCCCGGGCCTCAGGCGCTGCAAGTGCTGTAAGGGAGCAACTCTCGCGCTGTGCCACTGTGCCTGCCACCATTCCTGCCCTCTCTGCTTTAAGACTGCCTTGGCCAATAAGATCTGAAGATCCCAAGGTTGGGAATAGGGCCAGTGAGTCCCAACAGAAAAATTGAAATCAATATTCCAAATCAAATTATTGTGTTGCAGGTCATTTAAACAAATTAATCAATAATTCTAATTAACATAAATATACTTTGCATCAGTGGAAATACATCTTGTACAAGTCAATTCAAGTATATTTGTCACATACACATACACGATGGGCAGTGAAATGAAAGTGGCAATGCCTGCAGATTGTGCAAAAAATGAATTACAATTACAGCATATAAATTAAAGTTAATACAGAAAAGAAAAATGTTCGTCCCTGGAGTCATAATAGTTAACAGTCCTGATGGCCTGTGGGAAGAAACTCGGTCTCATCCTCACCGTTTTCACAGCATGACAGCGGAGGCGTTTGCCTGACCGTAGCAGCTGGAACAGTCCGTTGCTGGGTTGGCAGGGGTCCCTCATAATCTTGCTTGCTGCACCTCCTGATGTATAGGTCCTGCAGGGGGACGAGTGTAGTTCCCAAGGTGCGTTCTGCCGAACGCACTACTCTCTGCAGGGCCTTCCTGTCCTGGGCAGAGCTGTTTCCAAACCAGACTGTGATGTTGCCGGACAGGATGCTCTCTACTGCCCCAGAGTAGAAGCATTGAAGGATCCTCAGAGACACTCTGAATTTCCTCAGCTGTCTAAGGTGGTAAAGGCGTCTTACCCACCAGTGCGGCAATGTGCGTTGCCCATGTCAGATCCTCTGTGATGCGGACTCCCAGGTATTTAAAACTGCTCACCTTATCCACAGTAGACCCATTTATTTCCAGTGGCGTGTACGTCCTTGGATGTTGAGCCCTTCTAAAGTCCACAATCAGCTCTTTAGTTTTTTTGACATTCAAGAGGAGGCTATTGTCCTGACACCAGAGTGCCAGATCAGAACCTCCTCCCAGTAGGCCTTCTCATCGTTGTCGGAGATCCGGCCCACCACCACAGTGTCATCAGCAAACTTGATGATGGAGTTTGAGCTGAACCTGGCCACACAGTCATGTGAGTACAGGGAGTACAGTAGGGGGCTAAGGACGCAATCCTGGGGGGATCCTATGTTCAGGGTGAGGGGGCTAGATGTGTGTTCCCCTATACTGACCACTTGGGGCGTGGCGGTGAGAAAGTCCAGGACCCAGGCACACAGAGGAGTGTTAAGTCTCAGTTCCAGCAGCTTCTCAGCCAGTCTGGTGGGGACTATGGTATTGAAAGCTGAACTAAAGTCAATGCTACAACTAGACCAGTCATAAAGTTAACAGATTAATTGCATTTTGTACATTTTGGAGCACTCATGTTTAATACAGAAGCAAATATGCTTGACTTTCATGTTAATTAACCTGGTGTGTCCGTAACTTAAAAAAACATGTATATTGTACAGTTTATTTAAAAGTAAACGTACCTTGTATTTTGATGTGTTTATTCCAATACAAACTTTTCAGAAACATTTTGATTTGCTGCATGTCAAGTAATTTAAAATCGAATTGGCAGATGTTATTTTCTGTCCAACAGTTAGTCAATAACATTTGAAGAATAATAATGGAATGACTATGGCTTTGGAATTGGTAGTCATTAGCAAACTGCATGAAATGGTTCAAATGTAGGAATAGCACAATGAAATAATGCCTTTAGCACTGGGAGGAGTTGGCTGCGCCTAACGGCTGCGGCTCTCTGGCAGTCTGTTGTCTTTTTTTCTTTTTTTTTGTTTGTGTCGGTGTTGGGATGGTTTTTGTTTCTGTTTTTGGCTGTGTATGTGTGGTGGGGGTGTGTGGTGGGGGTGTGGGGTGGGGTGGGGGGGTGGGGCGGGGGGAAACCTTTATTTTATTAGGTCTCTTCCCCGGGGCGCGGCTCGGCTGCGGGCCTTAACATTGCCGGCACAGCTCGGCTGCGGGACGTTTCAGTGCCCGGTGCGGCTCGGCTGCGGGCCTTAACATTGCCGGCGCAGCTCGGCCGCGGGACGTTTCAGTGCCCGGTGCGGCTCGGCCGCTGGACTTAACATCGCCCGGTGCGGCCGCGGGACGTTTCAGTGCCCGGTGCGGCTCGGCCGCTGGACTTAACATCGCCCGGTGTGGCCGCGGGACGTTTCAGTGCCCGGTGCGGCTTGGCCGCTGGACTTAACATCGCCCGGTGTGGCCGCGGGACGTTTCAGTGCCCGGTGTGGCCGCGGGACGTTTCAGTGCCCGGTGCGGCTCGGCCGCGGGACGTTTCAATGCCCGGTGCGGCTTGGCCGCTGGACTTAACATCGCCCGGTGTGGCCGCGGGACGTTTCAGTGCCCGGTGCGGCTTGGCCGCTGGACTTAACATCGTCAGCGCTGTTCGGCCGCGGGACGTTTCAGTGCCCGGTGCGGCTCGGCCGTTGGACTTAACATCGCCCGGTGCGGCCGCGGGACGTTTCGGTGCCCGGGGCGGCTCGGCCGGGGGGCCTTCCATCCCCTTGCGGGGGCTGTGCGTGTCGTTTGCCTCGGTAGGGGTCGAGCTGCCTGTCCGTGGGTGCGGGGGGAAGAGAGGGGAAGTTTTTGTTGCCTCCATCACAGTGAGGGGGTGTTTGGAGTCACTGTGATGGATGTTTGTGTTGGGGTCGGGTGTCCTGTGTTCTTTTCTTTTTGCTGTATTTTGTGTGACTGCTGAAATTTCGCTCGGTGTTGTGCCGAGTGACAATAAAGTGTTGTTATGTTATGTTATGTTATGTTAAACATTTTATTAACACTGATGGCATTTTTTCATTAGTGTTATACCAAAATTGCATCAGGAGGAGATTAGCTTGTGGGACTACACCAGCCTATATGGCATCAGGACATTGTACTGCTTTTAAAATATATTCTCTTCCCTTTGAGGAAGATTGTTCCAAAGTCTTATAACCCTCTGAGTGAAAAAAAATCATCTTGTCTCTGTTTTAAATGTTACATTTACAAAGGTACAATGAAAAGCTTTGTTTTGCATGCTATCTAAACAGATCAGATTTACCAGTTATAGGTACAATCAAGTTAAACTCAAGGTCAATTTACAAAGCAAAATGGAAGGCAAAGAGTTTCAGAATAGAATTCTTAGCATTGTAATGCTTCAGTTCCCTAGAGAAAGTCTAATATACACAAAGGGGTAGAAGTGAATTGATCAGTAGCCGATCTTACATTGAGCATAGAGCATAAAACAGTATAGCACAGGAACGGGCCCTTCAGCCAACAATGTTTGTTCCAAACATAATGCCTAGTTCAACTGATCTCATCTGTCTGTCCATGATCCATATCCCTCCATTTCCTTGATATCCCTATGCCTATTCAAAAGAATATTAAATGCCACTAACATTTCTGCTCCCCTTATAGCAATGCTCTCTAATCTTGGATATTTTCATGCTGGGAAAAAGGTTCTGTGTCTATAAATTTTACATAACTGTCATAAAAATTACACACATAATGGAATGAGTAGGTTAACATATGATGAGCTTTTGACAGCAATGGGCCTGTACTCGCTGGGGTTTAGAAGAATGAGGGGGGGACCTAATTTAAATGTACAGAATAGTGAAAGGCCTGGATAGAGTGTATGTGGTGAGGATGTTTCCACTAGTGGAACAGTCCAGGACTAGAGGTCATAGCCTCGGAATTAAAGGACTTTCTTTTAGGAAGGAGATGAGGAGAAATTTCTTTAGTCAGAGGGTGGTGAAGCTGTTGAATTTGTTGCCACAGAAGGCTGTGGAGGCCGTCAGTGGATATATTTAAGGCAGAGATATATAGATTCTTGATTGGTACAGGTGTTTGAGGTTAGTGGGAGAAGGCAGGAGAATGGAGTTAGGAGGGAGAGATAGATCAGTCTTAATAGAAATGGCTGAGTAAATTTGATGGGCCGAATGGCCTAATTTTGCTCCTTTCACTTTTGATCTTATAATCTTATGAACAATGGCAGCTATTCCAAAATATTTTCTTGGCTGTAAATGTGCTTTGTCAGAAACATTATCTCAGAAAAGATCTATACTTAAGTGCATATTTCTGAATGTGAATAAATACAAGCAAAGTAGTTCTGCAGAGTGACAGTTGGCTATCAATTGAACAATACCAAGATAGTTAATGAATTATTCTTTACAATATTAAGTTCTTGTAATTATTCTTAAACATGAATGAGGTACACCAAATATTGAGCTGTTATTAATTAATGTAACTCAGGGATACTTGTGTAACCTGCCTGGCCCCTATGTCACATTGGATATTTCATGAAATCTTTCAGTGCGAAAATTGAAGGAAAGCATGGGATTTAGAAGAGATACCTTGAATATAACACAGACCAGCATGTAAACATTCGATTCTCTGCAAATGTGATCATTAATGTTTGCAGTATTGTGTCCGATAAATTTGCTCCTCACAAATTAGTGGGCAAGAGCCATTTGCATAGCCTAGTTAATTCAAATTTTCTGCAAGTGCTTATCTTAAATAGTGGGGATGGCAAAGCCATTATTGTCAATGATTTTATCTACTGCTCTCAGTAATGCTTTTCCAAGTACTGTAGTAGTCCATAGTAAAAGCCCTTTCAAGTATAATCACCATTTAACTGAATAATACAAGCTTCGGCAATTCAAAAAAATCTGATATTCTGATGTTAGCATTCTTGCTGGAATGTGTAAACCTGTGTAGGAGACTGAGGGATGACTTTATGGATATGAATAAAATAATGAAATAGATAGGGTCAATGGGCATAGTCTTATCCAGGTTGTGGAATAAAGAGGATATAGCGTTAAAGTGAGAGGGGAAATATTTAACAGGGAAGTGGGGAGCAACTTTTTCACACAGAGGGTGATACATAGATGCATAGATACATAGACAATACATGTAGGAGTAGACCATTCGGCCCTTTGAGCCAGCACCGCCATTCAATGTGATCATGGCTGATCAACCACAATCAGTACCCCATTCCTACCTTCTCCCCATACGCCTTGATTCCGCTAGCCCTTAGAGCTCTATCTAATTCTCTTTTGAATGCATCCAATGAATCGACCTCCATTGCCTTCTGAAGCAGAGAATTCCACAAATCCACAACTCACTGTGTGAAAACATTTTTCCTCATCTCAGTTCTAAATGGCCTATCCTTTATTCTTAAACTGTGGCCCTTGGTTCTGGACTCGCCCAACATCAGGAACATGTTTCCTGCATCTAGTTTGTCTAATCCCTTAATAATTTTATATTGTTTCTATATGATCTCCTCTCATCCTTCTTAATTCTAGTGAATATCAGCTCAGTCGCTCCATTCTTTCATCATATGATAGTCCCGCCATCCAAAGATTTAACTTTATGAACCTACACTGCACTCCCTCAATAGCAAGAATATTCTTCCTCAAATTAGGAGATGAAAACTGCACACAATACTCCAGGTGTGGTCTTACTATTGCCCTGTACAACTGCAGAAGGACCTCTTTGCTCCAAAACTCAACTCCTCACGTTATGGTAGGTATATGGAATGACCTGGCAGAGAAAGTACTTGAGGCAGGTATAATAACAACCTTTGAAAGGCATTTGGACAGGTACATGGATAGGAAAGGTTCAGAGGGATATGGAAATGGGATTAGCTTAGTGAGGGATATTGGTCAACAATATTTAGTAGGTCAGGCAGCATCAGTGGAGAATGAAAAAGAGAATATTTCAGATCCATAATCTTTCATTAAAATGAGTAGAAGCAGATGAAAGGTACTAGCATTGATGGAAGTTTGGCTGACTGGCAGAAAGCAAAGAATGGGAATGAAGGGGGCCTTTTCTGGTTGGCTGCTGGTGACTAGTGGTGTTCTGCAGGGGTCGGTGTTGGTTCTGTTACTTTTCACATTATATGTTAATGATCGGGATGAGGGAATTGATGGTTTTGTGGCCAAGATTGCAGATGATACAAAAATAGGTGGAGGGGCAGGTAGTGTTGAGCAAGCAGGGAGGCTGCAGATGGACTTGTACAGGTTGGGAGAGTGGGAAGAGAGGTGGCAAATGGAATACAGCATAGCCAAGTAGACGGCCATGCACGTTGGTAGAAGGAATAAAGGCATAGACTACTTTCTTAATTGGGAGAGGATTCAGAAATGAGGTTCAAAGGGACTTGGGAGTGCTGGTGCAGGATTCCTGAGAAGTTAATTTTCAGGTTGAATTGGTGGTAAGGAAGACAAATACAATGCTAGCAACCATTTCAAGGGAAATATAATATAAAAGTAATACTGTGGCTTTATCAGGCGCTGGTGAGGCCACATTTGGAATATTGTGAGCAGTTCTGGGCTTACACAGGTAGAATAGAACTGGAGATTTTTTTTAAAGGAGAATTTAATTATGTGGGAAGGGCACTTAAGGTTGCTGTATGAGTCAGTGGTCTTGCAACGGATATAACTTGCTAACCTACTCTCAAGATAGTTAATAGTGAGATCAAGGTATGGAAGGGAAGATTCAGAGATTGACCATGAAAAAGTGAGTGCTGGGTGGAAGTTAGCAGCAAATGCAACTAAAATTATGTATTATGCATGAAAACAGGAAACTGCATCCATTGTGTCTTTTAACATGTGGCTCTGCATTCTGACAGATTCTTTACTTTATTTCCGCACCTCCCCATCCTTTGCAATTCAAGTCATGCTTAATTGATCATATCACAGATAACATACATTTAATTGCTATTAGTAATTCCTGGATGCAGAAATTACAGTCCAGCACTCTTGGTCACTCCGCCTGGTTTTTCACTACTCAGGTTTCTTTGTAGAAGAATAGACAGGAGGAAGAACAGGTCAACAAAGAGTTAGAGCTTTGCCTAACTTCTTGTCAGAATAAGGTCAAAATAATTATCTTGCCTCTTGCTAGAGTTTGCTCCTGTGAATTTTGAAGAATTACATGGAGAGGTACTTAATATGTATGATGCAGTGATATGTACAAAGATCTGTGCATATCGATAAACCAAAATATAAGACAAGCTATTTCAGATTCCTTGGGGCATGAGGTACACAATTCACAAATTGAGTATTTTTGGTCAATATCATGCCTGAAAAACCAATTAAATAAGGTCTAATTTTTCAACTATTTTCACTGTTTTAGTACAAATCAGTTTCACATCCTGGAACTATTCATTTGGAAGCAGTTGCTCTTATCCCTCCTGGAGTGAAAAATCAATACCCTTGTTGCTATAATTCAATGATTGCTCATGCAAAGACATCTAAGCATTTCATAATTTCATAATAGTTAGCTGGTCTTTCATCTTCTCACATGTATTATTTCAACTTCAGTGAGATAAAGAACTTCTCTGTTCTTTTTTAATCCAATATGAATGATTTGTTGTACCTCAAAAAAAAGTCCTTCTCTTTCCCACTAATACTGTCATATTTTCTCAGATTTCATGAGCTCCCATATCATAGCCTGCTGCAAAGTGAATTATTATTAGAAATCAGTCTTAGCTTGAAACTTTGTTTTCTTTCCCAATGTTTTCAGCTCTTAAACATTCTACCCAAAGATACATTTATCTCACGATCTTTCTCTCAGCTTCAACACATTTTCTAATAGCTTTCGCTTGATAATTAAACTATTGCAAATTTATTTGTGGACTTTTTCAAAACATTCTGCAAAGTAACATTTGGAAAGTATAATCTACATGAGAATAAGTCATATTAACAATAATGAAAGAGCAGCTTTCATTTTATAGAGGCATTAATTAAATGAACTAATCGGCTCATTGCATAAGGTATGCACTAAGTGGTAGAGCTGAGAATTTAACAAACTTTAATATTTTTTGAGAAATGTTTGCTTACATACACATGACAAAATATAAATCATACACGCCAGACGTGAATAAAGTTGAGGCAAATTGATTGATCATGCTGCTTCAAACAGGATTTGGATCCTGCCCTGTTCAATAATATTTTAGTCTTCTCAGACTTCTCAGATAATATATTTTCAACCTGCCTGTGAATCTATAGTAAACTCATAGTCTACAGTAAATTTTCACTCATATCTTAGCCCCTGACAGGTTAATTTATATTCCTCTTCAAAATGCATTTAAGGAGCAAGGAAGGAAATTCCTGATGAATTGGATAGGATGTTTTGTTTGAATATATAATGTAAGAAATAAACCACTTAGTACTCTCAAGGGCCAAAAAAAAATCAACAATCTATTTGTTACACAAATGACATGATAATTCCCTAATCATTCTTATTTCCTTACCTTAATAACAGAATGCACAAGTGTGATGCCTCAATAAATATTGTTTTAATAACTTTCAGATATGTAATGATCATTTTTCACACATTTAGACAGTTACAACAATGAAAAGTAATAACCATTTTCTGACAACAGCATTTTCAATGATGATGGAGCCATTGTGGTCACTGATCTGCATAGAGATCTGACAGCAACAGTGATTACCGTGGCGTTGTAGTGTGCATAATGATGTTCTCATTCATCTCCATTAATAAAGAAATTGGGAAGCTACCTTCCATTTTATGAACTGAAAGCATTTAGGCAGATGGAATTTTAACAGCTGATGTCATGTCAACTGAAAATACAATAAAATCACAACAAAGCAATAATGATCATCAAAACCAGTTCTAATCCTGTTAATATGCATTGGAATTAGTTAAAATATAACTACTATTTAGTACAATTGCAATATCTGTATAACTTATATTAGTTTCTGCATTATAAATGTTCCTCTCACATATTGGATAATGAAGCTAAATCCAATGTCAGCTTTGTTATTCTTGTTCATTGTCATGGCTTTTGCAATTAGTTCAGTATTAACACACTGGCAATTGACTGGATATGTGAACAGCGAGTTTATATTCATAAATGGCTGGTACAATTCAAAATAAGCTGTGTGTGATTAAAGCTAATCTGCACTTCCTAAACAAGAGGTGCTATGTGATTGGAGCAGAGTTATTATTCATTCTGGAAATGAATCAGTAATGGAAAATAGTGAAACATTTAATAACAATGGACTAACAGACTCCAGAATTTTCAGATGCTGCAATGAAAGATCTACTAGAGTAAATGGAAATTAGGAGCAGTGCATTTTATTCACAAAAACTAGAGGATTCGCAGATACACAAGCAGAAAACAGTTGGAGCAAATAACAATGCAGATAACAGAAGTCAGTCCTGAAAATCTGGTTACAAATCTGATGGAGGTTTAATGCCTTCTTGCATATGGTTAATGTCCATGAGTGCGACTTCAGATATTTCATCAAGTGTATTATATATATTATATATATTAAGTCTGAAGAAGCTTTTTTGGTTCGCACAGCCGAAATGGTACACCATAGCGCCGCAATTTTTGGCCTACGTTACTCACCATTATCCTGGGCATAATGTCTAACAACTCTCATTGAAATTGAAGCTACATTTTTAATGCTCGAGACATTTTAAAGTTAAAAAAATAATTTTCTAACCCATTTCCTGAAAGTCCTCAGCGTATGACATCACCATGGGTGACGTTCGACTTCATAGGGAATAGGGTTGGGGAGGGGGGAATGGGGGTGGAGGCAGGGCTGGGGGAGTAGGGGTGGGGGCAGGGGAGGGGCAAGTGTGGGTGGGGTAGGGGGGGTGGAGTGGGTCAATGGGGGCAGGCGATATGGGGGAGTGGGGGTCGAGGGAGGTGAGGGGCAAGTGGGGGTGGGGTAGGGGGGATGGAGTGGATCAGTGGGGGGAGGAGGGGGGATAAGGGGGATTGAGTGGGGGGGAAATTGAGGGTGCTACAACAATACAGGAGAGGCTTTGGGTCCACGGCTCACTCAGTCACACCCTCACCCCTTCCCTGTTCCCCTTCTATGAGGAATGGACTCAACGGTCCACTTACAGGAATACAGAATACAGGAATACAGAGCTTTATTTGTCATTTGGTACCGAGGTACCGAACGAAATTACGTTACCAGCAGTCACACAAAAAAAAAGAACACAAGACACATAACCCCAACACAAACATCCATCACAGTGACTCCAAACACCCCCTCACTGTGATGGAGGCAACAAAACTTCCGCTCTCTTCCCCACGCCCACGGACAGACAGCTCGTCCCCGACCGACTCGCACAGTCCCCGCAAGGGGATGGAAGTCCCCGCGGCCGAGCCGAACCGGGCGCTGAAACATCCCGCGGCCGAGCCGGGCGATGGAAGGCCCCACGGCCGTACCGTGCGCAGCTAAGTCCCGCGGCCGAGCCGCGCCGGGCGATGGAAGGCCCCGTGGCCGAGCAGCACCAGCGATGTAAAGTCCCGTGGCTGAGCCGCACCAGCGATGTAAAGTCCCGCGGCCGAGCCGGGCGATGTTAGGTCCCGCGGCCGAGCCGCGCCGGGCGATGGTAGGCCCCGCGGCCGAGCCGCACCAGTGATTTAAAGTCCCGCGGCTGAGCCGCGCCGGGCGATGGACGGCCCCGCGGCCGAGCCGCACCTGGCGCTGAACCGTCCCGCGGCATACCGGGCAATGGAACGCCCCGCGGCCGAGCCGCACCAGGCACTGTTAAGTCCAGCGGCCGAGCCGCACCGGGCGATGGAAGGCCCCACGGGCGATGGAAGGCCCTGGCCACGAATGCAGGAAATATGCTGAGTAAATTTGCAGATGACACAATAAAAGGTAAGATTGTTGATACTAAGGAGGGTAATCTTTGGCTGCACAAAGGTATTGATAGATTGGTAAAATGGACAGAGAAATGGCAAGTAAAGTGTAATCTTAAAAAATATGAGGTTATGTATTTCAGGAGAGTAAATTAGGCAAGTGATACACAATAATTAGAAGATTCTACGGATTTACTGAGGAGCAGAGGAACTCGAGTATATGTCCAACGATCGCTGAAGGCAGCAATACAGGTAGATAATTTGGTTAGGAAACCATCAGAGCACTTGTCTTCATTAGGTGGGGTACAGAATATGAGGCCAAGAAGTTTATGGAACATCTAAATAAGTTAGCTGATTTCTAAATGCTACACCATAGAAAGGATATGATGACAATAGAAAGGGTTCAAATGAGAAATACAGGATATGGCTAGGATGGAATATTCTAGCTAAGAGGTGGAATTCTCTGCCACAGTGGAGTTCTCTGCCACAGAAGGCAGTGGAGGCCAATTCACTGGATGTTTTCATGAGAGAGTTGGATTTAACCCTTTGGGCTAATGGAATCAAGGAATATGGGGAAAAAGCAGGATACTAATTTTGGATGATTAGCCATGATCATTTTGAATGGGGGTGAATGGCCTACTCCTGCACCTACAATATTTTCTATGTTTCTATCTGTTAGGTTGGGCTTGTTTTCTTTAGAAGGATGATGAAGAAGTGATGAGAATGAGGGACATTTTTAGGGTGGAAAGTGAGGATTTTTTCTCTTTATAAGAGATATTAGATGACCCGTGGACCCATTGGATCCCTATTGTGGGGCCAGAGGCGGGTGAGGGGGGAGAGGAAAGAGGAGAAGAAGCCACTTACCCCAGCTCCGGGCGAACATCACGGTGGCCAGCAGCAGAAGAGTGGCCGCCTGGCCTGCAACCGTCCCACAACTGTGCAGGCGTTGCTGCATGGCCCTGCAAGTGTAAGCGCACAGAGGAATCGGGAGAGGGAGCCACTCAACCTGGCCCCGGGCAGCCATCATGACGGCTAGCAGCAGGAGAGCGGACGCAAGGCACTGCTGCATGTTCGTCCTGCCGGTGGCCATCTTGTTTAAGCTTCTCTCTGCTGCCGTGCTGCACCACTGGAGGAAGGTCAGGCGCAGGGCACACCAGGACAGATGCCGGTCTTCCCTGGCAACCCTTCCCCAACTGCGTATGCGCAGGTCCAGCAGCCATCTTCGTTGACCTTCTCCCATTATGACATCGAACATGGAGGTATTACTGCGCAGGCACAGCTAACGGGCACGGCAAGTGGGAGCGATTTATTAAAGTTTAAGAAGCGAATACATTATAACAACAATTTGAACAAAACTTGCTACTGTACACCGCAGGCCAATCTTGAGTAAAATGGACCTAAATTTGTTGCGCTATCATGTACCGTTTTGGGTGTATCTCGGGAACAAACATACAATAGACAATAGACAATAGACAATAGACAATAGACAATAGACAATAGGTGCAGGAGTAGGCCATTCAGCCCTTCGAGCCAGCACCGCCATTCAATGCGATCATGGCTGATCACTCTCAATCAGTACCCCGTTCCTGCCTTCTCCCCATACCCCCTCACTCCGCTATCCTTAAGAGCTCTATCCAGCTCTCTCTTGAAAGCATCCAACGAACTGGCCTCCACTGCCTTCTGAGGCAGAGAATTCCACACCTTCACCACTCTCTGACTGAAAAAGTTCTTCCTCATCTCCGTTCTAAATGGCCTACCCCTTATTCTTAAACTGTGGCCCCTTGTTCTGGACTCCCCCAACATTGGGAACATGTTTCCTGCCTCTAATGTGTCCAATCCCCTAATTATCTTATATGTTTCAATAAGATCCCCCCTCATCCTTCTAAATTCCAGTGTATACAAGCCCAATCGCTCCAGCCTTTCAACATACGACAGTCCCGCCATTCCGGGAATTAACCTAGTGAACCTACGCTGCACGCCCTCCATAGCAAGAATATCCTTCCTCAAATTTGGAGACCAAAACTGCACACAGTACTCCAGGTGCGGTCTCACCAGGGCCCGGTACAACTGTAGAAGGACCTCTTTGCTCCTATACTCAACTCCTCTTGTTATGAAGGCCAACATTCCATTGGCTTTCTTCACTGCCTGCTGTATCTGCATGCTTCCTTTCATTGACTGATGCACTAGGACACCCAGATCTCGTTGAACTCCACCTCCTCCTAACTTGACACCATTCAGATAATAATCTGCCTTTCTATTCTTACTTCCATAGTGAATAACCTCACACTTATCTACATTAAACTGCATCTGCCATGTATCCGCCCACTCACACAACCTGTCCAAGTCACCCTGCAGCCTTATTGCATCTTCCTCACAATTCACACTACCCCCCAGCTTAGTATCATCTGCAAATTTGCTAATGGTACTTTTAATCCCTTCGTCTAAGTCATTAATGTATATCGTAAATAGCTGGGGTCCCAGCACCGAACCTTGCGGTACCCCACTGGTCACTGCCTGCCATTCCGAAAGGGACCCATTTATCCCCACTCTTTGCTTTCTGTCTGTCAACCAATTTTCTATCCATGTCAGTACCCTACCCCCAATACCATGTGCCCTAATTTTGCCCACTAATCTCCTATGTGGGACCTTGTCGAAGGCTTTCTGAAAGTCGAGGTACACCACATCCACTGACTCTCCCCTGTCAATTTTCCTAGTTACATCCTCAAAAAATTCCAGTAGATTTGTCAAGCATGATTTCCCCTTCGTAAATCCATGCTGACTCGGAATGATCCTGTTACTGCTATCCAAATGCTCAGCAATTTCGTCTTTTATAATTGACTCCAGGATCTTCCCCACCACTGATGTCTGACTAACTGGTCTATAATTACCCGTATCACCAGGCAATATATGATTAAGACAATGAATTGAAGATTTTGAGTGGAGTTGTAAAAGCTTTTTCCCCCCAGATGGTAAGTGGTAGATTTGCAATGCACTGTCCAAGGGCTTGGTGGAGATAGAATATATACTACAGTATATAGAATTAAGACCATGGCATAGATAGGTATAGGTGGAGAGTTGCGGAATATGACTTTGGATAAGTACCTGATGGCTATCAGGCATCAGTGGGCCAAAGGGCCTCTTTCCGTGCCATGTGACTGTCTTCAGACATCCAACAGCCACAATCACATTTACCAAGCTATGTTTGGACAATATCGGAAAGATACAGTAGAACCTTGTAGCTAACACACTCAGCTGACACTCTGGATTTAGCGTATGGGTTGCATAATTGTCCAGTGGAGAGTGGTAGTGATTGCATGGATCAAGGACCTAGTCTCTTCACTCAGCAAGGCAACATGTGTCCTCCCTTCCCCACCACTCAGTTTCAGTTTCTATTTAGTTTGTTGTCACGTATACCGTACAGTGAAAATCTTTTGTTGCATGCTAACCAGTCAGCAGAAAGACAATACATGATTACAATCGATCCATTTACAGTGCATAGATACATGATAAGGGAATAACGTTTAGCGCAAGATAAAGCCAGCAAGATCCAATCAAGGATAGTCTGAGTGTCATGAAAGAGGTAGATAGTAGTTCAGCAGTAGTTCAGCAGATAGTAGTTCACTCCCTGTCATCCCCTCCTGTTTGTTGAAAACGTTTTCCGGTTTTCATTTAATTTGATTTGAAATATTTATCCTTGATTTATGTCCCAAGTGCTGAGACAAGATGAGCAATTTTGGTTCCAAAGACTCTTAGTTCACTCAAATACTTTCCCTGTGGACTATCTGGACAGACAAGGACCCCTGAAGTTGACCTACATCTTCATCCTTTTCACATTCTATTACTCCTGCTCCTCAACTGCTCACTCTACACATGAAGGGCCAAGTATTGTCCTCTCATGCTGTTCTACAACTTGAACCCATACTTCTGGATGCTACTGTGTTCGTTAAAGTGGTAAATATAGAGGGGCATTGTTTGAGTACATCAATGTTCCGCTGCGTCTTATTTTGTGCAGCAACATGGCATTCATTGATTGCATGTTGTACAGCTGTATGAGTTGTCATTTAGAATCACTTGTAACAGTCTGAGCCCATGAACCCTTGTCAATCATCAACTGCCCTTCTGTCTGTTGTAGCATTTTCCAGTTAAGTTGCATTCCCAAGGAGATATCATAATAATGTGTCAGTATCTTCCAGAGGTTTGAAATCAACACAAAGTACATAATCACACCACACCATACCCATAACCTTTTCTCATTTGACACCACTGTCTGAAGCACCATAGATTTTGGGAATAAAATCATCCAACAGAAAAATTAACTATGCTGCCTCGGTAAGGCCAACAGCATAATCATATCATATCATATACATACAGCCGGAAACAGGCCTTTTCGGCCCTCCAAGTCCGTGCCGCCCAACGATCCCCGTACATTAACACTATCCTACACCCACTAGGGACAATTTTTACATTAACCCAGCCAATTACCCTACATACCTGTACGTCTTTGGAGTGTGGGAGGAAACCGAAGATCTCGGAGGACAAATCGCACCCAGGCCACTCCCTCTACTCCCCGCTCCCATCAGGCAATAAAAAGCTTGTTACTGTACCTTGGTACATGTGACAATAAACTAAACTGAAGCTAACTAATAACTGACCTCCGAGTAACAATGATTCCTTTGAATAGGATGGCTGGTGGGGTCGAGGGGAAGGTAAGGGTGGTGTGGTGGGTATTGTTACAACGGCTTAAAGAGTTTGGTTATGAACACATGCTGAAGGTTTTTAGTTGGAGTGTCAAGATATAAACCACTGTGTTAAATTTGAAATGAAAATCCCAGGAGTACTCAACGGGTAAAGCAACATTTGTGAGTTAGTCTTAGAGATAACATTGCAGGTCAAAAATCTCTCTCTCTCACACTCACATACACTTGCACATGTACATGCATAAACACATACAAACCACCATCTTTCTCTTGTTCACTGTTCCTGTGGCTTATTCTCTGCTGAAATGAAATGGCCAAAGCTAATAGCTTACGATAAAATACAGCCAACACCTCTCACATGGTCAGGTGCTGTGAGATTGTGGACTGATATCAAGGTTCTTATTTACAGGTTGATTTGTAGTTGCACATAATGCCCATGACATTTTAGGTGTCACCAAGCATGCCACCAAGTGGCGGCATGATGGCGCAGCGGTAGAGTTGCTGCCTTACAGCGAATGCAGCGCCGGAGACTCAGGTTCGATCCTGACTACGGGCGCCGTCTGTATGGAGTTTGTACGTTCTCTCCATGACCTGCGTGGGTTTTCTCCGAGATCTTCGGTTTCCTCCCGCACTCCAAAGACGTACAGGTATGTAGGTTAATTGGCTGGGCAAATGTAAAAATTGTCCCTAGTGTGTGTAGGATAGTGTTAATGTGCGGGGATCGCTGGACGGCGCGGACCCAGTGGGCCGAAGGGCCTGTTTCCGCGCTGTATGTCTAAATCTAAAAAAAATCTAAAATCTGAAGAATTTTATTTGAAGGTGATTGTTCTTAGTGACTGCCATTTTAAAAAAAATCTTGCCATTTTGAATATAGGCCGATGCAACACAGCGTTTTGCATATTTCACTGAGAAATTATCAGTGCTTCATACAATTTCATCTTAAAGCAATTTCTTGTGAATGTAAAATAATAAATCCAAGTAGAGCTTTTATTAATATTTCTATTTGCATATAATTGCCTTGAATTAAGTATTTGTGTAAAAAAGATGGGTGTGCATTCGGAAATGCAGCCTTTAAGCATAATAATGTTCTGTTCATTTAATTAAAGAATTATGATTACAATCTCCATGTACCATTTTATCAGTTTTATTCCTTCATTCATGTTGGTCATCTTCCAAAGTCCAACAGCATGCCAAATGTGGTGAGACTGAAGAGACGTATATCTTGATATTTTACCATGGGAAACCTTAGCTTATTCTGCTACCCAGTTGATATGCACAGATAAAGGTTTCCATTGGAAAAAGGAGTTTCCCTTCTTCAGGAATGGATACTAACACTGGGACACGGAGCAGCTAGGTTAATAGGACAGGTTCCCCCTGAACGATGATGAGACACGTGTCCCAGTGGAAAAGGCAGACAGGAAGTTGGCAAAGGCAGATATCTACATCAACATAGTCATAAAAAAATAAAAAGGGAAAGCAAAGCATTCTGCTCAGGAGGATATAAATGGCCAGAGGGTAAAAATAGTTACACATCAATTATAAGAAAAGTATGGGACACAGCTATGAGAAATAATTTAAATTATACAGAAAAGCAGCTAGTGCAGTAATGAAAGAAAGACACAAAGAATTGGAATAACTCAGCAGGTCAGGTACCATCTCTGGATGTAAAAGTCACATATCAGGTTGGGACCCTCTCTTAGACTGATGCTGTGAAATGAGGGAACTGGAGCTAATAATATGTTGCAAGATACTGGGTATAGTAGGAATCACCACAAGATGACTGCAGAGAAAACAGCACTAAGAAATAAAACTGTATCACAGGGAGGGTGTACGTATTTGGGCACCAGCAAAAACCTTGGGAGATTGTTGTTCCAAATTAATGCTTCTTTCCCCACTGAGTTTGATAGTCTTGCAACATCCCAATCTCAGACAAAAACAAATTTCTTCCACAATATATATTTAAAATAAAATGATAAGTATTGCAATGGTAATGAATAACAATGACATTATTATAGCAACCCATTCCGTATAAAGCAATTCAGTTATTTGTAAAACAGAAATATAATTCACAAGAACAGAATAAAGGATAATAAGGGATCAAACTCATTGATTGTGCATTGATTTAGAGGCTGGGCTGGTGGAGATCAATTGGGAAAGTAGGAATAAAAGATGGGGCATAATAATCATGCAGATTTCAACTTTTCTGAGCCATACTTACCAGATAAGGAAGAAAAATTATGTAAAAAGAAGATTGTTAATGTGTGCAGAAGACTTCTTTCACAGCTAAGAAGCTTAACAAGAGAAAAATTCTTCTTGCATCTCTTAATTTAAAAAATAGAATGGGTACAAAACGGAAATCTGGGGAAATACCAAGGTAATGGTAACTATAATATAGTTTAAGATAGTAATTAGAAGATGCATCAGAGAACAGGTCAATGGATTTGAAACAAGCTATTATTTTGAGGAGAGAATCATATAAGGGATGTTATGTAGCACAATGATATGAACAAGAAGCAAGCAATGGTATTTAAGAGTGTCCAGGAAAAATATATACCATGAAAAACTATATTGAAAAAGTAAACGCTCATGGATAAATTGAAGGTAAGGCAGTAAATGTATGGTTTAATGGAAATACGGCATGGTAGGGCACGATAAGGCAGAATACGAAGACTTCAACTGGTAAAGCATAACAAAGATGAAAGAAGACACAGAAAGGGCAAGAGGATGAAAGGGTGGTTCAATGAATGAAAGATTGGTGATGATGGTATTGGTAATGAATTGCAACTCAGAATGGCAAATGTTTGGAAATGGTTCAGTCACTGTTGTACACATGTTACATTAATGATTTTGAGTTTAGTTAAAACAAAACAGCTTTGGATATTAAGTTGATAATGATCTGGGACAGGAGCATCAAATAGTTGGTTCGAAATCTGGAAAAACAACCAGTCATTAATTCTTCAAGCCAGCACTAGCTTTCCAGTTGTGAGTTAGTGTGAGTGAGCATCTGGATGACCAATGAGGCATTTTCGATGTAACCATTTAAAAGACCATCCAAACAAGCTCACCTGATGGATGTTCGGGTGAGACAGCCAAACATGAATTGTAAATAAGTCGAAAGATGTAAGGACAGCTCCACCACCAGATGTATATGACCTGCAGGGAGACAGTTCTGCCTACTGGCAGAAGGAGAGCTTGCTGAAGAGACCAAGAAGATATAATGGGAGGTTGGCCATCAGATCAACTGTAGGAGATTATGTTACATTCACAGATTCAAAGATGAAAATACTTTGATGACCTAAACAGAATATGAAAGGTGAGGACAATGACAGAGTCAGTAATACCCTTCTGTGAGTATCATTTCTATATGCTTATACTTACTTCTCAAGCCGCCTGCAGGTCATCAGACCTCACACTAACGTTGCAGGTCTATTTGGTTTATGTTCAATTCTTCACATCTCGGTCCATCCATCAACCACCGATACCCATGCTCAACTTTCTGCTGTGCCATGACTCTCCCTGTTAATCCATCCATTTAATGCATGCCACCGTGCTCTCCTATTGATTACCTTTATCTTCCTTTGCAGGAAGAGTGAACAGGGAGAATTAAGGGGACAATCAGAGAGTTCAGGTACCCTGAAATTCGCTGTTTGAAGAGGTGGTGGACACAGAATCCCTCATCACATTTTAAACCTGGATAAGCACCTCGTGCCTTTAATATACAGATCTGTGGACCTAAAGCTGCAGAATGCAATTTACCTTATAGTTATGTTTTGTTGGACAGCAGGAACATGATGGTTGAATATCTTCCTCATGTGGCATTAATTTATTTATTTCCTTGATTCTATGTATCTATCAGGGGAGCAGCCAGAAGTGACTTTTCAGTCAATTTTGATTAACAGAAGCAGAGGAGGAGTATTGGACATGGTGGAATTCTGGGTTCTGGCAGGTTGGCCATGTGAGTTGAGGAAATGTGGCCCTTCTGACAAACTAGTGGTAGATTTGCTTGACTCTAATGTGCACTGCACAGACTCATTCATGTTTATTTTGCGGTAAACAGCAAGCAACATGATATGCTGTGGGCATAGAGTTCTCAACAACATGTCTGCTTCAGCAGTCTTCTGACATGCATGCATAAGACATGATCTACCCATTGGAAACACTGCCAAATTAAGTGATAGAAGGAGATACAGTAAGAACATTGGATAGTACGTCACAAGTTGCACCTATCACCTTTAAAGTGCAGGTCGAGTGTACAAAGCTGTGACATTTACAAAGAACCTTTTCAGTATGGAAGCAACTGAAAGGTAGGAATATCTTTTAGAATATTTCCCTGTCATGTCTTTGAGGTTTTTCATTGCCTGTATTACAATGTAACCAGAAAACTCCATGGTGCCACAGTTAAGTTAAAGGCCAGGTTATTATTGGCTTTATAAATCTTACTATACCATGGAAATTGTCAAACCATTTCCCCTGAGTATCTTTCCTGCACACAGTCTAACACTCTGCAGATCAAATTGGCAGTTTAGAGCACCATTAAGTTCTTCAGATTTAATTCTATCTGGTTAACATCGTTCAGAAGGCATAAGTTGTGAACAACAACAAAACATATTTGGGGCAGGGGATAGTGGGGTAGGGGCGTATTGAGTGTTTGTGCAGTTGATATAGAGTCAATATCAAGTATAATTGCAAATAAATGCATGAGAACATTAATAAACTTGCAAAATTAAATATAATTGGGAAATTAATTTCAACATTACATTGTGGTAATAACAATACTGAGATCACATATTGTGTTGAAAATGAAAATGAAAATTTTAATGAGGTAGAGAAGCACAGTCTACACATACGAATCACTGTAAGCCAAGATGTAGGTTATTAAGGCCTTGGCAAAGCAAACAATTTATTTCTGGATGGAAGATATTAAAAAACAGAGAAGTTAGGTTAAACCTCAAATCTTGATTAAAGCATATTCCACTATTTCCTTTCATCATATTACAAAAAAGATATGGAAGTACTGTCGAGGATGGATCAATTTATAAGGATGAAAATAAATCTTTGAGGTTACACTTATTAAGAAAGGACAAACAGGCACTTTGCTCTTGGGAAATAAAAAGCTTTGGGTTCTCTTACAGAGGATTCGTAAGACAATAAAAATATTTCGAACAGGTCCTTTAGCCACTAAATTCAATGTAAAGAGATCTAGGGGTCCTAGTACATTATGACACAAAAGGTTGGCATACAGATACAGAGGGTCATAAGCAAGGCTAATAGAATGTTGCCTTTTGTTGCAAGGAGTAGGGAGTATACAATTAGGGATGATTTATTGTGACTCATAGTGACATTACACTTGCAGAACTATGTATACAGTGGGCCTCAACATTCAAGGAATGAAATACTTGGAGGCAGTGCAGTGGGGCTTCATTAAATTATATTATGCGATGAATGGATTGACATGTGAAGAAAAACTGAACAGGTTGGAATGTACTCATTGGTATTTCAAAAAATGACAGGCTTTCTTATTGAAATGCATAAGATCCTGACAGGGATTGATAACATGATTGCAGACAAGATTCTTCCATTGGTGGGGTTATATAGAATTTAGGAAAATGGTTGATTGAAACAAAAACCTCAGGAAAATCTTACTTCATAACGAGAAGATTTCAGTATAGGAGTAAAGAGGTTCTTCTGCAGTTGTATTCGGCACTGGTAAGTTCACATCTGGAGTATTGTGTACAGTTTTGGTCTCCTAATTTGAGGAAGGACGTCCTTGTAATTGAGACAGTGCAGCGTAGGTTCACAAGATTGATCCCTGGGATGGCGGGACTGTCATAGGAGGAAAGATTGAAAAGACTAGGCTTGTATTCACTGTAGTTTAGAAGGACGAGAGGGGATCTTATAGAGACATATAAAATTATAAAAGGACTGGACAAGCTAGATGCAGGAAAAATGTTCCAAATGTTGGGGGAGTCCAAAACCAGGGGCCACAGTCTTAGAATAAAGGGGAGGCCATTTAACACTGAGGTGAGGAGGAACTTTTTCACCCAGAGAGTTGTGAATTTGTGGAATTCTCTGCCACGGAGGGCAGTGGAGGCCAAGTCACTGGAAGAATTTAAGAGAGAGTTAGATAGAGCTCTGGGGGCTAGTGGAATCAGGGGATATGGGGAGAAGTTGGGCACAGGTTACTGATTGTGGAAGATCAGCCATGATCACAATGAATGGCAATAGACAATAGACAATAGGTGCAGGAGTAGGCCATTTGACCCTTCGAGCTAGCACCGCCATTCAAAGTGATCATGGCTGATCATTCACAATCATTACTCCGTGCCTGCCTTCTCCCCATACCCCCTGACTCCGCTATCTTTAAGAGCTCTATCTAGCTCTCTCTTCAAAGCATCCAGAGAATTGGCCTCCACTGCCTTCTGAGGCAGAGAATTCTACAGATTTACAACTTTTTTACAACTCTCCAACTGGCCGTGCTGGCTCGAAGGGCCAAATGGCCTCCTCCTGCACCTATTTTCTATGTTTCTATGTTTTTATTATCATCTTCAATCCTACTTTGCTCAGATGTCACAATTGTATATTTTCATCAACACTTATTACCTTAAATGTAGGGGTTTGAGTCGATCCTTGAATAACTTGCTCTGCACTCTAATGGTCTCGTACAAAAACAGATCTTGTCAAGTCCACCTTACGAGTTAGGATCCAATCAAGATCACAATGACAATGCATCTTCAATCTGAAGCATTAACTCTCCTCACAGATGTTGCCTAGCTTTCGAATGTACCTTGAACTTCCAGTTGCATGTCTTTCCACACCACCCTCCCATATCACATTTACACTCTAACCTACTTGTCCTTGACCTTCTCCACTGTCATACTGAGGCCAATCACAAAATAGAAGTACAACACCACATTTCCTACCAGAGGTTCAGTAAGCTGGCAATATTTCTTCCAAAAAATATCCAGTCTTTGTTTGATCAGAGTGCAGTAAACTCATAACATATTTAAATGTCTCTATTACAAAACCCACTCTACATTTTCCAGTTTTATGTCATATTTTTCAAACCATCTTTTACCTGTATGACATCTGAAACACTTGTTGCCTATGTCGAATGAATGTAGAATCCCCAGTGATATATCACCATGTAAAGTTATCGAGATTGAATTCACAGCTTGAAACAGGAATATAATCAATAAAATTGTCCATAATGGTTGATGTGTTTCATCTTCTGACTTTAAATGTAATCGCTGATGGCCATAAACACAGCAAAAATTCCCACGCTTACCTGACCGTCAAACTGTCACCTCCAATCTACCTATCAAATGTCCTGACGGTAAATAATGGTTGATGTGTTTCATCTTGTAATTTCTGGGAAATTACAAAAAAATACTTCATATCAGCTCGGTGGTGCAGCAATAGAGTTGCTGTCTTACAGTGCTTAGAGCGCCGTAGTTCGATCCCGACTATGGGTGTTTTCTGTACGGAGTTTGTACGTTCTCACCGTGGGTTTTCTCTGAGATCTTTGGTTTCATCCCACACTCCAAAGACGTAGAGGTTTGGAGGTTAATTGGCTTGGTATAAATGTAAATTGTCCCTCGTGTGTGTAGGATAATGTTGATGCGCTGGGATCACTGGTTGGTGCAGACTCAGTGGGCTGAAGGGCCTGTTTCTGCGCTGTATCTCTAAACTAAACAAAACTAAACTAAACTAATCTTTTTTCTTCTTTTCCACAAGAAAGTTATTGTACACTTGTCCCTAAACTTTAAAATAGAATGATTTACATGGCACACAAAAGGGCCTGTCCCACTTAGACGATTTTATAGGCGACTGCCGGAGACTGTCAAAGTCAAAGCAGATCGCCAAAATTTTCTTTTACCCTACGACAATGACCATGACAATGCAAAGTCAGGTCGAGATTACACCATCTTCGGAAACATCGCAAAATTTCCTACGCTTATCAATGTTTCTCCGGAGTCTTAATTTTTGCTGAAATCACTGACAAGTCGGTAATGACTTGAGAGTTTTGAAATATAACATCTTGCCCGGGTTACTTGAAAACCAAGCTTCACGGTAACAAGGCATAAACTGGATTGACTTCCAGTTGACTAATAACAGTATTAAGAAATTTAATTTTAGAAGTGGTTAAATTGATTTTTGTGCGGAGTGTGGGCATTGTTTGAAAATGTACGGGAAAAGCATATCTGGTTTCTGGGTTGCTTATCTGGGTTGGGAGCCTACTTTAAATGTAATCGCTGATGGCCATAAACATAGCGAAAATTCCCACACTTACCTGACCGTCAAACTGTTGCCTCCAATCTACCTATCAAATGTCCTGACGGTAAATAAATTGATTAAAGACAAGTATTTTATGGTATTTTCAAATGAATTTATTTAATTTAATATTACGTGCTTCTAAATGCATCTAAGAGAACCTAGCAAACCTGGGGACAGCATGCGACAGCGCCCGCAATAAGCAACGATACCTGGCGACATGCCAGCTGTCACCGTGAAATTTCATAACGGTTGATTTCCCAGCGACGCGCCGAGATCCACTACGATTCTTTGAAGACTCCTCACGATCATGCCCGCAACACCCCGGTGAACTATCGGCGACAGCCTCGTTGCCGGCAGTCGCCTTAAAATCGCCTAAGTGGGACAGGCCCTAAACTCTCCATTAATACTCTCTCTATACCCCTGACTGTGTAACCTGACACAGCTTCAATGGCATGTTTAAATTTGCCAACAATACCAGCATCATTGAACAAATAATAGGTAACACCGACTCAGAGTACAGGAAGCAGATCGATATTCTGGTTGAGTGTACCAGAACAATCTTGCTCACAATGATAGCATGACCAGTGATCTCTGATTGTTAACTTCAGGAAGTGAAACCGAGGGATTATGTGCCTGTCTTCATCCATGGGACGGC
The DNA here is from genome assembly GCF_053455715.1 of Rhinoraja longicauda. NCBI lineage: Eukaryota > Metazoa > Chordata > Chondrichthyes > Rajiformes > Arhynchobatidae > Rhinoraja > Rhinoraja longicauda. Next base: position 31,907,774 of record NC_135959.1, on the reverse strand, counting down.
AATGGAGAAAATAAATAGCTTCAGGTTCCTGGCTGGACACATCTCTGATGATCTGTTCTGAGCCCAGCACATTGTTGCATTTGCAAAGAAAACTCACCAATACCTCTATAGACTCGTGGGTGTAAGGGATTTGAATATTCTATTGAATTTCTACAGATGTACAGTGAGGAGTACATTGATTGGTTGCATCACCGCCTAGTTAAGTAATTCAAATACTCAATAATGAAGGAGGCTGCAAAATGCAGTAGACAAAATGTCAGAAGATGCATCGGGATATGTCAGCTGCAGAAATGGGCAAAAAAATGGCAGATGTAGCTTAACTCAAGCAAGTGAGAGGTGTTGTCCTTTGGGAAGTTGAATTCAGAGGACATTATACAGTTTATGGCAAGATTCCTACCAGCATTCGTGTGTAGAGGGATCTTGGAGTCCAAAGGCATATGGTATGCTTACCTTCATTGCTATGGGCATTGAAAATAAGAGTCAGATAATCTTGATGCAGCACCATAGGACGTTGGTCAGGCTGCATTTGGAGTATTGCATGCAGTTCCAATTGCCCCATTAAAGGAAAGATGTGGAATCTTTGGAGAGGGTGCAGAGGAGGTTTACCAGAATGCTGCCTTGATTGAAAGGTTTCATCTAAAGGGAGAGGTTAGGTAGACATGGATTGTTTTCTCTGGAATATCAAAGATGGAGGGGAGACTTGATAGAAGTATATAAAATTATGAGAGATATAGATAGGATAGATAGTCAGAACCTTCATCTCAGAGTAGAAATGTCCAAGACTAGAGGGCATTTCTCCAAGGTGAGAAAGGGAAAGTATATTGGAAATGTGAAGAGCACTTTTTGTTTTACACAGAGGGTGGTGGGGCCTGGAACACATTGGCTGGGGCAGTGGAGGAGACCGATATGATAGTGGTGTTTAGGAAGGTTTTAGATAGGCATTGTCTACCCTATTTATACCTCATTATTTTAGATACTTCTATCACATCTCCCCTCAATCTCCAAATTTCCAGAAAAAACAATCCATGTTTGTCCAACCTCGCCTTGTAGCTAATACCCTCTGAACCAGGCAGCTTCATGGTAAACCTCTTCTGCATGCTCCCAGATTCTTCACATCCTTCCTGAATTGGGACAAACAGAAATGCATGCAATACTCCAAATGCTAATCAAAGTCCTAAAAAGCTGCATCATGACTTCCTGACACTTCTTCTCAATGCCTTGACCAATGACGTCCAGCATACCATGTGCCTTCTTTACCATTCTATAAATTTAGAGAGACTTTTCCCCAAAGTTTGGAGTATCTAAAACTAAAGGTTTAGGTTTAACATGAGAGGGGAGAAATTTGAAGGAGATATTGGATTACCTGAGATAGGCATTATGTTTTGCATGGATGAGTTGATCCTGTTTCTAGAAACATATAAACATAGAAAATAGGTGCAGGAGGAGGCCATTCGTCCCTTTGAGCCAGCACTGTCATTCATTGTGATCATGGCTGATCATCCCCAATCAATAACCCATGCCTGCCTTCTCCCCATATCCCTTGATTCCACTAGCCCCTAGAGCTCTATCTAACATCTCTTAAATCCATCCAGTGATTTGGCTTCCACTGCCCTTTGTGGCAGAGAATTCCACAAATTCACAACTCTCTGGGTGAAAAAGTTCCTTCTCACCTCAGTTTTAAATGGTCACCCCTTTATTCTAAGACTGTGGCCCCTGGTTCTGGACTCGCCCAACATTAGGAACATTTTTCCTGCATCTAGCTTGTCCAGTCCTTTTATAATTATATATGTTTCTATAAGATCCCCTCTCATCCTTCTAAAATCCAGTGAATACAAGCCTAGTCTTTTCAATCTTTCCTCATTCTGTGCTCTACAACTCTATGTTTCAATAGCTATTGGGTAGGGAGTTCCAGTATTTAGACCCAGTGATGATAAAAAGAACATTATTGTGTTCCCAATTCAGGGTGAAGTTATTTTATTTTAAGGAATTTGCTGCCCTTTTCCCTCTAGTTTATTGTCATCTTGGATTTGGAATTTGAAGGTGCTATTAATTATGGTTTCACTATAACATAATTATGGGGACATCCAGATGCACTACGTGAGGCTACACATCAGCTCAACATGAATCAGTAGTGTTAATTATTAAGTACTTCAGTTGCACAACGAATGACTAATTTGTTAATTTAATCCACCTGTTTAATAAAATTCTGTTAATTTTATACTGTAAAATGCTTTATGGTGATAAGAATTACTTTGAGGGTTTGAACTTGGCAGGACCCATTATTCACCCAACAGTAGGGATAAAAGCTCCCCAACATAGACTGTAGTCGTTCAAGAGGATGGTTCCCCACCACCTTTTGAAAGAGAAGTGTGGATGGGCAATGGATGTTGGAAATTACATCTGTTAAACAAGTACAGCAAATTGAAATATCAAAATATAAAGTTGAAAAATATATATCTATATATAGATAGCTAAAAACATCACTGAATTTCCACAGCAAGATCTTTCACGAAGAAATTAAGTGGTGTGGAAAAAAATCCGCTTTGTTAAATAGGTGCGGTTTCAGCCTAATCAGCAGGGTTTGGTTAAGTCAATGCTAGGAGAAAACATTGTTTCATCCCAGAGTCAAACAACACTTTGAATCACTTTAATGATAAAAGTACTAATTGAAATGTTGCCATGCAAACATACAACACAGGCTGATAAACACAACAGTGATATAGTTTTCATGTAGGAGAAAGACAGAACTCTGACACTGCCTGACAACCAATTACATGTTAATTTCTGCATTCGCCCCTTTGCATGGTTAGGATTGCAAAGCCAGCCTGTAGTATTATTTTAACGGCATACAACCAATGTATTATCTTGCAAACTACTGGTTGAAATAAAGAAATATTCAAATTCATCTCGAGTAATTGACAAGGAAATGTGGAAACAATCCAAATTTAAAATATCTCCAGCAAAATACACTCAACTAATGAAGGTTTATTTTGAACAGCAAAGCAAATGAGAAAATAATGTGTTTACTTATTTCCCCTTCTTTTCCTATGTATGGACAGAACTCTTGGCGTGAAGAAAGTCTGAAGAAGGGTTTTGACCCGAAATGTCACCCATTCCTTCTCTCCCGAGATGCTGCCTGTCCCCCTGAGTTTAGTTTTGTGAAGTACTTGAAATGTTTTACCATGTAGCATGCACTATGTTAAGGACATTTAAAAAAATATTCCTTTTGTGCTTCCGAGAATTTTCAAGGATGTTATTTTTCCCATTTTCCCACTAAGAGTACTCTAAGTATTAGCACTCTTTCACTCTTCCATGATCAGCATTGAAATGGAGAATCAGCTGCAAATCCTTTGCATTTTCAGTACTACATCTAACATTCAAATTTGGTTCTCAAAATACGAGTTAGTCATGATCCTGCTGGCTGGCATTTCCTTTCAAATGAAGAACATACTGTAGTGGCGTAACAATATTCCAACAATATTTTTCAGCTTGCTAAACAGAGGTAGAGGAAGTTGCCTTGAGGTTGTATATCAGAAATAATTGGAAATTAACAGAATTAACATACTGCTTCCAAAGGACAACAATATATGTTCCTCATGCGTTTGCCAGACCGTGCCTTTGGTGTACACCCACCACTTCCAGGACCTCATAGAGAATATATATTTTTAAAATTGTATTTGCAAAAAATAAAATGAAGAGAACTGTTGCCTATTTATTTTTATGAGAATAATATTGGCTCTCCAGCCTGCAAATTTTAATTACGTGGCTATGTTCCTGCTATTTAAATCAGCTATTCCTCTGGTTATTATCTCTCATTTACTTTTTATGAGGTTTACCCAGTATTTATTTTGCTGTGCCACCAGAATAAACATTTTAACAACTACAAAGCAACAATCTTTGCACCTAGCAAATGTGGAAGTCTTTTCATATAATAAATACTGCAGATATTGAAAGGAATGAGCCCATTGATAACAGTGTTCAAAGTCTGACGTTCGTATTATTGGTATTATTTCTGATGGCATTGTGACCAAAATGTCAATTTCTTTCATAAATACAACTTTAAAAAGTCTTAGCCTGTATTTAATATTTCCTGCACCAGCTGCTCAATGTGACTCGTTTGACAGGTTTAATTCTTCACGCAGGTGACAAAGACTGAAGGTCATATCTGGTGAAAAAGCAGAGTGTTTCTGTCTGCGACTAAATCAGCTAATGGAATTTATTAGGGATTAGCAAGCTCTTCAAAGTTTGTGACCTCAGAAATTGCTCTTAAAATAGTTTCCTCCCATCGCATCAACGCTGATGTTTTTAGGCAAGAATCAGACTTGATTCATGGGAACCTTTGGGGATTAATGTCAAGCAACTCAATAACAGTCAAAAGATTTTGGAAATACTGCTGGTTTAAAAGGATTTTACAAACATCACAATAGGCCATATCAATCAAGAAAAAGAACCCCATGAAACAAGGCAGTAACTGTTTCAGAATACATTAAGAAATTAGGACTTCTTTGAGCAGATTACTCTCCGAGTTCACTCTGATTATTTCTTTCTCCAAGACATGGATGGAGTCTAACAAGTAACATTGCAAGAGCATGCTTTTAGAAAGTAAGATTGATGTGGAATTTAAAGAAGCAGGAAGTTGCTTTTAATTCCATAATCCTGAGCTCCATTGTTGAAAAAGATTGGTCAACTGGCAGTTCCTTCTCACTCTCCCTGCTTGCTTTCAACCCAATGGCACAAGCAAGTAGTCCAGCATTTGCCTTCACACCAAAATGAGCTGCCTGTGAAGGTGCAACATGTATTTGGCCTTCATCGGTCAAAGTATTGAGTACTCTGGGGGATGGGGGGAGGGGGTCATGTTGCAATTATACCAGAAATTGATGAGGCCACATTTAGAGTATTGTGTTTAGTTTTGTGCACCACGTTATTTTAATGATGTTATCACGCTGGAAAGGGTGCAGAGAAGATCTACGAGGATATTGCCAGGACTCGAGGGCCTGAGCTACAGGGAGCAGTTGAGCAGGATGGGACTATATTCCTTGGAGTGCAGGAGGATCAGGGGCGATCTTATAAAGGTGTATAAAATCGAGAGAGGAATAGATAGGGTAAACGTAGAGTCTCTTTCCCAGAGAAGAGAAATCAAGAACCAGAAGACATTGGTTTAAGGTGAGAGGAGAACGATTTCATAGGAAACTGAGGGGTAATTTTTTTTTTACATAAAGGGTGTTGGGTGTATGGAATGAGCTGCTAAAGGAGGTGGTTGAGCTGCTAAAGGATCTCTGTTTTCCTCCCACATGCCAAAGATGTATAGGTTTGTAGGTTAATTGGCTGCGGTTAAAATTGTAAATTGTCCCTAGTGTGTAGGATAGTGTTAGTTTGCAGGGGTCGCTGGTTGGCGTGGACTTGGAAGCCCAAAAGATCTGTTTCCCCGCTGGGTCACTATACTGAATTTTCTTTAGAACAACACAGCGCGTAGCAATAGAATTGCTGCCTTACAGCGCCAGAGAATTAGGTTCGGTCCTGACTATGGGTGCTGTCTGTACGGATTTTGTACGTTCTCCCTGTGACTGCTTCGGCAATCTCTGGGTGCTCTGGTTACCTCCCAGTCTCCACAGATGAGCAGGTTGTTAGGTTAATTGACTTCAGTAAAATTGTAAATTGTCCCTAATGTGTAGAGGAGTGCTAGTGTACAGGGATCGCTGGTCAGTGCAGACTTGGTGGCATGCTTCCATGCTGCATCTCTAAACTAAACAAATTTAATTCAAAATGAACTTACATTAGTGGAGTTAAATGGTTACTTTGTAAAGACAATTTTGTGATCTTCACACATAAAAAAATGATCAGACTTCATTTGCCAGCATGCTGCAAGGAGTCAAAAAATATTTTTAATTAACTTCCAAGGCAGAATTTTGAGCAGAAGCAAATTCTGGTTGATCTATCAATATAGAGACCTAAAGATGAGTATTTGTTGAAGTTTAGCTATTTGTCCCCTTCCAATTCCCCCTGGTCTGGCTGCTCGCAACATTTACAAATCCACAGAGAAATTGTAATCTTGCTTTCACCATGTTTGGCTTCATCTCCAAAAGCCTTTTTGAAAATCATTGCTGGAGCAAAATCCATTCAACAGCCCTTTAAAAAATACAGATAAACTCAGAAATGTTCCCACTGCTGGGAGATCACAGTATAGCATCAAAATGAATGACATTTCCTCAATAATAAGATTCTGATGTATTAAATCATCCAATTCATGCAATTATAACAAACAGGATAAATGTAGTGCAATCATCTGAGCCGAATGGGTAGAACTAATGATAGAATAATGGCAAACAAAGTTTGGCCTGGAAAAGCAACAGATTCTCAGCTACAAAGTCATTGCACTCAGAAAGGGATTACCTGGTCAGTCAGTCACCGGATGTAAAAATCACAAAGTCATCAGCAGGTGACGCCAATGAGGCAATAAATATGTAACTCAGAGAGAGAAGGTATCAGAGAATATAGTTTTAGCAATGTCAGACTCTGGGGTTACCTAATTCTCCAATTTTAGATTACCCGCCCAGGCTCTTTCTCATCTACCCAGTTCCCTCCCCTCCCCTCCCCTCCCCTCCCCTCCCCTCCCCTCCCCTCCCCTCCCCTCCCCTCCCCTCCCCTCCCCTCCCCTCCCCTCCCCTCCCCTCCCCTCCCCTCCCCTCCCCTCCCCTCCCCTCACACTGTGCACATCTTTCTTTGCACTCCCATTAACCCCATTAACCAGATCCTTTCGCCTCTTACACCTGTTCATTTTCCACCCTTTCCAACCCCAGATTACTATTTTGAATCCCTCCTTGCTCCCCCCTCATTTTCTTCCACCCATTATCCTGCACTCTACTACATTTCACTCCCTCTCTTCCTTCTTTATCAGATTTCACATCTGCACTCTATTGATTTATCCACTTCACCTCCTGCTTTGGTTACTATCTTCATTCATTTCCCCTCAATCTGATTCATACGCCAATCATCCCTCCTCTACCTGAATCCATCCATCACTTGCTAGCTCTTGCCGCCCCCCCCTTCCTCTCAATTCTCTCAACCTGCCTTTACTCCATTATTCTGAAGGGTTCATTCCAAAATATCCTCTCTCTATTTCCCTCCACAGATGCTGTCTGACCAGCTGAATTTCTCCAGCAGTTTGTTTTTTGAACAATGTCTCAAGCACTGAATTTGAATTTGTGGATTTGCTTGTCCTGCAATCTCTGAACTTGTATGTGGCCAATGTGTACAAAATAACATCACTTATGCATATTATGGTTTCCTTGGAATGAACAACAGAAGTAATTTTCAGTAGTACAGAACAAGTTGGTGCATGTTCCCCATGCTGTGACAATGAAGGGTTAACTGAGTGCCTATTCTGCTCTTGGGGAAACATAAACATACTACTAAATGTGCAGCTTTGTTTTATTTGCTTGGCGCAATTAAACAGTAGGAGAACTAGTGAAATGAAACTTGCAATAATTAAACATTAGGCTATATTTTTTGGTACATTAACATTACAAGCAGTAAACAACATTTCAGACCGCCATCAAAGTTTTTCTAAACCATTTATTAGTAATGAGAGGAAACAAATATTCATGACTGGTGGGGTGTAGCAATGCGTCTTTGAAAGAGTTGACAACTCATACTGATGCTGAATGAACTCTGAACAAAAGAGCCTCTTTGCAGTCGGACTTCCACATATGGTAGATTTGTAGAGGGACAGTGAATATACTTTCCCATTTTTTTTTACTTTCTTAATTTCATACTGGTGATATTTATATATTTTTCCACTTACACTAAACAAACAAAAATGTTTCAACTTCTGGTAGCCTGCATCATTATTGCCACAATATCATTCAACTGAATAGCAATCAAATCCAGGCACACATTCAACTTGAGGAACACCATGGAGAATATCACACAGTGATGGTATTGCTGCAATCTGTTTAACTGAGTTAACATGCAAACAATGTGTTCTTTCTGTTTGACACAAAAATAAAAAAGCATTGGCAGCCATGAGCTGATATATCGGAGCATGGACATTCATATCATATCATATCATATCATATCATATCATATATATACAGCCGGAAACAGGCCTTTTCGGCCCACCAAGTCTGTGCCGCCCAGCGATCCCCGTACATTAACACTATCCTACACCCACTAGGGACAATTTTTACATTTACCCAGCCAATTAACCTACATACCTACATCCTACATCCTACATCCCATCAGAGGCAACAAAGCCAGTTCAGTGAATCACCAGCATGTACTAAGTACCAAAAGCTGCTGATAATGAGTGAGAGAAAATGCAGAAAGTGAGACAAAGGTCATTTTCTGAAGAGGACCATGTGGAGTTAACTGCATAAGCTCTCTCTGGCCACAGAAGGCTGTGGAAGCCAAGTTAATGCATATTTTTAAGGTGGCGATAGATAGGTTCTTGATTTTAGTACAGGTGTCAGCAGTTATAGGGAGAAGGCAGAAGAATGGGGTTGAAAGGGAAAGATAGATCAGCCATGATTGAATGGCGGAGTAAACTTGATGGGCCGAACGGCTTAATTCTGCTCCCATCACTTATGAACTCATAACTATTATGAACAAGTGAAGGCAGATGCTGAATGCAGGTCAGACTTGTTACCTTTTCTGGGGATTCATATCTATCTGGGTTCAACATTGAACAGGCGATATAAGAAAATAGGAGTAGGATTAGGTCACTCAAGCCTGTGCTGGCCTGGTCTCATCTGTTCAGTGCCAGTGTCCACAATCCCCTCTGCCCTGTCTCACCAAAGTTTGTCTTCCTCTTTGATTGTATTGGCCAGGACGCTGGGGAGAAACCCATGCTTTCCATTGATATACTTTCATGGAGCTTTCTAATTTATGTGTGAGAAGGAAGACAAAGTTTAACATTGCAACTGAAAGACAAGTCTACACACCAAGTGCAGTTAGAATAAACAAGCATTGAACATCTGATTTCAGGCTAACATTTGCTTCCCTTTTATGTTCAAACATGAAGCAAACTCCTGCTTATCGAGGAAACGTGCTACAAAGAATCTTTAAATCCAACAACAGAGCAACTGGGCAAGCCAAGATGATCATTTGTGTTGAAATATGTGGAAGAGTAAAAGCTACCATGCTTAGGAATGAAGACACATAAATCTTACTTAAAAAGAAGCTCATGCATCCTCTGTATTGACATAAAGCAAGAGAAAGTTTAAGCATGGGACAGGAAAAATATCGAGGAATGAACTCATCAATTCTTAGAAATAGTTTTGTGAGGAGTGGAATACAGATCCAACCTTTGCACATTGATTGTAATGCCAGTACAACTTCAAACTCCCTACTTATTTATGTGCCTTATGGAGGGGGAGGAGAGGTGAGAGGGGGAGGGGAGGGGGAGAGGGGGGAGAGCAGGGAGAGGGGAGGGGGAGGGGAGGGGGAGGGGGGAGAGGAGGGGAGGGGGTAGAGGGAGGGGGGAGTGGGGGAGGAGAGGGTGCTGCACGAATGCGGGAGAGGTTTGGGCTCAACGGGTCCACTTGGTCTAGTAATCTTATATGTTTCAAAAGATCCCCGCTCATACTTCTAAATTCCAGTGTAGACAAGCCCAGTCGCTCCATTTTTTCAACATATGACAGTCCCACCATCCTGGGAATTAACCTCGTAAACCTACGCTGCACTCCCTCAACAGCAAGAATGTCCTTCATCAAATTTGGAGACCAAAACTGCACACAATACTCCAGGTGTGGTCTCACTAGGGCCCTGTACAACTGCAGGACCTCTTTGATCCTATACTCAACTCCTCTCGTTGTGAAGGCCAACATGTCCTTAGCTTTCTTCACTGCCTGCTGTACCTGCATGCTTACTTTCAGTGACTGATATACAAGGACACCCACATCTTGTTGTACTTCCCCTTTTCCTAACTTGACACCATTCAGATAATAATCTGCCTTCCTGTTTTTGCTACCAAAGTGGATAGCCTCACATTTATCCACATTAAACTGCATCTGCCATGCATCTGCCCACTCAAATAACCTGTCCAAGTCACCCTGCATCCTTAGAGCATCCTCCTCATAGTTCAGACTGCTACTCAGCTTTATGTCATCTGCAAATTTGCTAATGTTACTTTTAATTCCTTCATCTAAATCATTAATGTATATTGTAAATAGCTGCGGACTCAGCACTGAGCATTGTGGTACCCCACTAGACACTGCCTGCCATTCTCAAAGGGGCCCGTTAATCCCTACTCTTTGTTTCCTGTCTGCCAACCAATTTTCCATCCATGTCAATATGGATGGAAATTTTCCAATTTTCCCTACCCCAAATACCATGTGCTCTAATACTATTCTCCTTTCTTCTCCCCATAACCTCTGACAACCGTACTAATCAAGAATCTATCTACCTTTGCCTTAAATATATCCATTGACTTGGCCTCCACAGCCTCTGTGCCAAATAATTCCACAGATTCACCACCCTCTGAATAAAGACGTTTTTTCTCATCTCCTTCCTAAAAGAACGTCCTTTAATTCTGAGCCTATGACCTCTAGTCCTTGACTCTCACACTAGTGGAAACAATCTCTCCACATCCACTCTATCCAAGCATTTCACAATTCTGTACGTTTCAATGAGGTTCCCCCACATTCTTCTAAACTCCAGCGAATATAGGTCCAGCATTGTCAAATGCTCATCATATGTTAACCTACTCATTCCTGGGATAATGTTGGTGATTGGCTACTTACATTAGCAGAAGACTAATATTGCAAGTGGCTTACACCTATCAAAGCCGGGCTGTATTGCTTAAAGCTGAACTATCATTTTTTTAAAAGGGAAGTATATTGTGGTTGAAACAGTTGCCCGTTTTCATGTGGGGAGTGAATATGACACCTGATGGAGTGAAGTAACATCTAGGTAGACACAAAATGCTGGAGGAACTCAGCAGGTCAGGCAGCATCTCAGGAGAGAATGAATGGGTGACGTTTCGGGTCGAGACTCTTGGACAAGGTGAGCTTGACAAAGCAAGATCTAAAGTAGGAAAGGTATCCTTACTGCAGTGGGCTGAGATCTTCGAGACACATATTCAAAAGGTTATGGGAGCAGAGATTTAAAGGAGACTTATTGCAGAATTCAAGCGCATGACTTGGCTGCAAGGCGCAGGAAGTTTAATAACCTTTCTCAAGCTGAAATATTTTTCCAAAAGCTTCAGAAAATTCACATTGCCCTTACATGCATTACGATCTCCAGTAATCAAGACACACACCTAGCATCCATATGCTTCACCATATTCACAGCATTTCCTTGTGCTTGATAATATTCCTGTGAAATGTCTGGGACGTTTTGTCACATTAAAGGTGCAATATACAGTAAATGAAATTTATCTGTTGCTGCACATTTCGCACCCACGACCCACAGCTTGTTCACGATGTCCGTTCTGCGATGTGACTGGCACACCACTCAAATAGACTGCACAGGAAATACTAACACATTGCCGTACATTTTCCAAGCAAAAGTAGTGCAGAAGCAGAGGCAGTGGATAGTATTATTGCATGTCCTACCCCCCCTCCCCGTCAGCAGGCAGTGCCGGTCATGAATTAGGATAATGGCTGCTGAGTCAATGTCTGCTGTTGAGCCCGATATTATCAAAAGTGGTGGTGTCCACATATCTTGTCAATTGTTTCAATCTCACTTTAACCTTAAATCTCTTCTGATTTACATGCTTCAGTTGGTGCCCACATACAATATTTACCTTCCTTTCCATCACTGCAGAACAACCTGTCTATCTCCCTTTTTCAGAAGAATGCAGACTGTCCAGGCAGCAAAGGGGCATCAATAAGATGTAGGGATTGAGGGAAATTAATCAGATAAAGACAGAATGCATTAGTTTAATGTGGCATTATGTTTGGCATAGATGTCGGGGGCTGAAGGGCCCTGCTCAGGGAGTGCATTTACGGCTGCTCGATATAGAAGGTTTTATTTAAGACATGTTTTCTTGAAGTCCTGACATGTCACACATTGCTCATCGTGGTTCAGGTTGGAAACAGCTCAATAAATTTACTGGAGTTGTGTAAACTGCTATGGGCCATTCTTTCTCTTCCTCTCCTGTCCTTCCCCATTTCTCCAGCAGCTTGTCCTACTCTATATTCCCACCACTCACTATTCCAGTCACATCTTATGGAAAGGTGGATGATTGCTCATGTGCAGGAATGGGTTTCTCTGAAGTTAAGAGAAAATCCATTACCATCTTCCACACATCGCCCTGTAGATTTTTGCCAAAGGATAAAAACAACAAGCACTACAGAACCAAAGCAAAACCAGCCATGAGCAACTGATGGCCCCCTTTAACACCGGTGGTCTTTGTTGCCATCATGCACGTATGATGACTGTAACTGTAAGCTCCAAAGTGGCATCTCTGGCATCAATTTAACCTAACATGTTGATTCATGCCATGTTCTGCTTGCATTCTTCCAAAACAAAATGCCATGACGTGCAATGTTCCCCTCATGAATCAAGTGTTAAGCCAAACATTCCTCATAAATATTTGCAGACACTGATGTTTTGATTTGCAAGTACACTTATAATGTCCAAGAAACTGGTGCTAATGATCCATATTTTCATGGGATTAAATTTCTTGTAATCAATTTCAGTTACAAACAAAAGGTTTTTTGAAGGTTGACTTATTTTCACTGCTTTCAATCACCCCATCATTGCCCTGTAGTTACAAGGACAGAACATAATTAGATTATTATTGAATACAACATTATCCAATTCTTATGTCGCAATTGATAAATCTGTTTGAAAAAAAACTTTAACTGTAATGAATGTAAACAAGAAGGGGCATTTTAAGCAGACATAAAAGGGACAGATTGCATTAGACGGTGATGGCATTTACAGTTCATAAAACATAGAAAAATAGAGCACAGAAACAGGCCCTTCGGCTCATGATATAACATGAAAATGATGTCAAATTAAACGCATGCCTTTGGCCTGCACATGATCCATTTTCCTGCATATTCATGGACTTAAATACCATTAACATACCTGCTTCCATGTCAGCCCCTGACAGTGCATTCCAGGCACCCACTGTTCTCTGTATAGAAAACTTGCCCCACACATCTTCTTTAACCTTTCTCCCTCTGACCATAAAGCTATGGCCTCTAGTATTTGACATTTCCTTCCTGGAAAATATCTTTCAAGTGTTTACCCTATCTGCACCTCTCATTGTTTTAGAGAATGTCTCCTCTCAGCTTCAGGCCATCCAGAGAAAACAATCCAGGTGTGTCCAAGTTTCCCTTATAATTAATACCCTTTAATGCAGAGAATATCCTGGTAAATCTCCCCTGCGCCCTCTCACCCTTCCTTCAATGGGGTGATGAGAACTGCACAATTTGCAGGTTCAATTTGCTCATAAACAGTTCAAATGATAAAGGAAACACAGATGCACATTATATTCAATAAATCGAGCTTCCAGCATCTGTTACCCAAATTATAATGATGGTGATATCAGCTCCACATGTAATGATGGCCACGCCTTGATTGCATTTATCATTAATGCAAACTGCTGAGTCCATTTGTGGTCTCAGAATGATTCATAATTTTTTTAGATGTTTGCATGTTAATCAGCACTTTTTAAAAGCTCGTAAACATATATATATATATATATATATATATATATATATATATATATATATATATATATATATATATATAAATATATGTGTGTGTGTGTGTGTGTGTGTTTGGGCCCAACGGGTCGACGGTCTATATACATATATATATATATAGACCAAGTCGACCCGTTGAGCCCAAACCTTTCCTGCATTGGTGCAGCACCCTCACCTCCCCCTCCCCCCTCCCCTCCCCTCCCCCTCCCCCCTCCCCTCCCCTCCCCCTCTCCTCCCCCCTACCCCCCCTCTCTCTCCCCCCTCTCTCCCCCCTCCCTACCCCCCCCCCCCCTCTCTCCTCCCTCCCCCCCTCCACTAGCTTTAACCCTGCCTTCAAATTCATCTGGACTATCTTATACACCTCTCTGCCCCTTTCTCAATCTCCCTTTCTCCATCATGAGAGAGAGACTATTGACAAACATCTATTACAAACATACCGACTGCCATTGTTACCAAATCTACATTTCTTCGCACCCTGCCCCTTGCAAAGATGCCATTCCCTACTCTCAGTTCCTCCATCTCTGCCGCATCTGCTCCCAAGATGCGGTGTTCCATACTAGGACATATGAGATGTCCTCATTCTTCAGGGAATTTGGGTCCTCCCATCTGTCACAGATGAGGCCCTCACATGTGTCTCCTCTGTGACCTGTAGATCTACTCTCGCTCCCCCTCCCTCCAGACGCAACAAGAGCAGAGTGCCCCAGGTCCTCACCTTTCACTCCACCATCTTCCGAATCCAACATATTATCCTCCAACATTTCAGTCACATCTGAAGGGATCCCACCACTAATTACATCTTTCCATCTCCACCCCTTTCCACCTTTCTGCCTGATTTCATTTGGGTCCGGCCCTGATTGGTGCTGGTCTTTTATCGCCTCCAACTCTTCATCCCCCCCCACCTCCTACTTCCAGCCATAAGAAGGCTCCCGACCTGAAACACCACCCATCCTTTTCCTCCAGAAATGCTGCCTGACCCACTGAATCACTCCAGCACTTTGTGAATCAAACTTAGCTGTGTCTTTGCATCAAACTTAGCTATGTCACTATGCGAGTAGAACAATATGACTGCCCCAAATGGGCTTTTCAGGAGCCTTAACATGCATAACCAATTATGAGGCTGTTTCACAAAATGAATGAACCTTTTTGCTAAAATGAGCCCAAAATTATGTAAAATGTGTTTACTACAGGGATGTAGAAGCAATGGTAGACATTGAGCCAAAAGCACATTGTTTAATCTGCCAAAGGCAGAGAAAATCTTATTGAAAGAATATTGTCCAAGGAACTATAAGATGACTTTAATCCAGTCATTGGGGAAAAAAACCCTAAAATATATAAATTTGAAACACGAAGCCAGAAGCAAGGCAACATAATTTCTGAGTATATATTGTTTCATTAAAGATATTATCTTTGTAATTGTGGAGCCCATTTAGATTGTGCCACTGGGATATCAGATTGGTTGAGATGGACTGAGCGGAGGTGTTCAGAAAAACGATCGACGAGCCTCCACTTGGTCTTGTCGGTGTAGAGAAGTTGACATCTGGAGCAGCGCATACAATAGATGAAGTAGGAGGACGTGCAGGTGAACCTCTGCCTCACCTGGAAAGACTGTTTGGGTCCTTGGATGGAGTCGAGGGGGGAGGTAAAGGGATAGGTGTTGCATCTCCTGCGGTTGCAGGGGAAAGTACCTGGGGATGGGGGGGTTTGGGTGGGAGGTGACGAGTGGACAAGAGAGTTTGGAGGAACAGTCTCTGCGAAAAGCAGAAAGGGGTGGGGCTGGGAAGATGTGGCCAGTGGTGGGATCCCGATGGAGGTGGCAGAAATGTTGGAGGATAATTTGTTGCATGCGACGGCTGATGGGGTGAAAGGTGAGGACAAGGGGGACTCTCCTTGTTACGAGTAAGGGAAGGGGGAGCATGAGCGGAGCTGCGGGATATTGAGTAGACCCTAGTAAGAAAGTGTTGATTATCAATCAGGGCATTGACATGTAAATTGATACAGTCACAGACAAATCAAATGAGTAAAGACATTTAATCCACAAAGCACAGCCATATATCCTTGATAGAAAGCACCATTAAATGGGAAACTTACTGATGGTGTTTCAGAGGCTTTAGGGCAAATGAAGTGCACGGTGCAACACAATGGTTCATGACTACAACATCTCAATATTGTAAAACTAACTATGAAAGCAGACTACTTTAATGGAGAAGGACTGACTAAGACAATGCAAACTAGGTGGGCAAACTCTTCTTGATGTGGTCTCGGTGGAGTTTTTACTAACAATACCTGATTATCCACACACAAGTACTGGACTCCACCTAAATGAAGTCAAATTATATTAGTATTACAGGTACAATGTAATAGGAAATGAAAGTTAAATAAATGTCTATTTTTATATTAAATAATGTACTTTATTTTGAAGGTTCATGCTAATGCCCACTTAATAGGTAAAATTAGAGGGTATCAACAATGAAATAAAGCCTGTAAATGTAAGATTACATATTGTATGATTCCTTCCAGTTTTTGCAACTGCAGAGACTCCATTGCATCACCAGTTGTAAAAAATATATACAGAAAGAATTTGGAATAGGGAACAGCAAAATATATAAAACATGAACATAAAAAAACAATAGCAAGTGACGCTTCCCAATTTTAATACTACACTGGAATTGAAATTGGCTTGTGATGTATAAATTCAAGGCCCGGTGTGAAGATACGTCATATTATGAATGATGAGCACCTGAAACACATTGCTTAGGCTTCATATTCTAACATGAATCACTTATGCATGAATTGAGAAGGAAGCATTTAGAATGGTATTTAAAATCATGAAATTACATGTTGTTAGCAGATGCTGTTTCCTAATAATAGTCACAAGCCATTAATGTTGAGAGTAGGCCATAAACAGGCATCAAGGATGCAAACATGTGCAATCCTTTTATTGCAGTATGGTGATATAATCTAGTTCAAAAGCACCAATAACATCTTTGCGTAAACTCTGTTGCGGATCCAAGATGAGAATGCAGATGTAAGAAATGGAAATAGTATCTACGCATCGTGTGTTGTCGAAGATAACTTTCCAGCAAACAAATCTGAAATTTCAGACTGGCCGATGTTGAAAAAGATCAAAGAACATAGATTTAAATGGTCAGAATTTGACAAAGTACAGCTGGGGGACTGGTCTGTCCCACAAATTTCAAAGAGAATTGTCATGGAAGCAGGAGCCTGTAAGAACATAATATGGGAATATTCTCTGACATTCAATGAGGTCATATTTTGATCTTTAAACTCGATCCCACCTTCTTACACTAACCCATATTCCTTGATTCCTTTAATATCCAAATATATATATATTTCTACTTTGAATGCCTGAGCCAATATTTTGAGAATGTGACGTTTGGTTCCAGATGCCGCAGGGACGGGAATCCTAAACATACCCTGTCAAGACTCATTGCGGTTTTTGTATGTTTCAAATAAATCATCCTTCATTCTGGTAAAGAGCACAAGTCCAATGTGCTTAATCTATCCTCACTGGACAAATCTGTCATCTCAAAATGATGATTTTATTCTTAGATAGAGAGTTGAGATGTGTACACAAGATACCATATGTAGGGCTTATTTTTACACTATTTTTAGCACATTTTTGATTACTTATTCATATTTAACGATCTGGTTATCACTGAGAACAAGCATTTGCTGCCGTTGAACTGAGTGATTTTCCAGGCAATTTAAAAGTCTGCCAGATTGGTGGGCCTGAAGTCACCTAAATGCCAGACCAGATAAGGATGGCAGATTTCCTCCCCAAAGGTCAACAGTAAACATTTTTGTTCTGAACAATCCAGTCATTTTATTGTTATCATTACTACCAACTATTTTTTCAACAAAATTTCTAGTTAAAAATCCATATCTTTTGAGATGGAAGTTAAATTTGATCTCTGTAATTACGAGTCTGCTAACTTCATCAATGTGCCAATGTGCCATCACATTTGATACATGGGTCGCGTGCCACTACTGATTATTCTGTTTATATGTTCAGGTCCTTAAGCGCATGCTATGATTTATTAGCAGATGTCATTTCTGACAGGAGCCCGCATTTTCTAGTCTACTCTGTTCGCAAACTTCATGAACCAGACTGATACCAAACATTTTCTTGTTCCTTCATACCACCTGGCTTCAAATAAAGCAGCTGAGAGGTCAGTCAGAATTGTTAAAGCTATCAGAAATCAAGCATTGAATGGATAATCGGAACTCAGCATTAAATCACTTTTTAACTGAGGAAGAATTGAGAACATGGTTAAGCCTTTTTCAATCAGAATTTGGTTTATTTGGTTGACCAGAAGCAGCTAAATCAGAAAAATCAATTAAGGCATGTCTAATAATGTAGTATGGAAATATATTGCATTGTTGCATAGCACCAGTAAAATAAATAAGTAATAATTTATCAGAGGATTTTGGGATTAGGATTTGATAAAAACGAACACAGGTTAGAATTGGAATTCATTTGTGTCAGATTAATTAAGTCAAGTCAAGTCAAATTTATTTGTCACATACACATACACGATGTGCAGTGAAATGAAAGTGGCAATGCCTGCGGGTTGTGCACAAAAAAGAATTACAGTTACAGCATATAAATAAAGTTAATAAGTTACTATTAGTGTCGACAAAAATTTAGTCTCTGGGGTTATAAAAGTTGACAGTCCTGATGGCCTGTGGGAAGAAGCTCCGTCTCATCCTCTCCGTTTTCGCAGCGTGACAGCGGAGGCGTTTGCCTGATCGTAGCATCTGGAACAGTCCGTTACTGGGGTGGCAGGGGTCCCTCATGATCTTGCTTGCTCTGGATCTGCACCTCCTGATGTATAGGTCCTGCAAGGGGATGAGTGTAGTTCCCATGGTGCGTTCTGCCAAACGCACTACTCTCTGCAGGGCCATCCTGTCCTGGGATGTTTTTCAAACTTTAAAAATAATTTTCTGAATTATGTTGCATGTACTGTTTTGCTGAATAATATGATGAACATTTGACCTCAAGAGTTGAGGGATTTCAGAGTTATGAGAAATAGACATTATCTTAATTGAAATAAATTTCTAAGAGACTGTCCAAGCAGGACCTTTGTGCATGAAATAATTATTTCTATGGCTAAAGCATTGGAGAGGACTCAGAGGATTTTAACAGGATATAGCCTGGGATGGGCCATTTGACATTTACTACAACAGTTAATGTGATTGGCTAATTGATAATAAATGTGCTGGAAAGCATGCAGGACCAGAAATCTGGAACCCCGTTCAGGCAAGGTAACATAGATTTAATGTCTTCTAATTCCTTTGTCTATGAAGGTCGTGTGCCATAATGATCCCATTAGGTTCCTAATAAAGCCTTTTGTCTATTTACTTCTTTTTGTTTTATTAGGGAACAAGTCCAAAAATCCTTCAAGATGACATCACAGATCAAGAAGATGGTCAAGAAGACATGTATGATATTAGCAGGAATTTGAAATATAAGAGCAGGGAGGTTATGGTAAAATATTCTAAAACCTCGATTAAATCACAGCTACAGTAAGTGTGCAGTTCCTATTGTCACACCACAGGAAGGATGTGGTTGCATTGGAGAGGATTCAGAGCATTTTCACCAGGATTTTGGTCTCCTAGTTTGAGGAAGGACATTCTTGCTATTGAGGGAGCTCTGCATAGGTTCACCAGGTTAATTCCTGGGATGGCGGGTCTGACATAGTGAGGCCCACCGGAAATTGGAGGAACAGCACCTCATATTTCGCCTGGGCAGCTTGCAGCCCAGTGGTATGAACATCGACTTCTCCAACTTTAGGTAGTTCCTCTGTCCTTCTCTTCCCCTCCTCCCTCCCAGATCTCTCTCTATCTTCCTGTCTCCACCTATATCCTTCCTTTGTCCCGCCCCCCTGACATCAGTCTGAAAAAGTGTCTCGACCCGAAACGTCACCCATTCCTTCTCTCCCGAGATGCTGCCTGACCTGCTGAGTTACTCCAGCATTTTGTGAATAAATACCTTCTTTAAGCATGTGAGATCTTTACCTTGGATTTCACCATGTATGATTGTCAAGAATGTCTTGAATTGAATTTTGATGTGAAATACTTTTTACTGAATAAGAAATTGTCTTTGAGATGGATAGAGTCTGCTGATTTTCTTGTGACTGGTCTTGGACTGTTGTGAGCTCACTCCTTAGCACAGACTTTAAAGACCTTATATCACTGATGGTCCCAGGACCTGTGTTTTGAAGTAGTATTTATGATGCTTGGATTTCTGACAGGATCTGACTGTGCACCTTCTGCAAGCTTTAACTTCAGTGAATCTGAACTTCAGCCAAATGAAAATGTGAGAGATATCACACATCCTAGTTGTTCTGTCCGACCACAGGCAACGTGTATACTTCCTATTTAAGTTGTTACCTTGCTGTCTGTGAGACTATGCTGCCTACCTTCACTGATGTGCTGCAATCTTGAGAGGAACACTAGTGCAATATGTGAGGTTTGAAGAACAGTATGTGATACATTTAAATACCAATTGAGGGAATTAACAGCTCAAAAACTTTAACACATGGATTCAGTGTTATAACACCATGAAACAGTTACTTCACACTGAGAACAATTTGGCAATGCAAGATAAAACCAGAATTAATCAATACTGCACAGCACTGGGAAAAAATTGCACTGGTAATGCAAAAACCATAGCATGTGCATTGAGAATAACTCAATAGTAAATTCAAAGCTAAAGCACATTACACAAATGAAATGTACCATACTATACATTGCAAAGGAAGCCAATTATCATATAAAACGCTGCTAGTTTGATAGCAGTTAGCTTATCATCACTGTGATTTGATGCTAGACTAGTTTTGAGATGTGAAGCTGCTGCAAGCTGTGGCACAGCAAATACTTCAATCTGGTTCACAGGACTTTGGCTCAGGAACTGGCTACACTGATAATCATATTTGATAAGCATATTATATTAGAAAGTGATTCTGTAACAAACATATAAAAGAAGAGTGTGTTTGCAATGATCAACGTTGTCCCAGATTTTGATAGAGCAAGACATATTTTGGCATACCACATTAGTTAACAATTTTCACACATAGAGTCATAGATTCATAGAGTGATACAGTGGGGAAACAGGCCCTTCGGCCCAACTTGCCCACACCGGCCAATATGTCCCACTGGGTACACTAGTCCCACCCACCTGCGCTTGGTCCATATCCCTCCAAACTTGTCCTATCCATCCATGACATGTTGAAGCTTGAACATGTTATGGCCAATGTTGCTAACTGTGCAAGTAGATAATGATGCAGTGAGAGCACCAGGGATTCTCAGGCTTTGAACAGTGTGTCTCCTTAACTAATACATTTAAAGGACTGCAAAATTAACAGAAAATGAATTGAGAAGCAATATGAACTAGATTGTATTTTTGGTAACAAATTAAGCAAAGGAGAAGAAAACCAGGGGAATAAATGTTGGATTGAAAGAGAAAAACAAAAAAGGTAAATGTACAAATTGTTTTGAAAGAATAAGTATGACATTTTTCTAGTATGGATGAACAATAGGCACATTATTAAAACTGATTGTACTGTTATTTTTTTAGCATTTTTACAAAGACAGTTATGGAAGAATGTACATCTGGTAGCAACTCAAATAAGGCATGATTCTCAAAGCACCTATTATGTCTTCTTTGAAACAAGTCGGTGTTCAATGTTTTACATTGATGGTAGGCATCATTCAGACATAGTATATTTTCTGCAGATTATGAACGTGTCTAAGAATATGTGAAAAATATCTTCAGGTGCATCAAAAATGATGGCCATCCAACAGTAGCACCCAAATTTGTAATAAGATGTTTTGCAACACAAGTTATTGCAGCTTAATTTATAGTTGCAGATTAGAAGGTCTTATATCGAATGTTTATTGTCAATAATATTTTTGTGCTCATGTGACAAAACTGATGGAATACCAATCTGTTCTCTGTCGGGTATGGGACATCGACCAGCTCCTTCTTTCCAGTAACCTAGATCCACTTTTACTGTTAACAGTTTCACAATTTACAGCTGTCACAAATCATAGTCACAGAGCCACACAGCTCTGACACAGATCCTCTGGACCAACGAGTCTTGTTTTATTCTCCCCACATTCCCATCCATCATCACCTGCTACTCTGCCTCCACCCTGCTGACAGACCCGAGTGTGCCTGTTTCCACGATCTCTATGCAGAAGTAAGATCGTCCTTCCTGAGGGTGAACCTGCGGAAAGCAAATGGATGTGGATGGAGATCCTGGCCGTGTGCTTAGGAGCTGCGCGGACCAACTACTGGGAATGTTCACGGACATCCTTAATCTGTTACTACTCCGTTCTGAGATACCCTTCTGCTTGAAGTTGACCACTTTCTTTCCAGTGCCAAAGAAAAGCAAGATCTCATGCTTTATTGACTACTTGACACCCACCATGATGAAGACGTTCAAGAGGCTGGTTATGGCACACATTATCTCCAGCCTACAAAGCAGCCTTGATCCAGGGCTTGATGCACTGCTGTTCGCCTACTGCCACAATAGGTCCACAGCTGATGCCATGTCCGTGGCCCTACATTCAGCCCTGGAACAGTTGGATAACAAGGATCCCTACATTAAACGCCAATTCATTGACCACAACTCTGCTTTCAATGTCATTATCCCAACCATCGATGTCCACATTCGTGGAATTTGGAGTCAGCACTCCACTCTGCAACTGGATCCTTGACTTCCTGACCTGCAGACCACAATCAGTGAGAATAAGTGACAAATCATCCTGCTTGGTAATCCTGAACATTGGTGCTCCACAAGGATGCGTTCTCAGCCTCCTCTTATACTCCATATACACTCACGACTGTGCAGCCAAATACTAATTCAACTCAATTGAGAACCTTGTAACTTGGTGCCAAGACATCAACCTCTCTCAATGTCAGCGACAAAGGAGATTGTGATTGGTAGGAAGCAATTATACCACAGTATAAATTGATGTCAAATTAGAAATGGTCGGAAGCTTTAAGTTCCAAGGAATAAATATCACCAGCAATTTGTCCTGAACCAGCCACATCAAAGCTGTGGCCAAGTAAGCACCCCAACACCCTTACTTCCTTAGAAGGCTTAGGAAGTTTGGCATGTCCCCAACAACCCTCACCAACCTCTACAGATGCACTTAAAGAAAACATACTGTTGCGATGTGTCACAGCCTGGTTTGGGTGCAACTCCATCTAACACTGCAAGTAATTGCAGGAACTTGTGGATGTAGCCCAGACCATCACATAAACCAATCTCCTTTCCATTAACCTGATTTACACCACGCTGCCTTGGCAAGGCCACCAGCATAATCAAGGACCAGTCTCACCCCAGTCACTTCCTCTTCTCCCCTCTCCCAACAGGCAGGAGATACAGAAGTTTGAAAACACCCAACTCCAGTTTCTGGCACAGTTTCTTCCCACCTGTTATCAGGCAACTGAGCGGTCCTTTCATCAGCTGGAGTGCAATCCTATCATATCATATCATATCATATATATACAGCCGGAAACAGGCCTTTTCGGCCCACCAAGTCCGTGCCGCCCAGCGATCCCCGTACATTAACACTATCCTACACACACTAGGGACAATTTTTACATTTACCCAGCCAATTAACTTACATACCTGTACGTCTTTGGAGTGTGGGAGGAAACCGAAGATCTCGGAGAAAACCGACGCAGGTCACGGGGAGAACGTACAAACTCCTTACAGTGCAGCACCCGTAGTCAGGATCGAACCTGAGTCTCCGGCGCTGCATTCGCTGTAAAGCAGCAACTCTACCGCTGCGCTACCGTGCCGCCCTGACCTTCCCATCTATCTCATTGGAGACCTTTGAATATTCTTTAATTGGATTTTATTGGACTTAAATGTTTTAATTTGGACTAAATATTGTACCCTTTATCCGTTATCTTTACACTGTGGAATGAATGCTTGATTGTATTCATGTCTAGTCTTTTTTTTGACTGGATAGCACACAAACAAAAGCTTTTCACCGTATCTCAGTACATGTGACCATAATAAACTAAACTAAACTAAATCCTTTTCCTCCCTTCCCCAATCCCCACCTCACTCACTAATTTACAATGGCCAATTAACTTAACATGCACACGTTTGGGATGTGAGAGAAAACCAGAGCAGTTCTACTCGAGCAATCCCACATAGTCACATAGAAAACATAAACTCCACACACAGAGAACTAGAGGTCCCTGTTGAACCCAGGCTGCTAATGTTGTGAGGTGGCATATTTATACTGTAAGTTGCATCACTCTACTGTGCTACATGAAGCACAATGGAAGTAAAATTAATAAATGTTAAACAAACAGGGACACGCGGGTGGAACTGGCAAACACATGGTCAATGAATTTAATACAATGAATTGTGAAGTGATGAATTTTGGTCAAAAGGAGTGGGCGAGCTAATATGATGAAAAGTTCCAAAGTGTGTGTTGGAACAGGTATTCCTGATTGAATTTGTGTATGTCTTTGAAACTTGCAGGGCAGTTTGAGAAAACAAATTAAAACAGCAGATGGGATCCAAACTGATTGATAGTGTACAAAAGTGAGGGAGTTGTGATCAATACTAATAAACTACATGCATTGGGTGAATTGTTTATAATTTCCAGTCACCAACTTCAGGAAAAGTGTAAAGGTAAGAAAATAAATCACTTATATGAAAGAAGGACCAATGTTACTGTGAAATGTTGGATTTGTTTTTCTCATTGGAATTGGGAAGATTGAAAGCAGATTTGACAAATGTATCCATAATAAAGAGGGATTTTGACATAATCAGACAACAAAACTGATTTCTTTGTGGATAGTATTGAGAGCTACAAGACACAGATTTAAAATGAGCACAAAAGGAGGGAATAGAAACATAGAAACATAGAAACATAGAAACATAGAAAATAGGTGCAGGAGTAGGCCATTCGGCCCTTCGAGCCTGCACCGCCATTCAATATGATCATGGCTGATCATCCAGCTCAGTAACCTGTACCTGCCTTCTCTCCATACCCCCTGATCCCATTCGCCACAAGGGCCACATCTAACTCCCTCTTAAATATAGCCAATGAACTGGCCTCAACTACCTTCTGTGGCAGAGAATTCCACAGACTCACCACTCTCTGTGTGAAGAAATGTTTTCTCATCTCGGTCCTAAAAGACTTCCCCCTTATCCTTAAGCTGTGACCCCTGGTTCTGGACTCCCCCAACATCGGGAACAATCTTCCCGCATCTAGCCTCTCCAACCCCTTAAGAATTTTATATGTTATACGTAGGAGAAAAAAAAGTTTTACGCACTGTGTGGTTAGCATCTGGAAACCACCGGCTGGTGGGGTAGTGGAGGAAGATTCAACTTGTCTGTTAACATTAAATTAGATTAGTCCTTAAAATAAAAGTCAATTTCAAAGCTTCGAGAAAAGTCTATCAGAGAGATTGGCTGCATTACTCTTTGAGAGAGACAGGATAGATTTGAAAGGAAAGAATGGCCTTCTTTTCTGCTTTTGTTTAATCAATTCAAGAATTTCAATTTTGATTACATAATCAGTTTATATTACATTTCTTATGCCTGAAAAAAATGCTTCAATAAAACTCAGGAGTCTGGAACTCTTTGGAAGTCCTGATGTGGGATCTCGATCAAACATATTGATTATCCTTCTGCCTCCATAGATACTGCTTGATCCATTGAGTTCCACCAGCAGAAGGTACACACTGCTGGGATATCTCAGAGGTTCAGACAGTATCTCAGGAGAATATAGATAGTGATGTTTCAGGTGGAGGGAGACCTTTCATCAGACTGATTGTTCCACCAGCAGATTGTTTTTAGCTCCAGGTTTCAGCATCTGTAATTTACTGCGTTTCCACTTTTTTTACCCCTTTGCTTTACGTTCACCTTAATTACATTACCTCCACCCCAACCTCTGGCAAAGCTGCTATTCATTATCCTCAATGTCTCTGTCTCCATTGATCCTGCTCTCAAGAAGAACCTTTTTATTATAGGACATCCGAGATATCCTTTTTTCAGTGAATGTGGTTTCATCCCTGCTGCTGTGGATGGAGCCCTCACCCATGCCTCTTTTGTGTCCACAGTTCTGCTTTTGTCCCCCTTCCCCCCAGATGGAAGAAGGATAGAGTTCTACTTGTTCTCACCTTTCACCCAACAGCCTCCATAACCACTACATCATTCTCTGACATTTCCATCACCTTCAACGTGATCCCACCACCAGTCACAACTTCCAATCATCCCCCATTCCATTTTCCTTAGCGACCACTCCCACCACAACTCCTTGGTTCGCTCATCCTTCCCCACCCAATGCATCCCTCTCCAAGTACATTCCCCTCACCTTTCCCAACTCTTCCTCTCTCATTGCGTCCAGTGATGCCAACAGCCCTTCCACGTGAGACAGAAGATCACGTGCACATCTTCCAGGCTGCCTATTGCATTTGTTGCTCCTGATTAGGCCTCCTTTACGTGGGCGAGGCTAAGTGTAGATTTGGCAACCATTTTGCTGAACGCTTTCGCTCTGTCCACCAAATCTGGCTTTGGTCTCCTCTCACCTCTTTCCACCTATTACTTGCAAGGCTTTGCCCAATCCCACCTTCTATTTTCCGGATTTCCCTCTTCCCCATCAAAATCAGTCTGAAGGAGGGTCCCAACTTGAAAATGCCAGACTGCATTTATCCCATGTAATGTTTCCATTCTTGAAACACAGGTATCAGGTCCCAGGGTAGTTCTAAACTGAATGATTCTTAAATGATCTTACTTGTAGATTATTCCAGTAATCATCAAGTTCATGTCCAGCAGGACAAACACCTGCTGCCCATCCACTTGCACCACAACCCGCTCATGACTTGTTCTTTATAATTAGAGAAAAATATTAGCAATCCTACCTGGCAACAAAATTACAATACCTTTTCCATTTAATCCAATATTAACTCCCTTGGCATAATTGTGTGCCAATCCACATATCAATAAACATCCAATAAGCATCCAATTGAAACTCTACCGACGTTAAAGAGCTTTGTTGTCCCTGCGGAACTGAGCGTAAAAATCCCAATGTTCAGTTCTCAGCAGCTGTAGGATGGGTGAATATTCTGAGTGAGCTTTTAAATGATAATTCACTCAAATTTCCACTATACTGGTTCAGTCAAAATTGACTACTTGTGGTAGAGAATTATCAAAAATGTTTGCTGTTGTCCCAAGGGACAATCCAAGGAATAGTTATTCCCACAAGCTTGTGTGTGCAAAGCTGATAAAACAGCACATTTATTTTTGCCAGCAGAGTAATGATCTTTTAACAATTGTTTACAATTTCATCTCTGTGATGTTATATAGTGGTAGCATTCTGGGTTCTGACTGAACCAGGGAAATTTGGTGTTCTTTATAAAAATAATATATTTTTCTTGGCATAAATTTCATACTCCAGGAAGATGTGAAGGTTGGCTAATGTTTCATTATACAAATGCTGCAAATAGGTAAATTATTCTGAAAGAAACCACAAAAACAGATGCTCCCCGACTTACGATGCTTTGACTTCCGATATTTCGACTTTACGATGGTACAAAATTCATACACATTCATTAGAAACCGTACTTCGAATTTTGAATTTTGATCTATTCCTGGGCTTTTCCCAAACTCGCAGACCTCCGCTGCCACCGCCGCTGCCGCCCCATTATCTCTCTCCTCAGCCCGGCCACAAGATCAACATTTACCTGCCGTCGCAGCTGCAGCAGCGTCACTCAAACGGCCTCCTGGGTGCGTGCGCCGGTTAGCGAGGAGGCTTCTGGGAGCATTAAATGCATTTTGGACATGATATTTTCTGTTTACGTTGGGTTTGTCGGAACGTAACCCCATCGTAAGTTGAGGAGCATCTGTACCTTTGAAATTATGATTTTGTTGTGGTCTATTTTCAAATTCCTACCTCGACAGAAGCATTTGCATTTAAATGTAATCATATATCCATGTTGAATTATTTGTAACATTTTTATACACGTTTTTTTCATCAAGAAATACTTACAATGTGATCTTTGTTAACATTTAGCCCATTGGATTCAATATTTTAGCCTGCTGAGGGAGGACAAGAAAGTTTCTAAGGCTATGAATCAAGCTTATCACTACATCCTACTTTCACAGTATTTCAAGGCCCAGTAGATGTCTCAGATGTTGAAGGTCTGGGAATAGTCGTCTGTTTGTGCTTTTTTGTCAGCTGAATGTTAAAGAGACAAATATCCATGCCTTTTCTCATGTATTTCAGCTGTCAGCCTTGTAGCGCAGAAACAGATCAGAACCAGTGCCTGATTCTGCAGATCCAATGGGGAAGACTAGGAATCCCTTTGGAAACTGCTGGACTGAGGTGAGTCGTTGCAGAGATGAAAATATTGTGGCAAAGTGTTGGGTAGGGCAGGGGTGGGCAAATGACAGGCATCTGCCAAAAATGATAGATATTTGATCTGTCTATCAAGAAGACAGACTATTATCTGAATGATGTCAGATTAGGAAAAGGGGAGGTGCAACGAGACCTGGGTGTCCTTGTACATCAGTCACTGAAAGTAAGCATTGCAGGTACAGCAGGCAGTGAAGAAAGCAAATGGCAAGTTGGCCTTCATAGCGATAGGATTTCAGGCTCGGTGCAAGGAGGACCTACTACAGTTGTACAGGGCCTTGGTGAGACCGCACCTGGAGTATTGTGTGCAGTTTTGGTCTCCTTGTTTGAGGAAGGACATTGTTGCTATTGAGTGAGTGCAGCGTAGGTTCACCAGGTTAATTCCCGGGATGGCAGGACTGACATATGATGAAAGAACGGATCGACTGAGCTTGTATTCACTGGAATTTAGAAGCATGAGAGGGAATCTTATAGAAACATATAAAATTCTTAAGGGATTGGGCGGGTTAGATGCAGGAAAAAATGTTATTGATGTTGGGGGAGTCCAGAACCAGGGGTCATAGTTTAAGAATAAGGTGTAGGCCATTTAGGACTGAAATGAGGAAAAACATTTTCACCCAGAGAGTTGTGAATCTGTGGAATTCTCTGCCACAGAAGGCAGCAGAGGCCAATTCACTGGATGTATTCAAGAGAAAGTTTGATATAGCTCTTAGGGCTAACGGAATCAAGGGAGAAAGCAGGATCGGGGTACTGATTCTGGATGATCAGCCATGATCATATTGAATGGCAGTGCTGGCTCGAAGGGCCGAATGGCCTACTCCTGCAACTATTTTCGGTCTATGTTTCTATGTTTAACAGAGTCAGAATATGTGTTACAAGTTTTTGTATCCTGACCAGAAACCAGGCCTGGCCATCAACAACAGCCTATCTGCATAAGTTAAAAGGTCATTCACTGAATTGCCAGAGGGAAGAACCGGGAGAAGGGTAAATCTCTGACATTTCCTGTTTGTGTATCCTCTTCCAGCAACACTTCCTCCTTGTTTGTGGAAGCTAAATATCAACAAGGCCAACTGGGAACCAGCAGGAATGTGAATCAGGCATTGCATCTGATTTAAAATAAAAACAAAAACTGCTGGATAAACTCAGCAGTTCGGGCAATATCTGTGGAAGGAGAAACTGTTAATGTTTCAGGCATCAGACCATTCATCAGAAAAGTTTTGATCATGGGTCTTCAACTTGTTAGTATTGGTTGAATGGTTATGAAGAACAAAATAGGAAATACTTTCAATATGTAGATGATGAGTCAAACAAAAAGAACATATTAAAGATTTTTTTAAATATTAGACACCAGCATAAAGCTATGCTGGATGTATTTTCTGTGAATTGAACAGGATTCTTGTTGGAGATGGTGTAAAGCATAACTTTGGATGATAAAGAGCAACGTTAATGTTGCAATAAAATTTAACAATGTAATTTACAGCAAAACCTCATAAATCTTTGATGTGCCATGTTTTGTTTAGTAATGACAGACCGAATAGAATAATCAGAATGACTTTTAGCTGGAACCTCTGTTGTGATATATCGAAGATAGACACAAAAAGCTGGAGTAACTCAGCCGGACAGGCAGCATCTCTGGAGAGACGGAATGGTTGACATTTCGGGTCAAGACCCTTCTACATCAGTGTTCTTAAGGGTCGTCATTAACTGTACTCTTTCCCCATATATTCGATCTCCCAATGTGCACCATTTCACATTTGCCTTATTAAACTCCATCTGTTTAAAACAACATGGATGTAAATGTAAATAGGTTTGTCAGAAAATTGGTGGATTTGTTGATATTTCATTTCTTTGGTTGAGAGATAAATATTTGGTAGGAGACCATGGATATCTCCCAGGCCATTAATGAGGGAAATAAGGTAGCATGTATACTTACAAAAGTTGGTTAGGTATGAAAGTATGTCGTCTATTGGGAGATAGATATGGATTCAAACCTGGAGGGTGAAAAGGTTCAAGTCACATTATATCTTGACATGCAAACGTATAGGCATTCCTTCAACACCAGTGTGTCAAATTTCAGAGTGACTGTGAGAGTACTTTCATCAGAAGGGCTACTGTGTTTCAAGAAGGATGTTCACAGCCACTTTCGCAAGGGTAATTTTGTATTGGAAATAAATGGTTTCCACTCATATCCTCATCTGTAAATTAATAAAATTGTTTTAATATTTATAACTGTTTTATGGCCAAACTTTAGCAAGAGGCCTCCATTCTTGATGTGAAAAGTCAAGAAATGCAGTTGGAGGATGGTCATGGTTTTCAAGAGCTCACTGATTACTAAATACTTCATTTTCTTATGACTGAATGTTTTTGTTTCACTAGTTCTCAGCAGAGAGAATATAAACACAACTAACATTATTACCAATGTATTTTCTGAAATGTCACATATTGTGTTTAATTTTCATACACTATCTTATGGGATGGCACATAAATGAAAGCCAATGGCAGATGATGAGATCACCATCTACTTTATTTTATTGGATTGCAAGTGACCTTTTAGGCCAGTAAAGTATTATAATGAGAGCAACCCAAATGAAATACAAAAAATCTTCAGACCCCATTGTCTAGCTGGAAATAGATTTGTATTATAGGTTCCATGTTCACATATATGTCTGAGGATATTCAGCAAAGTGATGTCTATAACATTAAGGATTGATTTTTTGTTGTTGAAATGATATGTATTAGAAGTAAACTGGCAACTAATGTGTATTTCTGAGGAACAGATGGAGCATTTATCAAGCTAAATTATTGACATTATTATTCCGCCTCTATGAGAGCCTTATTTGTTCTTAGTTCAAAATTCAAGCTGCAAAAGATGTTTTAGTTTTATTTTATCGCATATTTACATGATAATTTGATTAATTCAGAAAGCACTGTGAAGTCAACACTTAGATTAAGATGTGCATAAGCAAATACATAAAAATCCTAGTTGTTAAACATTTATGAGCAACACAAAATTTCCCTTTGGATGTATCCTCTTGTGATTTGTGAGGCACTGCATGTACAGAGCTCGTGTGAACTATGCTCTGCAATTTTCTTTTAACAATGCCCAGTGAGTATTTGCAGATAATATTTCAGTACTGACAACCAACTATAAATGGCTTCAATGCTTCCCCTCAGAAAATCAGTCAAAGCTGGGCCCATGCCTCTCTGACTTCAACCCTTGGAGTTTTGGAAGCTAAGGAGCAACACTGCTGCCTTTCAAGGAGAAAGAAGAGGGGCTTTGGTTTGACAGTGGTTCAGATTTGCACAACTCCCAGGAGCATGTCTGTCATGTTTTTCATCACTCAACAAGGATGCACAGTATAATTTCAAAGTTTTGATACCGATGCCCACTGGCATCATATTGCTAAACAGAGAAAGAGTATAATTCCAATGGAGCATTGAAACCATTAAAATAGCTTTTCTGTGCAACATTTTTGTTTTCTTTCACTGTGCTTATATTAATCCCTCTCTCTCAAAGTATACATGCACAAAACAGACAAAGTCTGGTGCGAGATAATATAACACTCTGCTCTATTATAATTGTCATCCAACACGAATTAAGTACAACCTTGATGGTTTATTTATTTTAAGAAATATTACACATTTAGAGGTTATTTTTCTTTTATATCATATTGCATAATGTGCTCAATGTAAAATGGATCTGGCTACTGTATAATTTGACATGTTGTCACCATTTTTTAAATAACAAGGAATAAAATGGTGCAAGCAATCTGCCTGAAAATATTGCAGAGCAAATTTTCAGGGCTCCTGACAGACCAGTCAATTTACTGTTCCATGTAAATCTGTCTGTCCGTTGACATGAGCCTTGGCTATTAGCAAGGAGAAAAATACTCAAATGATTAAATTAATTTAAAAAAATAATGTAAACAAATAAAACGGTACTCTGATACCATTTTCAATGCAAATTCATGGCATTCAAAGTAAAAAAAATGTTTACAGTCATTCAGCAAACATTGGAAATGAAAAACATTAACAATGTGGATGGGACCACTCACCAGAATACTTTTGAAATTAATAAAGTAGTAGAATCTGTGGAATATGATCCAAAGGATCAGCTTCATTTGATAGAGAGGATGATGGAAAATGGTGCAAAATTAACCTTGACCCTGCCATTAAAGATAGTGCTTGGATTATTTTCTGTCTTACATTTTGAATTCAGTTATTTTATATAAAGGTTAAAAAAAACATTCAGAAAATATTATCACTGCTCTTCTCTCTCACTAAAGTGAATGAAACAGAAATAACTCCATCTGATTAATGTACCAAGTGATGCTTGAATACTAGAAGACAGAGACAAGTGGAAAATATATCAGCCTTGCTTTCCATATGTGTCATGGATCCCATAGGTGTCTCCTGGCACCTTGGTGAATTTTGGTGTTATTAAAGATGGTGCATCTTATATTTTCCCATTAGTATCAAAGGATTTCCAGGTTGCTTATCATCAAACCAGTGTGTCTTGTAGTTTCCTCTAAACTCACCTAGAAATCTGCCTTTCCTCAGCTTTCAGAGAGTTGTGTAGTATTTCATTTGTCATCCTTCTGGCATTTTTGTTGCATTTGCAACTGCATTGTGGGTAAATCTCTGGTCTAGGTTTAGGTGGGGCTCAAATTTCCCACACAATAGAGTTAATTATATGTTCATTAATTGAGTTTAAAAAGGCATCCCGGCCCCATGACGCCAATCCGTTTCACATTACATAATTATGTTTGGGATTAATTATCTTCTGCGCTGATTACCTTCATAAGATCATGAAGATAAGGTCGTCCTTTAGCATCTGTATTATGACAATGGATAGTGTATATCTCTATCTGGCTTCTGATTTTGTGATAGAGCTGTTAAACGTGTTTATTATAGCAGGTGTACATGAATTTCATTGAAAAGAAATTCATTCCATCTTTTTATTAAGAATTGACAGTTTTATGGCGAGTCCGAAACTTGTTGGTTGCAGACGAAGTTTATTGCAGCCGCAATACACGAATACAGAGTTAAACAACAAGGTACAGGACAACCAATACAAACTTACTGTCTTCCTTGAAGACTTCGCCGAACTGACTAAAACGGGCGCCAAACGCGCACCTGACATCGCTGGCCAATCAGCGATGTCGTTCCCTGGACCAATCCCCATGGTCGCGTTCCCACGTGACCTCGCTGGCCAATCCGAGGGTTCGACGACCTGGACCATTCTCTATGGTCGCTACATGACCCCCCCCAGAACCCGAGGTGCGGAACCTAGCTGGGAGCCGGATTTCGCGACCATAACGAGTACGGAGAGGGACAGCCTGAACCACAGGAGCCGGAGGTTCCGGACTTGGAGGAACAGCCGGAACGAGAGGTTCTGGAGGAACTACCGGCACGGGGGGTTCTGGAGGAAATGCCGAAACGGGGGGTCCTGGAGGACTTGTCGGAACGGGGGTTTCTGGACTGGGCGGAACTAACGGAGGTCGGCCTCTCCTAGGGGTTTGACCGACCAGGACTGGTTGATCCGGGTCCAAATGGGCAGGTTTGAGCCGGGACACCGAGACGAGTTCACTCTTGCCGCCCATGTCTAAGGTGAAAGTAGCCGTTCCCTTACGTAAAACCCGGAACGGCCCTTGATAGACCTTCTGCAACGGGGCGCGATGGGCATCTTTACGCAGAAAAACAAACTCACAGTCCTTCAGGGAAGACGGTTCATGTACCATGGGACACCCATGACGTGAAGTCGGCACTGGAGCCAGGGAGCCCACCCGTTCCCGGAGAGATGCTAACGCTGATGGGACTGTAGGGAGCAGGGCTGAAGGGTCCGGAAACAGATCTCCGGGTACTCGAAGTGTCGAGCCATATACTAGCTCTGCGGACGACGCACCGAGATCTGGCTTAGGAGCAGTCCGGATGCCCAAAAGAACCCAAGGGAGTTGGTCTACCCAGTCCGGGCCTTCAAGCCTTGCACTGAGGGACGCCTTAAGTTGGCGGTGGAACCTTTCTACGAGTCCATTTGCCTGGGGGTGATATGCAGTTGTGGGTTGTAACTTGGACCCGTACAGTTCCGCCAGCGCGGCCCAGAGGGACGAAGTGAACTGTGGCCCTCTGTCAGTTGTAATAACTGCCGGGACCCCGAAACGAGCTACCCAATGAAGGGCCAAAGTCCTAGCACAAGACGCTGATGAGATATCAAACAATGGGAAAGCCTCTGGCCACCGGGTGAACCGATCCACCACCGTGAGGAGGTGGGTGTAGCCCCGGGAGGAAGGCAAAGGCCCGACCAAATCCACGTGGATGTGGAAAAAACGACAAGCCGGGACCTCGAAATCCTGTACGGGGGGCTGGACGTGGCGCTGGACTTTAGCGGTCTGACAGGGCACGCAGGAACGTGCCCACCCCGCTACCTGTTTCCGCAGGCCATGCCAGACAAACCTCGCTGCTACCAAGGCAGAGGTGGAGCGGATGGACGGGTGCGCCAGCCCATGAATGGCATCGAAAACCCGGCGCTGAAGGGAGGGCGGTACTACCGGCCTGGGACGAGGAAGAGAAACATCGCACCAGACTTTCGTGCCCTCCGACCCACAAGCTACCTGGGCCAACTTCAATCCCGAAGTGGTGGACTGGTAAGCCGAAACGGTATCCGCTAGGAGCTGTGCCTCCGCGAGCTCCTGGGGATCCACTTCGCAGTCCACCGCCGAAATAGGGGGAAAAGCAGGTCTAGACAGGGCGTCAGCAACGGCATTAAGCTTACCCGCGATATGACGGACATCTGTGGTAAATTCGGAGATAGCAGTCAGGTGCCGCTGCTGGCGGGCCGACCATGGGTCAGACAATTTCAAAAAAGCAAATGTTAATGGCTTGTGGTCCGTAAATGCCACAAATGGGCGGCCCTCGAGGAAATACCTGAAATGACGGACAGCTAAATAGAGAGCCAGAAGCTCTCGGTCAAATGCGCTATATTTCAGCTCGGCCGAATTTAGTTGCCGGCTGAAAAACGCTAAAGGCTGCCAACGGCCACCGACCTGCTGCTCCAGAACTCCACCCACCGCCACGTCAGAGGTGTCAACCGTCAGGGCCGTGGGGGCGGAGGGGCTCGGATGGACCAACATGGTGGCGTCTGCCAAGGCTGCCTTAGCTGCCGTAAAAGCCGACTCTGCGGCCGGGGACCACAACAACTCTACCGGACTCCCTGCAAGGCATTGGAAAAGCGGGCGCAGGACTCGCGCCGCTGCCGGGACGAATCTATGGTAGAAATTAACCATGCCTACGAACTCCTGCAGCCCTTTTACTGTGGTGGGCCTGGGAAAAGCCCGGATAGCTTCCACCTTCTCGGGCAAAGGGGCGGCGCCGGCAGGAGTAATTCTGTGCCCTAGAAAATCGAGGGCAGGCAGGCCGAATTGACATTTGGAGGGTTGGATAATGAGCCCGTGGTCTTGGAGCCGCTGGAACACGGTCCGCAAATGGGCCTGGTGTTCCTGCACTGAGGGGCTGGCTACCAGGATGTCGTCCAAATAAATAAACAAAAAGGGTAAACCCCGGCCCACGCGGTCCATCAGTCGCTGGAAAGCCTGTGCCGCGTTCTTTAAACCGAAAGGCATACGCAACCATTCAAACAACCCGAACGGAGTAATAGTTGCAGTTTTTTGTATGTCCTCCGTTCGCACCGGAATCTGATGGTATCCTCGCACCAAATCGATTTTGGAAAACACCACCGCTCCTTCCAGCCCAGATGAAAAATCCTGTAGGTGCGGTATGGGGTAGCGATCAGCCGTGGTGACAGCATTGAGACGCCAATAATCGCCACATGGCCTCCACCCCCCAGATGCCTTGGAGACCATGTGTAACGGCGAGGCCCACGGGCTGTCAGACTGACGGACAATTCCCATTTCCTCCATCTTCCTGAACTCCGCCCTTGCCACCACCAGTTTGTCTGGCGGTAGTCTCCTGGCCCGAGCGAAAACGGGAGGGCCTTCGGTGCGGATGTGATGGACCACACCGTGCTTAGCCGAAGGTGCGTCAAAACGTTGGACGAGCAGCTCTGGGAACTCTGCCAGAATCGCAGCATACGAGTCGGGGGCCGCGACGACGGCCTGGACAGTAGGGCTGGGCGAGGAGGCGATTGTCGGAGCGACGTGCTCATCTTCGGCAGAGGGTCGGAGGTCATTACCGCGGACATCAGGAACCAGTGAAAAAGCCCAGAGAAAATCTGCGCCCAGGATCGCTTGTTTGACGTCGGCTATGATGAATGGCCATTCGTACGTGCGGAGGCCTAACACAAGGGACATCTTCCGTGTACCGAAAGTGCGAATTGGGCTGCCATTAACCGCGATAGAGGCGCCGGTTCTGGCCAATCGTAACTGCCCCTATGTACGATCGGCCGAGGCATTTCCCGCGAAGGTACAAGGCAAACGACAGTTGCGGGATTCGTTACCCCATCGTAGGTGATAATAGCACCAGCCGCGCTTGTGCGGATCTTTTTGGCGGGCCTTTGGAGAATTGGCGGGAGACGTGGCGCCATCTTGCCGTCGCTGTGGCGTGGCCACCGATGTCGAGACTTTGTTGATTGAACCACTTGCCTTGTTTTTTGCCGCTATGAGCGCGTCCGCTTTTGCTGCATATGCTTCGGGGTCCTTAAAAGAACAATCCGTAAGCAGCAGTCGGACATCCTCGGGAAGTTTCTCGCGGAATGCCTGTTTAAACATCGGGCAATCCATATGCTCACCGGCTAGCATCATCATTTCGGCCATGAGGACGGAAGGCAGTTGGTCTCCAAGATCCGGTAGGTGCAGAAGATTTGCCGCACCACCATGCTTATTCAACCCGAAGGTTCGTAGTAATACCTTCTTCATGGCCTCGTATTTGTCTTCCGCAGGTGAATTTACGATGAACCGCATCACGCGCTTGGTTGTGTCCGGCGATAGCGCGCTGACGAGGTAGAAGTACTTCGTGGACTCGTCCGACACCTTCTTTATATGGAATTGAGCCTCGGCGTGGATAAACCAAGCTTGCGGTGCGTACGTCCAAAATAACGGAAGATGAACGCCTGCCGTGCTTGACTCCGGTGTGCCCTGCTCAGCCATCGTCAACGAGGCGTCGGGTTCCTGCTCAGTCGGTGATCGTCCAGATCACGTCGGGGTCACCAATATGGCGAGTCCGAAACTTGTTGGTTGTAGACGAAGTTTATTGCAGCCGCAATACACGAATACAGAGTTAAACAACAAGGTACAGGACAACCAATACAAACTTACTGTCTTCCTTGAAGACTTCGCCGAACTGACTAAAACGGGCGCCAAACGCGCACCTGACATCGCTGGCCAATCAGCGATGTCGTTCCCTGGACCAATCCCCATGGTCGCGTTCCCACGTGACCTCGCTGGCCAATCCGAGGGTTCGACGACCTGGACCATTCTCTATGGTCGCTACAGTTTGATCATGAAACAGAGACTAATGCTCATCACATATAATGTAGTAATGATGTAATGACGGATAACTGCATTAGCAAACTGCATTCAATGTTTCCAAAACCTACTAGGTTTTGATATTTTTATTATGGGGATAATTGACATTTAAAGGGATATAATGTAAAACTCCTGACAGGCTACATAAATATTGATGATGATCAGACTTTTTTTCAGAATTTCATGAAGATGAAAATGGAAAAATGACAATATCACTGCATCCTCTTGAGTCACTTTGAAGGGAAAGGCAGTTTGAGTACAAGTGCACATTCACATGCTGTTTACCAGGGATTTCCTATTTCTCCCGAGTGAAATATTTGTGTCAACAAAGACTAAGTTGATTGCATGCTTGCTTATGAGTCAGAGGATTGTAAACTCAAAAAGCAGATAAACAGGAATCAAAATCTTGGTTGCACCTTTAGTGCAGTCTTGAAGGAGCATTGCTTTATGTGAATTACAAAAAATGTTTGAGACATTATGGAATTACTCGCCCACTCAATTAGACTTTAAAGGGCACATGGTGACTGGAGTATATTAGGCTTAAAAATGGTCAATATCATTATACAACAATCAGATTGCCTGACCTTTATTATGCTATTCTGAGCACAAATTTGCTGCTTCAGATTAGCAGTGACGATACTTCAAAAGAGCATTTTGTTTGTTGCAAAGTACTTTGCAACATTGTGGAATGTGTAAGATGACAGTGTCTAACTTTTTAACTTAAATATATAAATATTAAAAAGAAGAAAAGGAACTCAGTATTATCCATTTTCTTTGTAGGTTACAAATGCCTTAAGTGACTCAAATGTGTCTGTGTTGTGTCTGAAAATTTTAAATGGGATACCTTAGAAACCAGGAGCAGATCACATGACTGTTAGATTGAGTAACTGGAAGTGTACACCAGCACTGGGGCTCGAATATGATGTTTGCAGTAGTGTGGATAAATCATATGCATCTGATCACCTTTAAGATTATTGATGGTTGACTGAAGAATATGTACTGCTTAGACCAGCTGTTGATGCTAGTTGTACTGGTGGTGCAGTATGCCATTGTTTCCTGGAACTATCTTATTGCATTGCCTTTTTTATCCATACATTATGGACTACCAGAATTTCAGCAGATACAGTGCCCTGCTCTTCTTTTTCATCTGCCACATACACTTCCATTGCACCATTGCATCAGCCAAGTGCCCACTCAGTCGAATAGTCAGGTGCATTGAGCAGTGGGTCATCTACCTTTTTCCAAGATCACATTCCCCTCACGTAAGCTTACCAACACCTCTTACAAACACTATGCAGCTCTTACAGTATGTGAGTGGTGTGAATTTGCTTTAACCAATAGAGTTTTACGTAGTATTGACTTGCATTGATTTTTGAGTCTTTCACTCCAGGCCGTCAACAGAAATATTAGCACTGGATTCAAGTGGAAATCAAATTATTGAGCAGGCAATTTAAAGGTGGTGTTTTGAAAAACTGTAAAGCGATTGTGAATCACAAACCTTTAGGCTGTTTGTTGAAGCATTCAGTCTTCATTAGCAGACACATAAAAAGAGTTGAATAGAGGAGCAGATTCCATTGAAAGTCTATTGACTCCAGCAATGAAATGCACTCAGATCATTAAAGGCATTGAAAATGGACTTCAGAAAGAAATGTGCGAAATAAGTTTAGGAGCTACATAACGGAGGTTGTCCAAAGAGCGGCTAAACCCAATGAAGTGTTGCAGAAGCGATGTAGGTAAATATCATATTTTACAACTATTGGATGATACAAACATTGGCCAGGGAACCTGAGAAAATGCCTCTGTTCTTCCTGCTGAATTAAGGAGATTTTTAAGATTCAGTTGGAAGGTAGATTTATATCATATCATATATATACAGCCGGAAACAGGCCTTTTCGGCCCTCCAAGTCCGTGCCGCCCAGCGATCCCCGTACATTAACACTATCCTACACCCACTAGGGACAATTTTTACATTTACCCAGCCAATTAACCTACATACCTGTACGTCTTTGGAGTGTGGGAGGAAACCGAAGATCTCGGAGAAAACCCACGCAGGTCACGGGGAGAACGTACAAACTCCTTACAGTGCAGCACCCGTAGTCAGGATCGAACCTGAGTCTCCGGCGCTGCATTCGCTGTAAAGCAGCAACTCTACCGCTGCGCTACCGTGGTTAAATGCATCCTCAAAGACTTTCTATCATGAATGCATTGGAGTACCATTTCTGATACTGTGTAGTCTCTAGTGTATGATTGTGATCAGATAATCCACTGAACATGGCTGAAAACATGGGAGAGCAAGTGGTATTGAATAGACTCATGGTCAACTAGCAAGTAAACATGCAGTGAAGTTATCATTCCATGCGAATTACCTTGATTAATACCTCCTGAGCGAAGGTCAAAACAAATACTGAATGCAAGTGCTGTCTCTCAGCACACCAGAACAAAAGCAGATGGAATTTAACCAAAACAAGTGCAAGGCAATGCATTTTGGTAGGTCATGTTCTGTGATGATATATCAAGTAAATAGCAGGGACCTTAGTTGACATACAGAGAGAGATCCCATAACAAGTCCATAGATTCTTGAAAGTGGTGATCCAGGTGCATTGAGTAGTGAAAAGGGCATTTGGTACTCTTGCCTTCATAGGCGAAGGCATTGAGTTGGGACATTAAGTTGCATAATGCAAAGCTTTGGTTAGACCATGGTTGTATTGCGTACAGTTCTGATGACCACGCTACAAGAAATATCTGGTAGCAATAGAGAAAGTACAGAAGACACTCTCCATGGTATTGCCTGGAAAGGAGGGTTGTAGTTATAAGAAGTGATTGCATAGTCTGGGTTTATTCTTTCTGGGCTGAAGGTTGCTGGGGTGTGACCTTATGAAGATTTACAACATTATGAGTGGCATAGCTAGGATACAGTCAGAATCTTTTTTCCTCATGACAGGGGAGTTTAGAACTAGAGGAAACAGGTTTGAGGTGAGAGGGAGAAATCAAAAAGAGATCTGAGGGGTATGCTTTTCACACAGAAGGTGGAAAATATAATGAGCTACCAGATGAGATGATGGAAAAAGATACTGTTACAACCTTTCAAAAGGCATTTGAACAGTTAGTTCGATAAGAAAGGTGTAGAAGGATATGGGCCTAATGGTGGCAAATGGGATTAGTATAGAAAGGCATCACAGTCAGCATGGATGAGAGGGGCTGTTATGTTGTGTTTCTGTGCTACACATTTCCATGGTTCTATGATTCTATAATGCATCATGGACAGAACCTTGTTGCTTTCAGTGAAGATAGAATATTCTGGGAAGCCCTAGTTCACCATCAAATTTTGAAAGTCCATTTTTTCTGGTCAATTCGGTTTAAAAAAGTGCATAGCCATTGTCTAGGTTTCAGATTTGCAAGCTTTTGTTTTATTTTCTGATCCATGAATTTCCAATGTATTGTTCAAGAAACATGTGTAACAATAAACTGCTGATGTATCAAAAGGTGGAACCTGGTATGAGAACTGATTGCATATCTGATTTTGGAAGGAAGCGGGCAAGAATGCAATGTGCTTTTCAGCTCATCCTTCAGCCCAGGGATTGTCCTAGTCTCCATTGACTTTGCCAATGGCGATTGCAGGCACATTATACCCAGGAGCTGTTGAAAAATCCAGCCTTGTGATGGTTAACTCTCCAGAGTTGCAGAAACACTCATTTTCATAATCGGTTAGGAAACAGAAGGAGCAGATGATTGTCCCACTTGCTTCACTTGCCCTTGTGGTCACCCTTAACGTTTGTGGCTGTATGTCTATGAATGTCATTCCAGTTAACTCTGCTGTGGCCCTTTCATAAGACAGAAGAATCCATGGAGGCAACTAGGCCTGAAGTGACAGAATC
Organism: Rhinoraja longicauda; assembly: GCF_053455715.1. NCBI lineage: Eukaryota > Metazoa > Chordata > Chondrichthyes > Rajiformes > Arhynchobatidae > Rhinoraja > Rhinoraja longicauda. The sequence goes on along the minus strand of NC_135959.1, from coordinate 31,866,344 downwards.
TAAGGAGCCACTTGCTGTAATAGTATCTTTCTCCATCACCTCATCCAGTAGCTCATTCCAAATATTTTCCACCTTCTGTGTGAAAAGCATACCCCTCAGATCTCTTTTGAATTTCTCCCTCTCACCTCAAACCTGTTTCCTCTTTCCACTTCTTGACAGCCCTGATGATCTACTGACTCCCTTTACAGTCCAAGGCCATTTCAATTGTTTCTGAATGTCTCAAATGTTCATGGTCATTTCAAAGGAGTCAAAAAATATCCCCATTAAAAAAAACTAATTGTAAAGTTCAAAATAAATTAAATTTAAAAAAAAAGAAAAATCTTTTAAAACTATTTAAAACTCACTAAAATATTAACATGAATTAAAGCAAAATGACAATAAAAACACTGACCTAAAATGTACTCCTTTAGTTAAGGTCAGTGAACCCATTCAAATGAATAGATATGCCAGGTGTGGGTGGTATAATACTGAGGAGCCCAATGCAAATTGCATTTAGCGCTATCTCCAGAATTGATAGGGAGCCCTGAAAAAGACCGAGAGGTCGGGTGCACCTGCATCTAACCTTCACTATATTTCCACACTTCCATGCTCCAGTGACCAAATGCAGAATTCCAAATGTGAACTGTAATTTGCTGGTCCACAGAATTCAGTTATCTATTAAAACAAATTGCTGGAGAAACTCAGTGGGTGAAGCAGCATCTGTGAGGGAAATAGTCAATATTTTTTAATCAGACACCTTCACCAGTCTAAAAAAAGGTCCTGGTCCAAAACGTTGTGTGTGTATTTCCCTCACAGATGCTGCTTGACCTGCTGAGTTAATCCAGCAGTTTGTTTTTAACTCCGGATTCCATCATCAGCAATCTCTTGTGTCTCAGCTAGCTGTCAGCCAAATTCATTGTTTTATAAGTGGACCCTTTGGACATAATGTGTGGAAGCCTTATAGCTACAAACAACTGTCTTAAGCTACTTCTGAAATAGTTGTGTATAATGACCAAAATGCAGTTAAGGTTCATTTTTCTCGAAGGACAGCTAAAGTCTGAAAATATGCCTTCTTTACACCACTTACACTGACAGCTGTAGGGTTCAAAGATAACTTACTTCATTTTGCAAATGTATATTCAAATAAAACCAGCCTGATAGTTCTACATTTAGTGACATTGCTGTCAGGTAACTCAGCTTGGCAATGACATCCATTGCAAGAAAAGCAATAAGCAACAGAATCCATTAATGAATATTTTTCAATGTTAAGGGATACAACCTTTCCCACAAATATCAGGTTCTTGAACCAAACAGCACAAGTCTAGTTCTCCCTTGGCCGATCTATTGCACCATCTTGACCCTGTTATGTAATTGTGATTGTAATTGTAGTAACATCTTGTTTTTTTGCAGTCCTTTTTTATTTTATGTTTTATGTAATTTAAGTGTAAATTATGTATAATGTATGTTTTTGTGTTTTTTCTAAGTCTTTGTGCTGTGATGCCACTGCAAGCAAGATTTTCATTGTTCCTGTACCTCATTATACTTGTGTATTTAACAATAAACATGGCTTGCCTTAACCTGACTTAACAAAGTAACTGCAATGCTGATGATTTCTTCAGTTGTACAGTCAGATCAGTATTGTGGACCACAGTAGAAGAAATGTATATTTGGTTAGCAATGTTAAACATGCACAAAAATGACAGACACTATCTATTCTAATCTTCAGGGCTTCTGTTCCATTATGTTGAAATATACTGAAGAACAGCTGGTGGTTTCATTGTGAAGAGCGGCTTAAAGACAGCATGTGGACCAACTCTTCCTGACCCCCAAGTTCAGGAAAAGGTTCTTCCAAACAACTATCAGGCCCTTGAACACTACAAAACAATAAGGAAAGAATGAACGATGGACAGTGTCAGTTGCAGTAAGGACTGTGAGACATTTTACAATATTTTGGGGGTTATCAATTTATTGGATTTTCTTTTTGTTTATTACATGTTAGATATGAGTATTGTGTTTATAGTCCTGTTACGCAGCTGCAAGTGAGAAATTCATTGTTCCATTGTACATATAAGCTCTTGACTTAGAAGAGGCTGACATGGGAGCTCCATGCCACGGAGTGTGTTTCAATCCGTCCCAACGCCGGAGGTTCAATCATCCCGACACAAGGGCTTGGGCATCGAACCGTCAACAATGGCGACTGCGGATGGTTCAACAGCCCTGAACGCGGGTGAACAAAGAGGAAGATGTTTGAACCGTATTACCTTCCATCACAGTGAGGAATGTGGATACTGCTGTGGTGGATGTTTATGTTAAATTTTATTTTATGTGGCTGTGTGTCTTGTTGCTTTTTACTTAGTATGGCTATATGGTAAGTCAAATTTCACTGTACCTTAATTGGTACATGTGACAATAAATTGAATCTTGAATCTTGAAATGCACCAAATATATGAAAAGTTAAAAATAACCTATATGCATGTCTACTCTACAAATTAAGGAAAAGTATATGTGAAAGATACATGAAGGGCTATGGTATATTGAAGAATTGCTGAGAACAAAGGACCTGTCACCATAAGACAGAAAGAAAGTAGGCACAGTAAAGTTTGACTTGGCACCCTTGAGACTGGTATATGAAGATAATTCAATTGTACGAATTGCAACGAAGATTGAAGAGTTTTAGGAAGAGGATTGTTTAAAGAAATGCAAATCAGTCGAATGATTAAAGGACAACATGCCAGGACGGTGGGAAGGATTGAATAAGAGAAGCAGCATTGAGTAAAATACTGCAGTTGTGAGTCACTTCAAAAGGAAGGTGATACCAGAGAAAAGAAGATTAAAAATCCCTTGCTTGTAACCCCACATGCATAAAGAAATGAGCCCACAAGAAGAACAGAGTGAAAACCAGGAAAAAAAAAAAAACAAGAATGAATTAATTCCCCTTCTCAGCCACACCCACAAACATCAGAGTTGAAATCAGGTCTCCTCATGAAAATTAACAATTTCACTTACTAAGTTATTGCAGGTCTTCTAATGATTTTAGGCTTAATGGGTTTGTTATTTAATATTATCTAACATGTAAAACATTTATCTTCCAATCCCTTAGTTGATTGGTGGATTTTCAAACTTAATCTGTCTTTAATTGCTATTTAGCACCTTTGTTTTGTTTAGCAGTAGTTTCCCTTAAAATAAAATTAATTATTATTTCCTTATCTATTATTGTTATTTTTCAAACAAACATTCTCACAGGATTTGCTTTTGCTGCAAGGATTCAGGTCATATATTTCATTGTTCTGCTTATTTGTACCACAAACATTGAGAAGTTGGATTTTCAAAGCATTAACATTTTACATAATGAAAGCCTGCACTGCCTGATTCACAAATCCCTCTTAGATTAGTGTTATTTGCACAAGCTTCAGGTTTTTACTAGATCTATATCTCTGGTGGCACTCTTTAATGAATGTAATGGTTATTCATATCATACAGCTTCCCTAGTGGGAGCTACCTGTGGGCAATAAAAGTCAGAAATGTGATGACAAGGCTGTTGTTGCAATTCTGTGATTTTGCTCTCCCTACACGCACAGCACCTCACTGAAACCATGACAGTGTGGAATTACCCACAAATGTCTCAACTGATTCAGCACAGCAAGTTGCCATCCTTTCACGGTGACTCAGAAAGATTGCAAAAGCTCAAAGTGCAAGAAATCAATTGTTCCCCGAGGGATAAACAAAATTTCGATTGTTCAGTTGTTTAGTATCTCCCTGAGACTCAGTGGTACCCACTAAGAATTTTCTTTGTAAGACTTGAGTTTTAGATCGGCTATCCTAAGAATGCAGGTGTTCCTATCTCAAATATGTTAGAAGGTAAAGTGGGAAATGGAAGCACTACTTATAAATGTTGTCCCCTTGAAGATTGCTCTTCTAATGAACATTTTCCAAACCTCAGCTTTTAACAAGCGTGACAACCAATGGTAAAAGTAGTCATTGTTGCTATATAATAATTGTGGCAGCCTACTTGAAATGGCATTGTGATAATGCCCAGATGAACAATAAACAGAATACAATAAAACCAGGTCTTCTTTCTTAGTGATATTCATTGAGGGGTAAATACTGACCAGACACCCACTGTTTTTACATTGCTCATAAAATGAAAAGATCATTGTGTCTTTTGATTATTTTTATTAATTAATTAATTAATGGGATGAAGATATTAGCAGCATGGCTTGCATTTTCTCCCCTTCTCTACAGTTCTGAAACACAACTTTTAATCTCTGCAATATTATGGTGAAGATTTTAGAAGGGAGTTGCAGGATTTGAATCCAACAAGATAAAGATATATTTCAAGCCAAGTTAGAGAGCAACTTGTGAAGAGACTATTGTGGTGCATTGGAGCTCAAATCTTTGGTTCAAATTACTGGCCACTCATTCAGTAACTTAACCAATCAACACCACACCCAACATTCCTCTTGAGAGAAATAGATCAGGTAGATGCACAGAGTCTCTTGCCCAGAGTAGGGGAATTGAGGACCAGAGAACATAGGTTCAAGGTGAGGGGGAAAAGATTTAATAGAAATCTGAGCGGTAACGTTTTCACACAAAGGGTGGTACAAAGTTACCTATGTGGATTTTTTTTGCTTGTGTTTTCTCAATCTTTTTTTTTTTGCATCACGGATCATGGTTGCTGTAGTTCAACAAAGCCAACTCATGGGTATTTAATAAAGGAAGATAAATCTGATCTTCTCTTATACTATCAATTAAATGGTTATCTGACTCATGTGAGATTACAGGCAGGTATGTAGGGATAAATACTGAATGTCATTACATCTAAATAAAATTATAAAACATTGAACAAAATGTTGAGCTGTTTAGGCAGATTTTAAATACACACATAGCTATATACTAGGAGGTCTGGATTATTCTTAGACAGTCATAGATTTTAGTTGTTTAGTGTAGTTTAGTGTAGTTTAGTAAATTGTCACATGTACTGAGGGTACAATGAAAAGCTTTTTGTTGCATGCTATCCAATCAGGGGAAAGATGGTATTAAAAATGGTATTGAAAGTAGAGCTGAGATTTATAAATAGATGACATGGGTGGCTCTCTTATAAGGTGTTCCGGGGATGAGTGTAGGGCCAGGGAGATAGCATCAGCAATGGACCTGATGTGATGGTAGGTGAACTGCAGTGGGTCAAGTTTGCTCGGTAGACTACATGAAATGCATTACATAACTAGCCTCTCAAAGCACTTCATGATGGTGGATGTCAAGGCCACTGGATTGCAGTCATCAAGGCATGAGATCTTGCTTTTCTTCGGCACCGGGATGATGGTGGTCTCTTGAAGCAGGTGGGTACCTCAGAATGGAATGGGGAGAGATTAAAGATGTCCATGAATTCTCCTGCTAGTTGGTCTGTGCAGTTTCTAAGGACGCGGCCAGGGTCTCTGTCCGGTCCAGTTGCTTTCCGTGGATGATTCTAATCATGAAATGAATGATTCTAATCATGAAAAAAAAAATAGTTCAAGAATTTTCAAGTAACAGTGAAATAAAACTAAGCACAATTTAAAAAAAAACAGAATTAACATAAATGCATATAGATAATGCATCAATCTCATTTTGAAAGACATTGACTAATTTAACAAGGTGCGCTCAACTTTCAAGCATCGTAAAATCATAGGCTCATTCCTATGATTTTTCCAATATTTGATTTTAATGAGTTTTTGCAGAAATCGGTTTTCAGAGGGTGAGGTATGTCATTGCTGGTGTGAATATGGTGGTGTAAAAATTAGTTTTCACTTAAGTTGAGCATGGGGGCAATTTCTGTTTGGAAAATACTGAATATTAACTAATGTTCCTTTATAAGCTTTTTTTCTGCCTCATAAGCTTTTTATTCTGCCTCAACCACAATAGTTTTGTTCTCATAATACATGATTTCCCTTCAGAACACAATGTCATTTTGAAAAATACAATTACAGCTGTTTGGTAACCTCAAGACTCTGGAAGTTGTTGTTTAAAATAGAATACATTCTTTTCAGTTTCAATTTTTGAATTTGTGAAATTGGTCTAACAAAGTTATTGACTTGTATTTGCTTTGCCGATTTTGGCCTGAAGAAGGGATCTGACCCGAACCTATCTATGTTCTCCAGAGATGCTGCCTGATCCACTGAAGCACTTTTTGTCTTTACTTGAATAAAAAAATGATTGTTTAGAAATTTTGATGACTATCAAAAAACCAGAATTCTTTTATTGTATGAAATATTTAATCTTGAGATTCAGAGATGATCGTAATCTAAATGTGTCATCTGACATAATGAGACGCTTTTTTTCTCCATATCTCTTTTATAACATGGGCTGAGCCCCCTATCACTTGGAGAACAATTTGATCACTTGGAGAACAGTCTGCAAAAGAAACAATGAAACATGATATAGAGTGATTTTCCTGACTGCAGCCTTTGTCTCACTGATACAACTGCCATCATCTGGTCATGGCTGACCAGGTCACTCATTTCCTTGCTTCTGTAGCTCAGCAATGTAAAATATCACTGGATGTTGGCAATTAAAGCTTCAGCCTGTGCTTTTGACCCAAGATTCACCTTTATACTCTCCCCTGTTGGTCCAAACAGCAGGAATTAATCTCTCACCTCTCTCCTGTATGGTTCCCATGTCAGCTGTTTGAAACTTCAAAAGTCATATTATATTCCAGATGGTCAACACAACATCAAGAGATGCAATGTGGTAACATTTACAATAGGGTTTCACTTCACTAAGGCTTAGACACAACACAAATTAGAATGGAAGTAAATATTGTATGTATTGTAGAATCTGAAGAGGGCCCCTCACCCACAACGTTGCCTATCTATGTTTTCCAGTGATATTGTCTGACCCATTAAGTTACTCCAGCAATTTATGTTCTATGCAAGATTCCTGTGTGGTTCTTTGTGTCTAAGTAAATATTTAAGTTGGGATTGCATTGTAGATGACAAAATGCAAACTCACCACCCATGTGTCTTTGGTTGATATTACCTAAGTATATATTGAATTAAAATGCCATGTGTAGATGAAGAAGTCCTTCAGAAAATTAGGAAGTTTAAAAAAGACCATCTCTTTATTTGTTTGCATTGCTGAACTACTCTTTCTATTTGTTTTAACCCGACAGCTCTTGTCTTTTATCATTTCGAACAGCTCTAGACATAGACTTCAGAAATGTGGACCTTCTATATCTGACCATATTGTTAATAATATTGAGTAGTGGGTCGTCAAAAATTGGAGAAGTTACAGAAGAAATAAACAAGATAGATACACCTCTCCACAGCTTGCGACATTTTTTTTTTCACTTTCTGGTTTGTGGACAAGAAAGCACTTCTACTGCACAATTGCATAGCCCCATTAATGCGAGTATAGTTGGTCGCCTATTCTGAGATACAACTACATACGATTTTAATGGTAGCTCTGGAGAATATATAGATTCAACTCAGCACTACCTTTGCTTTAAAGTAGCTTAACCTGATTTATTGAGATACAATGCTTCAGCTCTGATACAGTTGGAGTTATATGTTATTTCCCAATGGAATGCCATGCTTTAATATTTATATTTCTGATTTTCCAGTGTCATGAAAAGAGATTTTCATTTAACCTGTTTATCAAATGGACTTTTAGTTTCAAACCTAATACAGCTTCTTTATTAATATATTGTCCAAAAAGATAGCAAAGTTACAGCAGAATTTTTTTTGCACAGAGGATTATTGAAGCATTGTAATGCTTTGTCACAGTGAGTGATTCAGGCAGAGAGTGTTGAATATTTTCAAGGAAAGTATTTGAAAGACAAGAACATACGCATTTATGAGTTGGGCAGGAGGATTGGGTTGGATTGATCTAACAAATAGACTGCACAGAAAAAGTGTTGCTCTTAAGCTTCTGTGGTTCCTGGCACTGTTGATTCTAACCTACTCTATAGCAAAATCAATAAACTTTCAGCATTTGCAGCTGAAGTCTACAGCATCTTTGGGCTTGTGAATATATTGACCCTTTAACACTCATCAAGCTCTTGATTCAAAGGAGATTTCACCTGACAATATGCATGGTTCTGGCAAAAGAAATCTAAAATCTGATATAATTTTAATATTTTTATTAATGTTTCATTAAATAAAGAACAGGTCCTAAGAGAAGAATGGGTAATGAAAACACTTATGTAAATAAAATTGATTGCCAACCTAATAATAATATACCACCTGAGAAATTCTTGAAAAAGTAATGGTGTGTATAACTCCTCATTTTATTAATGTGCAAATATGGTCAAAACCTATCATGACCTCATAAATTGTGAATTACTTTAGAATGGTTTGCTTAGCTTCTCTATTAAATGACAACTTGCTCTTAGTCTGACTATGATTTTCATGAAGCTACTGCTTTTGCAAATCAATTGCTCATTAAACCTGTCACAGAAAGTAAAACCTAGTGAATAGTGGTGCAAGTATCCTTTTAATAGTGTGATAATTCGCATTGACAGGCAGTCAACATTTTGCTTAGAAAGTGAACATTCATGGAGACTTATTTCATCACATTCAAATTGTTTTTAGGGAGACATGTTTTTCCCTCTTTATTTTCCTTTCGGACCTGACATTGAATTCAATCATTCTAATTATTCACAGTATTCTCTCAACTTTGGTTACATCTTGAATCCCATTGTTTAAAGAGGAGCACATTCACTATTCTACGAAGGTATGATAAAATGCTGGAGTAACTCAGCAGGTCAGGCAGCATCTAGGAGAGAGGGAATGGGTGACGTTTCGGGTCGAGACCCTTCTTCAGTCTGACGAAGGGTCTCGACCCGAAACGTCACCCATTTCCTCTCTCCTAGATGCTGCCTGATCTGCTGAGTTACTCCAGCATTTTATATCTTCAATTTGTACCAGCATCTGCAGTTATTTTCCTTCACTATTCTACTATTCACCACAGTCTGAGTGAGAGTCCTTGCTGCATTGTTATCAGCTTGTAATTTCACCAACTTTGTGAGAGATAGATTTTACTATAAGATGAGTGGATGATGGAGACAGTGGCATAATCATTACGTTGCTGGACTAACACTCATAGTGAGAACTTGATATTTGGAACATGTTGTGCTGCAAGTAGATACATTTGCACCTTACATATTACGCGGGGAGATACGCACTTGAAAAAGCACTTAAGTCAAACATGTACCTGATTAAAGATGCATTTGGACAGACTTGCAAAAAGGCAAACATAGAAGGATAATGTGACCTAATGTGACCAAGTGGAATCAGAGTAAATGGATAGAAAGGACAGCACAGTTGTGATGGTCTAGAGGGCATGATCTTGTGCTGTATAATTCTATGACTAAAGGTCTTCTGAATAAGATAATGTTATCTTGTTTAAATATCGCAACAAAAGTAGATTAGACTACAAAATGTAAATAAATCTTGAGATGCTATACTTTGAGATCTTGTTCACAAAGTCAAAATGGTAATGTTCAAATTGTGCAGGAGCTTAAATTCATTCCAATATTGTGCAATTTATGAAAAATTACTGACAGGAAGGTATAGAAAAAAATAAGCATGCCAGGGAGGGATGAAATAATTCAACTTTTATAAGACTGAGAAATTGAGGAACTGATCTGATTGAGTACTTCATGATAGTGAAGAATAATGGGATAGATAATAAAGACATTTATCTAATTGTAGGCATTGATAAAAGTGTAAAGGGAGCTTAGTAAATAATAAAACTACCAGTTAGTTTCTCTTCCCAATGGCACAACGGCTGTAGTAAGCTCCTCTTTGAACAGAGATAAAAGAAAATTGGTTCGCAATAAAGAAAATTAAAATGGAGATATACAAATATATCACAAGCATACACACATTTATATTATGAACAGGGGGAGGCTATTAGGCCCCTCAAGCATGCTCTGCCATTTAATAAAACCATGACTGACCTGATAATAATCTCAAATCCACTTTTCTGACAACGTGCTATAATCTTTCACCTTTGTTTCTTCCGTGTACCTGCCACTGGTTGAAATATGTTCAATGACTTTGTTTCCACAACTCTTTGAGGATGACAATTCTAAAAACCTCATAACCTTTTGAGAGAGCAAAAAAAAATCCCCAATGTCTAAAATGGGCAACTTCGTGTTTTTAGAACAGTTGTGCCTTTGTGAGAGATTGCTGGAGGAACCATCCTTTCCATGCATACCAAAAGCTCTCAGAACCATATATGGATCATTCATTGCTCCTGCACCACTGAATACAAACTTAGCCTACCACCTTTCTTTATAAGATACAAGACTATAGGGCCTGTCCCATTTAGGCGATTTTAGTCGCCGACAGTTCGCTGGGGTGTCGCGGGCATGTTCGTGAGGAGTCTTCCAAAATAGTGGAATAGTCAAATCATCCGGTTTGAAATTTCTCGGCGACAGCTGGCTTGTTGGCAGGTATCGTTGCTTATTGCGGGCGCTGTTGCATGCTGTCCCCAGGTTTACAAGGTTGTCGCCTGTACTTTATCATGACATCTCATTCAAAGAGTTTTTGAATAAAGTTGATTTTGGTGATTTAAAAAAAAATAGGCGTCGGAATTTATTGAATTTCTAAGTACTTTATCATGATATCTCATTCAAAGATTCTAGTCGCATTCATTTTGACCATTAAAATCAAACGCTGACACACGCGCTGCACGATGAGAACACTTTTCAGCTGTGTCAGCGTTTGATTTTAATGCACAAAACGAATGCGACTAGAATCTTTGAATGAGATGTCATGATAAGGTACTTAGAAATTCAATAAATTCCGACATCTATTTTTTTTTAAATCACCAAAATCAACTTTATTCAAAAACACTGTATCACTATGAAAGATGGAAAACTGCAGGCATCGTGGACTCCGCCCACAATCCACACCTGGCTGTTGCAGCTGCTTTTCAGTTGACGGGTTTAGACCACAGGTGTCATGCTCGGAGGCGCCCTTAACGTGTGAAATGATCTGGCCGGACCTTGCTGTCCTTATGGTCAGGTGTGCCATACCCCCTACAAATAGCATAGCAGTAAAATTCAGTTTATCTTTGTGTTAGTAGTGTCTGTCTATGTGTGAGCTTTGGCCTTTAATAAACGCAGTGAAATGCCTGTGGATGTGCTTGGCTCATTGATCTAAATAAATGAATGAAAAGTGTTCCTGCATGTGTCAGCGTTTGATTTTAATGGTCAAAATGAATGTGACTAGAATCTTTGAATGAGATGTCATGATAAGGTACTTAGAAATTCAATAAATTCCGACACCTACTTTTTCTTAAATCACTAAAATCAACTTTATTCAAAAACAATATATTCCTATGAAAGATGGATAACTGCATGCCAAAATCTTTTTATTTAAAACGGACACTTCACACGAATGCAAAATATACCTAGAAATTTCAGTGGACGGAGCTTGCTGTCGGTTTGTTCACGCGTGAGTTGTGCTTGTGACACCTCCACATAAGTGCAGGTTTTCGTTAGTTGTCTTGCTTGCCGTGGTCCCTGCCGTAGTGGATGTCCTAGGTAGCGAAGACTGAGTCGCCGGTTGTCGTCAGCTTGCCGTCGCCTATGTGGTAGGTTGTCTTAGCTTGTCGTGGGCATTGTCGTGGTCATTGTCGTGGACATTGTCGTAAGGTTAATTTTTTCGGCGATCTGCTATGGCTTTGACAGTCACCGGCAGTCGCCTAAAAAATCGCCTAAAAAATCGCCTAAGTGGGACAGGCCCTTATTTCAGGTATTTCAGCAAACTGCTTCCAATTCATGAACTGCTTCCAATTCATGAACTTCAATCATTAAATAAAAGCCCAATACCATATACAGTACTCCATATTTCACCTCGATAAAACCCTACATAATTGAAGCATAACCTTCTTGCTTCTGCATTCAACTCCTTTGCCAACAATAACATGCTATTAACCTCCCCATTACTGCACTTTACCTGCATAACCTTTTGTTAATCATGCACTAAGATACACAGATCTTGGAGTTCTGCAGTTTCTCACCTTGCAGATAATACGCCTCTTTTTAAAATTTTCTAACCAAATATTAAATTTTCCACTTTTCCACATTATACTCAATTAGTGATAAATAATTTGGGGTTGAATTTAACATCTGTTTTTCTTCCTAGCATGTGATATAGTAGTAGCACATGAACAGTGAACTCCACTTTTTAAAATGAGTTTCCATTGAAGTCTATTGCTACATCTTGTATTCAGTGCATACAACAGAGGATGAATTTCGAGCACATCTGTATGCTGAAAAGAGTATCTGTGTTTTTATTCATATAGAGCTGTTAAACCTGCCTGTGAAATAGCTTCAAAGGGACAAATAGGTAATTGTTTCAAAGTAAAAAAGGTAAAATCCAGGGATTAGCAGTTGAAAAGATTTAGATTAAAAGAGAAAATCTCTGAAAGTATAAAAATGGTTTATATGATGAGGTCCTTTGTAACTTTCAATAATTGTATGATAACATTGTGCAAAATAAATTAAATATGTACCTAGTGTGGGTTGTATATTTCTGGGGCTGAAATATAGTATATTTTGTTGGTTTTTCTCAGACTTTATGAAACACATATTGCATAAAAATTCGCACATCTTACTTTACCTCGTGAGTTTGTTTTCCTTGTGGCACAAATTTTACTCAATCATGACCCTGAAAGTAATTTATGCAACTCATAAAATTATTATTTTTCCTGGAGTAGAAAAATAGTGTCCACATTTAGAGGTGTTTTTTCACCAGCAAGAAAATTGAAATTCTCCACCTTTTTCCAGTATAAAACTCTCCCAATTTATGATAACTGTCCAATTCACTAACTGATTAATCTGAACAACAAACTTTTAATAACAACATTTTCCTGAAGCTCCACTATTTAAAAAAGTAAAATTCAAAGTTTATGATTTGATTTCACTGAGATCTCTGATTCCTAAGACCTCAAATGTAATTTTAACAGTGTACCTTGACTGCTTTATCCATAGAGGTCACAGTCTCCTGGCCTCATAATCATTCCATGTGCTTCTCATCTGTGCCTCATTTTACAGTTGCTGCTTAATACGGTATTTGTGTGGTCACACAACACCTAGGCTTATTTAGAGATAGGGCGTGGAAACAGGCCCTTCAGCCCACCGAGTCCACACTGACCGGTGATACACTAGCACTATCCTACACACTAGGGACAATTTACAATTTTTATCCCAAATTAACCTCTCTGATTTCCTCCCATACTCCAAAGATGTACAAACAAGGAAATGGCAGACGCGTTGAACCGGTACTTTGGATCTGTCTTCACTAAGGAATATACAAACAATCTCCCAGATGTTCTAGTGGCCAGAGATCCTAGGGTGACAGAGGAACTGAAGGAAATCCACATTAGGCAGGAAATTGTGTTGGGTAGACTGATGGGACTGAAGGCTGATAAATCCTGACGGTCTGCATCCCAGGGTACTTAAGGAGGTGGCTCTAGAAATTGTGGACGCATTGGTGATCATTTTCCAATGTTCTATAGATTCAGGATCAGTTCCTGTGGATTGGAGGGTAGCTAATGTTATCCCACTTTTTAAGAAAGGAGGGAGAGAGAAAAGGGGAAATTATAGACCAGTTAGTCTGACATCAGTGGTGGGGAAAATGCTGGAGTCAATTATAAAAGACAAAATTGCAGAGCATTTGGATAGTAGTAACAGGATTGTATAAGAAAATAACTGCAGATGCTGGTACAAATCGATTTATTCACAAAATGCTGGAGTAACTCAGCAGGTCAGGCAGCATCTCGGGAGAGAAGGAATGGGTGACGTTTCGGGTCGAGCCCCTTCTTCAGACTGATGACAGGATTCTTCAGACAGGATTGTTCCGAGTCAGCATGGATTTACGAAGGGGAAATCATGCTTGACTAATCGTCTGTAATTTTTTGAGGATGTAACTAGGAAAATTGACATGGGAGAGCTGGTGGATGTGGTGTACCTCGACTTTCAGAAAGCCTTCGACGAGGTCCCACATAGGAGATTAGTGGGCAGAATTAGAGAACATGGTATTGGAGGTAGGGTAATGACATGGATAGAAAATTGGTTGACAGGCAGAAAGCAAAGAGTGGGGATAAATGTGTCCCTTTCAGAATGGCAGGCAGTGACTAGTGGGGTACTTCAAGGCTCGGTGCTGGGACCACAGCTATTTACAATATACATTAATGACTTGGATGAAGGGATTAAAAGTACCATTAGCAAATTTGCAGATGATACAAAGCTGGGTGGTAGTGTGAATTGTAAGGAAGATGCTATGAGGTTGCAGGGTGACTTGGACAGGTTGTGTGAGTGGGTGGATGCATGGCAGATGCAGTTTAATGTGGATAAGTGTGAGGTTATCCACTTTGGTGGTAAGAATAAGAAGGCAGATTATTATCTGAATGGTGTCAAGTTAGGAAAAGGGGACATACAACGAGATCTTGGTGTCCTAGTGCATCAGTCACTGAAAGGAAGCATGCAGGTACAGCAAGCAGTGAAGAAAGCCAATGGAATGTTGGCCTTCATAACAAGAGGAGTTGAGTATAGGAGCAAAGAGGTCCTACTGCAGTTGTACAGGGCCTAGTGAGACCCCACCTGGAGTACTGTGTGCAGTTTTGGCCTCCAAATTTGAGGAAGGATATTCTTGCTATTGAGGGTGTGCAGCGTAGGTTTACTAGGTTAATTCCCGGAATGGCGGGACTGTCATATGTTGAAAAACTGGAGCGACTAGGCTTGTATACACTGGAATTTAGAAGGATGAGAGGGGATCTTATCGAAACATAAAAGATTATTAAGGGGTTGGATATGTTAGAGGCAGGAAACATGTTCCCAATGTTGGGGGAGTCCAGTACCAGGTGCCACAGTTTAAGAATAAGGGTAGGCCATTTAGAACAGAGATGAGGAAAAACGTTTTCACTCAGAGAGTTGTAAATCTGTGGAATTCTCTGCCTCAGAAGGCAGTGGAGGCCAATTCTCTGAATGCATTCAAGAGAGAGCTAGATAGAGCTCTTAAGGATAGTGGAGTCAGGGGGTATGGGGAGAAGGCAGGAACGGGGTACTGATTGAGAATGATCAGCCATGATCACATTGAATGGTGGTGCTGGCTCGATGGGCCGAATGCCCTACTCCTGCACCTATTGTCTATTGTCTATTGTCTATTGACACTAATGGGAGTTATCTACAAGCCCCCAAACAATAGTCTGGATATTTGCAGCAGGAGTTAAAATTGGCATGTAACAAAGTAATGTCACTGTGGTTTTGAGAGATTTTGGGCTCTTTGGCACTGTTAAGCAGCAACTCTACCGCTGTGCCACTCTGCCACCCTATATTCCAGGAGATAAGATTTTGTCTACTTTTCCTTCAGCTAAGAGGAGCAGATATGATAGACTGGAGTATATTCTTGCATTATGTCATTGGTAGTCTCTTGTCAATTGTGCCTGTGTGGCCTTGAGATCACTTTGGCACATGGAATATGCCTCCTCTGGGAACTATTCTTTATGAGCCTATCCATTTCTGCAGACACAAAGGAGCAGTCTGCTACTCCATTCCCATCATTGTGGCATCCATTCATCCCATGGTAACATTCCTCAGGAGCTGGAAGATTTGTGTTTGTTTAATGGTGTGTCCCCTTAAGGGCTGGCTGCATACATGTAATCAGTAGGAAAATTTTAAGGAATCACGGCACTGAAACTGTTCGCAGCCCAATGCTTCCAAATGTTCTGGATTATTGTTTTTCCTTTTGTTTCAGTCATAATTCAGTATCTCCCATATCTAAGTCAAATGGTTAGAGGTTCAAGTCCTATTTCAGACATTTAAACACTAATAACCATGGTGATATTCCATGGTAATACTAATATTGCAGGACAGACATCACAGGCTTTTAGCCAATATTAATCCCCATGCTATAATGAAACAAAAAGACTTTCGGGTCATTAGCACAATAATGTTTTTTTTAGGTTATTGTGCGCCAATGTTGCTGTTTTCTCCCGTATAATAATTCAGGTACTTGAACAGTGTAAAGGAGTTTAGGATTCCTCAAAATGCACGATACAAATGTTTTTCTGTTTGACTCTCTTTCATGAATTTGTAGTGATCCTGTTTGGGGAAAACAGATTACAATATACTACCAAGCCTTGTCAAGCTCTCTATAATATTTTATAGCATGGACTTTGATTCACCTTGTAGAGGCGAATGTTTCCAAAGTGCATGAAAGCCCTCTCAATCAGAATAATAAATATATCATTAAGTTCAAAAGCCAAATACAGTGGGTGTGAATAATGCACAAAACACATCATTCTCTACACTTCATTGTATTTGCATTCTGGTGAACTTTGCTTACTAAAATATTTTTTATCACTGCCGAAGCACCATGTGCTTTTTAAGGGAAGTAGATTCGATACAAAGCAGCCTGTTTGTCCAAAGTAAAACCAGTGTTAGATTTTTATGTAATACATGAACTGCAAAGGTAGGTTTACAAAAAAAGACTCAAAGTGCTGGAGTAACTCAGCACTTCAAGCAGCAACTCTGTGAACATGGATAGACAATGTTTCTGTTCAGGACCCTTCTCCAGACCTTTGTGGTGTGGGACTTCAAGGTTCTGTACTACCTGCCTGATGGTAGCAGAGAAAAGAAGGCATGGCCCAGTTGATGGAAATCCATGAGGATAGATGCTACTTTCTTGAGGCAGTAACTCATGTGGATGCTTTTGATGGTGGGAAGGGCTGCACCTGTAATGAACAGGCAGAGTTTGACATTCTCTGCAGCCTCTTGCATTTCTGTGCATTGGAATAGCCGTATCAGGCAATGATGTAACCAGTCAGGATATTTCCTGCTGTAAATCTGTAGAAATTTGTTAGTGTTAGAGGCCGAACCTCTTTAAACAACTCAGAAATCAAAGGTGCTAGTGTACCTTCTTCATGCTTACATCTATGTGTTGTGTCCAGGACATATCATCTGAGATGTTACCACCCAGGAATATGAAGCTGCCACCTCTCTCCACTGCCGATCCATCAATGAAAACACAGCTTATGAAACAGTCTGCCTGCTGTTTTGTAGGTTTAGAAGATTTGAATTTTCTTTGGGCGTTAGAGAGACAGCACGGAAACAGGCCCTTCAGCCCATCAAATCCGCGCCGACCAGCGACCACCTTGTACACTAGCACTATCCTATACACTAAGGACTATTTACAATTTTACTGAAGATATTTAAAATACAAACATGCTCGGCTTTGGAGTGTGGGAGGAAACTGGAGCACCTGGAGAAAATCTACATGGTCATAGGGAGAACGTACAAACTCCGTACGTTCATCTATAGTCAGGGTCGAATCCAGGTCTCTGATGATGTAAGGCAGCAACTTTACCGCAGCGCCACTGTGGCACTCTAATGGGGAGATATAGAAGCATTCATTTGTGCCTCCAAAATGTACCTCTGGTGTTGAAAGATTTTTTTCCAGGAAGATGTCTGCTTCCCTTTCCCACTGCATTAAACTGTTTGCTAACTCATGCATTTGCATTCCTTGACAGCTGGAAAGTTAGTTAGGTTCTCTTTACATTACAGTTTTCTGGTAACATTCAAAAGAATCAAAAGCCAAATTCATCTGGCCAGACTAATTGGCACACACAGGTTTTCTCCTCTACAGGAGAAATAAATAATATGGATTAGCCACAGATAGTGGGGAGGCATCAAATATATTATATATCAATTACTTCCTTCACATAACTAATCTGTATATTGAAAAATCTGGTCAAAAAGATTCATCTACGGTGTCAACCTAAGCATTCAGTGGTCACGATGTTGCTGTACATACCATCTACAATCTTATTTTTTTTACATTCATCAAAATACCCTTCAAAAACTCCACTAGAATGGAGCAGCCAGGTGTTGTATTGACATCAGCACATTAAGGAAGCCAGCCATGTTTGTAACCCTTGTTTGACTTGCTGTAGCTGCTGAGGCCTGGTAGCAGAATAAATATATTGATCTGTTTTCTTGATTGCTGCTTCAGATTTTGACATGGAAGGCAGGCTGTCACCAGATACTTTTAGCAGCTTTCTGACAACATCCTGTGATAGAAAATGTCAAGGCAGCAGTGATCCTGGCTGCTACAGGCAGTACATGCATCTTGAAGGTCAGTAAATTGAATTCCCTCTTTAATTCTTCACATAGTTATGTCAAATATGTAGGCATTATTTGATTTATTTTTGGGTGCCGGTCCATTTCTACTTTTGGCTAATGCAAGACTAAACACAGTAAACTGTGTCTGTTGCTCACAGTCATCATGTTTTGTAACAAATATTCAGATAAATATCAAAGCCACAGTTATTAACTCTGTCTTGGACAGACTAGCCAAAATACTGACATCATTTTGTTCTCTTTCGTAGAGTAAAAATTCGTCCTTGCTTGCTGAGTGTTCAACTGACAATATAGTGGTAGCTGTACATTCACTCCATTTCCAGTGAAGTTGGTAATGGACACCATCCTGTGGTTTTCCTGACAGCAACAAAACATAAATTTTGATTCCAAAATATTTTTCACCAATTAATTATCAAGGGAATGAGATTGAAGTTAGAAACCCTACCTCAACAGAACACAACAAAACACTATGGGTAACTTCTTGCACGACATGATCTTGTTTTTCCACTGGTGTTTTGCACTAATGTCTTGTTTTTACACAGTCCTTTTATTTTAACAGTCCCGTATGATTTATGTGTGTTTTATGTGTAATTTATAGATCTATGTTTTTGTGTATTGTCTGAATCTATGTTCCTGTGATGCTGCTGCAGGTAAGATGTTCATTGTACGTATGTCACTGTAATTGTGTATATGACAATAAACTTGACTTGATGACATCAACACCAAACATAGAAACACGGTTACAATGAACCATTCTAAAATGGGTGTACATACGATATTGCACAAACCATGACTATTAAAGAGACAACAGCAGGTTTCTAAAGATGTGTCAAAGGCAGAGAAAAGTGAATTGTTTATAAAGTCAGCTAACATAGCTAAAGGATAGTCTGAAGATAGGTCCCGACCTGAAACATCACATCCTTTCTCTCCAGAGATGTTGCCTGATCTGCTGAGTTACTCCTGCACTTTATATTTATCAGCAAATTTATGAAGATCGGTCAATGGCAGAGGAAAGTGAATTGTTTACAGAGCCAGCTAACATATGTATCTAAAAGATAGTCATGCATTTATGAAGAAAATGGTCAATATAACAGGGAGTTTGTTTAATTGATTTTGAACTTGATGAGACCGTAGGGGACATAAAACAAAAAGTACAGAGAAATGTACAGTCAGGCCTAGGTCAGTCGGAGATCTTAGAGATGCCCACTCACTTTAGTAGAGGAAATTCCTCTTTTTTAACCGCTCATCCAAAAATATGTTGGTTTTCTGCTTCCAATACAAATGGACGTAAAACTCATCAGTCAAAATTTAAGGCAACTTTGTAGTTAAGATAACTAAAAATTGGCATCTGGGCGACTGATTTAAAATCAACACGATGAATAATTTCAATTGGAAAGATTCTGATAAGACTTTGTCTTTGGTATGAGTGTGTATTTTGTGCCACTGAAGTTCAGGAGCTCTCGGTAAGAAAAATTGATTTAGTCATTTGTTGGCTGCCTGGATAAAAAAATTTAATTCGGATAGGAAATGGATTGGGATAACAACACTTGAATACTGCTTCCAAATTTTGTGCTGTGAGATATTTCTACACCACCTCTCTTGGGAAACCAAGAGCAGAATGAAGATTGAAATTTGCTTTCAAGAGGAAAGTGCTCTTTATTCATCAAATGGTGATTTTTCCTTGTAAGCTTTTCTTTTGGTCACAGTGCAAAGTATTTTTTTTGCTGTGTATTAATGCAAGTGTTCTTTGAATTTAATGCAACTTACTTTTATTGCTTATATTTTACTACTCCAAATATCAACATATTTTAGAAAATTCCTGCATACAAATTGTGCTCTAAGGTGTTAGCAGATTTTAAATATATGGGTCAAATCTCCATTAAAATAGTAGCTAAAAAGGTATTGCTTACGTGTTTGTGGTTATCTGTAAATAAGTTCCACCATATGGATGTAATTATGGATTTTGAACAAACATGTCTACCATTTACAACAAATTGGGGAAACTGATAAAAAGCAATGATTTGTTGAGATTGCCAGATCTGAATAGCTTCTGTTGTCCATAAACTGTGGATGCCTGGCAATTCTTCAACAGGTGAAAACATATATCTGAAGCTTTTCATGACAGAGCTACATCAGCTTTGAGAGAGCTATATAGGGAGCATTATTCATATGCAAGCAACTTCATAAACATCCTGGGATATTGGATAAGCAAATTTTGCACGTGTTCACTTGCTAAATGAATGGAAAGCCTTGTCTCTGCAGTTCTTCATTAAGGGGAGCGAAGAAGCTTATGGGAAAATAGAGAGGGATGTCAATGATTGAGAGGAGTGGGAAGAATAAATAGAGGATTGATATTCGAAAAAGGTCGAGTGAGGTGGTTAGAGAGAAGATTGTGAAAGAGGAGTAATGGATTTAAACAGAAGAGCATTGGGACAATGAAGAAGGTGTGGTAATTGTCAGGATAAGATTGGTGGATGAAATTGCGAGAGGATTGGTGGTGAGAAGAGTAGGAACCAAGGAAAGGACTGGTGGAGGAAGTAGGAGAGATAATTGGGGGGCAGGGAGGAGGTAGCAAAATGGAGGGAAGAATAGTTTATGAAAGGATGGAGATGATCATTCAGGAGGAAGTGATCACAAGGAAACTTCATAGACGGGTGTGCGTAAGATATAAGTGTAGATCAGTGCATGTTCCTTTAACATAGTGACCTCACCACTACTAACCACTCCCCATTGTCTTTGGTATAATTGTAACTTCCCCACCTCCAGCTCGCTCTCTAGTGCCAGTGATGACCACGGACAGCTAGGGCATAATGTATGTGCAGTGTTATGAATAAACTTATATATATAGTAAAAGACTCTGCCTACGAGTGGCATCCTTTTACATGGTGTCAGATCGGTAGACTTGCGCCTCCTGTTTATCGGTTTTTATTTTATTATTTGTTTCTCCCAATTGTGTCCCCTCCTTCCACTTTGCCATGTCTTCCTCGTGTCGTCGTCCGGACACGCTCGTTTTCGATGAGGACATCGTGCACCGCTGGACTGTCTTCCAGCGGGACTACGAACACTATATAGCCATTACCCATCCTGATGCGACTGCTGCGATAAAAGCCCACCTGCTCCTCAACCTGGCTGGTCCGGAGGCAATGGAACGCTATGCGTCGTTCCAATTCGTCCCTCCAGAGGACCGCAACGACCCGGTATGTCTCATTGCTAAGTTCACTGCCCTGTGCGACATACCCACCAACAATATCATCGAACGTTTTAAATTTTTCTCGCGGCGTCAGACTCCAGGGGAGCACGTTGACGCCTTTATTGCATCTTTAAGACATATGGCTCGGCGGTGCCGCCTTCAAACGATTACACCCGACGAGATGATCAGGGACGTCCTGGTCAACGGTCTCCTAAACTCTAGGCTGCGGGATGAGCTCCTAATGAAGCCTGACCTGTCGCTTACGGACGCAATACATGCCGCACGAATGGCCTCTGCTGTTGGCTCAGTATCCCGGCCGGCCCCCCAGGACATAAATTTCGCCAGCCGCCGGCGATTGAATGACCCACAGCCCAGGGTCGCCCCCTCCGCGCCCACTATGGCCACCCCTCGCAGATGCCCAAACTGCAACTTCTCGTCACACAGGTATAACATTTGCCCAGCGCAGGGCAAAACTTGTAATTCATGTGGGAAGCAGAACCATTTTTCTGCAGCCTGTCGTTCTCGTGGGAGACCTGTCCCTGCTCCTAGAGGGAGTCTACACAACCTTGCAAGCGATAACGCAACCGGTTCCCGGTACCAACATGAGGTCCTCGATGGCTCAGATACGACTTCCTCCCATGGAGACTCTCTGGTGTTTTCGCTCTTGGGAGCACCTGCATTGATAACGGATCCATCCGTGCAAGTTACAGTCAATGGACACTCCTTCCCTGCCAAGGTCGACACTGGGGCGTTTGCCAATGTTATGTCTGTGGGCCTCTTCGAGCAGATAAATTCGGGGGAGAGGGTTACTCCTGACAACTCCCGCCTCCATGCCTATGGGGGAGGCGTTCTGATTGCCGTGGGAAAGGCAACGGTTGTCTGTACTGTTCTGGATACCTCTCGGCCCCTCACGTTCCTCCTGCTAGCATCTGAAAACGTCACCCTGCTGGGCGCCCGTGCATGCCAGGACTTTGGTTTGGTCTCATTTCACCGCGACATCCACCTGGTGCAGGCCCCCATGGACCCCCTGGTCGAGTACCCTGACCGATTTGATGACGTCCTGGGGAAGCTGCCCTGTGCCTACAAGATCGTTGTGGACCCGGGGGTCGACCCAGTGGTCAGACCGGCCCACCGTGTGTCTTTTGCCATGAAGGGCCGCGTGGAGTCCACACTACGTGGCATGGTGGACTTGGGCATCCTCAAGGAGGTGAGTGCCCCCACCCAGTGGGTCTCCACCATGGTGGTCGCTGCCAAGAAGGACGCGAGCGAGATCAGGATCTGTATCAACCCCAAGGACCTGAACCTGGCTATTAAACGCCCGCACTACCCCATGCGGACGGTGGAGGACGTCGCGGCACAGGTCGGTCCAGCCACAGTTTTCTCGGTCCTGGATGCCAAGAGCTCCTTTTGGCAGATCCCGCTGGACGCACGTTCCTCCTTCCTGACCACCTTCAGCACACCGTTCGGCAGGTTCCGTTTCCTCCGCATGCCTTTTGGTATCAACTCGGCAAGCGAGGTTTTTCAGCGCACGATGGAGCAGCTGTTTGCTGGGTTGCCGTGCGCCATCATCGTGGATGACATCCTGGTGTACGGGAGGGACATTGCTGAGCATGACCGACACCTCCGCCAAGTCCTGGACAAGGCTCGTGAGATAAACCTCAAGCTTAATCGAAGGAAGTGTCGGTTCCGCGTTGCGGAAGTCACCTACGTAGGCCACGTTTTCACGGCGGGGGGCCTGAAGCCAGACCCCGAGAAGACGGCGGCGATCACCGAAATGCCCGCTCCCACTGACGTGCCCGGCCTGCAGCGCTTCCTGGGCATGGTCAACTACCTGGGTAAGTTCATACCCGACCTCAGCGAACTAAGTGCCCCCCTGAGAGAGCTGACCAAGAAGGACAATGCCTGGGTCTGGCTCCCTCACCACCAATCGGCCTTCGTAGCCCTGAGGTCCAGACTCGCGCGGACCCCGACTTTGCGGTTTTTCGACTTAAACAGGCCAATTGTCCTCACCTGCGATGCATCTCGGTTCGGCCTGGGTGCTGCCTGCCTGCAGCTCTACGACGACCGACAGCTGCCCGTCTCCTATGCCTCTCGAACAATGACCCCTGCTGAACAGCGCTACGCGCAGATTGAGAAGGAGCTCCTTGCCGTGGTGTTCGCTTGCTCCAAGTTCAGAGACTACGTTCTGGGAAAAACTTTCACCATCGAAACTGACCACCAGCCGCTGGTCTCGATTTTAAACAAGCCCATCCACGCAGCATCGTCCCGCCTGCAGCGAATGATGCTGCAGCTGCAGCGTTTTCAATTCGAAATCGTGTACCGCAAAGGCAAGGAGATGTTCGTGGCAGACACTCTGTCCCGCGCCCCACTACCTTCCATTTCCCGCCATCCGTACGAATCGGCGGACCTGATGGTGTTGAACGTCAACATTGTTCCATCTTGGCAGCTGCAGTCCCTGGTCAAACACACTGCCGCGGATCCGGACCTCCAACAGCTTGCGGGCGTCATCCGCCGTGGCTGGCCTGAACGACGGTCTTCCCTGCCGGCTGGTGCCGTGCCCTACTTCCTGGTTCGGGATGAACTGGTGCTGCACGCGGGTGTGGTGGTGAAGGGTCACAAGGTTGTGGTGCCGGCTGCGCTGCGCGATCACTACTTCCACACCGCCCACAACGGACACCCAGGGGTGGAGGCCACGTTGTCCCAGGCCCAAGCACAGTTTTACTGGCCTGGCATGGTCAAGGAGATCCGGGACAGGGTCTCCGCCTGCGCTGCCTGCAACAGCCTATTACCTCATCAGCAGCGTCAGCCTCTCCTGCAGCAGCCGGCTCCCGAGTTGCCGTGGACGGCTGTTGCCGCCGATATTTTCGAGTGGCGTGGCAAACACTACCTGGTCCTGGTGGACTCCTACTCAAGCTGGTTCGAGGTGGACCTGCTGCCGTCCCTCACGTCTGCTGCCGTCATCGGGAAGCTTCGCCGCCACTTCTCGACCTTTGGTTCCCCGGCATCTCTCCAGTCCGACAACGGCAGCCAGTTTACCAGCGCGGAGTTTGCTGTTTTTGCAAATCGCTGGAACTTCCGCCACATCACCAGCAGCCCCGAGTACCCGCAAAGCAATGGACTTGCAGAGCGCGCTGTCCGCAGCGCTAAGGAGCTGATGGAACGTTGCCGGCTTGACAGTTCGGACTTGTACCTTGCCCTCCTCAACCTCCGCAACATCTCCCGGGACCCCGCGCTCGGTTCCCCTGCGCAACGCCTCCTGTCCCGCACCACTAGACCCCCCATCCCCGTCTCCCAGCAATCCCTGAAACCCACGGCTCGGAGCCCTGCCGCTGTCAGGGAGCGCATCACTGAGAAGCAGCTCATTCGGAAGCGCTCCTTTGACAAATCGTCCCGTCCCCTTCCACCTTTGTTCGCTGGCCAGGTTGTCCGGATGGAGTCGTCCTCCGGCCACCACCGGCTGGCCGTGGTCGTCGGCAATGCTGACTCTCCACGGTCGTACCTGGTCAACTACGAGGGTACCGTGTACCGTCGTACCCGCCAGCACCTGATGCTGGTAAACGAACCTGCACCGCCCCCCGCGATCCCGTATTCGCCTCCCGTCCACTACAAGGTGCCTGATGTGCCTCCTGCTCCGGTACATCCGCAGTCGCCCCAGCTACCTACCCCTCCCTCGCCTGTGCGTGCATCGCTTCCCAGTCCTCCACCTTCCCCTGGTTCCCCGGCCTCTGTACCCGCACCCGTTCATGCTGCTCCTTCGACCGGCGGGGATGGTGGGTTGCGCACCCGCTCTGGGAGAGTGGTCAGGCCGCCTGTCCGGTACGGTGTGTACGAGTAGTCTGTTTGTAGTTTGAGCCTAGCGCATGAGCCGTGGTCACTTTGTTTCCAAGAGGAAGGATGTAGATCAGTGCATGTTCCTTTAACATAGTGACCTCACCACTACTAACCACTCCCCATTGTCTTTGGTATAATTGTAACTTCCCCACCTCCAGCTCGCTCTCTAGTGCCAGTGATGACCACGGACAGCTAGGGCATAATGTATGTGCAGTGTTATGAATAAACTTATATATATAGTAAAAGACTCTGCCTACGAGTGGCATCCTTTTACAATAAGGGAGAGGTTTTAGATACCAGGGTGAACTTTGTGGAGTAGAGATAGCCTTAGGATTACTGGGATTCGGAGCAGGAGTAAGAATATTCCAGGCACTGTTTTTGTGGAGTGCTAAGGGGGAATATCATCCTCACAGTGAAACAAAGGAAAAAAACAGACATATCCTACATAAATAAATGAGAGTCGCAGATCTTCCTGTAATGGATCAGGTAGTCTCATTCCCAGGAATTCTGAGAACTGCAGATTTACTTTCCATAGTTACCTTATTTAAAGGATATGGAAATAAATATGGGAAGAGAAACAAAGATGAGCGGGAGGTGGGTAGAATTCAAAATGTTGGAAACAAAGGACTGAAACTAAAGAAACAAACGAAAATGCAGGCTGGCTAAAGGTCAAAAACAAAATGAACCAAATCATCAACATTGGTCCAAAAACGCTCACCAAATCCACCCAAAACTTCATCCTCAATATTGATGGTCTCCCAGTATCCACCTCCCCTCACATCCGGAATCTTGGAATCATCTTTGATCAAACCCTCTCCTTCGACAAACACATCAAACACATCACAAAGACAGCCTTCTTCCACCTCAAAAACATTGCCCGTCTCCGTCCATGCCTCTCCTCCACAGCTGCAGAAACCCTCATCCACGCCTTCATCACCTCCCGTCTGGACTACTGCAACAGCCTCCTCTATGGCGCACCCTCAAAAATCATCAGTAAACTTCAATACATTCAAAACTCCGCTGCCCGTCTACTCACCCACACCCCGATCCGTGACCATATCACCCCCGTCCTTTACAAACTCCACTGGCTCCCCATCCCCCAGAGAATCCAGTACAAAATCCTCCTCATGACCTACAAAGCCCTCCATAACCTGGCCCCATCCTACCTGACCGACCTCCTCCCCAGGCACACTCACACCTGCACCCTCCGCTCTGCTGCTGCCAATCTCCTATCCCCCCACATCCGGACCAAACTCAGATCCTGGGGGGACAGGGCTTTCTCCATCGCTGCTCCCACCCTATGGAACTCACTACCCCAAACCGTCAGAGACTCCTCCACACTCACCACATTCAAAACATCACTGAAGTCTCACCTGTTCAGTACTGCCTTCAACCACTGAAGGTCACCTCACCTTCTGTCTCCTTTCTCTGTCCGTTTACTTATTTATCTATTTATTCACTTCCCTATGTTCTCTAAATCCCTGTAAAGCGTCTTTGAGTATATGAAAAGCGCTATATAAATGTAATGCATTATTATTATTATTATCAATGGTGTTTGGAGAAAGCCAGAATGGCAACAAGCCAAAACAAAACATCGATAAGAAAGGAACATGACAAGAATAAATTAAAATTATAATGTAATCCTAAATAAAATATAAATGGCAAATGTTAGTCTAAATTAATTGTTTTTAAAACATAGACAAATAGGTGCAGGAGTAGGCCATTCGGCCCTTTGAGCCAGCACTGCCATTCAATATGATCATGGCTGATCATCCAAAATCAGTATCCCGTTCCAGCTTTCTTCCCATATCCCTTGGTTCCCATTGCCCTAAGAGCCATATCAAACTCTCTCTTGAAAACATCCAGTGAATTGGCCTCCACTTTCTTCTGTGGCAGAGAATTCCACAGCTTCATAATTCTCTGGATGAAAAAGTTTTTCCTCATCTCAGCCCTAAATGGCCTACCCCTTATTCTTAAACTGTGACCCCTGGTTCTGGATTTCCCCCAGCATCAGGAACATTTTTCCTGCATCTAGCCTATTCATTCCCCTTAATAATTTTATGTTTCCATAAGATTCCCTTTCATCCTTCCAGTGAATATAAGCCCAGTCAATCCATTCTTTCATCATATGTCAGTCCCGAGAATTAACCTGGTGAACCTATGCTGCACTCCCTCACTAGTAAGAATGTCCAGCTTCAAACTGGGAGACCAAAACTGTACATAATAGTTCAGCTGCAGTCGCACCAACTGCAGTAGGTCCTACTGCAGTTGTACAACTGCAGTAGGACCTCCTTGTTCCTATACTCAAATCCTCTTGATATGAAGGCCAAAATGCCATTTCCTTTCTTCACTGCCTGCTCTACCTGCATGCTTACTTTCAGTGACTGATGTACAAGGACACCCAGGTCAAGTTGCACCTCTCCTTTTCCTAATCTGACACCATTCAGATAATAATCTGCCTTCTTGTTCTTGCCGCCAAAGTGGAAAGCTTCACATTTATCCACATTATACTGCATCTGCCATGCATCTACCTGCTCACCCAACCTATCCATGTCACCCTGCAGCCTCATAGCATCCTCCTTGCAGCTCACACTGCCAACCAGCTATGTGTCATCCGCAAAGCTGGAGATGTTACATTTAATTCCTTCTTCTAAATCGTTAATATATATTGTTAATATCTGAGGTCCCAGCGCTGAGCCTTGCCGCACCCCACTATTATTTCTTTTCTGTGCAAATTGTAATTATTTTCTGTGCATTCTCTCATGCAAACACATAGAAAATGGAATATAGAAACAGGACAGTCACACAATGCTGGGCTGGGGAAACAGATAAGCTCAAATGTGACTGTTTGGAGTCAGTGAACTAGTCCATATTCAAGGACTCAGTGGCCAACTCTGAGGCATTTTGGGACAGAGTGCTGGAGTAATTCAATGGGTCAAGTAGCATCACAGATGTACCATAGAAAGTATTTTATCAGGATCAGAACATAGTTGAGAACAGCTCCATCCAAGTCCACAAGAAACTGCAACATGTTGTCGACGTACTGTACCTCAGATCATCACACAAATCAAAGAGGTACAGAACTTTGAAAACACATATCTCTAGATTCAGGGACAGTTTCTTCCCATCTGCTATCAGGCAACTGGACCATCCTCTCACCAGCTAGATTGTGGTCCTGGCCTCCCATCTACCTCATTGAAAACCTTCAAACTATCTTTAACTGGTCTTTATTGGACATTATCTTGTACTAAACGTAAAACTCTTTATCTTATATTTGTAAACTAAACTAAATATCTGGAGAAACTGGAAGCATTCTAGTTTAGTGATCCTGACCTGAAGAGGAAATCTTGATATGAGCTTTGCAAACCTATCAAGGATGCCAAAAGGTAGTTCTGAATCAAACTGGAATTGCATGATAACCAAACAGACTCTTGTCAATTGTGTGAAGGCTTGCATACTATAATGGCGTACAAATCAAAGCAAGGTAGAATCGTTGGCCAAAGAGCATCCCACCCTAACAGGCTCAATGCAATCTATATTCATTTTGAAAAGAAGAACAGTGAAATAATGTCACCTCCCCCGATAGCCTTTAGTGCACTTGCACCCTCTGTTTGTCTCACATTTCCTTGTGTAGGCATATTCCTTGTATATGCACATACTTGGCCAATAAACTTATTCATTCATTCATTCATTCATTCATTCATTCATTCATTCATTCATTCATTCATTCATTCATTCATTCATGTCTGATCGGCCTTCCTGAGAGTGAACCGCAGAAATTAGATATGGTGACAGCACAGTCTTTTACTCAGAGTAGGGGAATCAAGAACCAGAGGACATAGACTTAAGATGAGAGGGGAAATATTTAACAGGAACCTGAGGGGCAACTTTTTCCACACAAAGGGAGGTGGGTATATGGAATGTGCTGCTATAGGAGGTAGTTGAGGCAGATTCTATCAGGACATTGAAAAGATATTTGGACAGGTACATTGATAGGAAATGTTTAGAAGGATATGGAGCAAATGCAGGCAGGCGAGACTAGTTTAGATGGGGCATCTTGGTTGGTGGGGAAGTTGAGCCGAAGGGCCTGTTTCCATGTTTTGTGACTATATGACTCTATGACTATGACTCTGTGACAAGCCTCAGTGGAGCTGTATGGGACCAGCTGGCATCAATATAGACATCTTTTACCTTCCCCACTCCAGTCTGAGATTGCCACCTACTTTAAAAATACCGATCATCCTGGTTCAAACAAAAAACAAGGTAATGTGCCTAATGACTACCGTCTCTTGGCTCTGACATCCACCATCACAAAGTACTTCAAGAGGCTGGTCATTGCACATATAACTCCATACAGCGTAATCCATTGCAATTTGCCTACTGGATCTTTAGGTTAATGAAGGCACCTACCTTAGATTCCTATTGGTTGGGTATACCTCCATCTTCAATATCAGAATCCAACCTAACTCATCTCCAGACTCCTGGGTCTATAACTCACCAATCCACTCTGTAACTGGATCCATTACTCATGACCAGAAACTGCAATTAGTAAGGACGAGCAATTAAACATCCTCTATGATAATCCTCAACAATTGGCCCACAAGGATACATATTCAGCCTCTTACTATATTCCCTGTACACTCATGATTGTGTGGCCAAATTCAGCTCTAACTCCATTACAAGTTTGCAGATGACACCACCATAGTGGTCTAGATGTTAAGCAATGATAACGCAGACTACAGGAAGGAGGTATGGCGCTTAGTGGCATAGTGTTACAACAACAGCATCTCCCTTAATGTCAGCAAACTGAATTTGCTGGTCTTCAAGTTCACAAAGTGGGATAAACTACATGCCCCATTCTGTATCGATGGTGTTGAAATGGAGATGGTTGACAGCTTCAAGTTCCTGGGTATGAATAGCACAAACCATTTGATCTAATCACATGAATGCTACCACCACAAAAACACACCAAGATATCTACTTCTTCAGAAGACTAAGGAAAAGTATTGCATCCCCAATGACTCTTGTGAATTTCTACAGATGCACCATAAAAATGCATCACAACTGGTTTGGCAACTGTTCTGCACAAAATAACAGATTTTGGGGGGGGGGGGAAATTGAAGAACTGTGAAAACAGCCCAGTACATTATGCAAACCAGTTTCCCCCAGTTGATATAAGAAAATAACTGCAGATGCTGGTACAAATCGAAGGTATTTATTCACAAAATGCTGGAGTAACTCAGCAGGTCAGGCAGCATCTCAGGAGAGAAGGAATGGGCGACGTTTCGAGTCGAGACCCTTCTTCAGACTGAACCAGTTGATTATATCCATACTACACCCTTTCCAGGAAAACCAACATAATCAAGGACCACTCACACCCATCATTCTTCCTCCTCCACTCTCTGATCGGGCAACAGATGCAAAAGCTTGAAAGCATGTACCACCAGATTCAAAAATAGCCTTTTTCCCACTGTTATCAGTTTCTCGCACAGACCACTCATGTGCTATGGATGTATTACTGATTTCTCACACTACCTCATTGTGTCCATTAAATAGCACTTCAACATTTTAACAGCACTCTCTCTATAGCTTTAACACCGTATTTGGCACATTATTTATTTTTCTCTTTTGCACTACTTTGACATAGTGCTGCATGGTATGATTTACCCAGATAGTATGTAAAACAATGTTTTTCATTACATCTTTGTACATGTGACAATAATAGCCTGTCGGAGGGAACTGTGTGTTTGACTTGTACTCTGAATTTGGATTTTACCTGGAACCGGGCACCCTCTTAATTTTGGCTCAGATTGGGACGGCACTCAGAGAAAATCTCATAGAGCAATGGTTAGGTTCTCGAACAAGTCAAGTTATTCAGCCCTAGGCAGTATATGCTGAGCGAACCCTAAGTGTTTCACTTACATCATTTTATAGTTTATGATACAATGGTTGCATGCAGTTTTTACATTCTTTCATTAATTCACCGGTAATCAAAATTTGTTTGTAGTCTTTGCTCCTTGTTATACCTCTGCTGGAATTGCCTTCTGACAGCTAGAAGATTTATTTGCATTGTTTAGAAAACAATTCTTCTTTGACATTTTGGGTCGGGACCCTTCTTCAGACTGATTGTGGGAAGGATGTAGAAATCTATCCATGTTCTCCAGAGATGCTGCTTAACCCATTTAGTTACTCCAGCACATAGAGTTCAGTCACATAGAGATGAAATATGCATAATCTCTAACTCTTGGGTTTGCATCATGCCTTCATGGTTTAATGTTCTGTTAATAAGGAAACTTGTTGAGATTTGCCTTTCTAACTTTGCTGAAACTGTTTACCGTTCCTGAAGCTGTTGATATTTTAAACCTTATTCCATGTGGGAATAAAGAAAGGGAAGATCCCAAGGGATGTTCAAGCTGGAGGTCCAGGTTTGATTTGAAAAAGGAACGCATCCTATTTCACCTTTGGGTAATTTACCCAAGTCCACTTGAAACTCATCACATAGATAGTCTTATACATTGCCTCAGGATTAGCTTATGTAGGGTCAAATTATTGTGTTCCAGAAGATTTATGCTGAAGCCTGCCCCATTCAGTGGATCAAAGATGTTTTGTAACTGTAATGTTTCATTTTTGTTTTCCTTCAAACTGATAAAGAGAACAGTTTTTCTAACGGGGCTTGAAAGTAGTTCATTATGACAAGTTTTTGTTAAAATCATCATGGAATCTAATGACAAGAGAGAAAGTGAGGAAAAAAGATGGAATATCATGAGCAAGAGGCTTGCTCTTTTTGGAGACAGATTAGTCAAGCCAGCAGGCTGCATTTAATAATCATCTCAGCCACACAGGACACTCGGTAACTCAGCTGAAGTCAAGCAACTTCTTGAATGTGCAGTGAACAAATGAACGTGTGTATTGCCTATGAATACAATCCTGTGTATCAGGTATTTTTGAGCTGAGGTTGCAAGAACTATAGGTGACATGGCTTATTTTCAGGTCTTATGATAACTCTTTATGAAACTACTACAGATACAGAAGTTACCTAAAAAAGGCTTAGAATAAGAAGGCAGCAAAATATTGTGCAGTTTAGAAGAGCGCAATGACATATCCCTGGGCAATTTATAATTTAGACCCAGTACTGATTTATGAATTTATGAATTTTGACTGCATGTAATGTTCTTAATTCTTTATGATTGGGAAAGAATGCTAATAGCTGACCTTTTGAGAAACTCATACCAAGTTTTATACTAATTCAAATTATTGATTATCAATTGGAAAATGGACCCCAAAGGGAGATTGCATGGACTTAATCCTTAAACAAAAAGTCAATATATCCTTTTTTTTCTGAGATCTTTGGAATTCCCAGTCTCATTTCCAAACGATCGTCCAAGTGCAACACAGTAATTTAGCAGAATATCTCATGATCAGTGGAAGACATTTACAGAAATACTTGCAACTGACATTTTCCTCGAGCTGTCTTGTCATAAGCTGAATGCTGTCAGATGCTAATGTAAATCATGACAGTGGAATACGTCACTTAATTCTCATTTCTTGGAGGATGACACTGACACAGTTTATTTTTTTCCACCAAGACTGATTTACTGAGGTAACAATGGTTGCTTGGCATCTGAAAGAGTGATTCATTCAGCATGTTTGCCTTCATGGTTGAACATAGCTTTATTATTGGAAGTCTTAACTCTTCAAAGATCTGCCTGACAACACCATCCTTTCATCTTTTTAAAATTACCATCTGTCTTGTTCTAAAACTCAACACCAGCAGAATGGGTTTAACTCAATACTCCAAGCTATCCTTCCAAACAATGTTCCATTTTATTTTTATAATTGTTTGTATAAACACCATATTTGTTCTGCTTATCACAACTCACATGATCACGTAAACTTTTTACTTTCCTTTCCTCTAACTCTTGCTCGTAGTGCCGAACGACTCAGATGTAAATAGTTTCATACAAACAAGGCTGACATTTTACAACTCTGCATGGAGAACTATGCCTGGCCCAGAAATTAATGGGTAAATAATGCTTTATGTAATGTGCACATAGCATGTAAAATACTTGTTATTTTTATGGCAAGGGAGCAATGCATGGTGAATTATGAATTGCCAGAGGTTACTGGAGGATATTTGCTGTTTTACTGGAGGATATTTGCTGTTTTGCTGTTTGCCTTGAACCTCATAAATATCAAGCAATTGCTACATTTTCACCATTGAATGCATAACATTAGATCTTGCATTAAAAGAGCCTTTACCCCAAGGTAAATGTTCTTACAAATGTCTGAGAACCAGGAATTAAAATTGGGGTGATTCACTTCTGCAAGCAGACAATTGTTCCTCAATTGTCCTTTTAGATGCATCTCCAGCAGTGCTGGAAGAGAAAGGAACTCTAGACATGCAAACTATTCCACAGGACAAGAAGAAAACTGTCTCTTTTTTTTCCTTGAGATACTGGAAAATAATCATTGATTCAAACTACTTCTCCCTCAACAAGTCTACTTCATTATACAAAAAAAAAAACTTCTAGTGAGCGACAGTATCCTTGCTGAGATTCACTTCCAAACAAGCAAACTGTTTCTGCAGAAGACAGTGCTCGAGTAACACAGCAGATCAGGCAGCATCTCTGGAAGGCATGGATGGGTAATGTTTAGGGTCAGAACCCACCTTCAAAGTCAGTTGAAGAAACATTGCTATACACGATCTCCAGAAATGCTGCCTGAACCACTGGGTTGTTCCAGCACTTTGTGTTCTATGCAAGATTAAAGCATCTGCATCTCCTTGTGTTTCCGACCAAACTGTCTCTGTCCAGTTCTATTCTCAAGCACTTGAATCAACAACACAGAGAGGATTTGATCATAGTGTACAAACCTTAAAGGTATAAATACACAGTACTACAAATGTTACATCCTTCTTTTAATAATGTCAAACAAGAAGGTAACGACAAGCCTCCAAATCAGTTGTCCAGACTCTGTGTACTGAGCACAAAGCATTCCAAAAACATGGGTAGGTGGATTGTCCTTTGGATTGACCTTCAAGAGCTGGTCTTAGCCATTTCTTTTAAGTTTTTTTAAATTTTAGAGATATAGCGTGGAAACAAGCCCTTTGGCCCACAGAGTCCGCATCGACTAGCGATCCCCGCACATTAACACTATCCTACATACACTAGGGACAATTTACACATACACCATGCCAATTGATCTATATACCTGTACGTCGGTTGTAGATCTCCAACAGGCTAATGCTGAACTACGGCAATGAGATCGTAATGTAACTGATGCATTCTTTAGCGTCTCACTGGAAGGTTATCTGCTTTGATTCAGTTCTGTCCCCTTTAGTTACCAATGAGGTACAATAATTTTGGTCTGTTATTGTTTATCTGTCTAAACCAGATCACTCTTCACTCTCCCTTTTCTGCAGGCAAGTTACCAGGACTGGAATAACAGTAGGTTGGACATCACACATCGATTTCTTGTGAATCACACTGTTTGATGTCTCTCTATGCATCCATGTTATTCCAACTGGGAGAGAACTGGGAGAACTTTCGATTGAAGTACAGAGCCTGAATTTCTGTGTTAAATTAATCAACAGTTTTAACATCATGGATCAGTTCTCTCCCGTGGTTATTAAAAATAAATTGGTGATTCAAGAATAATTTATTCAACAAGTGAAAAGCTTACACCGAGGGCAGCATCCTGCTGTGCTTTATTTCCTGACAGGCTGACTAATTCTGTCCAGTTGTGCACTGACTCATGTATCAACAGCAGTGATCATTTGGCCATATGATACAAATTATACTCAAGATTATATAAACCACATGTGCAGCAACCACTACCTTGTGGGTAAAAAAAGAGGAAGTGAAGGTTTGAGCTACTAAATTGTTGAAGAGTTGTTGAAGTGGTTGGGGACATGTTTACAAAGAAGAAACTCTACACATATTAAATCTACACATGGCCTTAAATATAATGCAAACCGGAAAACAGAAAAGGACAGATTAAACAAGTGCAGAGTAATAACTAAAAGGAAATTACTATGAAAAGGTGGTTATATAGGATAGCGGAGTCAGGGGGTATGGGGAGAAGGCAGGAACGGGGTACTGATTGAGAATGATCAGCCATGACCACATTGAATTGTGGTTCTGGCTCGAAGGGCCGAATGGCCTACTCGCACCTTTTGTCTATTGTCTATTGTCTATAAATATAAAAAGCAGAAACTAAAAAGAAAAAAAAGTTCAACTGTTGCCATAGCAATGAATTTGGTGTCAGTAATTCGACAAGGCAAATAAATCCAATAATACATTGCAAGGAAGTAGGTGAAGTATGGATTACTCAGGCAGGGTTTCAGAAAATATCGAAACACTGAATATGCATACTATAGTTTATCGAGAAATGATGAAGTGGTAAAGAATAAAAATATGTTGTTTTATTTATTAGCATTATAAAGATAGACAGAAATAGAATTTATGTTGTTAATATTAAAAGATAATTACTGGGTAGAGTCAGCACTGAGGCAGTGCCACACTGCTTCAGGGGTAACATTGAAAGAGTGTCACACTACAGAGAGTGAACTGAGTACCACATTGCACAGGAAGTGTGCTACTAGAATACCACACTGCTGTCCAAATTCAAGAGTGTTTTATTATCATATGTCCCAAGCAGAACAGTGACATTTTTGCTTGCAACAGTACAACAGAATATATAAAAATAGTCATCTGTAAACAATATAATAAACAAAAAATACACACACACGCATACACACGCACACATATTATATATATAATGTCATAAGGAATAGTAGAATTAGGCCATTCGGCCCATCATCTACACCATTCAATCATGGCTGATCAATCTCTTCCTCCTAACCCCTTTCGCCTGCCTTCTCCCCATAACCGCTGACACCTGTACTAATCAAGAATCTATCTTTCTTTGCCTTAGAAATATCAACTGACGGCCTCCACAGCCCTCTGTGGCAAAGAATAACACAAATTCACCACCCATAAACTAAGGAAATTTCTCATCATCTCCTTCCTAAAAGAACGTCCTTTAATTCTGAGGCTATGACCTCTAGTCCTAGACTCTCCCACTAGTGGAAACATCCTCTGTAAAAAACCCTCTATCCAAGCCTTTCACTATTCTGAATGTTTTAATGAGGTCCCCCTCTTTCTTTTTAAAGATAATTTCTGGGAAGAGTCATTATCCCTTATTAATTGTGCTTCCTCAGTGACAATGAAAGACTACGGCCTGTGTGGACATGAACATTCTCATCACTATAATTACGTGAGCTCACCCTACTATGAGTGTTAGGAAGCTGGGAGTACAGGAGACCCCGAGGGATGTACCTCTTGAAAAAAGGTTACCCTCTTGGAAGCTGACGGGACAGAAGACACTGCCAGTCAGAGCGAGTTAAAATGTGGCGCTGAAGCAAAGCCGAAGAGACCGACGTCAGGCAGAGCCATGGTAGTCGGGGACTCCATCGTGAGAGGTACAAACAGGGGGTTCTGCGGCAACAAGCGGGATTCAAGGATGGTGTGTTGCCTCCCTGGTGCCAGGGTCCAGTACGTCACGGACCGATTACAGGGCATCCTCAAGGGTAAAGGTGAGCAGCGGAAGTGGTAATGCATGTTGGCGCAAATGACATCGGGAAGAAGAGGAAAGAGATTCTGCAGCGTGACTTTGGAGAGCTCGGGAGAAGGCTGCAAAGCTGGACCTCCAGGGTGGTTATCTCCAGTTTGCTTGCAGTTCCTCGTGCTGGTGAGGGCAGGTACAGGGAGATAGGGGATCTAAATGTGTGGCTGAGGAGCTGGAGCAGGGGGCAGGGATTTAGATTCTTAGACCACTGGAATCTGTTTTGGGGTAAGGATAAACAGGCAGGGGACCAGCATTCTGGCAGGCAGGTTTGCCACTGCTACATGGGTGGGTTTAAACTAAATAGTGGGAGGGGGGGGGGGGAGGGGGGGAGGGGGGGGGAGGAGACAGATTGGAAATACAAGGATGGAGTTAAAGGGAATGAGAGTATAGAAAATTTTAAGAACGACACCAGAATTAACAGGGCAGAAAGCTCACGATGGGATAGGAGAGGATGGCCAAGTGAAATAGGAATTGATGTGAAAGGTGAGGTGAGTAATGGATTAAAAGTATAATACATGAATGCACAAAGTATAAGAAGTAAAGTGGATGAGCTTGAGGCTCAGTTAGAGATTGTTAGATATGACATTGTGGGGATTATAGAGACATGGCTGCAGGAGGATCGGGACTGGGAACTGAATATTCAGTGTTATACATCCAATAAAAAGGACAGGCAGGTGGGCAGAGGAGGTGGGGTAGCTCTGTTGGTGAGGGATGAAATTCAATCCCTTGCAAGGGTGACACAGGGACTGACGATGTAGAGTCGCTGTGGATAGAATTGAAAAATTGTAAAGATAAAAAGAGTGGGGATAAATGGGTCCCTTTCAGAATGGCAGGCAGTAACTAGTGGGGTGCCGTAAAGCTCGGTGCTGGGACCACAGCTATTTACAATATACATTAATGACTTGGATGAAGGGATTAAAAGTACCATTAGCAAATTTGCAGATGATACAAAGCTGTGTGGTAGTGTGAACTATGAGGAAGATGCTGTGATGTTGCAGGGTGACTTGGACAGGTTGTGTGAGTGCAGGAGGAGACTATGTCTAAACTCCAACGAGTACAGGCCCATTGCCGACAAATGTTCATCATAGGTTAATCTACTCATTCCTGGGATCATTCTTGTAAACACAATTCCTGTGTATATATATATATATATATATATATATATATATATATATATATATATATATATATACAGGAATTGTGTTCACAAGAATATTTAATATATATACATATATATATTTGATGTGGGTCTTTGATAATCCTGGCAGCCTTTTTAAGGGAGCAACTCCTGGAAATCCCTTTGATGGTGGGGAGGTTAGTACCTGTGATGGACTGGGTATTTGTTCACCAATTTTTGCAGTCTTCTTCATTCCATAGGCATTCAAGTCGCCGAAGCAGCTCACTGAGTTCGTGCCTACCAGCGAAACCTGCACACTAGCATTATCCTACACACACTAGGGACAATTTACAATGTTACCAAGTCAATTAGCCTACAAACCTGTATGTGCTTGTAGTGTTGGAGGAAACCGGAGCACACTGTAAAAAAAATCACGTAGGTCACGGGGAGAACATACAAATTCCATACAGATAGCACCTGTAGTCAGGATCGAACCCGGGTCTCTGGTGCTTTCCAGCTGCTTTCCATCAGCCGCGCACACTCTTCTAGTATTCTGCCTCTGAAGGTCGTTCCAGTCAAGATGTAGCACTTCAAATGTACTCAGCTAGAAATGCACAGACAAATAAAGCCAGTCATCTACAGGAAAACTCTGTTAATCTAGCATATATGACTTTGGTGGTGCCCAATGAATAGATTTTCAATAGTTTGATGTTTTTCTCTATTAATACTCCTGTGCTCTTTTGCTTCACACCCTTTTAGATTTTGCTCAGTAAAATAATAAATTTTCCAATTAATCCATTAAGTACAGAAAGTGGTGCCCAGTATGTTAGAGGGAGCATGGAAACTTGGGACCTGCAGTATGAAAGAAAGTGTTGGGACCATGGCTCCCGTGTGTCAGAGAGAGCGTGGGAACAGAGGCTCCAGTGTGTATAAGTGCATGGGAACTGGAGCCTTTGTGTGTGTGAGGGAGGGCAGATATTGGGGCCCTGGTGTGTGAAAAGGAGCATAGATATTGGAACTCACATGTGTGAAATGGAGCTCAGGAATTGAAGCAGAGTGGGAACCTGGGCCAGGTCTATGTAGGTGAGAGTGGGAACTGATGTTCTGGTGCATGTAAAGAAGTGTGGAATCCAGGACCCTGCATTTGTAAAAGTAGGGAGGGTAAGATCCTCCACCTGGTAAGAGGGATACTGAACCAACAATATTTATGAATTGTTGATCATGGTGTAGTGGCTATGAATAAGTCCGTGGAAATTGAAGCTGGTAAATGTAAACGGTCTTTATTCATTATGGCATGCAGATATTCTGGAGGAAACATGGTGGAAGTGTCTCTTGGAAGAAACACGCAGGCTGGGCATTTGGGACTTTTGCAATTCATTGATAAGCTCAGGGGCATTCCTAAACTGCTGTGCTGAGGGTCAGACACATTATTACCCAGAACGGGAGCAATGGCTGGTGCATCAGCTGGGTTATTTTCATTTGAATAGGGTCGTCAAACTTCACGTATAGGGTGCATTTAGAACAGTTAATTTTATTTGTCTATTTGTATTTCAATGTACTTCATCGATTACTTTCAAATAAATTTATCATTATTTAGATTTTTCTATCTGTTGGTTTTTTTCACACATTTTCTTCCAAATGTTTCAATTGCTTCTGAGTCTCCAATAGTAAAACAATCTTCCGAGATGTTCATAAGGGAGATCGATGAGTAGGACCTCAGATCCCACTGCCTGTGGTCAGGATTGCTGTGCACTGTTGCAACTTGCAGAATGATCATCTGGTGCTGCCAGCAATGTGGGGGCAAAAGTGCAGGCAGTGACCACAAGACAGGAGCAGAAATCAGTGTCATTCAGGCAAATAACAAGTATGGACACATCCCGAAAATTAGTCTACCTAAGTGAAGAGCATGAGGAGATTGTGCTTCTGCAATGTGTGCCCAGAACATGCGATTAAATTTGGGGCATTTGCTCTTGGATCTAGTTAAGGGATCCTGCAAAGCACATAAGGGAAGTGTAATTGGAGGAATATTTGGACAATAATAACCAAAGTAAAATATGCTCTCTGATAATACCGGATAAACCTGTAATAAAGAGAGATTGGAAAAAGTCCACTTTATGAGGGACAGAATATAAACTGATGAAATAAAATGAACAAAATATTGGCTAACAGGAATGTTGAGCACCGATAGGAAATGAATATTGCAAGACATATTGCACTGAAACAAAATATTGAAATAAATAATATTGATGTACATGGTTGAATGAAGATAAAAGGGAAAAATGATAAGGTTAAAGGTGTTGTTTTAACACATGGAGAGCAAAGGATGGCACAAGAAGAGGAACAACAAATACATTTCCTGAGAGATTGAAAATATAATGAATTGCAAAGCAGTACTATGATGTAAAATTATTACAGAATAGCAAATAATATAGGGAAGTATTCTGCAGATACATCAATATAAATGGAAAGGAAACTTAGGCTGAGAATAGGCTTTAGAAGGTTTAGTAGGATAGAATGATAGATGCTAAAAGCAGAAATATGAAACTATTAAAAATCATATCGACTCTGAAATGGATTATAATTTATTTGCACTTTAAACATAAAGAGATATATATCATGTAAATTTATCAAATTCAGAGGATTAGTAATTCAATCCAAATGGGTTGAGAATATTATTGTATTGTGAATTTCTTTATGCCCAACCAGAGTGACTGTGCGGAAGAACTACGGAAATTATTGCCACAGATGTGAAGGTGTTACAACGGGTGTCAGGGCGATTGCCAGAGTGACCTGTGTGGAGGGACTGAGGGAATTATGTTCACTGATATGAAGGTGTTGCAAGGTGTGTTGCCAGAGTCCAACCCAGTAAACTTCAACCAGCTCTGGAAAATTGGCAAATCATAATGGACAATGGCCAGGTGGTCTTCCTGGTAGTCAATTCATCAGCCAGGAAGAATTCACTCCTAAAATATAAAATATGATATCTAAAAAAGATTGATCAAGTGATCATAAAAAGGAAATAAAACATAAAATATTATCTCAAAAAATATAAGTCAGCATTCCTCATAAACGATTTTTCGCCTTGAGTCCTGAAAAGATTCTTAGCTTAGCTTCTGATGTGCAGCCAAGGAAAACTATCAAACTGCACCTTTGGCATAATAAAACAATACACAATCCTTCACAGGACCTACAGTGCCCTCCATAATGTTTGGGACAATCATTATTTATTTATTTGCCTCTGTACTCCACAATTGGAGATTTATAATAGAAAAAAATCACATGTAGTTAAAGTGCACATTGTCAGATTATAACAAAGGCCATTTTTATACATTTGGGTTTCACCATGTAGAAATTACAGCTGTGTTTATACATAGTTCCCCCCATTTCAGGACACCATAATGTTTGGGACACATGGCTTCACATGTGCTTGTAATTGCTCAGGTGTGTTTAATTGCCTCCTTGATGCAGGTAGAAGAGAGATCTCAGCACCTAGTCTTTCCTCCAGTCTTTCCATCACCTTTGGAAACTTGTATTTCCATTTATCAACATGAGGACCAAAGTTGTGCCAACGAAAGTCAAAGAAGCCATTGTGAGACTGAGAAACAAGAATAAAACTGTTAGAGAAATCAGTCACTCCTTAGGCTTACCAAAATCAACTGTTTGGAACATCACTAAGAAGAAAGAGAGCACTGGAGAGCTTATTAATCGCAAAGGGACTGGTAGGCCAAGGAAGACTTCCACAGCTGATGACAGAAAAATTCTCTCTATAATAAAGAAAAATCCCCAAACACCTGTCCGGCAGATCAGAAACAATCTTCAGGAGTCAGGTGTGCATTTGTCAATGACCACTGTGCGCAGAAGACTTCATGAACAGAAATACAAAGGCTACACTGCAAGATGCAAACCACTGGTTAGCCACAAAAATAGGATAGCCAGGTTACAGTTTGCCCAGAAATACTTAAAAGCGTAACCACAGTTCTGGAAAAATGTCTTGTGGACAGATGAGATGAAGATTAACTTATATCAGAGTGATGGCAAGAGCAAGGTATGGAGGAGAGAAGGAACTGCCCAAGATCCAAAGCATACCACCTCATCTGTGAAACACGGTGTTGTGGTCTGGGCATGATTGGCTGCTGAAGGAACTGGTTCACTTATTGTTATTGATGATACAACTGCTTTCATTTCCTCCCGCCTAGACTACTGCAACTCCCTATACACTGGGATCAGCCAATCATCCCTGTCCCGCCTGCAACTGGTCCAAAACGCCGCAGCGAGACTCCTGACGGGTACCCGAAAAAGGGACCACATCACGCCGATTCTGGCCTCTCTCCACTGGCTCCCTGTACGGTACAGAATCAACTTCAAGCTCCTCCTATTCACATATAAAGCCCTAAATGGACATTCCCCCCCCTACATCAAAAATCTTCTAACCCTCCTCTCTAACTCCAGGTCCCTCAGGTCGGCCGACTTCGGGCTACTCACTATCCCGCGGTCTAGGTTTAAGCTCAGGGGTGACTGCGCTTTTGCGGTTGCAGCTCCTAGACTGTGGAACAGCATCCCTCTCCCCATCAGAACTGCCCCCTCCATCGACTCCTTTAAGTCCAGGCTCAAAACCTATTTCTACTCCCTAGCGTTTGAGGCTCATTGAGGAGGCGCTGTGAACTGTTTTGTATGTGCTGTTATGTTTGTGTGCTACTGTATGTTTCATTTTTTCCTTAGTACCTAATCAGATGTACAGCACTTTGGTCAACGTGGGTTGTTTTTAAATGTGTTATACAAATAAAATTGACTTGATTTGACTTGATGGTAGTAGCTTAATGAATTCTGAAGTGTAAAGACACATCCTATCTGCTCAAATTCAAACAAATGCCAC
Source organism: Rhinoraja longicauda (assembly GCF_053455715.1). Classification (NCBI taxonomy): domain Eukaryota; kingdom Metazoa; phylum Chordata; class Chondrichthyes; order Rajiformes; family Arhynchobatidae; genus Rhinoraja; species Rhinoraja longicauda. The sequence goes on along the minus strand of NC_135959.1, from coordinate 31,823,599 downwards.
AAAACTCATTGGTCGGCGGTTCATTCTACAGCAAGACAATGATCCCAAATATACTGCTAAAGCAACAAAGGTGTTTTTCAAAGCAAAAAAATAATCAATTCTTGAGTGGCCAAGTCAATCACCTGATCTGAACCGAATTGAGCATGCCTTTTATATGCTGAAGAGAAAACTGAAGGGGACTTGCCCCCAAAACAAGCATAAGCTAAAGATGGCTGCAATACAGGCCTGGCAGAGCATCATCAGAGAAGATATCCAGCAACTGGTGATGTCCATGAATCACAGACTTCAAGCAGTCATTGCATGCAAAGGATATGCAACAAAATACTAAACATGACTACTTTCATTTACATGACATTGCTGTATCCCAAATATTATGGTGCCCTGAAATGGGGGAACTATGTATAAACACTGTTGTAATTTCTACATGGTGAAACCAAAATGTATAAAAATGGCTTTTATTAAAATCTGACAATATGCACTTTAACCACATGTCATTTTTTTTCTATTGCAAATCTCAAAATGTGGAGTATAGAGGCAAATAAATAAATGATGGGTCTTTGTCCCAAACATTATGGAGGGCACTGTATATCAATCAAAATTTTGACTGAGCCATAAAGCAAGAAACTAGGCAGGTGACCAGATTCAAAGAGGAAGGTTTGGGAGAACTTCTGAAAGGAAGGGACTGAGATAGAGTGGTCTTAAGAACTTCAGTGCTTCTAAGCCAACTGAAGCTGCTGTTAAAAGAAGTAATTACAATTATGGCTTTGCTATTTGCTACAATTGAAATCAGTGCTAATTGTGGTTACTGAAATGAGGATGTTGAGAGGCCACAGAGGAAGTTGGAAAGGTGAGATATGTCAAAATTGAATGGGCACAAATGGATTTTGTAGCTCTATATATTTCTGTGCAAAATTATTCCATCCTTTTAAGAATTAATTGGCAGAGGATAATCATGGACGTTGCAAATTTCACAAAACCTTTAATTTTCCTTTCAGATCTTGAATGCTTCTAATTAAACAAGGTGGGCAGTAGTTTCCAATAACACATAATGTATAATTGGATGCCTCTTTCCTGATTTTGAATCACATGTGTGTGAAAGTATGGTAATGGCCAACATCAGCACCTATCTCACCGACAATCTTGACCCCTTGCAGCTTGTGTACAGGAAAAATAGGTCTTCAAAGGATGCCCTCTCCATTGCACGATATTTGTGCTTCTCATTATTGTACAGGGCCCTAGTAAGACCACACCTGGAGTACTGTGTGCAGTTTTGGTCTCCAAATTTGAGGAAGGATATTCTTGCTATTGAGGGCGTGCAGCGTAGGTTTACTAGGTTAATTCCCGGAATGGCGGGACTGTCATATGTTGAAAGACTGGAGCGACTAGGTTTGTATACACTGGAATTTAGAAGGATGAGAGGGGATCTTATCGAAACGTATAAGATTATTAAGGGGTTGGACATGTTAGAGATGCAGGAAACATGTTCCCAATGTTGGGGGAGTCCAGAACCAGGGGCCACAGTTTAAGAATAAGGGGTAGGCCATTTAGAACAGAGATGAGGAAAAACCTTTTTAGTCAGAGAGTTGTGAATCTGTGGAATTCTCTGCCTCAGAGGGCAGTGGAGGCCAATTCTCTGAATACATTCAAGAGAGGACTAGATAGGGCTCTTAAGGATAGCGGAGTCAGGGGGTATGGGGAGAAAGCAGGAACGGGGTACTGATTGAGAATGATCAGCCATGATCACATTGAATGGCGGTGCTGGCTCGAAGGGCCGAATGGCCTACTCCTGCACCTATTGTCTATTGTCTATTGTCATCTTCATTAGCAGTCTCACATGTGGCTCCTTATCAAAAGCTTTCTGAAAATCTCAGATAAACAACATCCACTGATACGCCTTTGTCTGTCCTGCTATTTACTTCCTCAAGGAATTCCAACAGATTCGTCAGGCAAGATCTCCCCTTCACAAAACCGTGCTGACTTTATCATTAACATCCAGTACTCAGAAACCTCATCCTTTATAACAGACCCTATCCTGGCCATTCACACTGATGTGGTGATCAAGACATGCATCAGCATATTTACTTCCCTAGGGGTCTGAGAAGATTTGACATATCCACAGGGATTCTCTCAAACTTCTATTGATGAATTTTAAAAATGCTCCAGAAGAAGAATGAATCTTAAATTTAGATGAAATGTAATCATGCCCCAAAACTGATGGAAATCTGCCACTCATTCTGTTAAAAAACAAGCATAGTTGAAATCAATATTTTATACCACTGAAGCCTGTGGATTTTCATTGGGACAGTGAATTAAGATGAGAGCAACACGAGCAAGCTCATTTTATTGCACATTCATGGTCTAATTGAATGGCAATCTTAAAGAGTAGACTCCCAAACTTCGATGAACAGCACCTCATATTTTGCTTGGGCAGATTACAACCCAGTGGTATGAATATAGATTTATCTAACTTCAAGTAACCCCTGCACTCCCTATCTCCCCATTGCTCCCCCACCCAAGTCGTACCATGTTCCCATTCTCACCCATCAAACAGCTAACAATGGCCTGTTTCCTTTATCATCGTTACTTTTTTGCATATCTTTCATTCATTTGTTCTATATCCCGCTGCATCACTGTCTATATCTCTCATTTCCCTTTCCCCTGACTAGCCTCATGAAGGGTCCCGACCCGAAACGTCACTCATTCCTTCTCTCCAGAGATGCTGCCTGTCCCGCTGAGTTACTCCAGCTTTTTGTGTCTATCTCCCAAACCGTGCTGCCAGACCTCTGAAAAAAATGTAGTCACACAAATTAAAATGAATAAGTGAATAGGACATAAATGCTAGGCATTGAGCGAAACATTTTAAGAAATTTGGTACTCTTAAAATGCATTTTTACATAAAATATAATAGAATTTGGTAAGTTTAGATTCAATTATAAACACAAGCCTCAAAAGCATGTATTTACAGCATTCTCATCTGTAATTAAATTGAGTATTTTGCTTGATAAGCAGAATATATTTTAGCTAATGTAAAAGTCTGATTCTTAGACTAAAGTGCTTAAGAAGCCTATTAATACAGTTACCCTATTGCCACAACCTCCTGGTCTCAATCAGTCAATGTACTCATTTTAATATGGAATATAGGAGATTTGCTTTTCTCCCATGAGTTTTCCAATCCCAATGCAATTTAGCGCTTTAATTTGATACAGTAGTTGATCATTGATTTGGTGTCCTAGAATCCCACAGGACTAAACATTCTGACTCCGTGGAAGGTCTAACTACTTATTTCATATTTCATATTTCAGATACAGCACGGAAACAGGCCTTTATGGCCCACCAAGTCCGTGCCGCCCAGCGATCCCGGCACATAAACACTATCCTACACACACTAGGAACAATTTTTACATTTACCCAGTCAATTAACCTACATACCTGTACATCTTTGGAGTGTGGGAGGAAACCGAAGATCTCGGAGAAAACCCACGCAGGTCACGCGGAGAACGTACAAACTCCTTACAGTACAGCACCCATAGTCAGGATCGAACCTGAGTCTCCGGCGCTGCATTCGCTGTAAGGCAGCAACTCTACCATTGCGCCACCGTACTGAATGAATGAAATTTAACTCAGCTCCATGAAAACAAAGCAATAGAATTTTGTTTATTGTTGTGGAATGTGGGTGTTAAATGCCAAATAAAAGGTTATTTCAAACCAATATATCTTGCCGAGTTCTTCGGTTTTGGAAGTCAGAGGCTGGCTAAGTGATAGATGATAGGGAGAGAGGAGTTCCATTTTTTTCATGCTTATGTTATAAACAATCTCTATGAAAAATGTTGAATGTTGACCTTGAGGGTAGGTCACCATTAACTTAAAAATTATGTCTCTCTGCATCTATTGCAGTATTTGTCATCTAAGAAGGTTGGTAAGACTTCTGCTTTTTGTGTTCTACCTTTGTTTCTGAGCAGACTGTGCATGGGAGCATTGATCGGAAATCATGCTCCCTTCCTCTTGATTACACTTCAATTAGTTCTGTTACTCACATTCAATACTGACGAAACAAAACATTCATTACAAAGAAGTTCTCTTATAGAAGCACAAAGCAAAATAGGAGGATTTTTTCCCCCATTCTTTTGAAAGAAAAGGCAAATTCCCTCTGAACTCAAACTTTACCGTCCCTTTATCCATTTTCCTTTTGCAGACTCTGATTGACCCCGTTTCTATCACCCCTACAGGCAGTGACATGTAGAATCCTAATCGCACCCTGAATAAGAAAGTTATTTCTCATATCCTCCGCAAACTACGCTTTAAACCATCTACTTATGGGAACGGCTTCTCTGTATTTAACCGATCTAAACCTGTTGTGACCTTGTGCACCTCTGCCAAATCTCCTTTCAACCTTCTTTGCTCCAAGCGGAGCAACGGTCCCTGCTTGTAACCAAAGCAGAAAATGCCGAAAGCACTCAGCAGGCAGCATCTGTGGAAAACAAAAGAGTTAACTTTTCCAGTCAAAGACCGTGCCTGCTGGGGTTTGTTGTAGGAAGGAACTGCAGATGCTGGTTTACACTGAATATAGCTATACAATGCTGGAATAACTCAGCAGGACAGGCAGCATCTCTGGACGGAAGGAATGGGAGACTTTTCGGGACGAGACCCTTCTTGAGGTTTTCTGTTTTCATTTCATATTTTCAGCAACTGCATTTTTTTCTGATTTCCTGACTTCTAATGGATTTATAGTGCGAGGGAGGACGTTTAAAGGAGATTTTCAAAGCCAATTCTTTTTACACAGGGAGTGGTAGGCACCTGGAATTCTCTGCTGTGGGAGTTTGTAGAAGACGATACAATAGCAATGTTTAAGAAGCATTTGGGCAGACACAGGAAGGGGCAGGGAATGGAGAGATGTGGACTGTGTGCAGGCAGATGGGAATAGGTAGGTTGGCATCAGGCATGGGCTGTAAAATCTGTTCCTGTGCTGCACTGTTCTATGTGTAGAAAGGAACTGCAAATGCTGATTTATACTGAAGATGGACACAAAATGTGTAGGAAGGAACTGCAGATGCTGGTTTATACTGAAGATGGGCATAAAGTGTGTAGGAAGGATCTGCAGATGCTGGTTTACACCAAAGATAGACACAAAGTGCTGGATTAACTCAGCGGGTCAGGCAGCATCTCTGGAGAAAAAGGATGGGTGACATTTCGGGTCAGGACGGAGGTCACAGGTTTAAGGTGAGGGGGGGAAAGAATCTTGGTTGACAAGGACAAGTTAAACTGAAGGGCCTGTTTCCATGCATAATGACTCTATAACTCTATGACAAAGGACAATATAATAGCCAGATATATATATTTTTTGTGAAGTTTGTTGAAGTCATTTGAAGGATAGCTGATCTCTTTGGCATTATGGATATCAATGGATATTTTGAAGGCAGAGATTAATAGATTCTTGATTAGTACGGGTGTTAGGAGTTATGGGGAGAAGGTAGGAGAATGGCGTGAGGAGGGAGAGATAGATCAGCCATGATTGAATGATGGAGAAGACTTGATGGGCCAAATGGCCTAATTCTGCTCCAATTACTTATGACATTCTGCTTTTCACCCAGAGTTGTGAATCTGTGGAATTCTCTGCCACAGAAGACAGTGGAGGCCAATTCACTGGATGTTTTCAAGAGAGAGTTAGATATAGCTCTTATGGCTAACGGTATCAAGGGATATGGGGAAAAAGTAGGAACGGAGTACTGATTTTGAATTATCAGCCATGTTCATATTGAACGGCGGTGCTGGCTCAAAGGGCCAAATGGTCTACCCCTGCACCTATTTTGTATGTTTCTATGTTTCTATGTCATCTGTGCATTTCCTCCACAGCTGTTGCCTGACCCACTGAGTCCCTCCAGCCCTTTGTGTTTTGCCACAATGTGTAAAGCTAACTGAAAATGTGTTTGTTTCCAAGAGTAAAGGCAAGAAGGATTCACATGAAATGAATAAATCATTAATAATGGACATTGTCTAACTTCTGGCATTTGGAAGATGTGCAAGAATTCAAGCAGACATTCAGAAATACAATAAACAAAAACTATTGCAAGCGCTCAATGGGTCAGGCGGCATCTGTGGAAAGAGAAATAAGGTTGATGGTTAAAGTTTCAGGTCCAAGACTTCATTAGAACCAGGAAGGGAGATACAGTGCCCTCCATAATGTGTGGGACAAAGACCCATCATTTATTTATTTGCCTCTGTACTCCACAATTTGAGATTTGTAATAGATGTGGTTAAAGTGCACATTGTCAGATTTTAACAAAGGCCATTTTTATACATTTATACAGTTGCAAAGGTCCAGGGGAAGGGATGGATAATATACTTCTAGTCTAATGTACTGCATTCAGTGTTCACAATGGGGTCTCCTCTATGCAAGAGAAGCCAAATGCAAATTGGGGATCACTCTGTGGAGCATCCATGTTCAGTTCACAGGAAGGACCCTGCACTTTCAGTTATGTTAATTTTATCAATACCACTCCAAGTCTGACTTATCTGTTTGTTGTAGAAAGGAACTGTAGATGCTGGTTTAAACCGAAGATAGATACAAAAAGCTGGACAGGTTCACTTGGGACTGCCTAAAATGCTGAGCATGCCTCATAGAGCTACGATTAACCACATGCATGAACACAAATAATCTGCCTCTGAAACATTAACTAGTTTGAATGTGCTCTATCAGAATATTCACTTTGTTCTACCCTCCCTCCCCCATCTTCTCTGCAACTGAAAACAAACTAGTTTTCTTTATTTTCCAGTTCTGACGAAGGACCTCAAGCCTGAAGTGTGACCTCCATCCACAGATGCTGATTGAACTCCTCAGTGTTTCCAGAAATCCTCATTTTATATCAGATTCCCAGCATCTGCAGGGTTGTTTGGTTTTATTTGTCAGAGGTTCAGACACTGACACAACATTTTACTTTACTTGGATAATAAATCCATGTTATTCATTGGCCTGGAAACACCTGCACCCAGGCTTATAACAATTGTTCAAGGATGTAGCTATGACAAGACAAAATAGTCCCTTGTGTTGCTGCTTCCACCTCCAGGAGTAATTCAGAACAATGCCCTTTTAAGGCGCATATACTGAAAAGCATGGATCGTATATCAAAATATTAAATTGATTTTACTTGAGTAGAATTTAAAGACAGGTGCAGCACAACAACCAAATATATATTAAATAAATCACAAATGAAAACAAAATGAAATTAAGTACATTATTGTGCTAAATGATTTATTGCTCTGCATTTCATGCGTGATGCATATTATCAGGCAGTTAATTCATTTGTTCCGCAACAAAGTTTCTTGACAATTTTGCTCCTTTTCCTGGCGTATGATTGTTATTTCCATTATTCATTCCTTCACAAATGTGTCTCAGGTGTACATCTTCAATAACTGACCAATTAGTTGGAACACCACATAACCCGCTTTCTCAGTTAAATCAACATAATTTCTCTTTGAGATTTAAAAAAAAAGTTTGACAAGATGGTTTCTTTTTGTGTGTTAAACCTATTCCTTCCTTACATCTGGTCATCATTTTCAAGGTCTGTGTCCATTCAGGAAATAACTGTTTAGTAATCATACATATTTGTTTCAGCAGGCCATGAAAAAAAAACTCTTGCATTATCATGGACTTGTTTTTCTAATTGTGATTTGGACTAATGTCATGTTCTTTTCAGTTTCTTTATTTTTCACTTCTTATAGAATTTATATATAATTTATGTATAATTTATGTATTATTTATGTTATACTAGTGCATGTCACAATAAACTCAACTTGAATTTGGCCAGACCTTGAACATGAACTTGGACAGGAAGCCATTTAGCCCACTGCCACTCCAAGAAGAACAATCCTATCAGTCAAATTCCTCTTCATCTTAATGCCCATAGTCCTGCAAATTATTCTTTCTTACATGCTCACCAACTTCACTGATTTAATCTTCTTACACGCTCTCACAATGTTCCACCATCCACCACCATCACCCCCATTCATCCATCCATCTCTCACTGCTCAAAATTGAGAGTGGCTTGTTTCCAATCCAGTTCTGTGTGTCCTCAAGTGTATTTTGTCACCAATGTTTGAACTTCAGACTCTTCTGCAGAAGGGCAGGTGTATGGATAGATAATGGTGTACACCTTCCACCGTTTACACTGGGCTTCTCCACACCACCTTGGATTTCTCAGCTTGCTACTACCATTGGGTAGGAGGTCCAGGACCCTGAGAACTTATCTCTAGCTTCAAGAACAGCTTCTTGGCTCTAACGCTAATCAGGCTCTAAATAACCAAAATGTAACCCAGCCTCAGCACTGAAGCCGTTTCAGGGTTTCAGGGTGTCACTATTTACCTGAGCTTGCATTATTATGGTCTAGTTACTTAATATAACTGATAATTTGATGTAGTTTTGTTGACTGGATATTTGCTTGGTGAGTTGTTATGTTAATGTTAATATGCCTGTAAGACTGTAACACAAGGCTCTGATTCTAGCATGCAGCTATCAAAGCTCTGGACGCCCCAAGCCTATGCCTCTATTCTGTCTGCAGTGGGTGATTTCTCCAATTCTGTTTAAATAGATTCATAACAGGCCAGAGTGGAGGGTAGGAGGGTGGGGGAAATGTGCTTCTTACTGATGACTGTAGCACCAGATCAAAAAATAAACAATTTAATTAAAGTTTGTGATGCAGATTTAAAGTTGTTAGCTGTATTTTTTGATGCAGGCTCATACAAAGATTTGTGCCCTTTGTGTAAAAGAAGACCTCTTTAGCAACCATTAGAAAACCAATATATTTTCCATGTGCATGACAGATTTACTTATGTTATCCTTTCTTGGCAATTTCAGCAATAAATACTTCTTACTTAAATGAGAGGCATGAAGCGACGGGTGGATTTAAAGACTCGGTTGTTCATGTTTACAACTGGATGAAAGGAGAATCCTTTAAAAAATAGCTTGCATCCAACAAAAAATATGAACCAACAAAGGAAGTAGTCCTTTTGATTATAATATTAAAAATAAAATATTAACTCTGTTGAAATGACAATGAGGATATATTTATAACTGACAGTGAGAATCTATGCCATTAGTTGATATAGTTAATTAGAGATATTTATATTTTGTTGTAGTTGAGATGAGTTGATATAGTTAATTAGAGATATTGATATTTTGTTGTAGTTGAGATGGTTTCTTTTGTTGTTTTAGCTAATATAAAATGAATGCTTATTTCCAGTGGAAAGCAATAAGATGGATGCTTGTGGCAGAAATGTTATCCTTGGGAACAGAATGTGTTTGTCCCTTTATGAATGATAAAGAGTATACAGAAGAGTAGGGGCTCTTGTTCTTAAATTACTCCCCCACTCCTGGCTAGATTCTCAGTAATAATGAAACAACAGGCAGCCCCTCAAACCTGACCCATTTTTTCTCAAAAATATTCCAAAACCCCAGCATTTTCCCTCAAATCCTGCAAGTTAGTCCTATCTGAGTTTAGATCCAATCCATTTGAAAAATGAAAATAAATCTGATTCCACCATTTTTGACCAAATTCTTTCTTTCCTTTTGAATTAAAATGTGATTGAATAATGAAGTTTGTGTAATTCTTACAATGAAAATTATGAGCAAAGGATATTTCAGTCTCCTATTCTTAATTCTCCAAGTTCTTTCACAAATTACTAGGAGAGTTTAGAATAGTTTACTTTAAAGATATAGCATGAAAACTGAGTCCATGCTGACCAACAATTCACCCATTCACACACCATTACAAGCAATTTTACAGCCCAATGGTATCAACATTGAATTCTCCAATTTTAGGTAACTGGAAGAAATTAATTTAGAGGGAAATGAATGGAAAATGAAAAGTAGAGACTTGCTTCGAGATTTAATTGCATGATATCATGGAGAGATGGCGGCAGTAAACTACCCACCAGTTCTTTGATTTCCCAGCAGAATTAGCCAACAGTTATACTGTGCAGTAAACAACTTTTGTTTTTTTGTTAGATACTACTCTACGAAAATATTCTATCAACTACATGGGTACCAATTATTTCTTTTTTTTTTAAATATTTATTTTTATTGAAGGAAAGATACAATACGAATGACATTACATTCCCCTCCATTTTGTTTTTTTATATATAACAACAAAAATAACCCTCACCCACCCTCCCTGGACACCCCTTTGCAGCTGATGTGTTCACAATACATCATATCATAAATACAAATGCACAATTTGACAGCAAAACCTCTACATTCTTCCAAGGCGTAGGCCTATACATATCTACAACATGTCAGATGGTTCAGGATATACTCATTCATTATGCATCAGCCATCCTGTGAGGTAATCGGCAATTGTGTAAACAAAAATAAGTAAATAAATAAAAGGAAAACATAATTAAAGGCAGATCCCCAACTACAATCAAGTGCCCTCAGTCAGTGGGTAGTTCTTTTAGATTCTCAAAGTATGACAGAAAAAGTTCCCATTTTGAATAAAACTTTTTCACAGACCCCCTCAGTGTAAATTTGATCTTTTCTAGTTTTAGAAAAAACATTACGTCCTCTAGCCAAGCGGCAGCAGATGGATGAGTTGTAGATTTCCAGACCAGCAAAATTCTCCTACGGGCCAAAAGTGATGTGAATGCAATGATGTCAGATTGGTTTGCATTTAAACCCAAAGTTCCATCTGTTACGCTGAATACAGCTACAAGTGGGCAAAGCCTCACTGTCACCCCAAATACTTCACTGATGGGTTTTAAAAACCACTGTCCAGTAGTCACCAAGTTTGGGGCAGGACCAGAATGCGTGAGCTAGATTGGCTGGAGAGAAGGAGCACCTGTCACAGCCAGCGTCTGTCCCCGGATATATGTCGGCAAGCCTGGCTTTGCTTAAATGAACCCTGTGTAAAACTTTGAATAGTATGAACCCCAATCTTGCACATGAAAGGGCGGCACGGTGGCGCAGCGGTAGAGTTGCTGCTTTACAGCGAATGCAGCGCCGGAGACTCAGGTTCGATCCTGACTACGGGTGCTGTACTGTAAGGAGTTTGTACGTTCTCCCCGTGACCTGCGTGGGTTTTCTCCGAGATCTTCGGTTTCCTCCCACACTCCAAAGACGTACAGGTATGTAGGTTAATTGACTGGGTAAATGTAAAAATTGTCCCTAGTGTGTGTAGGATAGTGTTAATAGTGTTAGTGTGCGGGGATCGCTGGGCGGCGCGGACTTGGTAGGCCGAAAAGGCCTGTTTCCGCGCTGTATATATATGATATGATATGATATGATGACGAGGAATGGACTCTTTTCAGTGCTTCTGTCCAGCATTCCTCAGACAGATCCAATTATTTCACTAGTCATAACATACTTCTTGTTTATGTTAATCTTATTCAACAACAAATGATTACTACGAGTCAAACACAGTACAAGGGCACCTTGACATTATTGTATCTCACCTTTTAGGCGGACCACGCCACCATCCCCTCTCCAAACCAATCACAAGCCCCCCATTTACAGTAACATTTCTATGCCATCAGCGGTAGGGGGCGCGGGTGGTCCACTGTAACTTCTCAGGAAGGGAAAACAAGCTTCATTATCTCCTCTACTATTTCATGTGTACATTTACCATCCACCCTTCAACACATTCCTAAACAAGAGGTAATACGTCTAATATTACTTTGCCGGTTCCCATGAACCTCTTCTGCACTTGGTCAACGAGAGATGCCAATTGTCACATCCAAGCACCCTTTCACTACATTGTTCAATTCCAATTAAAATTAACTTAGGAAGGATATTAATTTTTCTTCCACAGTAACTAACCAATTCATCCATCCCCTTCTTCAGACAATCAGTCTTAAGAAGGGTCCAAATCAAAACATCAGTTATCCATTTTCCCCAAGTATCCTGCCAAACCGGCTGAATTACTATAGCACTTGGTGTCTTTTTTTTGTAAACTAGCATCTGTAAACTAGTATCTGGAGTTCCTTGTTTCTTCGTCTCTACTACCCCGCATAGATTATTAAGGGATTGGACACGATAGAGGCAGGAAACATGTTCCCAATGTTGGGGGAGTCCAGAACCAGGAGCCACAATTTAAGAATAAGGGGTAGGCCATTTAGAATGGAGATGAGGAAAACTTTTTTTAGTCAGTGAGTTGTAAATCTGAGCAATTCTCTGCCTCAGAAGGCAGTGGAGGCCAATTCTCTGGATGCTTTCAAGAGTGAGCTAGATAGAGCTCTAAAAGATAGCAGATATAGGGAGAAGGCGGGAATGGGGCACTGATTGTGAATGATCAGCCATGATCACATTGAATGGTGGTGCTGGCTCGGGCCGAATGGCCTACTCCTGCACCTATTGTCTATTGTCTATTGTCTATTGTCTACTATCCTTAACATTATGAAAAACAAGTAGTTTTGAGATACTGTGTAACCTTGATAGTATATTTTTTATTATTTTTATTTTAGAGATACAGCGTGGAAACAGGCCCTTCGGCCCACTGAGTCCACATCAACAAACGATCCCCGCATATTAACACAAGCCGACAAATACTAGGGACTATTTACACTTATACTAAGTATACAAACCAAAGCCAATTAACCTACAAACCTGTACATCTTTGGAGTGTGGGAGAAAAACAAAAATCTCGGAGAAAACCCACAGTATAGTAAATATCCACAGTATGGACAGTATGGTAAATTATACAAGTCTACACTCTGATAATTACAGGCCAGGTAATCGTCAGACAGCTGTTGCCTCTTCTATGAGAGAGTTTCCAAACTGGCCTCACCACAACCACCCATGAGTGAAATGGAATCAAGCTGAATCCTGAGAGACAGCCTGGGGATTGAGGATGATTTGACTATGGTATTAATCCAGTCTAATCTGTGTTGAATTGTAACTGCCACATTATTTGTCAATTTACATCTTTAAAAACTGGTGAAAAAGTCTGGAGCTTCCATGAAAAGTTTAAATAAAATTAGATCCCCAGTTTGAAATCCATGTATTGGTAGCTTGCAGACACAGAGGAAGGTATTAACAAAAGTTGAGCATTGTTAAAATTTTACAGTAGAATGCATCCATTCAAAGGGACAGGCTTAGTCATCCTTGAGCGTTCCTTTTTTGACCTTCCTTACAATGCGTTTTTTTTAAGCTCTCCTGACTTCAAGCAGGCTGCCGTATTGCATTATCAATAGCTTAACTCATAGTCCAAAGCAATGTTTCAATCAGGTGGTTCCAGTGTGTGAAGTCCAGAAGGGTAAAGTATCACCAAGAAATGATTTACTGCCTTCAGCTCTACATCAACCATTTAGTTTTCCAGAGTACTATATTTAGCACATATTTTAAAAGAAGATATTGTCGGGAGACAAGTTAAACATCCAAAGCACAATGATTACTGTGCATTATAGAAGTATGCGACAATGATTGAGTAGCCCTGAATTAGTAACTGTATGGTTCCTTTCACTTCCCAGTGTTGAGTTTCTGTAAAATATTTTATATATACCTGCTAAATGTAATGAATTGAAAGCACACTCTAAAAAAAATAATGTGGTTACCCTAATGAATCTATAATGCAACAAAGGGGAATAGTGGAGAGAACGAAAGAGAAGAATGCAATATGGTAGTTCAAAGGGACTAAACCCTCCACAATTATCTGGACTTATCTTCCGCCTTTACCAATATGTACTCCACTTCTCCAGGCTTCTTCACATACAAACCATGCAAATAGAATACTTTGTCCATTTGTCGCTTGCAATCTGACCTCCTCAGCATCAGGAAAACCAATTACAGGTTGTGTGACTAATTTGCTGAACATCTTGATTAAATCCAGCAGCTTCCAGGTGCCTGTCATTGTAATTTTCTTCCACCTCATACCCTCACTGCTCCAGTATAAGGCTAAGGACATAAGGAATAGGAGTAGAATTTGGCCTTTTGGCCCATCAAGTCTACTCCACCATTCAATCATGGCTGATCTATCTCTCCCTCCTAACCGCTTTATCCTGCCTTCTCCTCATAACCTCTGACACCCGTACTACGAAGCAACAAGCTATCATTTAGCTTAGAATACCACAGCCTTCAACAATTCACAATGAGCTTAATAATTTCAGATAGCCAACTATTACAGTTTTGTATCTCAGATTTCCAGCATGTGTTTTGATTTCTCTTCTCCCATCCACCCCTCCTCCATTAGACTTTACCCTCTGTTATAGCTGGCATATTACCGCTGATATCATTCATTCTCTCCTGGTCTTCATCGCATCAGAGACCTTTCCTTTTATCCTCTCCATCCTTCCTTTTCAACGAAATCTGGCTTCACTTCTAATTTCTCTCAGTTCTGAAGAATAATCATCAATGAAAAATGATAATCCTGCTTCAATTTCCAAAAATGCTGCCTGCCTATTTTTTCAATATTTTCTGTTTTTGTTTCGGATTTCCAGCATCTGTAGTAATTTGTGTTAGTTTTATGTCAGCATTAGTGCGTTAGCATCAGTACACCATTAAAAGAGAATTAGTGTGTTGATATTATAGCCTAGACTTTAGATCACATAGGTATTAATTGTGCAAAATTGTTTTGACCCAGACTAGATTGCAAGAGCATAATTATGATGATGAACCATGTTGATCACAACACTGGATCGGGCATTTCTACATTTCTGCCCTTTCTCAGGCATACACACAATAAATTAATCATGTTGGTACCCATTTCCAGCTGCACTGCCAGATTGGAACTGAGAGCTCTGCATTATCAGTATCCTCAGTAGGATGAGGAGCACCGTTAAAATCAATTTGATACTTGCTCATATTTAAAAGGAAATTACATCTGCTTACATCTGAACAACTTTGATGGGATGGTAGCCTGCTCAAACCCTATCCACACCCCATGGATAATGCTCAGGGAGACAGGGATTAGTTCCTTCAGCATTTATCTGCTGAGATATTCATGCGATGGGAACCTCAGTGGTGATACGCATGGCAGCTCCTCACATTGAAAGCCTCGTAATGGCCTCGGCCGGCTGCTCTGTGTGGTTTTGGAAACTCAGTCCAGAAAGGAAAGGTTTGCCCACAAAAATAAAGCTTCAGAGACACCACATTCTTGTTAGACCTAAACCTCTGATGAACAATGCATATGTGTGTGATAAGTTTTATCAATGCTGTCATCGTTCAAGTGCGTGGCTATTTATGAGAAGCCATGGTCACATGGCTGGATTGCTCTCTCCATGAATTCCAGTCATGTTGATTCCCAGCTTCCTCATCACAGGGTCTTGCTATGTGGCAGAACCTTGTCTTCTAATTGGTAGCCGACTTCTGCATCACAGAGATCATTCTAGCACTGTGTTTGCTTGCAGTGTTGAGTCCTGTTCCACATGCAAATGCAATAATTGGATTTGTCAGTAAAGGAAGGATCCCCTCTTTGCGTGTAGAAAAATCAAAACAGTTTGCAAGGATCCAGGGGCAAGTTTCTCAGTGAGGGCTCACTTGTGGAGACAGTTACGCATGTTTGCTCTTTGTGGTTTACCATCAATACTGTTCTCAAAATCAGGGTCACTCTCACTCTTTGAATGTTTACCTTCTGAATCCTTCCACATTCACGGCACCTATAATGCTATGTTACTTAATACCAAAGATAATAGAGCAGAGCAAGATAGGCCACTCGACCCTAAAAACCGTAGTATGTCATGATGCCATTTTAGTAGGCAGAAGCTTGCAGAAACATTTAAAAAGAAAAATAACAAAAATCTGTGAATTGATAGATGAGATTTATTCTGCATTTTTATGGTATCATCACACATACTGTTCCCCCAAATCACAGATTACACTGCGAGAGGCATAGCGAACGATGGGTTTTGCCTACTAAAATGGCAAATGTTACACTCCTTTGCGTACTACACTTCAGTATAAGCGATTTCGACGGAGTGGTTCATCTTGCTCTTCTAGTATATTTGCTTACTACTACAGAACAAAGTAAAGCTCTTCCACCAAATCTGGAATTGAAAAAGAAATGTGACTTTTCATTCACAACTGGCAGAGGCACTTGTCTCTGCAGCATATCACCGAAACGTGCACATTTTCATTGCAGGCATTCATTACGAATATTCTGTGGAATACGAGAGTTTGACTTGAGTCTAGATTTCTTCTTCCGTTGCCTGCATCCATACTTTAGAAATATTAATAAGTTGTGAGCATTTATATGGTTGTAATATACACCAGAAACTGCCTCCGGCCAATGAATGTCAACAACTTGTACCTCGGATCTGGAATAGTACAACCAGACATACAAAAAATTGTGGCCAGCCAACCAGAACGGAAAAAGGCAAAAATAGGCAACAAGATTATTCCAGATGCTATGACAAGATCACACTACTGCAAAAAAATGCCTGAAGCCATTAGGAGTTTTCGCTCGACAGCAAGGTTTGCCAGCACTTCCACAGCAATTATGTGTGAGGGCGTGTGATTGGTATGACTTGCAAAGTCTGACAGAGGATCAGCACGATCACTGGAACAACTGAGTAACTTCTTGTTGGGGCAGGAGAAAACTAAAGGGCCTGGAAGGCTCTAAACAACCTTGCTAAACCAGACCATGTCCTCTGGTCAAGAGCTGACATGTTAGGATGAGACTATAATCCCATGGAACTCTGATGGTGATGAGAAACAAATCATGCAACATGTTTTGGAGGAGAAGGAGAGGGATGCCAACTAGAGCTTGGGGCTGGACGAAAGGATTGAGAGTGGTGATCAACATTCTTCTTTTTACTTGTGTAGTATATAGTTTGCTTCCCCAGGGTAAATTGAAGTCGTAATTACAGCCAGAAGCAGGTATGTAGCCCTTTATTTAAATATCCAAATAGTGTCCTTCAGATGTTGCCGTAAGGTTCCACTAGTCTTTTCCCAATATGGCAGATTTTTGCAAGAGTAAGTATATTCCTATCTGCTGCTTCAGTGTCTCATGAAGTCACACAGCAATGTAAAATCATTTGGACCAAATTTAACTCCTTGAAGTTTATTGAGGAGAAATATGTGTCATTTTTTACAAACCTTTGGTAACATATAAACTTTCACCCATATGACTTTGGAATTAAGTTATTGAAATCAGCAAACTGTGGCATCGAGACTTAATGATGGTCTACCAGGATTTAATATGACTTACAAAATCAGAAAGCTATTTTTCCCTCTGGTGGCAGATTACAATGATTCTGTCAATGCACTACTATCAGATCTAAACACATTAATTTAGTACTTGCACCATAAATCAATGTTTATATAAACTACTGATTACTGGAATATAGGTATCGTATAGATATGTTGTAAAATGTCATCACAACATCCCATATTATAATAGCTTTCCTTGTTCATTAGAGTTAAGTAAAAAAATATAACTTTAACCATTCAAAACCAAGTATATTCCACATTGTTCCAGTATTCTAGAATATACTTGCTTTTGATTATTGAAGTTATAAAATTCTACTTAACTTTTAATGAAAAAATAATCATTTAATGAAAGAAGTTGATGTGACATTTTGATGTGTTTACCATGTCAAATCAATAATTTAATCAGATTCATCTTTCCTTATTTTCTTTTTCTTCAAATCCCATGACATTGTAACCATTAATGTCAGCCATCTTAGACAATAGACAATAGACAATACGTGCAGGAGTAGGCCATTTGGCCCTTTGAGCCAGCACCACCATTCAATGTGATCATGGCTGATCATTCTCAATCAGTACCCCGTTCCTGCCTTCTCCCCATACCCCCTGACTCCGCTATCCTTAAGAGCTCTATCTAGCTTTCTCTTGAATGCATTCAGAGAACTGGCCTCCACTGCCTTCTGAGGCAGAGAATTCCACAGATTTACAACTCTCTGACTGAAAAAGATTTTCCTCATCTCCGTTCTAAATGGCCTACCCCTTATTCTTAAACTGTGGTCCCTGGTTCTGGACTCCTCCAACATTGGGAACATGTTTCCTGCCTCTAACGTGTCCAACCCCTTAATAATCTTATATGTTTCGATAAGATCCCCTCTCATCTTTCTAAATTGCAGTGCATACAAGCCTAGTCGTGCCAGTCTTTCAACATACGACAGTCGTGCCATTCCGGGATTTAACCTAGTAAACCGCACGCCCTCAATAGCAAGAAAGTTTGAACTCAGGTCAAATATGCTAAAAATCTTTGATTTATGGCAGACAGAACAATACATAAAGTTGAAATAAATCATTTAACTTAAAAATGTTAATGCACCTGTCCAGACAGAAATAATTTACAAACCTCAGTCATAGTTACATGGCTCGAGAGAAATTAAGACATGAGGGAATGGAGTTCAGGTTCTCAATAGAAAGCTATCAAACAAAAACACATTGTAAAACAAATATGTTAACTGGATGCATCATTAACTAACATCTGTGTTAAAAATCTGCTTTGAATTCGAAAAGTCCAAACACTGACTGAGAGCAACATGCAATAATTAACTTTACTCATCACCAATGAAAAGAGCCAGACTGAATATTAATGTCATTTTCACAAAACAATCTGTTCATTGTAATGCAAATGTTCACACATCAACACACACAGTTCTCATTCATAAGGCTATAAGTCCTGTATATCTCAATATTCAGTTTTATAAGAAAATAACTGCAGATGCTGGTACAAATCGATTTATTCACAAAATGCTGGAGTAACTCAGCAGGTCAGGCAGCATCTCGGGAGAGAAGGAATGGGTGACATTTCGGGTCGAGACCCTTCTTCAGACTGATGTCAGGGGGGCGGGACAAAGGAAGGATGTGTCAGGGGGGCGGGACAAAGGAAGGAACCTTTGTCCCGCCCCCCTGACATCAGTCTGAAGAAGGGTCTCGACCCGAAACGTTACCCATTCCTTCTCTCCCGAGATGCTGCCTGACCTGCTGAGTTACTCCAGCATTTTGTGAATAAATCAATATTCAGTTTGATGTTAAGTGACCAATGACAAAAATCCTGGAATACATTATATCGATTGACAAAAACAAAATTAGGAGTAGCGATTAGTCTTGACTAATTAACTTTTTGTTTGAAACTTGCTTTAAATTTAGTCTCCAAAACCACTGAAGATTGATCTATCTGTATGGGCCAGACTTTTGGGGATTTGGTAGAAAGGGAAATCAGATGAGCTAGCTATCTCCTGAAATGCAAATCATTCAGGACTTGTATAATTTGAGAAAGACTTTGCAGAGAAAAGCTTTACTGCAAAGATTTTCTTTAATTATGAAACTTTCATTTCCTGTGGGGAGGGCGTTTCTGAAAAAGTGTTACTTTATGGCTGATGAAGTGTCTCAACCTAAAATGTCACCTATTATTTTTCTCCAGAGATGCTAGTTGAACTGTTGATTTATTGTGTCTATCTTCAGTGTAAACTAGCATCTGCAGTTCCTTCTTACACATTACTTTATGGATTGTCAGGAGTCTGAAAAGCTCTATCTTGAAGCTATTGATTTATAAGTGAGAAAAATTCAGTGTCAGGAAGAGAACCAGAGGGAGGGAAAATAAGACATCTTTGCACTAGATAAACATAAATGTTGTACAGTTTTAATTAATTACTTTTTGGGAGAAGGGGAAATGTGAACAACGGGGAATAATTTGAACTAGAACATAATGTAGATATGGCAAACCAATGTAGGAAATCACAGACAATTAGAAAAGATCATTGATCATATGAGACGGAGCAGGCACAGTTGTGCAGGTGAATGCACTACATGTAAGAAATGAACCTATTGCTTTCTCAGCATAAATTCTGCTTAAAATATAAAATGTGTTACAGAAGCCTGTGGTTTAGCAATGCATAAAGGACACACCCTCTGAGCTGAGAAAGTAAGAGATGGATGAAGATTGTTGGTTCTTGCGAATGATGCACATATCCTATAAACATACACAGATAACATTTGGACTGAATATCACAAGAATATCAAGAAATGCAATGGGTGTACTGATAAAAGGCAATAATAAAATGATTCTTTGCTCACTAACATTGTACACTCATGAGAGTACCACATGCACCAACCCACCATATTTATTCCCAGTATCTTCAGTGGAATTGAATGCCTGTGATGAGCAAAAACATTGGCCAATATCATGTGTGAAATATACATGCAGGGAGAGGGGAGTAGAAAGATAGATTATAGAAGTAAATTTCAAGAATAATGAGATCATAATGAATTATTTTATTTTTCATAAGGAGTGACAGGAGGAAAATAAATGCAAAACAAAAAGTATTCTGTACAATTTTTCTTGGAGCAATTTGTTTTAGAATAGAAATGGCATCAGGTTTTAGTTTAGAGATACAGCGTGGAAACAGGCCCTTTCGACCCACCGGGTCCATGACGACCAGCGATCCCCACACATTAACACGATCCTATACCCGCTAGGGACAATTTTTACATTTACCGAGCCAATTAACCTACAAATCTGTATATCTTTGGAGTGTCACTTGGAATGTAATAATGACCAGCAAGCCAGTAATGGTTAATGCTCTGAGCCTAAGGGAAAATTTTGCAAATAGTCACCTCAAAATTATCTTAATTTCCCATCTGAAACAAAGAAACAACATGGACTACTCTCCAGGCTGGCAATGTGGTTGGGGATCGCTGTTGTTTCAGCCACACATGGAGTCACCACCACTCCCCACACCAACGGCGACAATTTATTGTTCTGTTAATTTCACAGCTGTGCCGGTAGCATCAGGTCTAATAAAGGTTTGTGGTTCTGAGAGTTACTTTGAAATGGCAGTGACTGACAAATACTTACAATGCTGGAACTAATGACTTTCTCAGCACTGGAATAGTTAGATAATAAAAATAAATGATCATAAATTGCTGTTTCATCTGTTTGAAAAGGAGCTTCACGTAAAATGTCAGCACTCTGTATCACCATCTCGATCTCACAGGCACTGTGGAGTTCTGTTTCTTTTGGAGAGTTGCAAACTTGTGTGAATAAAGATTGTGAATGATTAGGCCTACTGTGCATCTTGGAGTCCTCTGGTGTTAGCATGGCTGATATACAGAGGATTGAGCAGGAAAATATAGGAATGTGAATTTGTCCAATTTCTCATTTCCAATTACATTTTTATCTTTCATTGACATTGGTTTGCATAGCATAAAAGGCAACTCGTTATCAGGATCCACCATGTGAAAAACATAGGAAGGGATAAATAAACTTTGTATGCATAAAAAGTATGTTGGAATAACAACAGCACTAACAAGAACATTTTGCATATTATGAACAAATTTTTATTTCACAAACTCAGACCCCGAACAGACAGACATTGTCAGAACCACAAAAGGAAACAAATGCATACCACACTCTTTATGTGATGTGGTGAACAGAGGCAAAAAATCAAGCAGGCACCACAATGATGGCAACAGCATGATAGAATAAATTGGGGCTGACCATGGTGATGTATCTCACAGGGAGTTATAGACAATAGACAATAGGTGCAGGAGGAGGCCATTCGGCCCCAACTCCTGCAATACATCAATATAGGAAAAACAAAAGTTGCACATGCATCACAATCCCGCTTCTAGACAAACAAAGAGCACATTAAAACACAAAGTGCTGGAGTAACCAAGTGAGTCGGGTAATCTGAGGACAGGTCCAAACCCCAAAACATCACCGAAGATAGACACAAAATGCTGGAGTAACTCAGCAGGATGGGCAGCATTTCTGGAGAGAATGAATGGGTGATGTTTCGGGTCTCAACCTGAAACGTCACCATTTCCTTCTCTCCAGAGACGCTGCCTATCCTGCTGAGTTACTCCAGAATTTTGTGTCTACCTTCAGTGTAAACCAGCATCTGCAGTTCCTTCCTACCCAAAACATCACCTATCCATTGAATTACACCAGTACTTTGTGTTGGATAATCCAGGAAATTGAATGCCGGTGAGCTTCATGCCAGTAGCTGGCCAGCTATTGGAGAGGATTCTATGGGATGGAATTTACTCTAATTTGAATGAGAAAGGTCTAATTGATTTATTGAATTGATTGAAAATAGAGCATGGACACAAGCTTTTAGCCCCCAATTAGTTGACCATTGATTACCAGTTTACCTACTTCGATGTTATCGCACTTTTACATCCACTCTTTACACATTAGAGGCAATTTACAGAGGATAATTAACCTACAGACACGCACATTTTGGGATAGAGTAAGGCATTTGATAAATCCTGCATGCTGTAGAAGAATAAGATGCACGAGATTCACGGTGACTTAATCATGTGTATCCAGACCCAGTTTACTTGGAGAAGACAAAGGTTAGTGGTGGAAGGCTGTTATTCTGGCTGGAGGTCTGTGTCCTGTGGAGTCCCACAGGGAACTGTGGTGTGACCTTTGTTGCTTATGATATACATATCAATGACTTGGACAGAAATGTGGATGGGTTGGTAGTAAATTTGCAGATTACACCAAAATTGCTGGAGATGAAAATGCACACCTTCAGATTCAGGAATGGTTTCTTCCCAGCTGTTATCAGTCAACTGAATCATCCTACCACAACTAGAGAGCAGTCCTGAACTACTATCTACTTCATTGGAGACCCTCAGGCTATCTTTGGTCAGGCTTTACTAGCTTTATCTTGCACTAAACGTTATTTACTTTATTCCCTCTATCATATATCTGCACACTGTGTATGGCTCAATTGTAATCATGTATTGTCTTTCTGCTGACTGGTTAGCACACAACAAAAGCTTTTCACTGTACCTGAGCACACGTGACAATAAATAAACTAAACCAAACTAAACTAAACTAAACTAAATTAAACTAATGCAGACGCTGAAGAAAGAATGTTTGGGGAAATTAGAAATACATTGTTTATAGTTTTCCAACATCCCTATAGGCTTCAGAAATTGGGGCATTGGTTTTCAAGAATATCATATGTGTTATTGATTCCTGGATCTTACAATTGAAGAGGCCATAAATTGACCTAAATAATCAGAGGTGACCCCTCTGTAACGGCAATTTGGATGATGGAAATTTGCCCTTATGAATTTTGAAAACACTACCAAAATTTCAGTATTTTGGAATAAGAACTTGGACTTACAAAATTTCTGTGAAGAAAAAGTGAATAAACACATTTTATTTTCAACTCACATTTCTTGACACATGCAGATGATTTGCCTTCACATTACAGAAAATCACGATACACTGTTTTCTAGGAATGCAATCATCATCCCCTATTGCCACACACACACCCACTTGTAGCGCAGACGTTGCCTGTACTGATCAATCAGTGTGAATCAGTTGTGCAGATACTACAAAAATTCATCAGTTAATTCATTGCTTAGATTAGTTAAGTAAGTCAGAATGAATTTGTGATTGATGTTTTCTGCCCTAACTCCCTCCTAAGAAATTACAGGCAGAAATGTAAACAGAGAAGTAGGATTTGAGAGCCAGCAGCTCTACTAGCAGCAATGCTGACCACCTGAATGGCCAACCACCTATTTTGAGACTATAACCCTGGGATCTAGCCGATTTTTCTGGAGAAGGATTACCCTTTCATGTACACTGTCAAGCCCCATATGAATTTTGTACCTTTTTAATGAGAGTAATAAATACAGCCTGCTTAATCTATCAGCAAAAATTTCCCAATCAAATGAATGGATTTTCATCGTAATTCCTCTATCTCAAGTAGAACTGCACACACAATTATCGGTGCATTTTCATCAGGGCCCTACATATTGCAGTTAAATGCATTTACTTTGGTACTTAAATCCTATTACAATAAAAATCAACATACCATTTGTCTGTTGAATTGATTGTTTTACTTGCACATTACCAATGAATAATCCATGCACAAGGAGGTCAAATTCTCTGAAGCCAGACGCCTTACAATCTCTCACCATTAAAAAATACATTGACTTTGTATTTTTTTATTAATAATGGGGAAGTTCTCCTGATCCAACACTAACATAAAACCTTGCTGTGAAACTAGGCTCAATAATGTCTTTTATTTCGTACTAAGACCATCAATTTGCCTGAAGCGTCTTACATGAAGCTCACATGCACCTTGTCAATGCATCTCACGGTACCTCATGGAGCACCCGCCCTTTGAAAGTGCAGGCATGCTTTTATTCACCAAATAAATTGGGCCTAACATATATGCGCGAAGACACAAAACCACGAGGTTTACAGCGTGATCTTATTTCTGAGGTCACAGCATAAGTTTCATGTGATTGACCTGGAAATGGACAAACAAACACGTTTAGGTTGTTCATGCGGCATTATTTTAGCCACATTTTCCAAACCAATGCTATTTAATTCATAAATTGAATAAATGATGGAGGCTTTTAGCATTTAATGTCTGAGTCCTGCCCAAACTAGTCCAGATATTGTTGTACCCTACCACAGTAAAATAGTGTAGGAAAATAACTGCAGATGCTGGTACAAATCGAAGGTATCACAAAATGCTGGAGTAACTCAGCAGGTCAGGCAGCATCTAGGAGAGAGGGAATGGGTGACGTTTCAGGTCGAGACTGAAGAAGGGTCTCGACCCGAAACGTCACCCATTCCCTCTCTCCAAGATGCTGCCTGACCTGCTGAGTTACTCCAGCATTTTGTGATACAGTAAAACAGTGCCTACACTTTGAAAAAAATTGACTGTGAATCATCTTTTAAAGAAATCCTAAAAATGTGAAAAATATAAGTTTTTAAAAATGTTTCTGTTTGCTGATATTAAAAAAAGTGCAAGGCTGTAGATTATCTTGGAAGAGAACTGCAAAGCAGGAAAAAAGACTAAATTGTGGTAAAGACTAAACTAACAAAGAGATTTGGCAAACAGTTTCACTTCTAGACAAAGCGCCGTTTGAAGGATTATTCAAATCTGTGAAAGAATACAGAGAAATAGTAAAGACAAGTTGAGGAAATGTGCTGCGAAAATACAAAAGGTAAAGTCAGAAACCATGAAATAAACCGGGAAAATATGTACATAATCGGAGACAGAATAGGAGCAAGAAAAGTACCCTTACCACCAAATGAAATGCTTCCCACAAATCCAATCAAAGAAAAGAGATGAAACAAAGAGCCAAAAGTATGGTGAGAGTCTATACTGAGAGGTGGCCTTTCGTCTGATCAGTCTGAAGAAGTGTCCTGACCCAAAACATTGCCCATCCATTTCCTCCACAAATCCTGCCTGACCCAATGAATTCCTCTAGCACTACGCTTTGCTCAAGATTCAGGCATCTGCTGTTCCTTGTCTGTCTGGTCTTTAGTTAACCTCATAACTGCACGCTTGTCAGTTATTTTAGAGAACATGAACATAATTAACAAGTTAGTCCTCTGTTGAGAATGAATGCCAGAATCTTTGAGTTAGAACTTATTCAGAGTGTGCCAAAAATAATAATGCTGAACACAGGTCAGAGGGTAAAGGAATCTGAGAGGCAACATTTTCACACAGAGGGTGGTGGATATATGAAACATGCTGCTAGGAGAGGTAGTTGAGACAGGTGCTATAACAACATCTAAAAGACATTTGGACAGGTTCGTGGATGGGAAAGGTTTAGAGGGATACACTTCAAATGCAGGCAGGTGGGATGAGAGTAAATGGGACATTTTGGTCAGTGTGGGTAAGTTGGGGTGAAGGGTCTAGAAACGAGCTGTATGACTCTATGAATCTATGACTCTATGACTTGGAAATCAGGCTAAACCAGAGTATAAGTCAGTGTATATTACAGGGTGCCTTGTGAAATCTCTCCGAACATCAAACAAAAACTGCAGATGCTGGAAATACAAAATAAAAGCAAAAATTGCTGGACATATTCAGTAGGTCAGGCCACATCTGTATGAAGTGAAGCAAAATTAATGTTTCAGGTCAAAGATCTTTTGCCTTTGCTGAAATGGAGAGAAAATAAATGTGTTAAGGTTTTCTCATTTCTCTGCATTGCTGACCTTAGGCTCACTCCAGGCTGCAGCTGGTGATCTCTTCCTGCTTCCACAAGTTTGATATTTTCTCTTGCACATCACCCACACTCCAACACAAGGAGAAAGACTCCATCCACTTTTTCTTGAATCTACAAGAGTAGTCACAGATGCTTGTCTGCATTGGAGATTTCTCCGGAATTCAGACAATCAGAGACCGTGAGCATAAATTGTGTTCTTTGGAGTTTGCACATTCTTCCTAAAACTTAGTACATTGAGTTTCTTGTGGGTGCTCCAGTTTGCTCCCATATCCTGAAAAAGTGCAGATTTTTAGCTTAATTGGCTAAATTAAATTGCCCTGAGTGCTTTAAATGAGTGGTAGAACCTGAAGGGAGTAACGGGAATTTGGGGAGAATAAAGTGGGTCGGTATAGAACTAGTGTGTAAATGGGCTCATGATGGCCAATGTATACTCAATGGGATAAACGGTCTGTTTCAGTGTGCTGTCTCTCCCACTCTATTTCAGTTAGGAGTGCCTGCCAGTGGTTCAATGAACAAACCTCTTGCAAGTAGTATTCTTCACCAGACTGATTAGGTCTTTCTGACCCTTGTAAGAACTGGACAAATCCTATTCCATCGTTGTATTTTTGATTCATCCATTGGCAACACTGTCTAGTAGCTGAAAGAATGTTCTTCTTAGAGTGGTGTATTCCTTCAAGATCTGCTTGCAAGCTTCACCGTTCTGTATTAAATTATAACAACACATCATTACGGAATCCTGCATTCAAACTGATAATATCATTCACAATGTGGTTTTACATGTGGAAATCTGACATTGCTGTTCTGTGAAGCTCTCATTAAGAAACTTTACTTTTTATGTAGCTTTGAGAGGGGGGGGGGAAATTTAATGAGACCTGATTGTGAACTTTATCACTCCGTGGATGTGGGTATGTGAAAGGAGCTGCCTGGGGAAGCAGTAGAAGTGGGTAGGATTATAGCATTTATAAGATGTTTGGACAAATATATGGATAGGAATGACTTAGAAGGCAAATAGGAGTAGCACAGATAGGCAGCTTTGTCAGTTGATGTAACAGGTCTGTTTCCATGCTGTATAATTTTATGACTCTATTTCACAATGTTAGGGTCATTTAGAACACGGTTTTAATACCAAATATATAGCACATGCAATAACTCTGCCTTTACCTGCTTTAACAAGAGTGGTATTAGAATTTAAGCTTGCAGAACAATCCCAAAATCAGGAGCTGAGAAGTAAAATATTCAAGGCTGTTTCATGGTCCAGTAAAGAGCTAATAATTCTGCCTATGTGTACCTGGCAGAACACAATGGGATCTCATGTACAGCATTTTAATGATTGTTGGATGAAATCCAGTCAGCATCTCTACTGTGACCAGAATTTCAAGGAATATTTGCTGCTTCAGGTAGCTATGCCTCATCCAACCTGTTATTTGGGACTCAACTACCAATTTAAAGCAGAAAATGTTCCAAGGATTTTTCCAAGTACAGAAATTAAGAATTTCTATTACATAGTAAGACATCAAGAGCATTTATTTATCACATGAACCAGATAGAATGGCAATGGGGAAGGAATTTCTTATAGCTAGAGGATGGTAAATCTGTGGAATGAATTGCCACAGGTGCAGGTGGAGGCCAAGTTGTTGGGTATTTTTAAAGTGGAGATTGATAGGTTCTCAATTAGTAAGGGTTTCAAAGGTTATGGGAAGAAGGAGGAGAATGGGGTTGAGATTGAAAAATAGATCAGCCATGTTTGAATAGCAGATCAGATTCAAAGGGGCAAATGGCCTAATTTTGTCCCTAAATATTATGGTCTTATAGTTTTACATGAACCAGAACAATGAAATACTGCAGCTTCACAAGCATGTTCGACACAAAAGAAAAGTTAGATTTCCATGAAGGTTAAATAAAAAACACAAGATCAAAACAGCCAGCACTAAAATATCGTCCGCTGGGACAATTCTTATAACAATCCTCTAATATCTATATACTAAAACTCTCGTTTGTTTGTTTGTTTGTTCCTGAACTACAGCCAAAATGGTACATGGTAGCGTGACAATTTTAGGCCCAGCTTACTCACCACCATTCCATGGTGCTAATGGAAGAAGTTTCATTGAAATTGGTGTTATATTTTTTAAGTTATTCACATTTTAAAGTTTAAATCTATCTCTTAGGAAGAGAGGGGGGAGGGAGAGAGGGAGGGAGTGGAGGGGGGGGAGGGAGGGATGGGGAGGAGGGAGGGATGGGGAGGAGGGAGGATAAGGGTGGGTTGAGGGGGTTGGAGGGTAAGGGGGAGGGGAGGGGAGGGGGAGGGGAGAAAGGGGGGAGGGGAGGGGAGGAAGGAGGGAGGGAGGGGGAGGTGGGTGGGGAGGGGGAGGGGGAGGGGGGGGAGGGGGAGGGGGGGGAGGGGGAGAGGGGAGGGTGAGAGGGGAGGGTGACAGGTGAGGGTGCTGCACCAATGCAGGTTTGGGCCCAATAGATCCACTTGATCTATTATACTATAAAAAATAGGAGAAAGAATAGTTGAAGATTACATGAACTTAATTTGTCTTTGTTTGTTCCACTTGTAACTTTAAAAGTCAACACTGACAATAAGGATTGATGAGCAAATCCTTTTTGTTCTTGCAACCCAGCTGTACAACCACAGAAAAAAATATCTAAATGGCTATTACTGCTGTTACTCTGGAGTGTTAGATGAACTTTATACGGTTTAGACCAAGTGGACCCATTGGACCCCCCTCTCCTCTCCCCCCTCTCCCCCCTCTCCCCCCCCTCCCTCCCCTCCCCCCTCCCTCCCTCCTCCCCTCCCTCACCCTCCATTCTCCCCTCCCCCCTCCTCACCATCCCATTCCCCTCCCCCCTCCCTTCCTCCTCCCCTCCCTCCTTCCCTCCCCCCTCGCCGCCTCCCCCCCTCCTCCCACCATCACTCTCTCCTCCCCTCTCCCTCCCCTCCCCCTTCCCCCTTCCCCCTCCCTCCTTCATCCCCTCCCTCCTCCCTTCATTTAGAATGAAATGACATTGAGCAAAAACTGTGTTATACAATTGAGGTTCCAGCCAATAATAAATTGGTGAAAGGTGAAATCTGTCAACGTTGTTTGTTTTGCACACTGAATGTCATGATGTGACCTAAAGTTTTTTTTGTAATAATCAGGGATGACACGGAATTGCATGAACCCAAACAGAATTGCACCAAATTTAATAGCAAATGATCATAACAATGATGGCAGTTTGATGATGAGAGGTGTGAGCATGATATCTCTATGACAAGTGAATTGTAAATGAAAACACAGTGAAGAAATGGAAAGGTCTTGGGAGTGCGCAATATTTCTGTGCAATAAATGTGCCTCAGACTGACAGGCAACCCCTTGCAGCATACATTCTTAGGCTTTATACCTTGGTGATCAATAGAGTTGGATGTTTTTATCTTGCCACATTGTTTACAATGTACCAACTTCTGCTTCTGTTTCCAGCTTCTGCAATTACTTCACTCAGCTTGGCTAGCACGTTGAACCTTCCACGTTGAAGTACTTTATCCTCGTGAGAGAGTGCTCCGGGATTGATGAAAAGGGCTATCATCTTTGAACTCTCTGCACATCATGACAGTGTAACTTCATCACCTGTCAAAGACAAGATCAGGCACTGAGCTACTTTGTCACTTTGAGCTTTTCACACTTATTGGCCACACAGCATTACAGCAAAGAACATTTGAAATTACAAAA
The DNA here is from genome assembly GCF_053455715.1 of Rhinoraja longicauda. Classification (NCBI taxonomy): domain Eukaryota; kingdom Metazoa; phylum Chordata; class Chondrichthyes; order Rajiformes; family Arhynchobatidae; genus Rhinoraja; species Rhinoraja longicauda. The sequence goes on along the minus strand of NC_135959.1, from coordinate 31,794,001 downwards.
TTTCATTTTTTTAAAATCACTTGCATATCAGTCAAAAATTTCTTCTGCTTCATCTCCACATGTTGTTTGTTACAAGGACTTGAAGGATCACATAGAGAGCAGTCTACTTCCTTCCCATTAATTTATAAATTCCTCAGGTTCTTGACAATCTTGCTCATCTGTTTGGGATTTACACCCTATTGAAAGGTTATTGCAATAACCTTTCATTAGCCCATTGTAAACCTCAAGTCCCACAGCAAGAAGACAAACCAACAAACATAAAAAAAACAAAGTAGAACTATAAGAATCAATTTACCAAAGGACCACAAGCCTTGAGAGATGACACATCTTATTTAACCAATGCTTTATGTTAAATTAGAACTCTGCTTATTTAAGGTCCACTGATCTAATATTTCAATTTGTCCTCCTGCATGAAGCCGAAGTGATATATGCAATTTATTTAAATGGAATTCCCAACTATCCACCAATGTAGAGCTTCCGCATTAATATTAATATATTGTTAAATAGATTAATTGAATTGATGTATTTAAACTAAAAACATGTTTAGACAATTCATTAATAAAAACAGGTAGCTTCAATTGCCATCATGTGTATTGTGAGCATCCTATAATAAAATACTGAAGGAATGACCCTATATTTCTTATGGAACAATGAGAGGAAGTATTAAGTATGTTCCATTTAATTTGAGTTTAAAATATTATCACGTTTGTTGCATAGTTGTCAAAGTGATGCAAAGGCAACCTTTTTTGCTCTCCATCCCAGATTTTGAGTTCACAATGATGCTTGTAGCAGAAACAAAATATGTACTGAATGAATGTCTTTACGATATTCCCAGCAATAATTACTGACCCTCCGTATATTGGATATTAAAGGATTGCTGGTCACTCAATACATCCAATCTTTGCAGTAATTCTAAATCTATGATTGAAAGACTCAGATTTTTCATGAAAAATCAGCACAGTTTCAGCAGTTCAAAAATGCAAAATCGTTAGCAGATGTACCAAGCACAGCGCTGATAGTTTTGGTTAATTTACATGGGATTCATCCCCTCTTATTCCCTGCTTAAAATAAGCAAAACAGTTCAGATATAAGAACAGCCATTTCAAAGCGAACAGCCATGTAGAGGATATTGGTGACCTTCTGCCATTGCATAAAATGAATTGTAGCAAATCAGACTTTAGATTTTTGGGTTGAGAAAAATCTCTTCGGAATAGATGGTGTTGTCCCAGGAACAAGCTCAAGAAAGGGTCTCGACCCGAAACGTCATCCATCCCTTCTCTCCAGAGATGCTGCCTGTTCCGCTGAGTTACTCCAGCATTTTGTGTTGACCTGTGGTTTTTTTAAAACAGGTCTAAGGAAGTAAAATCACAGAGGCAAAGAGATATAAATTAATAGGGAGCTATTGTTCCCAGCAGCGTATTTATTTAAAATTGAGGTGCAAAGCACCTTCTTCTCAGAGTGGATCTCTGGAATTTTCTAGTAGTGTAGAAAAAGTTGGTAACTAGATCACGGGAGTATTTAGAGAGGAAATAGTTACATTCGTGAAAGATGCGATAATAAAGGGCAATATACAGTCATGGTGTATACAAATGCAAGAACACGAATATAAAGAAAGCAGACATTATTATTATTCTTCCGAGAAGGAAGGAGTTTAGAGAACCTTGGTGAATCTCATAAAAATATTTCTGAGAACCTCAGTCTCCTGCTGGACCTTCGTCTGTACACAAGTGGCCTTTTTAGCAAGAAGTAAATAGGGTTACATGGCAACATTTTTTTTAAACTTCTGGTAGACAAAATAATAAATGAAAATAAACACTAGGGTGTCATGGGGCCCAATTGGTAAGTTGCAATGCCACATTGAATGCTCCCGTAAAATATCATTGCAAATATATAATGACATTTATATGTTTTTTCTGGCATTGATACATAGATACATAGAAAATAGGTGCAGGAGCAGGCCGTTTGGCCCTTCGAGCCAGTACCGCCATTCAATGTGACCATGGCTGATCATCCACAATCAGTACACCATTCCTGCCTTCTCCCCATATCCCTTGATTCTGCTAGCCCAAAGAGCTCTATCTAACTCTCTTTTGAATGCATCCAGTGAATTGGCCACCTCTGCCTTCTGAGGCAGAGAATTCCACAAATTCACAACTCTCTGGGTGAAAAGGTTTTTTTCTCATCTCAGTTATAAATGGCCTACCCCTTATTCTTAATCTGTGGCCCCGAGTTCTGGACTCCTCTGACATCAGGAACATGCTTCCTGCATCTAGCGTGTCTAATCCCTTAATAATTTTAGATGTTTCTATAAGATCCCCTCTCATCCTGCTACGGTAAATTCCAGTGAATACAAGCCCATTCATTCCATTCTTTCATCATCTGACAGTCCCGCCATCCCGGGAACTAACCTCGTGAACCTGTACTGCACTTGAAATGAAGCGTTATTCAGAGCTATTTTTTTACTTTCACCATTCTATTGGCAGACAGTTGTGATACTCCCTCACTAGATATTCTATTTGCTTGTCATAAAATGTCTTTTTAATACGTGCATATTGCTACGTTGGGAAAACGTCTGCATGTAGACCTGCATCTTTGGTTGTCTATGGGTCATGGTTGTGCACCCAAAAATATTTTAAGATTCATTGCACACTAATTTTATGTTAACGATTAAACTATAAACAAACCCTGACCATGCCTTCTCCATGACTGAAACACTCACTTAGACTTGTGCAAATGTTCACACATTTCAGTATCAATTCACCAAACCTCCTTGGTGGAAAACATAACAGAAAATCACACAACTCAAACGCCCAGGAACTAAGAAGTTTGTAAAAAAGTGGTGAACACTGCCCAGTCCATCATGGGCACTGACGTTCCCACCATCAAAGGGATGTACATGAGTTGCTGCCTCAAAAAAAACAGCCAGCATCATCAGAGAGACCCACACCATCTTGGCCACACTCTCATTTCTCACCTGCCAACAGAAAGGATATATAGGAGCCTGAAAACAGTAATGTTCAGGATCAGGGGCAGCATTTTTCCATCAACCATTAGACATCACCACTTCCAAATAAGCTCCACAGACTCAAATGACTATTTACATATGTATTTACATATCTGTTGCACTGCTGTAAGAATTTCATTGTTCCATTTCAGAACAGATGATAACAAAGCGCTCTTAATTCGTGACTCTTGAATAGGGTCAGTTTTATGTGCAGAGTACATTCCAGGCTAAGTTTTACTTCAGACCATAAATTCATGGTGTAGACCACAGGCCTTTTATAAATGAATATATCAAAGAATGGCATCCACTGACACACTCTATGAACAAAAATGGCAGAATTTGCAAGATGTTTACAATAGAATGCAAATTAAATTGGATTTACGATGGTGTGAAATGCTATCAATTACATTGGATATCATTTATATCATTCTCTTTAGATGGACTTTAGGTGCGACATAGAAAATGTTGAGATATAAGAAATGTTGTTATGCCAGATGGTTATATCATTATGTCTTGTAAATGTCTCATTATGTCCAAAATTGAAGTTGTTTACATTAACATTTCCAATCGATCAAAATTTTCATAGAATGACTCACCATCCATGTTCACCACCAATGCTCACCACCCATGCTCACTCTTTTGACCAAACCACATAGAGACTGAAGCTGGTAGATCTAAAAAGTTTTCACTCATCATGACAAGCAGACATTCTCTTGGAGATACTGTCAGTATCTTTTCAAACATAAAGCACATCAAGTTTTTATTTTGCTTTTATGAACAAAGATAAACGCAGGAAATTGAATATAATTTCAATAGCTACAATGACTACATTTAATTCAATATTTTGAGTTTGGTCAATATTTCCTTTGAATTATATGATTACAATGGGAGCACACTGCTTCTGACAAGATAGTTTTGACTATTCGTACACCTTTGCTGGGTCAAAGTAATTCAGAGTAATAAAGTGATATAGCATAGAAACAGGCCCTTTGCCCCAAATTGCCCACACTGGCCAACAAGTCCCAGCTACACTAGTCCCACCTGCCCGCGTTTGGTCCATTTCCCTCCGAGCCTGTCCTATCCATGTATCTGTCAAACTATTTCTGAAACATTGGGATAGTCCCTGCCTTAACTACCTCTTCTGGGAGCTTATTCCATATCCCCACCACCCTTTGTGTGAAAAAGTTACACCTGGACCGACATCATAAACATTCAAAGTAACTTGGCAGAAGGTGTCTGGTGCCTTTTTTGATTCAGGCCAATTAACACAGCCCCATTGCCTTAGCAATGCCTTGCCTTGGTCAATGCAGACCCAAAATTTCTGACGGTCATGTCTGTTTATAAATCAGATCTCCTATCTGCTTCCCACTATGTGCCAACAGTTGTGCTCTCTAGACTGTGCTGATTGTTTACAAAGCAGTCTTTTTAACTGCTTGTAGTTTACATGTGAACAACATTAATTTAAAGACTGGTTCTCATTCTTATTAACATCACCATAATACCATAATACATAGGTTTAGAATTGGGCCACTTGGCCTATCGAATCTGCTCCACCATTTGATCATGATTGATCTACTTTTCCTTTTCAACACCATTTTCCTGCCTTCTTCCCATAAACTTACTAATCAAGAACCTATCAATCTCCACTCTAAAAATACCTAATGACTTGGCTCCCACCACTGTCTGTGGCAATGAATTTCACAGATTCACCATCTTCTGGCGAATCCTCCACATCCTTTTATTCTGAGGGCTGTGCCCTCTGGTCCTGGACCCTTCCACTACTGGAAACATTCTCTCCACATCAACTCCATCTAGGCTTTTCATAATTTGTGGTAGGTTTCAATGGGATCCCTCCTCATTCTTCAAAACTCCAGCAGGTACAATGTCCAGAGCCTTCAAAAACTCCTCATATGTTAACCCAATCATCCCTAGGATCATTCTTGTGAATCTCCTCTGGACACTCTCCAACAGCAGGACATCCTTCTTCAGATATGGGGCCCAAAATTGTTCACAATATTCCAAATGACCAGTGTTTTATAAAGTCTCTCATCCACATTAACAGTGATGGATGTCCCATGTCTAGCAATCCCTAACACTCACCATCCATACTATCACCAACGCTCACCACTCATGCTCTCCACCAGTCATGGTCCATGATAATTGCTCATGCTCACCAGACTTCTACCCTGTCAAACCTGGTCTTGGGTTGAGTGGATGTAGTGGTGCAAAATTCCTCAGTGAAGCTGGCCCTCATCAGATCAGAGCAGACCTATGCATAGCAGGGATTTCCAAAGTTAAATGCCACAGAAATGTTTCAACATATGCTTAAAGTAGACTCCACACTAAATTGTGTAGGAAGGAACTGCAGATGCTGATTTACACTGACGATAGACACAAAATGCTGGAGTAGCTCAGCAGGACAGGCAGGAACTCTGGTTAGAAGGAATGGGTGACGTTTTGGGTCGAGACCCTTCTTCAGACCGTCTAAAGAAGGGTCTCGACCAGAAACGACATCCATTCCTTCTATTCAGAGATGCTGCCTGTTATGCTGAGTTACTCCAGCATTTTGTGTCTATCTCCACACTAAATTGTTTGTTAAACTGCTTGAATTCTATGAATATAAATGCCTCCGATATTGCAAAATGATTTTTTAAAAATTAACATAATATAGTGTTTTAAGATTACTACATAAATTAACATTTCCAATATTAACACCAGAAAATGGTAAAAATCAAATTAAGTCAATTAATTCTAATAAATGTAAATGATCTTAAACTTCCATTTCCAATCTCCAGAAACTTGGTGTCTAACATATGCCCCCAGCTCCCCTGTCTACAGCACTCAAATACACCCATTCCACTCTACTGAAATACAATGACTTTACTGTATCCAAATCAGGTCAAACCTGGCTCTGGTTCAATTGGCAGATTTCCAAGCATGATAGCTGAGATACTGCACATCTCTTCTGGTCTCGGGAATCTATTCGATAAGTGCAGGACCAACAGTCTCTTTGATCGCATGAGTTTCATGCCTGGTAAGTCAGCTGATAATTAGTCTTTGAATAAGAAAACATCATCTCTAAATATCAAGGTCTTTTCTGCTACTGAGACTGTTTATTTATTCATTCATTGGCTCTGGGCATGTCTGAGATTTATGTCCATCCCTTAGATTTGAATTTTTATCAGGCCATTGCAGAGTGCACAAGTCAATTATTGTTACATATCTGAAATCAAATAAAAGCCAGGATGAATAAGGATAATAAGATGTCTTCTCTAGAGCACATTAGTGAACCTGACAGATTGCAGTACATTTGAAATGGCTGTGCTGATCAGTTCTGTGGAAGTCCTGGTCTTTTTTTGTTTGGACGTGTCTCTGTGTGAGTCCGAAAGCTGAACTATCAGCTTCCATGTGTTATTTATACCAGCAGGTTGCATAGTCATTATATTGCTGGACAAAGAATCCAAAGGTCTGAATTAAAGTTCAAGAAAAATAAATTGAAATCCTAGCAGTGCTGTTGGGGAATTTAAATTTAGTTAAATAGATAACACTGACTTAATCCTGAACAAAGAACTTGGTGCCGTAATGTAGTGTATCAAGACACTAGATTATCCTATCACCCCTCTGGTTCATCAAAATATTGTGTTCATTTGACAACAATAAAGTGGTTAGTTCCAAGCAAGCATCCTCACCCAAATCTAATTCATGGCTTAAATAGAAAAAAGGTCTACTAATTCTCACAGCAGCCAAATAGAATGCCAAACCAGAAATTTTCTCATTCTTTCGTGAACGTTCTTTCCTCCTGGCTGTCATAGATGGATCCCTCACCCACATTTTTTTGGGAGTTCTGTTCTCGCTCCCCCTCCCCCCACTCCCCACCCCCTCCCCCCCCCCTCACGTAACTCCTCTAACCTCATCTACTGCATCCAGTGTTCCTACTGTGTCCCACTCTTTCTCCACTGAAGGTTTGTTAACCAGCTTCATAGTTCACAACTTTGTATCCCTCTTGGGCTCACAACAATCTCCATCCAAAAAATAGCCTATTAGGTAACCACTTTGCTGAGATCATCTGCTTCCCATTTATTTTTTCTTGCTCTCAGCTTTTTTGCCCTACTCTCCCTACTACAATCAGTCTGCAGAAGGGTCCTGACCTGAAACGTCACTTGTTCATTTTCTCCAGCGATGATGCCTGACTCGCTGAGTTACTCCAGCATTTTGTGCCTATCTTTGCCTCACCAAAATCTTGAGTTAAAAGATACTGGTTTATCGTATAAAACTCCATTGGACCAATTCAGTATTTTACTGATCTAAGTGTTTGTAACTTTTAAGTGTTTGTAGATAAGGAATTGAAATATCTGAACTCAAGTCAATCATTGGATAGAACCTAATTTAAATCCAAGGACAAAAGAGAGACCCTCTTTCAGTTTTCCTTCAAAATACTAATGAGTGCCACCTTTATGGAATATGGTTACGTGGACATTTAATAAAGGCAGGTACAATGATGGCTGCAATTGAAATGGCTGTGAAATGTTTGGTTTCAATTCCAACAGCATTGAGGAAATACTTTAATGGAAAGGGAGTGATAAACTGAAGATATTGCTAGAAAAAGTAAAGAATAGCGGCACAGTGAAGCCTCATGGTGCCAGGGTCCTGGGTTCGATCCTGACCTCGGGTGCTGTCGATGTGAGTTTGCACAATCTCCCTGCTCTCCCAGTGACTGATTGTTTCCTCTGGGTGCTCCAGTTTCCGCCCATATCCCAAAAGATATGTGGGTTTGACCTCTGTAAATTGGCCCGAGTGTGTAGGGCATAGATACAAATGTGGGATAATATAGAAGCAGTGCGAATGGTGATTTGCGTGGATGCGGTGAGCCGAAGGGCCTTTTTCTGTGCTTTATCTTTTAATCAACCAATTGATTAGCACTAGTTGTTATTAGACTAACTGAATAATTTAACGCAATTTTTTCATGCTCATTGAATGTTAAAATTAGAAAATAGCATTACAATCATATGTGCAATATACTCATACAATTTAAACCTATTACTTGACCTTTTTTTCCATTTAAATATGATCATTTGCTTTTTCCAGTGAAGTAAATAACTTCTGCATTTAACTATCAAGTAGTTGCATCATGAAAATTGCCCAGGCAATGAATAGCATAAAAAAGTATTCTGTTTATACAAGTTGCTCATTATGATACATTCATCTCTCTTCTGACAGTTGCTGCCATCCAATTTTGTTTGCAGGTTAAATTTCAAGGTGAAGCGTTATGGTCTGTTTAAAGTTTTGGGCTGAAGGCAGAGAATGTGACATGAAGATCACTGACTACTTTTTTAATTCAGAATTCAAGTAAAATAGAATTGCAAACATTCAAATGACAATGACTTCAAGTGACACTTGGCCTGAAAGTGGCATTGCAGGCAGATAAGGTGGTGAAGAAGGCTTCTGTCACATCTGCTTTCATCAGTTTAGTTTAGTTTAGAGATGCAGGGTGGAAGCAGGCCCTTCGGCCCACCGAGTCCACGTCGACCAGCAATCCCCGCAAATCAACACTATCCTACGCATACTAGGGAAATTTATACTTATACCAAGCCAATTAACCTACATACCTGTATATCTTTGGAGTGTGGGAGGAAACAAGATCTCGGAGAAAATCCACGCGGTCACGGGGAGAACATACAAACTCCATCCAGACAGCACCCGTAGTCGGGTTCGAACCCGGGTCTCTGGCGCTGCAAGCGCTGTAAGGCAGCAACTCTACCGCTGCACCACCTTTTAGTTAGGAAATTGAGTATGGAGGTTGCATTTACCAAAACACATTTTAATAATTTTTGATTAATATATAATGTATCAATTCTCATATTTTAGTGGATAGTATTTTTCACCAGATACCAAGAGTGTTTTTGTTACGCAAGTATCTTTGACTAAATGTGGCTTTAACTTCTCTAATATTGACTGGGGCTTACTCAGGTTAAGAGGATTAGATGGGGCAGAATTTGTTTGGTGCATCCAAGAGGGCTTCCTTAAACAGTATGTGGACAGTCCAACTTGAGAAGGGACCATAATGGGCCTTGTGTTGTGGAACAAGCCTGCCTAGGTGACTGGTGTTGAGGTGGAAGATGAATTTGGTGATAGTGATCACAACAGAAGTTTTTTAATTGTTTTGATTAGCGACAGGCTGGGGAAGATAGTTAATTGGGGCAAGGTTGATTACGATGTCATTAGTCAAGAGCTAGGGAGGGTAAACTGGGATCAGTTGTTATTGGGTAAGTCCGCAAATGAATATGTGAGATTTATTTAAATACCAGCCGATCAAAGAGCAGGATTGGAATGTCCCATCCAAGTCAATTTACAAATTGCAGACGACAGCACTATAGTGGGCCTGATATCAAATAATGACAAGACGGAGTATTGCAAGAAGATTGAGAACCTCGTAAACTGGTGTCAAAACAACAACCTTTCTGTCAATGTTAGCAAGACAAAGGAGAGAGTGATTGACTGCAGGAAACAAAGTGGTACTCATACATTAACAGTGCCAAAGTAGAGATGGTTGAAGAGTTCAAGTTCCGAGGAATAAATATCACCAGTAACGTGTCCTAGACTAGCCATATTGAAGCATTGACCAAGAAGGCATACCAATGCCTCTCCTTCCTTAAAAGGCTTAGGAAGTTTGACATGGCCACAAAAATTCTAAACAACTTCCACATATGTGCCGTCAAAAGCATTTTATCGGGATGCATCAAAGCTTCGTTTGGGAACAGCTCCATCCATCACCGCGAGAAATTGCAGAGAATTGTGGATGCAGCCCAGACCATTGCGCAAACCAACAAGTCATCCATTGACTCCATCTACACTTCACGCTGCGTCAGCAATGTCACCAGCATAACCAAAGATGAGTCTCACCCCAGACAGTCCTCTTCTCCCCTCTACCATCATGCAAGAGGTACATAATTATGAAAATGCATACCTCCAGATTCAGGGACAGTTTCTTCCCAGCTGTTATCAGGCAACTGAACCATCCCCTCACCAACTAGAGAGCATTAGACACGCTCATACTATTTTTAATTGGACTTTTCTGGACAAGAAAGCTTTTCACTGTCCCTCGGTACACCTGACAATAAACTAAACTAAACAGTAAGGAAGAGGGCACTCTAAGGGAACCATGGATGACCAAGTAGGTTGTAAATTTGGTCAAGAAGGAAAAGGATGTCAGGTTTAAGATGGTGGAATCGGGTTGGTCTTTTGAGGAATATAAAGCAGGTAGGAAATAGCTCAAATGGGCAATCAGAAGGGCAAGAATGGGCCATGAAGTGCCATTACCAAGGCGGATTAAGGAAAATCCCAAGGATTTTTATGTGTACATTAAAAAGAAGAGGGTACCAGGGAGAAGGTAGGACCGCATAAAGATAAAGGGGGGAATCTATGCATGGATTCGGAGGATGGAGTCAAGATACTAAATTATTACTTTGCATCTGTATTCACCAAGGAGAAGGACTCGATTTCAGTGTAAAGAATACAAACATGCTAAGGCAATTCGAGATTGAGAAGGAGGCGATGCTGAGGCTTGATGAACATTAAGGTGCATAAGTACCTAGTGCTTGACCGGATCTATCCTAGGTTATTGAGGGAGGCAAGAGAAGAGATTGCGGGGGCCTTGCCGACGATCTTTGTTTCGTCTCCAGCCACAGGCAAGGTCCCAAAGAACTGGAGAGTGCCCAATGTTGTTCCTTTGTTTAAGTAAGGCAAAAGAGAGAATCCATGAAACCAATCAGCCTCACGTCAGTGGTAGGGAAACTATTGGAGAAAATTCTTTGACGTAGAATTTGGACGAGAAAGGGGTAATTAGGGATAGCCAGCATGGCTTTGTACATGTCTCACTAACTTGATTGAGTTTTTTGAAGAGGTGACAAAGGAGATTGATGAAGTTTGGGCGGTGGATGTTGTACACATGGATTTTAGTAAGGCTTTTGAAAAGTTCCGTCATGATAGGCTGATCCAGAAGATTAAAATGCATGGGACTCACAATAACAGTTGTATGGATTTAGAACTGGCTTATTCATGGAAGACAGAGGTGTGAGGTGGGTAGTTGATGAGTATGTCAGGTAATATCTTCAGATATAAATGTGGATGGGTTAGTGAGTAGGATTGCTGACGACACCAAAATTGGAAGAGTTGCAGACAGTGAGAAAGTGTCAGAAGATACAGCACGATATAGATTAGCTGCAGAAATGGGCAGAGAAACAGCAGTTGGAGTTTAACCTGAGCTAGTGTGAGGTATTGCACTTTGGGAGGTTGAATGTAAGGAGAAAAATACATTTCATGGCTAGACCCTTAACAGCATTGATGTACAGAGAGATCTTGGAGTCTAAGTTCATAGTTCATCAAAGGTGGCAGCACGTATATAGGATGGTAAAAAAAAAAGCACATGGTATGTTTGTCTTCATTGCTAGGGTCATTGAAGGTAAGAATCAGGAAGTCTTGATGCAGCTCCATTGGGCATTGGTTAGGCAGCATTTGGAGTATTGCATGCAATTCTCGTCGCATTACAGGAAAGATGTGGAAGCTTTGGAGAAGTTGCAGAAGAGGTTTACCAGAATGCGATCTGAATTAGAGGGTTTCATCTATCGGGAGAACTTGGATAGACTTGGATTGTTTTCTCTGGGACATCAGAGGTTGAGGGGAAATTATATATGTGAGTAAAATTATGAGTGGCATAGTTAGGAAACACAATCAGAACTGTTATCCCAGCGTGGAAATATCTATTAGGGTGGAAATAGTTATATGGTGAGAGTGGTAAAATATAATGGAGATGTGTGGGGCATTTGTTTACTTAGAGGGTGGTGGGGACCTGGAATACATTGCCAAGGTGGTGGTGGAGGCAGATATGATAGTGGGGTTTAAGAAGCTTTAAGGAATGGAGGAATATGAATCGCTTGCAGGCAGATGAGACCAGTTTGGCTAGGCATCATAGTCAGCACATACATTGTGGGCTGAAGGGCCCATTGCCATGCTGCTCTATGTTCTATGTTCTAAAAACAATGCTCTTAAGTTTCCATTGTCTAACACAATCTGACAAAATGTTTCTCTATCTATTATTTTCCAATAGCACTCATCCATGATATTTGATGTCAAGTTGCAATTTCAGTTGCTTATTGAAGACTTGATAGGGACATGGGTATCACTGAAGGGGTCTACAATGGGTGTGGATGTGGCTTATTTGTGTACCAAAAGGAATAATATAGAAGAATAATGCATTTGATCACATTGCTGGCAGCAACAAGCTGAAGTTTGCACCTATAAAAGTATTTGCGGAATTCCAAGTGCCTGAATGTGTGTCGGATACTGTGTGTTAGCCAATTTTTTTTGCACCTCCTGCCTTTCATCCTTTTCTTCTTTCCTCTCCCTACTTCACTTGTTTAATCTTCTGCATTTCAATCTTCACCACAGCTCTGTGCTGTTTGGACCCCAATATAACACATCCATCATGGAAACCATGACTGCCAAGTAACTGTGATTTGTTTAGGTAAACGAAACGCATCATGAACATGTGATTGCATGCTCAATGATATATGTGGCTGTAATATTGTTCTATTGGAACTGCTATTAATTTTCATTTTCTTTGAGCTTCGTGAGACTCATCACCTATGGTTAAAATGTTTCTTAAGCTGTGAGTCAACCTGCAGCTTCTGTGAGTCAACCTGCGGAGTTTGGACCGCAATCGGATGAAACCACTTTGGCAGCTCTATGGCAATCAACACTATTAACATAAATCTATCCTTGTGGTTCCACATCATCTCAATATTGATGGAACAGAAACAATTCTCCCAACTGATCTGTGATTTAATGGATTGCTGTAGGTACACACTTTATGAAGCAGTCTGAGATGCAAAATCAAAGTGCATTATTTATTCTGACTGGTGTCATCGCATGCAAAGTTAATCCAATTGTCAGTCTCAGACTGTTACCTCTGTTGAACCTGTTACCTCTATAGGGTATCAACTGACATGTCGAACAAAAGACTAAACTAAGGTGTAGTACAACTTAATTTTTGTTAACATTAGAGTAACTTAAACATGCATCCAAACAATTGACTTCCAATAACTTTTCATTTATTTTACTATTTCAACTTATCACTTCTTAAACTAAATCACAAAACTCATGACTTGGAGTCAGATATTACCTGTATGAAATGAATTGGCCAGATTCACTCTGTTGGGAGGGGGTAATCTTCTCTGAACTTCAAATTCAGGGCCCTTCTTCTTGCGATAGTTGTTCCCAGGTTGTCGCTGCCAATGTCTTGGACCGCCCTTCTTTTATACTAATTTTCCTTCCATCTTTGAAAGAAAGCCTATGTGCTAACCCAAGGCGCTCATGGCTTTACAGTCAATCATTTCAAGTTGTCACTCCTCCAACGGCTGAATAAACAAAACACATCTTCATTCCTTATCAGGCTAGGGAGTTCTTATTTATGTTGCCTGTTCATACCTCCTTCTCATTATAGAGTTATTTTTCAATATGTCCATTCCAGGCACCTTATCTTCTCAAGGCCGTTCTGCCCAGGTGTGAAGTTACCTTCAGCTCTGCTCCCACCAGATGTCAATGATGTGACTGTTTTCTGATGTAGTGTTGTATGTTATGTTTGGGGGGGGGGGGGTGGGAGGGAACGGGAACTGTAACATTCTCTCTCCAGAACGGAGACGTGACCTTTGTTCTGTGTCGTGTCTCCGTTCCCGTTGCGGCCTACCACCGGACATTCACCTGGGAACACCTGGGGCTCTGGTTCGCAGAGCCCGCGGCGCGGACTCACCACCTGCGGCGCTGGCTGCCTGCGGATGTTGCGGGCGCGGCTGCGACTCGTCTCCGGAGGCTCCGGCGCGGGCCGCGTGGACGTCGGAAGCCCGCAGACCCCTGGGTGGGGGCCGACATCGGGAGCTCCGGCAACGGCAGAGGCAGCGTGTTCGCCCGCCCCGAATCGCGGGGCTTGGGTCGGCCCGCCACGGACTTTTCACCGTCCGGCGCGGCCTGAAATAGGCCGTTGACCTTTCACCGCCCAGCGGCGGCTTCAATATCGGGAGCCTCGACCGCCCCGACGTGGCAAATCCAACAGCCTGACCGCGGGACAAGACGGCAGGGAAGAGAAAAAGACATTTTGGCCTTCCATCACAGTGAGGAGGGACTGGAGGAGACTCACTGTGATGGATGTTTCTTTTTGTTTGGTGTTAGTTGTGATTGTATGTGTTATTGCATTTTTATTGATTAATCTTATTGGTCTTATTGTTCAACTGCGGGTAATGTTTCATTTTACTACACATTTATGTGTATGTAACAAATAAACGACTATTGACTATTGACTATTGACTTCTTTGTTCTCCTGGCTCCAGCATTTTGCTCTGTCCCTCTCTAACTAGTAGCATCCTCCCAAAGCCGAGTGGGATACTTGACATTCAGTCCCAGGCTATATATCCCCCTTTGATCCATTGAGCATTTAGCGAATTGGATCACACTGAACCTGGGCCATTTCATCTCATACAAGTAAATATCTGAGTCTTTGCCATGTTACAATTTTCTACAAAGCATAGCCATGCAAATAGTAATTAAGATTATTCTGATATTCTTAACGCATTATTTCCCTCATCTTTGACCTTCCTATAAATGTTTGGCCCTGCTTGTTGCCTTTATAATTTGTCTGTTCTTGCTTGTTCTCTTCTAACATCTGTCCTTTTTCATCTTTGATTATGTTTCTGCAGGTACAGTTCCATGTTTAGCCTTCTCTCTATTCCCACTTTCCAATGTTTAAACATCAACAATACATACATTTGATATATTAAAATTAAAACCATCACAATGATAGCAATGTGGGAGGCAATCCTTACCCATGGGTGAATTTGTACATTTGCACCCCAGTTCCAAATATCATCCCACCAGCTGGTTTCCTCAATTTTTAATATTCATCTCAATTTCTCCAGTGTGCTGGGTAACCTTAATGAATGTACTGTGGGCATTAATTAGCTGTTTCTTAATCTATTGTAAATTCTCAGGCAGGAGCCTAACTTCAGTAATATATTTTTGGAAGTATTTTCCTAAAACTTCCTTTATTCCCTCAGTAACTTCCATCGTGATTTCATTACTTTTATGTATATCAATCAACTCAATTTTACCAATTCTGGCGGGTATTTGCGGGTTAATACAGAAGATCGTATCAGTAATAGGACATGTCTAAACATCATACTGATATTCTTTTAAATTACTGGTTATACAGTATTCCCCTTTCCCTCTATACGCAACCTTGGTGATGTCAACCCTCAATGCCCGAGCTTCCATTGTCAATTCAAATCTGCCTTCGCCTCAAATCCATATATAACAGGTATAACAGAGCTTTATTTGTCGTTCGGCACCGAAGCACCGAACGAAACTACATAGCAGTCATAGAAAAAAAGAACACAAGACACATAACCCCAACACAAACGTCCATCACAGTGACTCCAAACACCCCCTCACTGTGATGGAGGCAACAAAACTTCCACTCTCTTCCCCACGCCCACGGACAGACAGCTCGTCCCTGACCGACCCGCACAGTCCCCGCACCGGGCGCTGAAACGTCCCGCGGCCGAACCGGGCGATGAAAGGCCCGTGACCAAGCCTTGCGCAGCTAAGTCCAGTGGCCGAGCCACACCGGGCGATGCAAAGTCCCGTGGTCGAGCCGCACCAGCGATGTTAAGTCCCGTGGCCGAGCCGCACCGGGCGATGTTAAGTCCCGCAGTCGAGCCGCACCAGCGATGAAAAGACCCGCAGCCGAGCCGCACCGGGCGATGTTAAGTCCCGCAGCCGAGCTGCACCGGGCGATGTTAAGTCCCGCAGTCGAGCCGCACCAGCGATGTAAAGTCCCGCGGCCGAGCTGCACCGGGCACTGTTAAGTCCAGCGGCCAAGCCGCACCGGGCGATGTAAAGTCCAGCGGCCAAGCCGCACCGGGCGATGTTAGGCCCCGCAGCCGAGCCGCACCCCGCGCCGTGAGGAAGAGAAAAGTTCCCCCCCCCCACACCACCACCCCCTCCCACACATACACAACCAAAAAAATATATAAAAACCATCCCAACACCGACACACAACAAACAAAAAAGGAAAAAAGACGAACAGACTGCTAGTAAGCCGCTGCCGTTAGGCGCCGCCACTTCCGCCACTAGCTTGTTCATTGGCATATATAGGGTATGGACAGACAACAATCCTGTCAGTACGTTGGCATTTAGTCAGGGCTGTACCTATCAATCCTTCTGGCTTCTCTATGGCATAAGGCAGAACATCTTCATGCCCTAGCCATATCCCTTCCCTAATAATGCCTATATTTTCTACTTGGTAAACTTCCAGCCCACGTTTATCCTGGGGGATTATTAGAAGTACCAGCTTTACTAGCAGCTCCCCCACAACCTTCCTTGAACGAGACTGTACTTAATCGGTGGAATTGACTCCCTGATAGCATTGGATGTATTTCTCTGTTGGTTAAATTCCCCAATTGTTCATCGCTAATACAAGAGGGAAAGCTTCCTTGGCTGACCCACTCAAGATTTCTCTCAGTTTTTCTTGCATCTAATTCCCATAGATACTACACAGGGTCCTATTTTGTGGTAGCTCAACTTATCTTTGGTCTTTTCCTTTATGATCTGATTCCTTGTTTTTACATGGCTTTCCAAAACTTTGACAGCTTGTTCTAGTGTATTTTACCAGAATATGCTAGCATGGTCCAATCTCTGAGGCACAACACCTCAGTAAGGTTATATATCAGTCAGACATCTTGAGCTGTTATCATTGCAATCAACTATTTCACTTTGCAGAACATCAATTATCTGCAAAACGCAAGTAATATCTGCTCTTATTTACAGTTCTTTGTACAGGTTAATAAGCCAGTATTTTAATACGTCTTTACTTTATATTTTTGCTTGCGATGGATGGGAGTCGGAGACAATGTTTCACATGCATCTACCAGGATGTGGCACTGGTGGTTACTTTGTTCACTGAATGATTTTAATTGGACGACATGATACCATCCATTTCACATGGAATCGTTCTGCTGGTCAGTTTGCTGAATCATGGTTTCAGGGTTCTATTCATTCCTTCAATTACACCACTTGACTGCGGATGATATGCTTGGTGGAGTTTCTGGTTTATTCCCAGTAAGGACATTACATTCTGCATGACCTGGGTAGTGAAATGGGTGCCTTGGTCTGACTCAATGATGCGTGGAAGTCCACATTTGGCAAATATCTGCCGCACCAGTGGTCTTAGCTTTGTCATTCCTGATGGGATAAGCTTTAACACATTTGATAAATGTGTCAATGATTACCAAGATATACTTACAGCCCCCTTGCATGGTGGCAGAGGGCCAATGTAATCTACCTGTAAGTTGGTCCAGGGATCATTCACTGGTCCGGTAAATTCTCCTTCATTAGCACAGTGTTCTGGGTTATTCAGGGCACACACCAAACAGTTGTTCCCATAGTGTTTATGGCATTATCCATACCTGGCCACCAACAGAAAATTTTAATTCACCCAGTGCTTGCTTCAACCCTTTGGTGTCCCTGACCATTGTGGCATTATCAAATAATTATTTAATTACAATCTTGGGTGGGTACCACATACCATTCATTTTTAAGGACAAGTCTGTCCTCCACTTGTATCATAGTTGTCATATGAAACTGGGTACATTTCATCTCGGATTTGTTTTAGTTCATTGTCTGTGATTTGAGCCTGTATCAGACCTTCAATCTTACTTTGATTGATTGTGACTGCAAATAACTGTATAGGTGGTTGCTATACCTCTCCTTCTTGGGCACCTAACTTTGCCAATTCATCCGCTCGTATGTTCCCTGCAGGGGAACATTTATGGTGTGCTTTTATTTTAATTATACTATATTCTCCTCCAAGTTCTTCCTGAATGATGTATTTCAAGATAAAGACACAGATGGTAAAGGTTTACCGTCCGCTGACACAAAACCCCTCGCTTCCCATAGTGGCAAAATGTCAGTTAGGCTGTTACATACATACATGTTGTCTGAGTAAATGTCGACTGTTGGAGAAAATTGTCAGGGTGGCTGACCATATAGCTTAGAATGCAGCTAGCTCAGCATTCTAAGCACTCATTCTAGCTGGTAGTTTTAAAGCTATTTCTGCTAGCAGTATGCCTTGGTCATGCCACATCCTGTCTTCCTGATTCTATCCATTATCCTAGAAAATCCATCAACAAAAATGTTTAAAGTAATACCTGTGGTTTCATTTTCATTCGCAGTATGAAGAAAGACTGGATAGACTAGGCTTATACTCGCTGGAATGTAGAAGACTGAGGGGGGATCTTATTGAAACATATAAAATTCTTAAGGGGTTGGAGAGGCTAGATGCGGGAAGATTGTTCCCGATGTTGGGGAAGTCCAGAACCAGGGGTCACAGCTTAAGGATAAGGGGGAAGTCTTTTAGGACCGAGATGAGAAAACATTTCTTCACACAGAGAGTGGTGAGTCTGTGGAATTCTCTGCCACAGAAGGTAGTTGAGGCCAGTTCATTGGCTATATTTAAGAGGGAGTTAGATGTGGCCCTTGTGGCTAAAGGGATCAGGGGGTATGGAGAGAAGGCAGGTACAGGTTACTGAGCTGGATGATCAGCCATGATCATATTGAATGGCGGTGCAGGCTCGAAGGGCCGAATGGCCTACTCCTGCACCTATTTTCTATGTTTCTATGTCTGTGGTCTTCACTATTCCCTGTATCACATAATGCTTTGCCCTACAGCCTCTCCCCATTTTGTTTTGGCACAAATGGTCCCTTGGGATCATTTGCTCTCCGCATTTGACACTATTGGTGTTCTCCAGTGTGATTAGTTTAGTTTATTATCACGTGAGGTAAAACAACTTTTAAGATTTTAAGATTGATTCCTAATGTTCCAATTTCTCAAAATAACAATTTCAAATTCCCAATTTTAATATACCTTAATAACCAATATTCCCAAATGCCAATTTCTTACTGAAATGAGGGCATCTCATATCCGGGACAGAGACACTCACATTTCCACCACCTTAACCTGGATTCCACATGGCTAGTATGGAATCCTGGTTTTTCTCTAATTCATTTCCAAGGAAATATATATTGGAAAAAAAATAGGACAAAACAAAACTCGAATTTTTACACTTCTCTTCCTTTAGAATCTTCAAAATAACTGGAAAACTTAGAATAAAGTTAATTTTCACAGTGATAACTTCCAACGCATAATCCAAAGAATAAGGGGAAAAGAAAAGATGGATGGGGCTCACATACAACTCACACAACTTCTTAAAGCAACATTACTTCTTAAAACACAGAAGCAGAATTTTTCTGTCACATCCTATTCTGTCTTCTTCCTCTCCCTCTTGTTAAGCCCTTTGCTCCTCTAGGGAACATAGGCCATTGCCAAATGTCCTCCATCTCACTCGGTTGTTAGCGGTTCTTTTGAGATCTCCCCAGTTGAGCTCACTCCCTGACATTTCTGCCTGGACACCTCTTCTCCAGCTGTTCCTGGGGTGACCTCTTTTCCTTTTTCCTTGGGGGTTTCATTTCAGGGCTTGCCGGGTGATGTTTGTGGCAGGTTTTCTGAGGGTGTATCCAATCCAACTACATTTTAGTAGAAAATGGACTACCCACTGGCCAATTTGATCTCCCCTGACTGTGTCTACCTTGTTTCTGCCAACCCCAGGACTGAGAGATTGTAGCGCACCATTTTGTTGGCAATTGTGGCAGCCTTGCCAGCCTGGAACATGGTTCGGATGTTCCATGTCCCCACAAGAATGGATTTCTTTGGCGTCAGAAGATGTGTTAGATTCCCAGCGCCCTTGCGGGTTTGGCTGGGAAGCGTTATGTTCCCCGTCGCTGGGGCACCGTCTTCAACCAGGTGTGAACATAGCATTCTGTCTAGAATGTAGGATTCGTTCAACATTCTCCAAAGACAGATTTAACAAATACACAACAGCCTTTGCACTTGGCTACAGTACTTCATGCTTTTTCTCTTCCTCTCGTGCAAATCAAAATTACCTCAAGTGCCACACCCCTTGCAACAATTTGAAACTCATATCTAATTCAATGGATGCGGATGGTGTGACGCCCTGAGTTCCATCCCTGATGGCGCGGAGGCCCCAAATCCTACTCCGATTCTCCATTTCTCTCTCCATATCTCTAGGCTGTCTCATCCAATTCTCCCCAATCTACTTCACTCTCCCCTTCAACTACATCAGACGTTCCAAGGGTGCACATCATACCTCTTTCAACTGAGAGCTGTGACTTTAACTTGTCACTTTCATATTGGCACTTGACATGATCAGTTGGTTTATACATATCTTCCCTTTCTATCCAGTCAACAGCTTTTAATGCTGCCTGCAGGTTTGTGTGTTTGTCTGCTGCTGCTGCAGCCTCCTGCTTAGCAGTCTCGCACATCCTGACAGCGCTCTCCTTTCCTGATATGCCTGTTCAAACTGTGTTTGAAATTGATTCAGGTGCATCAGATGCAGCTGATTCTTCAGTTGCTCCTCTGCTACCTTCTCACGTAACTTACTCCCTTCTTGTTTTATGGCTTCTAATTCCTGTTTTAAATGAGGAAGGACATTCTTGCCATTGAAGGGGTGCAGTGTCGGTTCACGAGGTTAATTCCCAGAATGGCGGGACTGTCGTATGTTGAAAGACTGGAGCGACTGGGCTTGTATACTCTGGAAGTTAGAAGGATGAGAGGGAATCTTATTGAAACATATAAAATTATTAAGGAATTGGACATGCTCGAGGCAGGAAACATGTTCCCGATGTTGGGGGAGTCCCGAACCAGGGGCCACAGTTTAAGAAAAAGGGGTAGGCCATTTAGAACGGAAATGAGGAAGAACTCGGAGAGTTGTGAAGCTGTGGAATTTTCTGCCTCAGAAGGCAGTGGAGGCCAATTCTCTGGATGCTTTGCCTTTTGCAGATTTAATCCTCAGAGAGAGACACAACACAAAAACTAATTCACACTAATTCAATCCAAATTAATTTTATTTTCCCCATACTCCATCTACTCTGCCCAGAATCTACAATTCACCTACAACTAGGGCCACATTGCTGTTGTCAATTAACCTGCAAACCCACACATTTTGGGGAAATCCAGAGCACCAGAAGGAAACACACAAGCAACAACCTCAAGCAACAACAACAACAACCCTGAACAACAACAACAACCCCGAGCAACAAGAGTACAAGACTCAGTATGTGGAAAAACTCTAAGACTGAGCAAAGACAGCGGCAAACATCAACACTTAAAATAACAAACTCAAAAGGTAACAATAATGATAATGACACACAAACAGAAATATTTAACATAATTGAACAGAAGACAACACAGGCTATGCCACACTCAGGGGTCAGCAGAGGGATCAACAGACACTGTGACAGTTACAGGGAGAACATGCAAACACCACACAGACATCACTACAGGTCAGGAGTGAAACAGGTCTGCTGGAGCTGTGAGGCAATAGGTCTATTAGCTGTACCACTATGCCATTTGGTTTACCCTTGGCTGTTTGATTCTTTATTGCCATCCACTCTGCTGTTCCTCTTACTGGTGTTTCTCCCTATGTTGTTTTCATTCTCTACAGCTGATCCCCATGCTGACACCCCCCCCCCCCCCCCCAGCTAACACTTTTTACAGCAACTTGTCAGTTTAATCCTAAACCAAAGCCTTGTCCGAGATAATGAAGGTGTCACCTGAACTAAAATTGTAAGTCTTTACATTCGAAGTGCAGAAATTTAACTTTCATGATAAATGAAACAAAAACAACACACTGTGGCATGGAAATTTGAAATTAAAACAGGATTTACAGAGAGATCATTGACTGGATTTTTTTTCCTGAACAGATGCTGTCTGACCTGCTGAGCATGTTGAATATTTTGTTTTAATTATATTTCCCTTCCAGTGGAAGGTTAAGGACCAGTTGGAAAGCAAAGTATTACTTGAATACTTAATTGACTTTTTATCCACAGCTATGAATTGTTCAGCTCTACTTAGTTTAATTTCAATGGTGAGGTCAGGAAGCCCTGAGGTGTCACACATGTATTGTTAAAATTAAGTGGCAAGTCAAACCAAATAACTTAATAAATTGGAGCAGGAGTAGGGCAAGTGGACCCTCAAGCCTTTTCTGTCCTTTAATAAAAGTCCTTTCATGTAAAGCCCTTACATGAAATCCACATTTCTCATCCCATATACTACTATTCCTTTAGTGCCCATACATGTATTGCTCTTTGTTTGATTCTCAAACTGATCATGACCATTTGTTATGCTTATTCCAACAGAGAAAGTGTCCATGGCAACAGCTCCATTCCTTGCTTCACCTTATTTTCCTGAACTCCTACAGCTTTTTCTTTCTCCCCTTTCATATTTTTTGTTGCCATTTCTCTATACCAAGGAGTAATTTACTAAATCACATTAAATGAAGTACATATTTGGGATGTGTTAAGAAAGCAGAGCACCTACCAGAAACCCACAAAGTCACATGGAGAATGTGAACACTCCACACTGACAACATCCAAGGTGTGATAACCCCAAGAAGTTCAGAGCTATGAAGAAGCAACAATGACCATTGCCAGGGGATGAAGTCCAAGTATTCCAGTAAAATTGCAATTCTGTGTGCTTGCATTTGTGTATCACTAATCATCCAAAATAATTACAATTTGACTGGTTTAAATTCAGACACTGGCAATCTTCAGTCAAAACACAATCACATTTTCACCCATATTGTATCTGCACATAAATCCATATTCTCCTTCGTTCTCCTTTTGTTTTTTGCCTTCTGCAAAGCATGAACTGCATATTGTTTATATATGTTGTAAACGCATCAGCATGATAAGCTTTGCAATGAATTTCAATGTTCTGGAAAGAAAGGGGTGAATTATATTTCCAACAAGTGAGTGAATTGAGTTGGCCTGCTTGAATGGAGATGAGAAGCCCTTAGAAAATTATTGAAAGATAAAGCAGAGGTTGTTGAAAGGTAAAATACAGTTCTGGAGTTTACTAACCTCACTACAACTGTCATCTCCAAATAATCCCACCTCCAGACTAACTGACCGATTTAACATTGAACTAAGGTAATACATCATTTCATATCTGTAAAAATATTTCATATCTGTAAAAATATTTCATTAGAAATGGCCCATGATGTATTGCTGAAACGGGTTTAAAGCCTTAATTGAAGATGTTTCTATTGCATGCAAAAGTTGTTTGCTGTCCTCCATAGCATGTATTAAGACAAAAAAATCGCCAATATATTTGCACTTGACCATTAGTGAGAATATAGTAACATTTCGGGTCGAGACCCTTCTTCAGACTGAAGAAGGGTCTCAACCCAAATCGTCACCCATTTCTTCTCTCCAGAGATGCTGCCTGTCCTGTTGAGTTACTCCAGCATTTTGTGTCTACCTTCGATTTAAACCAGCATCTGCAGTTCTTTCCTATACAGTGGGAATATAATGATGGCTCCCAGTGAAGTGTCAAGGGAGTCAAAATTCAAAATGATTTAGTCAACAGCAGCACATGTTTAACAACACTAACCAATAATAAATATCTACCCCTGTATCTTTGAACTTAATTAAACAGTGTGGTGGATAGCACACTTAATTTATAGGACTTTGTACAGTGACACTTGCCAGTTTTGGGAGTCACACCCATAAGAGCCAACAATTTAATTAGCAAATTAAAAAAAATATTGAACTGGTCTTTCAGGAAAAACATGTTTTAAATTTCTCCAACAATAACTTCAAAGCAAATTAAAATTGATATGGACACTGAAACGATGAATAATATTGTTTACTGGAAGAAGTCTACTGATGCCTACTGATGAACTACAAGTAGAGAAATATTAATAGATATAATCTATTAGACAATGATAGCCAGTGACCAGGAATATGTCTTGGGCTGCTATGAGTCAGCTTGGTGAACCAGTACCATATTAAAGTAATACACACTATTAAACTTTAACAATTATCATGCATGATAAATTAACCAAATGAACCACCACTGAACCAGGAACAAACACTAATGTTCATTAAGAAACTATTAGGCACATAAATCTGCTATGTTAGCAAATATGCATAGCATAGCAGATTTGTGCTCTGCCTTTTAGTTAACATAGAGCAAGTATAAAGATAAGAACTAAACATTGTGTAGTCTTTTTGTTACAGTTAACTACGATTGAAGTGCTCTGTTTTAACATGAATGAGACATCTCGTTTCAGAATGAAACAGCAAATTGTTCAATTAGAGACTTAAAATTCTAGGTGAGCCCAAATTATGTTATTTTTGTTTAACCCATATCTCAGTGGTTGATAATCTCACTGGGGCATTATGAATCAGTATTTATTTCAAGGTGCATTCAGCTATCTGAAAATCAAAGTAACACATGGTGTGGGAGGTTTGGAATTCAATAATGATTCCCACAGGTCAATCCACATAACGACAATCATGCCCCCAATTTCTCATTGTCTTTTAAATTGAAAATGTAACTGGATGTTTTCTACATTATATTCTGGTCAATCTCGAAGATATATAAAAAATACACATGGCTGAAAATAATTTTAAAAATATATAATTCCCTCATTATTTAAAAGATAGAATTCACCCATTTGAAACCAGCAAGTTGCATTTATATAATGTATATGTCATTGAAACTGCACCAAGATACTTGACCGTGTTGATCAAGGAACTAAATTCTACACAAACAAATTAAAAAATAAAATAGATCAGATGAGACAAAAAGATAGGTTTTGAATAGTTATTTCAGACAGGAACATAAAATAAAGAGTAAAGGAGGTTTTGGGATGAATATCCAGTGTTTGCATCTTCAGCAGCTTAAGGGACAGTTTCCTGTGTTAGTTATTAAAGTCCAATATGAGTCAGCAAGCACTGGGATGATCAGTGAAAGTGTGAGTTAAACACAGGCAACAGTTTTGTTTCAACTCAGGCTTCTGTTGCGTATGAAACTGGAGGCTCGTCTGGTGTGCCTTAGCCTGCAGGGAACAAGGGCCTGAATGAGTATTTCAGGTGGACTGTGGCAGCTGTGATCTTATTGAAGCAGGAATGTGGGGTTGAGTCGAATAGATGTGTACAGTACATTCCTCATTATAACAGATCATAGCACCTTACTAGCCGGGGGTGGTATCGAAAGCAGAGACTGGGAAAGCAGTGTGAGCCAATGTGGCGTCAGTAGGTCTGTCCGCTGAAACCTAAATCTGTTATAAAATGGTTTGTTAAAATAAAAGATTATCTTAATCAGTGTTTTATCGTGGGATCAAGGTCAAGAACAGTCTTGTTCAGTCTCAAGTATTAACAGAGAAGCAATAGCTCAGGGACAAAGTTTGTGGCTAGGCCTGAAAGTGATGTTTTTTATCTTCCTGCTCATGAAGTAAATTTCTGACATCGAGTAATGGATGTTGTTTAAAAATTTAGAGATAATGGAGGAAGAAAAGCTGGTGAGGTACAGTACTGCTTGCTTCAGAGTATTCACCAATATCAGCGCCACTGTGCAATATAAGTAATGATCTTTGGTTTTCACCGAAGATGTTTCAAGAAAACATTGTCAATTTCAGTTGAGTGCATTTTTCATTTAAATGACAATGATTTGGTGACTGTATAAAGTGCTATATTAATGTTACAATCAGAGATAAGTTAAGGTTTGGTGAAAGCAATCCTTAATTTTCTCGCTATTTATCCTTAATAATTGTGACAAAACTGTAAGCTTGCATATAACCTCTTACTAATTGGGATATGAGGGGTTAAATGATAGAAATTGTTACGTGAACAAGTTATTCGCCATTTTCTAATGAGTGAATAGTATGTCCATTGGTGCATGCAAATCATTTACACATTTGTGTAAAATACCTACACAATTAATTATTGGGTAATTTAAAGATAAAATATTTTGGCTTTACCATTAAGATAACAAATGGCGCAGAAATACCTAATGCTCTCACCTCAAGTCATTGGTTTTGGTGGTGAATTGGTGCTACCTATTGTAGTTTTACTAACTGGTAACCTATGAATCACAATTAAAATGATACCATTCAGTTTATCAAGTCAGAAATCATGCTCATCGTCAAATAATCCATTTAGTCCTGCAAGTATTGCAAGTTGGTTTCTTTCAAGTGGTTATCAAATTCTCTATTTTTCTGCTATCCTCTCTGACAATGATCCAGACCATGATTGCCCTCAATGCTTATAATAAAAAGTGTTTGCTCATTGTTCCCTATTTCCTCATTATTGTGTCTTTTGCTTAAAATTTAGGTTGATATGTTTGGCCCATGAACCTACTGCCAATGTGAGCATTGGTTTTCTCTGCTTCAACTAAATGGTTAATATAACCTTTCCTTCGTATTTTTTGGACCATGATTGAAAATAATTCTCAAAAATCTCTAATGGTGAAAAGCTTATGTCAGGAATTTATTCTTCCCTAAAATAACATTGTCTAATACGAATTGGTGTAATGTGCTAATTAAAACCATGCTGGTACGTACTGAAGATAGTATAATATTGGTGAGAGAAAATGTGAATGTATGTGGCTGATATATCAATTTGTATTTTAATATCAGATGATGATCATACAGCTTCCATATTTCCAAGTAATTTATCAAATAATACAGTATCTCATAAAATTGTTTTCATTTTAGTCTTTGTGTCATATCTCAGTCTGTTTTCTGCCTTCATTCTACAAATGCACAGATTTTATTGGTTATTTTGTCTAAATTCCCTCAACTCACTGATTTTATCTTAGTTATTGCTACATTTACTTTCAGCAGCCATGCCATGCACTGTTTTGAAGGACTTTTTCCATTTTTTATTAAGCACCGTGTTTTCTCTTTTACTGTTTGTTCTATTGCAATAAAGATGGCTTTTCTTTTACAGAATACTGACAAAGCAGTCTTTAGCTTCCAACATCTTCATAATCATTTTGTTATTTCTTTGGATACTGAAAGGCTTATTATTTTAGTACAATTATTAGTTCTAGAGTAAGGTAGAATGGGCAATTTGCCTCAGAATGTGGGTAGGCACAGAATGAAATAAGGTCATCTAGCTCAAATAGCTCAGTCTAGCAAATGAATCATCATTATTATCAAAGAATCCCCATCTGTTATTAGTCTTTCAGTGACTAACCTTGAACACTGCATCATTCATCAAGATCTTGGCCTAGTTTTAAGCACTCTTGCGGTTTCAAAATCTATCACTAACAAGAAATAATAACATTTAATTGGAGGATATATTTCTTCAAGTTGTTCAACTGTCGTCCGAACAGAAAACGACATCAGGAACTGAGGTGACTCGCCAAGGTTAATTTGGCATTTCGATCCTCTTCTGGAAGCACTGTCTCTTAGAAAGACAAAATAAGCAATGTCATGTGAACATTGCCAGCTCTGCATCTCCCTTTCAAGTTTACACTGTCCTGATCCAGAATTATAATGCCTCAAGAATCATTAAAAAATAAAATTAAGGCGGAGATTGACAAATTCCTGATGGGTAATGGTGTCAGGGGTTATAGGGCAAAGAATGGAGAATGGGGTTGAGAGGGAATAATAGATCAGCCATGATTGAATGGTGGAGTAGACTCGATGGGCCAAATGGCCTAATTCTTCTCTGAGAAATGATGAATTTATGAACTTAAGATCATATAATCATGTCATTAAGCACCCAACAGAGCAATCTGGTCAGTCCCATTCACCTGTTTCACCGTGACCCTACGGATGATTCCCTATCAAGTGTGCAACCAGTTCTCACCTAGAGGCAATGAATGGTTTTATTTTCACTACCCACACTGTCAGTAGTAGAAGGAATAACAGGGAATTTAGGGCAACACTTTCAGTCAGAAATTGATAAGGTCTAGGATACATTGCTTTGAAAATAACTTCTTAAGTGATAGGAGGAGATTTAGGCCATTTGGCCCGTCAAGTTTACTCCGCCATTCAATCATGGCTGATCTATCGTTCCGTCTTAATCCCATTCTCCTGCCTTCTCCCCATAAGCCTGACATCCGTACTAATCAAGAATCGATCTATCTCTGCCTTTAAAATATCCACGGCCTTCTTTGGAAATTACTACGACAGATTCACCACCCTCTGACTAAAGAAATTCCTCTTCAACTCCTTCCTAAAGGAACGTCCTTTAATTCTGAGGCGATTACATTATTGTAAATTATTTCAATTAAGATAATAGACGTCTTAGAAAATGGGTAATTAGAGTAGTCACATGATCCATGACAAGAATAATATCAGTGTGTAGGAGAGAACTGCAGGTGCTGGTTTAAATCAAAGGTAGACACAAAATGCTGGAGTAACTCAGTGGGTCAGGCAGCATCTCTGGAGAGAAGGAATGGGTGATGTTTCGGGTTGACACCCTTCTTCAGACTGATGTCAGGGGAAGGGGCGGGTCAAAGATAGAATGTAGTCGGAGACAGTAAAAACTAGTGGGAGAACTGGGAGGTGGGAGAGAATGGAGAGAGAAAGCAAGGGCTATCTGAAGTTAGAGAAGTCATTGTATGGGGTGTAAACTACCGAAGCGAAATATGAGGTGCTGTTCTTCCAATTTACGCTGGGCCTCACTCTAACATGGGAGGAGACCCAGGACAGAAAGGTCAGATTGGGAATGGGAGGGGAAGTTAAAGTGCTAAGCCACTGGGAGATCAGGTAGGTTAAGACGAACTGAGCGGAGGTGTTCATAGAAACGATCGCCAAGCCTGTGCTTGGTCTCGCAGATGTAGAGAAGTTGACACCTGGAACAGCGAATACAGTAGACGAAGTTGGAGGAGATGCAAGTGAACCTCTGCCTCACCTGGAAAGACTGTTTGGGTTCTTGGATGGAGTCGAGGGGGGAGGTAAAGGGACAGGTGCTGCATCTCCTGTGGTTGCAGGGGAAAGTACCTGGGAAGGGGATGGTTTCGGTGGGAAGGGACGAGTTGACCAAGAAGTTTTGGAGGGAAAGCAGAAAGGGGTGGAGATGGGAAGATGTGGCCAGTAGTGGGGTCCCGCTGGAGGAGGCAAAAATAATATCAGACTGGATCAGGTTCATGGCTAGTGATTGGTTCTTTGTTTGAATTTCCCGACTTCTCCCTCACACCTCAGGTTCTTTGGATTGTGGTCTGATTCAGATAGTCTCAGAAGCGATGGAACCTTGGGGTGAAATATTTATGTCTCGAATTTGACAGTATATATTGGTTATTTCATCGGTTGCTTGATTTTTAATTGTGTGGCTGCAAACTACTGGAGTAATGAAAACGCTGTGATTTATGCTCAGATGAATAACAAGCTGATAAAGTTATTTTACTTTTAACGCCTGATGACATGCAGTTTAATTCCTCTTGTAACATTTCTGTCTATACTAGAAAAAAAACTTTCACAAACAGAGTTTCTTGAGACTGCTGAAATTAATCATTTCGATGCATCTCACTGGCAGTTTAGGAACCTTTAACTTCTCCATTAAATTATCAATATTCCTTGCAGACTGAATTTCTTGTCCCACTCTATTCTATTGATTCTTTACCATTGTTTTATCATTTATTGAGCGCCTCATTTAAGAATGATTACTTTATGATATTATGCCTCTTATGATCAACAAGACTATTTACTTCCTGCATTGGGATATAATTTAAGAACATATTATTCATTGTTTCACAGCATGAAGCAGACATCTTTGCAATTCTAAAGCAAGCTTGACCAGCTTTGCTTTATTTTGGCCATCAATATTTTGCATTTTATCTTTTGAAAGTTAAATTTGTTTTACTTTCAAGATATGTGTTCTACTTGTGTGCAATGTTTGGACAGATATCTGAGCAAGGATGTGCTGGCGCTAGAGATGGCCCAGAAGAGGTTTACGAGACTAATTCCAGGGATGTGTGGGTTAATATACGATGAGCATTTGATGGCACTGGGTCTCTGCTTGCTGGAGTTTAAATGAGGGGGGACCTCATTGAAACTTACTGAATAGTGAAAGGCCTGGATAGAGTGGATGTTGAGAGGATGTTTCCACTAGTGGGAGAGGCTAGGACCAGAGGTCATAACCTCAGAATTAAAGGACGTTCCTTTAGGAAGATGAGGAGGAATTTCTTTTTTCAAAGGCTGGTAAATATGTGGAATTAATTGCCACAGAAGGCTGTGGAGGTCGTCAATGGATATTTTTAAGGTAGAGATAGATAGATTCTTAATTAGTACGGGTGTCAGGAGATATGGGGAGAAGGCAGGAGAATGGGGTTAAGAGGGAAAGATAGATCAGCCATGATTGAATTGCAGAGTAGACTTGATAGGTTGAATGGTTTAATTCTGCTCCAATCACTTATGAACTTATTCCCAGTTAGTGCATTGATATATTTACAGATTCATTCATTCCATGACATAGTAGTTCAGATATTGATCATAACATTACATAAATTTAAAGTTACTCCCTGATTATATGCGCCTTATGTCTAATATTGAATCGTTAGCAATTTCTATTTTATTTATTTTTTCTAATTGCAATCTTCATTGCATTTGGAGATAAATAAATAAATATTTTCAAAACCAAAGAGTGTGTGGAAAATATATAGTTTTATTTTACTATCATGAAAACAATGGGCCAAGTTAGGTGGCACAGTGGCATAGTGGTAGAGCTGCTACCTCAGCTCCAGAGTCCTGGGTTCAATCCTGACCTCAGATACTGTCTGTGTGGAGTTTGCACGTTCTCCCTGTTGTCCATGAGTTTTCTCCGGGTACTCCGGTTTCCTCCCACTTCCCAAAGATGTGCAGGTTTGTAGGTTAATTGGCCTCTGTAAATTGCCCCCAAGTGTAGGGAATGAATGAGAAACTGAAATAAAATAGAACTAGTGTGAACGGGTGATCACTAGTAAGCATGTACTTAGTTGGCTGAAGGGTCTGTTTCCATGCTGTATCTCTAAACTAAACTAAAAATGGCTTTCATTTGCACGGAAAAAATTGTGTACTTCCTTGAAACTACCAGTCTGTAGCAGAATCCTCCTATAAGGCAGCTTCTCCAGAGAAAAGGAAGAGATGCTGCCTGACTGTTCTGAATGCTGCCTGACCCGTTGAGTTACTCCAGACTTTTGTGTCTGTATATAGGGAACTTGCTGCTCGATCTTAATCAAATTGTCAATTTGGAATTGATTAATGATGGGTCCCTCAGTAATAATGAGCTGGATTGGACATAGCGTTATGCAGATGTTCAATATTGAAGTGTGGAGGTTAGCGCTGGGGGTCAGATGTTGATGCACAGAGCTCCCTTCTTCTCTGCTGGGCTCACCACTGTCCAATGGTGGAACACTAATGTATTGAAGAGTCGATTGCATGAGCACGGCATTTGGTTCCACAATTTTAAACTGGTCATGATTAATTTATGAATTCATTTCTTTAAATGATGTCACTAACCCTGAATAAATATGTTTCTTTATTTTACTCGATCTTTGTTACATTTATTAAATTCTAAGCTTTTAATATGATTTTAATTACTTTTAATTCATTTTTTTGTTTTTATTTTTGATAATAGTTTGAGTCTCTTTAGACTGTTTTTCAATCTCTTTAGTTATCAGAGATATTTATTAACAGTTCAGTGGACTTTTTGGATAGGCATGAGTCAGCGTACACTAAATTAAAACTGGGGAATGCATGGGCCAGATTGTATTGGATTTGGTCGGCTGCAAAAATCCATTCACTGCTAGTTCACCCATTAGCATTAGCATGTTCTCAACACAGAAACCCGAATAAATCTGATGCTCTGTACCTACAAATTGGATTGGAGTGCAAGCAATGCCTGGGCATCAGGAGATGAGGCTTCACTCACTTCAAGCAGCACCCAAATGGGTTTTTCACAGTTTATAGCTGTTAAAAGGACCTCTCATTCATTCCACCTTCTCCAGAGGCTAGACACTCCCTTCCAGATATTACATACCAACATTTGCCCCCCACTGCCTCAGCAACCTAAAGAATTTATCTGAGCCTGATCTTGCAAAATTCAGGTCAGCAGGTTACAAGTCTTAGTTTCAACTGTTGCTGAGAGAGGAGCAAGAGAATAAGAGATAGAAGTGCATGAGGGATTTGAGGTCGAAAGCAATGTAATTGAGAGAAGGAGATACAATCTCCTTCTCTCTAGGGCGGCATGGTGGTGCAGCATTAGAGTTGCTGCCTTACAGCGAATGCAGCGCCGGAGACTCGGGTTTGATCCTGACTATGGATGTCTGTACAGAGTTTGTACGTTCTCCCTGTGAACTGCATGGGTTTTCTCCAAGATCTTCAGTTTCCTCCCACACTCCAAAGATGTACAGGTATGTAGGTTAATTGGTTTGGTAAATGTAAAAATTGTCCCTAGTGGGTATAGGATAGTGTTAATGTGCGGGGATCGCTGTTCGGCGCAGACCTGGTGGGCCAAAAGGGCCTGTTTCCATGCTGTATCTCTAAAAATAAACTAAACTGAAGGGCCTGTCCCACTTAGGCGATTTTAAGGCGACTGCCGGCGACTAGGCTGTCACCGACAGTTCGCTGGGGTGCCGCGGGCAAAATCATGAGGAGTCTTCAAAGAATCGTAGCAGATCTCGGCACCTTGCTGAGAAATCAACCGGATTGAAATTTCTCAGCGACAGCTAGCTTGTCGCCAGGTATCATTGCTTATTGCGGGTGCTGTCGCATGCTGTCCCCAGGTTTGCTAGGTTAGATGCATTTAGAAGCACGTAATATTAAATTAAGTAAAGTCATTTGAAGATATCATAAAATATGACCAATTTTAACCAATTTATTTACCGTCTTGACATTTGACAGGTAGATTGGAGACGACAGTTTGACGGTCAGGTAAGCGTGGGAATTTTCGCGATGTTTATGGCCATCAGCAATTACATTTAAAGTAGGCTCCCAACCCAGATATGCAACCCATAAACCAGATATGCATCTCCTGTACATTTTCAAAGAATGCCCACACTCCGCACAAAAATCCATTTAACCACGTTTAACATTAAATTTCTTTAATACTGCTATTAGTAAACTGGAAGTCAATCCAGTTTATGCATTGTTACCGTGAAGGTTGGTTTTCAAGTAACCCGGGCAAGATGTTATATTTCAAAACTCTCAAGTAAATGCAGACTTGTCAGTGATTTCAGCGAAGATTAGGATGCCGGAGAAGCATTGATAAGCGTGGGAATTTCGCGATGTTTCCGAAGACGATGTAATCTCGACCTGACTCGGTATTGTCATGGTCATTGTCGTAGGGTTAAAGAAAATTTTGGCGATCTGCTACGACTTTGACAGTCGCCGGCAGTCGCCTAAGAAATTGCCTTAACAGGCCCTTATAACAATGAAGGACAGCTTCTCCATGGCATGTACTACACTTGTATAGACATGTGGTTAGGAAGGGTTAAGACATACATGGGACAAATGCAGATAATTAGGTCCAGCCAAA
This sequence comes from Rhinoraja longicauda, assembly GCF_053455715.1. NCBI lineage: Eukaryota > Metazoa > Chordata > Chondrichthyes > Rajiformes > Arhynchobatidae > Rhinoraja > Rhinoraja longicauda. Next base: position 31,760,565 of record NC_135959.1, on the reverse strand, counting down.
AATACCACCTTGATCAGCATGGACAGGGATGACTGAAAGGCCTGTTTCCATCCTATATGCTCTATGACCTTTATGACGTACAGGAGATGAATTGATTCACTTATTGGTCTTCTGCTGCTGGCTCAGCTTACTGTTCACAACTTCCATGTTCTCTACTCACACAATTCTCTTCTCTCTTGTTACCACTCCATTCCGATCATGATTTTAATACCTTCTTGTGCCACTTCCTTGCCTGCCAACCATCATTCTGTCTCTCTCTTACTTCTCCATCTCATTTTATCCCAAATTAAAAAGTATTTCCCTTTTTGACTGTGGAGAAATGACGTGATCCCATTATATATTTTTGAGTACTGTCATGTGTACCAAGATACAGTGCAAACTTTGCTTTGAGATCCATCCAGGCAGATCATACCATGCATAAACACATAGATCAATCAAGAAAATGCAAAAGAGAAAACAAAAATAGAATGTAGCTTATCGTGTTGTGGTTTTAGAGAAAGTGCATGTAATAAAATTTAAAGGCCATGAAGACGTGGGTTGGTCGATCAAGAATTCATCTTACTGTGTGAAAGGATTATTCTAGAGACTGATAATTGTAAGAAAGAAGTTATTCTTAAATATGATGGTAGTTATTTTCAAATGCTTGTATCTTCTTCCAACAGGAGTGCCGTGAAGAGGGGACAATTGTGTTGGGACAGTCTTTTTCCAAAGCAGTGGTATTTGTAGACAAAGTAAATGAAGGGGAGGCTGGTCAGTGATTGACTGGACAGCATTCACAGTACCCTACAGTAAAGCGTGATCTTGGGCAGAGGAGCTGCCATATTATTGCTGTTTAGCATTGCAATTAAAACTGCAATCAACTCGCAATTTATTTTAATTGCATTTTTTTTTAACATAAATCACTCTACAGACCTAATTATGATTTTTTAAAATGATGATCATGTTTTGCTGCATTCTGCTCTGATGTTAATAATGAACACATCAAACGATGAACCGTAGTTTCAGCTGTTTTAAATAAACTGGGCATGTTCTGCATTTTGACTTCTATATTTTTTATATGATTTTTGTCTTACATTTAATATCAGAACATTTGCTTATAGAGTCACAATAAAATTCCTTGAGAGTTGGAAGCTTTCCATCAGAGTTTGGCAGTTCATGTGTATGTTGGGCTCAAAAATGTGTGTGAGATTATTCCTGTAAATTGCTTTATTTACAGCCTAATTTACCCAATCCAATATGTTGCAATCTGAAAGAAAAATAATGAAAACAATTGGTATGAGGATAGAAATTGATTTTATTAGTGTCATTCAGACTTCCGAATTTCTGACAGAGTTTATCAGCCAATGAAGTGTTTTGAAATGCAGTCACTGTTGTAATAAATGCAGAAAACAGTTTATGTATGACAAGATTCTATAAACGGCAATGCGGCAATAAACTGGTAATCTATCAGTGGGATAAAAGTTGACCATAACCCTGGATGGAAAACCTCTACCTTCAATAAAGAATGCAAGAAGCCCACTAACATCTACCTCAAAATGCAATAAGCACTCACTTCAGTATGTCAGCTGACCTCTGAGAGTGCAATACTTCCTCGGTTCTGCAGGGCCAAGTGTGAGACAAGTCTTTAATTAACCATCTGATTTAGCAATTAGAACACATCAGTGAGCAACTGATATGACCGTGTGGACCTTAAAGGTAATCAATTCCAGAGTTGTTTGTATGGGTATAAAAGATAGTTACGCCATCTCATATTATCTCAGGAAAATTAACACATTTGATTGCTGCTGAAATCGAGTACTACTGCTAGTATATCTGTAATTTGCTCAGAAATATACATAACATGACAAAGGGGTATTCTAATTGAAGAACAAACAGCAATTGGCAAATAAAAGCAGCATGGTGAATGGGAAGAGCTTTCTGAATATGATGGAATTTAAGTTGCTTACCACCAAGTGTAGGATCTCACTTGTCTGTAAAATAATTGAGGGGGCAATACTGTTGAGAGAAATCAATTGACAACAAGGTAAGTGTTTCAAATCACATAGAACCGCTAGCTGTCCAAAGCCAGAGTTGATGACTTGGAATATGAACAGCACATTTCTGCTCATGCAGCTCAGCAGAAGGAGAGAAGGGAAGAACAAAAGCTTCAAGTTTATAAATTCTGTGGAAAACACCATGAATGGCAGATGGTGAAATACCCAGCATTGGGAAGGAGTGTCAGAAATGCAAAAACCTGACTTAGTGCAATGATGAAGAGTGGTATCAAGCAGAGTTTGAGCAATGGGACAAGATAAGGCCATGATGTCAGGAAACCTGACTGCAGTGTCTATGAGATGTGTGAGACAGAGCATGATGACATCAGAGCCATAAATTTGAATGCAGGCAGAATAGAAAGGAATGGAGTAAGTGAACAGAGTCAAGGAGCTGGCTAATCAACATAGATCTTTGTTGCTATAGATGTAGAGAAAGAGGTCCAGGTCTAGCCGAGGAACCTTGAAGAGAAACAAGTGCTGACAATATACACCAGCAATACTGTGATACCACTGGGCAATTGAGTCAACAACTTGAGTCAACAACTTCAAGTTCCTAGGTGTCAATATCTCTGAAGATCTGTCCAGGGCTCAGCACGTTGATGCAATTATTTAAATATTCCATCAACCCCTCTACTTCCTTAGAAAATTGAGAAAATTCAGTATGTCGGCAAAAACTCTCTAGGTGTATGGTAGAGAGCATATTGATTGGTTGCATCGTTGCCTAGTTTGGCAACTTGAATGACCAGGAATGAAGGTCATTACAAAATTTGGTAGACACCACCACAGGTACTGATTTCCCTACCATCGAAGGGATCTATAGAGGGCATTACCTAAAGAAGGCAGCTCAACAGCGTGGCCACCCTCTCATTTCAGACCTTTCATTGGTAAAGAGGTACATGAGTCTAAAAACTGTGCCTTCCAGGTTCAAGAACAGTTTCTTCTCAACAGCCATCAGGCTTATGAACATTGCAAAACACAAACTAAATTGTGAACTGTATTGGTTGCACAAAGGACTTTGGACTTTTTGCACGAGCATTGTTTTTTCTTAATTTATTGGTTTTTTTTGGTAATTATGTTATATCTGTGGACTGTGTTTACAGGCCTGCTGCAAGAATTTGATTGTTCCATTGTCGGTACGTGTGGCAATTAAATACTCTAGTACTTAAAGTGTGTTGATCTTTGATAGATGTGTGCAGGATGCCTTCTGAGAACAACACAGCACCGTGAAATATTTCAGCAAGAGCTAGATCGTGTACTTTAAGGGTGTCTGGTGTAACAGATGACACTTTTGCCTTTGCAGGACAGATTATTACAGATAATCATGACAGAAAAATGAGAGCCTTATCGCACAGATACAGAGAGAAGCAGTTGAAATGCAATCTGCAGAAGTTAAAGTTCAACCTGTCGGAGGTTTAATTCATAAGGTTATTTGTTCACCAGAGGGGGGGCTAAAATTATATTGGGCAGAAATTAAAGACTTCACAAGAGGAAGTGACATTTGCAGATCTGTCACCATCATAAACATCTCATGGGTTTAGTGCTTTAGAGATTCAGTTGTGTTTACACATTGCTGAATTGGAAAAACATGTTGAAATATTATGCTGACATCATTTCAGTTTCATGGGCATGTAAATTTATTAGTATTTTTATAAATCCCAGGGGTATTGGATTAATGTTATATTGACCACTGTTATTAGATGGTTCAAAATGCAGGAGTAACTCTGCGGGTTGTTGTCAGTTAGTCAACTCTTTCCCTTTCCACGCATATACCTTCTTCTGACTTCACATTTCACGCTTCTTTGGTCTTTATCTCCTTATTTCACAGGCTTTTTTCTTTTTCCCATGCCTGGCCTTTGCCCACCCATCTGGCAATTTAACAACCTCACCTGTATCCACCTATCACCTGTAAGACTTTGTTCCGCCTCCACCTCTCTTACAGCTTTCTTCCCCCTACTACAATTAGTCTGAAGAAGGGACCCAACGTGAAACGTCACCAATCCATCTTTGCCAGAGATGCCACATAACCTGCTAAGTTACTCTAGTGCTTTGTTTTTAGTAAACAAGCATCTGCAGTTCCTTATGACTTTATGTTATTAGATCGTTTTTAGATGTGTGAGATGTTTCATCTTCTAGCTCCATCTCATGACATAATTGCATGTATTTAGCATTTGGGGTTCAAAGGTTATTGCCAAAAGAGAGGAACAATGATGCAGACTTAAGTTGCTCAGAAATAAACATAAGATTATTCACCGAGTTTGTATTAAGGAGTATTTTACTAAGAGCATAGCATTTATTGTCTCAGCATGTACTAAATTAGAGGGACCAAAGAGTAACAACAAGCAAGAACCATTCTAACTGCTTACAAATGTGACTTACAAACAGCAATTGGTTTTGAAATTATTGTTATTCTCAGAAGCTTTTACAATATCGATGTGAACTGTCTTGTATCAACAAAGATTTGTGCTGGTCTTGTCGAATAAGACAAGCTCCCATTATAAATGTGTAACTCCATGGAAGCATTTGTTCATACTCAATGTACAGTCATGTTTTTTTTTGTAAACCCACATCTGCTGTTCCTTGTGTCTGTATTTAAGTGAATAATGCACTAAAATTGTTGAAATTATATTTGATCAACTATCGTTGTCCTTGTATCAATAATATATAAATGTCATTTATTTCAATTTGCAGGGGTTTTCTTTTCACTGGGTCTTCCCTACATGTCTGTTTGGGCTGAATAAAGATTGGTTATTTCTGCAACTCTGAACAGTGTGGCTTCTTCAAAGTCACAACAATTACTTGGTGGATGGATATAGAAGCTAAAGAATTGCAATCAGAGTGACTTTGAGCAAAAATGAAGGATTTCTCCTTCATAGAGAGCCTAACTAGCCCACACTGGCCAACATGTCTTATCTACACTAGTCCCATCTGCCTATGTTTGGCCCATATCCCTCTAAACCTGTCCTATCTATATACCTGTTTAAATGTTTCTTTAGCTTTGCATTAGCACCTGCCTCAACTATCTCCTCTGGCAGCCCATTCCATAGATCCACCACTCTGTGTGAAAAAATTACCCCTCAGGTTCCTGTTAAATCTTCTCTCCCCCCCCCCCACTCACTATAAATCTTTGTCCTCGGGTTCTCGATTCCCCTTCTCTGGGCAAGAGACTCATTGATCGTTTCTTGGAAAGACCAACTGACTTTGATTGGATGGACAGATCCATTCTATCAAAGCAGCTCCCAGTGTGTACTTGCCTTCAAATAACACTGTGACTGGGGACCATAACTGTTTCCTAATGATTATTACAGATTCTAGCTTCACTAAGAATACATAAATCACGGTGAATCAAAATTGATATAAACTAGCTAACCATCCTAACCCAAGATGCCTTGAGGAACTTTGTGTCTGTGCTGCACTTTTCAAGCAAGCTGTAAAATAAAAAAAAAGATCTTGGAGAATTTGTTTATACAAGGTTTTCATCTGGTCCCCTGCTATGTGTCCATGGCACCAAGAGTTACAAGTCATCGCATAAGTAACAGGATGGCTGGATCAGTCCTCAGCAGGTGGTTGCAAGGATGAACATCAGAGGGGAAAAAGCTCATTAGCAACCATTTAGAATGTAGATAAACTTAAACATTTCCTCCATCAAAACATTTCATGGTTGGATATTAACTGTTCAATTGAATCAACAGTTCATTGATTTGCTGCAGGAAAGAGGATGAAGAAAAGACTAGAGAACATAACTTTGGTGAGAGGTTAAGTTTATAAGAGGTGCAATCAAGTTTTTTTTACACGGAGAGTGGGAGGCCTGAAACATGCTGCCAGGGTGGGGGTGGAGGCAGATATAATAGTGAGAGGCTTTGAGAGGCTTTTAGATAGGCACATGGATATAGGGTATTGGAAGAATATGGATCCCGTGCAAGCAGAGGAGATTAGTTAACATGGTATTGTGTTTGGCATGGACATTTTGAGTTGAAGGGGCTGTTCCTATGCTGCACTGTTCTTTTTTTTGTAAATAAATTTTTATTGGAGATAGGTACATCTTTACAGTCATACATTTTTAAATTGATACTATTGTCAATTATTATTATATTGTCTCCAATACCTTTTACCCCCTTTTTTTTAAACTAGATAGAGCTAAAGAAATAGATGAAGTAGAGAAGGAAAAGAGAGAGAAACAAAATAAAAACAAAAACAAAGACAAATTATAAAGATAAGGACAAAGTTAGTTAAGGAAGAGTGGAGAAATTTATTAAAATAACAACAACTTCATTCGAGATATATTCGTACATTTCAAAGTATAGCATTTCATCCATTCTTTCGTCCGAGTGCTAGTCAGGCTCCTGTGCTGAACCATTCTGACCCTTTAAGTAATCAATAAAAGGAGACCATGTTCCAATAAATAGTTCCTGTTTATCCAACAGGGAAAATCTGATTCTTTCCACGTTTAAGGTCTCCGTCATTTCACCAATCCACATTTTGATTGTGGGGACCGTAGGGCCTTTCCAAAATTTTAGAATTAATTTTTTTCCTGTTATTAAACTGTAATCCATAAAGTTTCTTTGTATTGTTCTAAATGTTTGATTTAATTCTAATATTCCGAGTATAATTAATTTTGGATCTGGGTCCAATTGTGTGCTGGTTACTTTAGATATTATGCTAAAAATATTTACCCAGAATTTTTTAATTTTTATACAGTTTACATACATATGAGATAATGTAGCTTCTAAATGTTGACATTTATCACATTTAGGTGAGATATTTTGGAAAATTTTATGTAGTTTTGTTTTTGAGTAGTGTAACCTATGTATTACTTTAAATTGTATTAGAGAATGTCTGGCGTTTAGTGAACACTGATATATCTGTTGCAAACTTTCTTCCCAAGTATCTTTCGTAATTACTTGGTTTAATTCTTTTTCCCATTTTTGTCTGTATAAGTCCGTGGAGGGAATGTCACTGTCTAATAAGATATTATATATATAAGATATTAATTTTTCTGTATTAGGATGTTTGTTCCAACATTCATCAAGAATTTCTGAATTTCTAATTCGAAAATTTTGGGAGTTCGATTTTACATAATCTCTAAGTTGAAGATATCTGAAATAATCATTTCCACGAAGACCATAAGTCTGTTGCAACTCCTGAAATGTCAGAAAGGTGCCTTCTTTATAAAGCTGTCCCATATTTTTAATTCCATAATCCTTCCATTGTGTAAAACCCCCGTCTTCCCATGAAGGCCTAAACAAAGGATTATTCACAATTGGAAGAGAAAGTGATAAATTATCTAATTTTAATGTCTTTTTTAATTGTTTCCAAATTCGTGTAGCACTAAATATTATAGGGTTTCCCCTATGCTGCACTGTTCTATATGGGTTACATCATTAAAGTTGCAATATGTGTGATTTTGGGGATTATAAAGTGATGAGTGATCTGGGAAGACTTGCAGGAAGCTGTGGGCAAAATTCTGAGAATGAACCAGGGTGAATTATATCTAAAATCAACAAAGAGTGAGGAACACTCAGAACTAAAGCAGAGGTTGGAAGATAGCTGAACATATTATAGCTGATCACCATTGCAGCATTAGAGAAAGTTAGTTCATTAGTTAGTTCAGTTTATTGTCACGTGTACCGAGGTACAGTGAAAAGCTTTTATTGTTTGCTCTCCAGTCAGCAGAAAGTCAATACATGATTACATTTGAGCCATTTATAGTGTACATATACATGATAAGGGAATAATGTTTAGTGCAAGGTAATGCCAGCAAAGTCTAAAGAACTGCCATATCAGGCTATCTCAGATATCGTGCCATATCACTGCCATATCATGCAATGTCTCAGATCCAAGCATCATCATGGACACATCTTGACTGCATAGATCTTGTTTGGAGAAGTGCATAACAGAACTAAAAAAAATCCCTTTTAAATGCTTTAAGAGTTATAAAAAAATAACATCTGGAGGCTGCAACGGATCGTTCGCACAGCTGAGAAGGTTGTTGGCTGCAACCTTCCCCCCCATTGACGAACTCTACACAGCAAGGGCCTGGAAGCGAGCGGGCAAGATCATTTCTGACCCCTCTCACATTGGCCACAAACTCTTCGAAGCACTTCCCTCTGGAAGGTGACTCCGGACTGTCAAAACAGCCACAGCCAGACATAAAAACAGCTTCTTTCCACAAGTGATAGTTCTACTCAATAACCAAAGTCTGTAGTCTCTTTTTTGATCTGGTTTTTTTTCACCCACATATTTAGACCGTAATGTTATATCCTTATTGTTTTGATGTGGTTATGCTTTATTCTTAATTGTTAACTGTATGTTTGTGTTGTCATTAGTGAGTGGAGCACCAGGCACATTCCTTGTATATGCATACTTGGCCAATAAACTTATTCATTCATTCATTCATTCTTTCATTCAACTCGGTTGGATAGCAGCTTACAGGAAAATGAAACGACTTCAAAAGCTCCAAGATTTGGGCCGTAGGCTTTCTGTCTTCACGGTATAATATGAAATTTAATACAAAATTAAAGAATATGAATAAAGCCTCAATTTACATTATAATTCTCCCTTTATCTATGTTATTGTTGATAAAAGTTAAAGATTGTTCAAAAGCACAAGATCCTGCAAGTTGAAAACACATGTGCTTTTCATCATTTTATTAACTTTAATAATCCAAGTACCACCTGTACTAAAGAGTAGGATCAATTCTTTCATGATACTGGCTCCATGGTGAGATGAAAAGTCTGCTCTGAGAATATTCATTTTTAAGATAACAGAACAGAGAAAAAAAGACTCTTTAAGGGTGCAAAATATGACTGCTGAGAGAAACACTGTCAGAACAGTAGAAGACAATGTTTGTAAAAAAGTAAAACCTGCATAATGAACTACCAATCTGTCTAATGCAAGATAAACTTGGTTGGTGGGTATTTTCAAAATTATTTTCTAGAGCTGTGGATGTGACTGACTAGGCTGGCAGATTTATAGTCATAGAGTCACACTGCATGGAAACAGACCTTTTAGCCCATCAAGCCAGTGGCAGCTATCAAACACCCATTTACACTTTTCTGAAGAAAGGTCCTGACCCAAAACATCATCTATCCATGTTCTCTAGAGATGCCACCTGATCCGTTGAATTACTCCGGGGTTTTGTGTCATCCTTTGGTAAACTGGCATCTGCAGTTCCTCATTATTACATATTAACCCTTTTACACTCATCCTAAATTAATCATATATTATTCCCTCCCCCCCATCCAACAACTCCTTCCAGATTCTACCATTATCTATATGCTGGGGGTGTGTTACATAGGTCAATTAAACTAGTTTGTTACATAGGTCAATTAAAGACATACATGTCTTTGGGGTGATGTAGGAAGCTGGAGCACCCATGAGAAATCTGCAGAGTCACAGGGAGAACATGGAAACTTTGCACAGATGGCAGCAGAGGCAGGGATATAACCTAGATTACTGAAGATGTAAGGCAGCAGTTCTTTTAACTGCTATACTGTGAAGAAGTTATTTGTTCTTTGTGAATGACTTCTGTCAATGTTATGAAGGAACTCTCCTGGTGTTAGTAGATCTGAGTTTTGATTCCATAGCAAAGCATGATCTATTGTAGACCTTGGATTTTACAAGGAATGTTAGAGCCATCCTGCAAATATAGGACTTCCATGATGGCACAAAAGACTGTTGTTGCTGCCTTATCTTGGAGTCCTTCTCTGAAACTGAAACAGAAACTGCAGCAGGAGTGAGATCTTATTCAGGTATCCTGCGACTTTGATGCTTGAACTTGGCTCAGGTCGATCTATTTTAAGTTATGTGCCCACCCACTCTCTATTCAGCTGATCAGCAAACCATTTAAATGACACCAAGTTTGCAATCCCCCAAGCGTGCAATCTTCCACTGCACATTTCCCTTTCCCGCTGAAGTGCTGAGCTAATCCAAACTCACAACTCTTCACCCACCAATCTGTAAATCTAAATGTAGTTTTAGAATAATCATCTCACCAAAGCCAACCCCAATTAATAACACTTTCTGACAACTCGTTGAACTCGTGAATAACAACCATATGCCAGCTATGGTTGACATCCTTACTGACAACTAATTGTACATGATCCAACTGGTGATTTTCATCCCGACTATGAACGCATGATTGCCAGCTCCTGATTACCTCCTAGCTTACAAGCTAAACATCTATTGACATTTGAACATTGTTTTGACACCCGCACTATTATTTGGACTGACCCCCTCTACTGCAGAGTTGTCCTCTTCCATTTCTAAATGTTCTTCCTGATCCCGTTCTTATCTATTCACTGAGGTTAAGGTGGAACTTTGACCGTGGTGTGATTTCCCTGCATTGCTCCTTTTCCCTAATTCCCTTAACATCTATTAACATTTATTCTGAATAGACGCAACACCTGAGCCTTCATAGTCCAGTTTAGTTTAGTTTAGTTTAGAGATACATCAGGCCTTTCGGAACACCGATTCAGTGCTGACCAGCGATCCCCATACACGAGTACTATCCTACTCACTAGGGATAATTTATAATTTTTACCAAACCCAATTAACCTACAAACATGTACGTCTTTGGGGTGTTGGAGGAGACCGGATCAACTAATGAAAACCCACGCAGTCACAGGGAGAGTGTACAAACCTTGTACAGACAATACCCTTAGTCAGGATTGAACCCGGGTCTCTGGCGCTGTAAGGCAGCAACTCTACCAACTGCGCTACGGTGCCGCACTTGGTCTTCAAAGTATAAACATCCTTCATTAATCAGTAATGGATACAAAAAGCTGGAGTAACTCAGTGGGACAGGCAGCATCTCTGGAGAGAAGGAATGGGTGACGTTTTGGGTCGAGACCCTTCGCTTTTTGTGCCTATCTTCATTAATCAGTGGCGAGCATGGGCAGCTTGCTACATAATATAAACTTTGGGCCTTGAGGGACTAGAGAGGGATAAGGAGTTTGGAAAGATATGCTTTTCTTCTGCATCTGAATGCATGGTCAGTGAAAACAATTGCAAGCATGCCACAGATTACATATTCAGGGCCTGAAAAATAGTGTGAGCAAAATCCCAGTGAGACAAGAAAACAAGTGCAAATATATCTCAGACTCTTATAAGACTTCTCCCATAGATATTGGATTGGTGAACAAATGGAGGGACTCCAAGCAAAATTGAGAATTTTAAATTAAAACTGTTGACAATCAGGATTAATTCTGACTCATTGTAACTAGTTTGCTAGATATTGCCTCCAAGCCCATTAGATGGATATATTGCTGAATAAACCAGGGGCCACAGTCTTAGAATAAAGGGGAGGCCATTTAAAACTGAGGTGAGAAGGAACTTTTTCACCCAGGGAGTTGTGAATTTGTGAATTTGTGGAATTCTCTGCCACAGAGGGCAGTGGAGGCCAAATGACTGGATGGATTTAAGATAGAGTTAGATAGAGCTCTAGGGGCTAGTGGAATCAAGGGATATGGGGAGAAGGCAGGCACGGGTTATTGATTGTGGATGATCAGCCATGATCACAATGAATGGCGGTGTTGGCTCGAAGGGCCGAATGGTCTCCTCCTGCACCTATTTTCGATGTTTCTATGTTTCTAAATTATCACCAGAAAACAAAAACAAATCATTCAATATTCATGGGAAATGGTAGCAGGTGGATTTTTAGAAACATTGATCCATCATAAAGGAATACAGTTGATACGTCCCTCATCGCGATTAATGAAAAAAACAATATTTGATGTTCAGTTTGGATCAAAGAAAATATATGAAAATCTGAAAATGATGTCACTTACTTTTCAAATACTTCTCAAAAAGACCAAAGCTAAACCAATTCAATGCAGAGATGGGTTTTTTCCTGAATAAAGATCAAATGTGATATTTTCATTTTATCTCCAATGAAAATGCAACCCTTTTCTAAAAAGTGTGTGCATGTTTAGAGATAAAACACTGTACATACTGTATATGGCAGAGTTTTTTGATTGTAAGGACTTTGATCTTCTGTATTTCATGTGGAAATATGGACACATAAAATTATCTTCTGTTTAACATTGGTAAATGTTATTCTTCCTTGAGAAAAAAATATATCAGAGGTTTTTTTCTGTATATTTGATCAGTAAAATAAAATTCCAACATTTCTCGCATTGAATTTACTCTAATATTGTCCCAAATCCTAATTCTAATATACACTGAAACATATAAAATTGTGTTTTTCCCTCAGACTCCATGATGTACTAGAAAGAAGCAGTTAATATTTACTACGTTATTTTTCCAATGTTTTTTTGCATTTATCTGTAATGGCAATTTTCAGCAATGGCAATTGTTAGCCTGTGGTCATATACAGTCAATTAGTAAATCAGGCCTTAAAATAAAAAAATCTATTAAACATATTTACAATAATCGAGTCTCTACACCCCTTGGCTAGCAAATTCAATATCTTTGGAGAGAAGAAATTTCTCCTTATCACTGGCCAATCCCTAAATTTGAATCCAGTTTTAGATAGGTCAGTGATGGAATCATCATCCTTTCAACCACCTTATCAAGGCCCAAAATAATTCTATGTTTCATTTGGAGCAATCCTCATTCTTCTAAACTCTAGAGAATACAGGACCAGTCTGATTAATTGCTCCTCATATGACAACCCTCCAGGAATTAATCTAGTGGGTCTTCATTCTAATCACTCAATTGCAAGTATATCTTTTATTTAAATAGGAAGTAAACACAATACAGCAAAACAAAAGTTGGGGCCTCGGTAAGTAGAAGAAAGCATAGAAAGTGGGGACCCATCAACTGGAAGGGAGAGCAGGTTTTAATACCTGTTGAGCCAGATGCCAGACCATTGGGATTTCTGAATAGTGAGAAGAGTTTTACTGTGTTCCAGGTCACACCAGGACCCAAATAATTGCAAGAGGTCTTAACTATTATATTCAAATTCACTCACAATAAAGGCCACAATAAAGGCCTTGTCCCTAGTAACTTGCTGATATTATGGAATTAACATCTACATCGTCCTCTTCTTCTGCTTGCGTTTGAGGCAACAGAAATTATGTAAAGCCCTCCAGGCGCTGTAGCCAGTGCAATGTGCTGTTGTCGAGGGCCGTGAGGTCTACCCCTCCACCAGGGGGGCGGAGGACAGTGCAGTCGAAAATGGCATTGAACCGGCCGACCCCTGTGCAGAGCTGGTTCAGGGCGACCCACTCTTTGCGGGGCATGTCAGAGCCGGGTGGGGCTGTGGTGTTCGGTGCGACAGTGAATTGAGGAGGTCATGATGTCTGTTCCCAGCTGGTTCTCCATGCTCCTAGTATGTTTAAACTGGAGCCACAGAGGGTCGCTGCATGATGGGAGAAAGGGCGACGAGATGACAGGCGTTGAGGTCCCAGTTGCTGTGAATCCTGGGCAAGGTGGTGCAAAGGACGTTTGGCGTCCGATGGGGCCTTGCACACCAGCCTCTGAGTGAAGAACTCACTGCGAAGCTTGGCGGGTGCGATACCTGCGAGCACCTGCAGGTGATCCGCCGGAGTAGGGCGTAGGCAGCCAGTGATGATCCGCATGGTGTCATTGAAGGTGGCGTCTAGCTTGCTAGTATGAGCGCTGCGGCACCATGCTGGGGCGGCGTACTCAGCAGCGCTGTACACGAGTGCAAGAGCACTGGTTCGAAGAGTAGATGTCCTGGCGCCCCATGACGATATGGCCAAGCAACGCAGGAGGTTGTTCCGTGCCGAGACTTTAGCACGGAGAGCTTCAAGGTGTTGCTTGTAGGTCAGCTGCCGATCTAGTTTTACCCCGAGGTATGTAGGAAATGGGTTTTAGGGTAGGGATGACCCATTGAAGGTAACGGTTAGCTGGCGTTGAGCTTCCTTGTTGTTCAGGTGAAAGGCCATTGTGGTGGTTTTTGCCACACTCAGTTTTAGTCTCCAGGTCTTAAGGTAGCCCACGACAAGTTCCATATCCGCCGAGAGCACATCCTCAACATTTGACCAACTCCTGTCCGAGTGCAGTAGGCCCAAGTCATCTGCATATCCATAATGGCGCGAGGTCGTGCATGGCATATCGCTGATATAGAGATTGAAGAGCATATACATTGTGAACTACTCTCAAAAGCTCTCTCAGAAAACTTTAATCATAGGGTTCCTTGGCAGCTATATCTTGCAAAGAGAACAGCATGCAGTAGAAAATTGATTTGCAAACTAACAATTTTGCCAATTAAGAGAAGGGCTATAAACAACATGTTTTCTTCAGATGCATAACCTGTAATTCAGACAAATGAAACACTTTATTTTGTACGACTGTGGTCCAAAATATTGAAAGCAATTAAAAATTGCCAGATAATAATGGGTCTCTTTATTCTCTTCTCAAATGGTGGAGTTGTTTTAGAAACACACGTTACAATACTATTGAGATTTGGGGTTGTGCCAAGTTAATTAATGGAGTATAGGTTTCCAAACAAAGTAATTCAGAAACTCACAAAGACAACTTCATAAATAAGGTTGTACAGAAAAGTGGAATTTAATTGACAAAGCAGACAATGAGGATTTTCACTCATGTTACTGCTGGTTTTCTTGTAATGTTGATGAAACAACTGCTGAGTGTACATTAGAATGCAATAGTTTGACTTGCTCCTTTATTCTGGCACAATTAAGCCTGGAAATATTTTGTATAAACAAGTAACATCTTGTGAAATGAATAAAATGTTAATAACCCATGATTCCATCTATGGTTTTTTTCAATCCTTTGCTAACAGTTTAACATTTTTTCTACTTTGCTTTTATTCATTCTAGCTCTTCATCTGTAGTTCTAGACCCCGTTTTCTTCAAGTATTCTTTCTTTCAAATTCTTTATTTTGTTTTACATTTGGCATCATGCCTGTCTTAATAATAGCCATGGCAAAGATTTTCATTATGTGATAACCTTTGGAAATAAATTGATTCAAGCTTCACTTCATGCTTTCTTTGAGGAGCTGGAGTCTCCCCTCCTACATTAACAAAGAAACAATCAGGGAAAATAACCGTGTGTTCTTTACTATCAGAGAAATCCAATATCAAACATCTATTCGAAAATTTGGAGATCCACCTTTGTTCCTATTTGAGATTCTTCCTTTCATCCTCGTGGACAATATCCCATGAGTATTCAATCTCTTATGGTAGACACCATCTATCTTCAACTGTTACAACAATAATGACTTGCAAAGGAAATCATCATTACAGTTGGTAGAAATGGCTGCTGATATTGTTGGGCATTGAATTGTCATGAATTGCTATCCTTGCAATTGTTTTCCATTACTATCCAAATTAGACTATGAGATTAACTGATGAGTGCAGTGGGAGGTTGTGGTTGGTGGGGTTTCAATGTGGAAGCCTAATTAAAGATTGAGAGTGAAATTGGGATGCTCTCTGACTTGAAACTGTCCCACTCCAATGAAATATTTTGGTTTAACATGAGTCAAGAGCCATTTGCAAATAAATACATTTCAATTTTATGTATAATACGGAGATCAAAACTATAACAATTTCTCTGCCAAAAGAAGATTGTAACTTTTCCACCTATTCTGCTCTTTCTGCACGGTTTGCACTTCTGCAGATAGACCCAAAATGGTGCAATAACTCAGCAGGTCAGACATTTATGAAGAAAAGAACTAGGTGACGTTTCGGGTTGAGAGCCTTCTCACTTCGATAACTGTGTTGGAAGAATTTATATACAATGGGTCTTCTGGCTTATTCTTATCAACAACAGATTTATTTTATTGGGAACCAGCTCTTTCCCTTTGAGAAGTGGAAAATTCCTTTAAATAGCACTAGCTTCTGAATCTACTGAGAGCCCACTTGTTGGTTCTGCCAATGAATACCATGGCGAATGCTGAACATAAACATAAGAAAAATTGAAGCAGGGGTAGGATATTCAGCCCCTTGTGCCTATTCTTCCATTCAATAACATTATGATCTTATATTTCAGTTCCACTTCCCTGCACTAAATATATGTTGCTTGATCCCTCTAATACACAAGAAGCTTATCTTGAATATAAGAAATTGTATAAGAAAGATGACACCAACAATCATGTAAAACACCAGAAGGTGAAACACCAGAAGCATTTACAATGCTGCCTGCAACTTAATAATCAGCTACCGTAATCATTGTTCCCATTGTTTATGAATTTTCCCAACACAGTTGCAGAAGTGAGAAGGGTCTTGACTCGAAACATCACCTAGCCCTTTTCTCCAGAGATGCTACATGACCTGCTGAGTTACTCCAGCATTTTGTGTCTATCTACAGAAGTGCAAACTGTGCAGAAAGTGCAGAACAGGTGGAAAAGGTTACAATCTGTTTTTTTAATCTCTGTATTATACATAAAATTGAAATGTATTTATGGCTCCTGACCCATTTTAAGCCAAAATGCTTCAGTGGAGTGGGACATTTTCAAGATAGAGAACATCCCAATTTCCATTCAATCATTAATTAGGCTTCTAGCTTGAAACCTCGCCAAACACAACCTCCAACTGCACTCATCAGTTAAAATTGGCCTTTGTGTTGTGGATTATTGTGCATATGTTAAATAAAGATCCAGTATTCAGGACTTCCACCCCTACATCCGATCTGTACCTCTCATCATATATTCCATTCAGTTTGAAGTGTTATTTATAACATAATGTTGGGCAGTATTTTATTCTGGATGAATAGATCTCACTTTGCAGTGAACAAAGGTGCTTGGTGGGGAAATGAATAATTTATATTGGGTCATGCTGACTAATAGAAAACTTCAAAGAAGACGTCCCACTGAAAATTATTCTTAAAGCAATAAGGAAAAGAGCTGAAAGATTCCTTTTGCTCATAGAAAGTCTTATTGATATACTTTGTGTAACAATGTACTATGACTTACAAATATGTTGCTTACATCCTGAACAGGAGCTTGGAATTAGCCAAATGCCTAGAAGCTCAAGTTTATATTTATTTTTGTCAAATGTATAGTGAAATTCTATCTAATCAAACTAGATAATACTATACATAAACACAATTAAGCCAAACTCATAAATAAATAGGTAGAGCAAAGGGAAGATGCAGAGTGCAGCATATAGTTCTCAGTACTGTAGTACTACAGTTCCAGAGACAATGTTCAATGTCTCCATTGGAAGGACCATTAAGAAGCCTGATAACAGTGGCAAGGAAGCTATTCTGAGCCTGGTGGTGTGCACTTTCAGGCTATTTGTGTCTTCCGTCTGACGGAGGTGTGGAGAAGAAGGAATGATGGGAGTGGGTCAAGTCGTCGTTTATGTTGACTGCTTTTCCAAGGCAGTGTGAAGTATAGATGGAGTCAATTATGTGTTGGACTGAGATATATCCATAATTCTCTACAATTTCTCACATTTGAGCAGAACTGTTCCCAAACAACTGTGATGCAACCCAACAGTATCCTTTCTACGGTTCCTTTGTAGAAGTTTGTAAGAGTCATTGGAGACATGCTGAATATTCTCATTTTTCTTTAGAAGTCAAGGCATTGCTGTGCCATGTTGGTTGTCGCTAAAAGGTGAGAGTTGAGATTACTTATAATAAAAAGCATAAAATACAGAAAATACTCAACAGGTCAAGCAGTACCTGCAGAAAGAAAAACTAAGGTTTGGGCCAAAGACTCCTAGTCAATTGGAAAAGATGGAATTAATGACAATGATGAGTCAGAATACAAGAGGGAGATTGAAAATCTGATTGAATGGTGCCAGAACAATAATCTTGCTCTCAATGTGTAGGAAGGAACTGCAGATGCTGGTTTATACCAAAGATGGATACAGAATGCTGGAATAACACACCAGGACAGGCAGCATCTCTGGTTAGAAGGAATGAGTGACATTTTGGGTCAAGACGCTTCCTCAGACTAGCGTCAGGAGAGAGGGAGATCTGGAGACATGGGTGGGTAAGGTGTGAAAACGAGAGATCAAAGGGGATGGGGTTGAAGGAAAATGTAGAATAGATCATTATTAACTGAGCAGAATGTGACAATGAGGCATATAATCAGTAAAATGTGATCAGGAGGACATTTAAACTAGTCAGAGAACTAGGATGGGGGGGGGTGGGATGGAGAGAGAAGGAAAGCAAAGGTTACTTAAAGTTAGAGAAGTCAATATTCATACCGCTGGGTTGTATGCTGCCAAGCGACATATGAGGTGCCGTTTCTCCAATTTGTGTTGGGCCTCACTCTGACAGTGGAGGACAGAAATGTCAGTATGGGAATGGGAGGGTCAGTTAAAGTGTTTAGCAAGTGAGAGATCACGTAGGTCTAGGCGGACTGAGTGGAAGTGTCCAACAAAATGATTGCTGAGTCTGCCCTTGGCCTCGCCGATCAAGGGGATGATTATTGACTTCAGGAAGGGAAAGCTGGGGATCCATGAATCTGTTTTCATCAATGTCATGGTGGTGGAGAGAGCCATCAGCTTTAAGTTTCTGGATGTGCATATCTCTGAGGTCTATCCAGTGCCCAGCATATTGATGCAATCATGAAGAAAGTTCATCAATGCCTCTGCATTCTTAGAAGACTGAGTAGATATAATATGTTGACGAATTTGCCATCAAACTTCTACAGGTGTAGAGTGGAGATCATATGGACTGGTTGCATCACGGCCTGGCTTGGCAACCTGACGCCCTTGAATGAAGGAAATTCATTGCAGTGAGTGGTAGACATTGCTGGTCCATCATAGGTACTGACTTCCCCACTTCAAACTATGATCGTCTATGAACTGTGTCTTTGGTTGCACTTTGGTCTTCGGTTTTGCACTATTATGGTTACCTAATATTAATTTATTATATTTTTGATTATTACATATTTAACCATGTGGTATTGCTACCAATCTGCTTAGCTAAAGCAAGTAAGAATTTCACTGTTCCATTGCTGGTACATATGACAATTAAACATTCTTGACCTTTGAAAAAGAGAAAATAAGTTTGTTGCAAGTCCAGAGAGACTGGAAAGGGATGGATTGGACAATGGAGATATATTAAACCAGCATATATTAAACCAGTTTCTTGTATCTAACTATGAGGAATGTTGCCTTTGACATAACAAATGAAATAAATGAAGAACAAATTGCAGAGGCTGACATCATTTGTAAACCAAAATTCTCTTTTGGACTTCTTGTGAATTATTTTATTGCCTTAAGACAAATGTTATTGATGCTGAATTATGGAGCATTTTATATTTTACTGACTATTTTTGGCTAAGCTCTGAGTATAGTAAAACCGCAATCAGATTTATTTACAAATGTTTGTTTTGCTGACTATAACACATGCCAAACCAGGCCGTGATGCAACCAGTCCATATGATCTCCACTCTACACCTGTAGAAGTTTGATGGCAAACTCATCAACATATAACAGCTGTGAAAAGTTATGGACAATTTAACAGATAAAAGGAGGAGCATCAATGAGTATTTCCAAAATCAGCAATCTAGGAGTGTCACTGATTTATCCATTTCAATTGACTGAGACCATCAGCATTTTCTGTGATTTTGATTCTCTCCCCATGATATCAATAAATAACCATATGATATGAGACAGTGTGGAATGCACTGAAGCCTGAAAGCACATGAAACATCCTGGACAGGATGCTGAAGATATGTGATTCGGAGTGACTGAAATCCAATCAAACTATACCAATACATTTGCACAGACCCAGTAACATTGAAAATTGCCTGAGAATGTCCTATTCAGAAAAAATGCAGGATACCATTCTGCTTTAGTTAAACATTTTGTTCAAGATGGCCGCGCCGTTGTGTTTGGCTGCCTGCCACTGTATGTTTCTTTTTTTTTTTCCTAATCAGATGTGCAGCACTTTGGTCAACGTGGGTTGTTTTTAAATGTTCTATACAAATAAAATTGACTTGACTTGACTTGGTCAAATACTGCCGAATCAGCATCATTAAACTCTATCATCAACAAATTACGAGCTGCTATCTTTCACACTGATGTCAAGGCGCTATCCATCAATGGATGATGTTTTAGCTTATATTTGGGCCTCTTATCTTCAGATGTCATTTTGTTCAAACACAGAGAAAAAGAGGTTTATAGAGAGCTGAAGTAAGAGTGCCTGTCCTGAAAGTGATATTTGGTTGCGATGGCATCAATAGGCCTGCTAAAAGTAGTCAATGGGAATTGAAGGGGAAAATCAGGATTTCTGGAGTTGTATCCAGAAAAGAGAGAAACTGTTAAAATCATGCGATAAAATGATTACAATCCTATTACCTTAGAATTATAAATTTGCTATAGAAGTTATTCAAGGCAATATTTTACCCACCTCTCTCATCTTGACTATATCATCAGTGACCTTCATCCAGCTAGATCTGGACAATGGAAATGACTATTTATGCTTCAGCGATTCTAGTTAATGATGCTTTTGATCTAAATAAATTTACTGACCCTTCTATTTTCATTGAAAATGGAAGAAAAAAAATCAATGGATGTCAAAAACCTGAAATAAAAAGGTCATTTCAGGTCGACAACTTGTCATCGGAACTGAGTATAGTTAAAACGAAATATGTTTGGAGATGTAGAGGAATGAAAGGAATGGAGAGAATAATGGGGTTGTCTATGATAGTGTGGAGATCACAAGAGAGTAAATGATGCAAGTGGGGTGCCACTGACTGAAGGAAGCTGGTGAAGGGCATGGTGGCATAGCAGTAGAGCTACTGCCTTACTGCGCCGGAGACCTGTGTTCGATCCTGACTAAGGGTGCTTGTCTGTACGGTGTTTGTGCGTTCTCCCCGTGATCTGCGCGGATTTTCTCAGAGATCTTCGGTTTCCTCCCACACTCCAAAGATGTACAGGTTTGTAGGTTAATTGGCTTGGTATAAATGTAAAATTGTCCCCAGTGTGTGTAGGATAGTGTTAATGTGCGGGGATCGCTGGTCCATGTGTACTCGGTGGGCCGAAGGACCTGTTTCCACACAGTATCTCTAAACAAAACTAACAAAAACATATGAATAAGTCAGAATGATGGGAGAATTAAAGTGACAACGTAACAGGCAACTGGGTATGCAGGTTTGATCCTCTGGGCTGAATGGAATGTTTCTGCAAAGAGGTCAACCAATCTATATTTGATTTCTCCAGTATAAAAGGAAATCACATCAGGAACTCAATAGACAATAGACAATAGACAATAGGTGCAGGAGTAGGCCATTCAGCCCCTCGAGCCAGCACCGCCATTCAATGTGATCATGGCTGATCACTCTCAATCAGTACCCCGTTCCTGCCTTCTCCCCATACCCCCTCACTCCGCTATCCTTAAGAGCTCTATCCAGCTCTCTCTTGAAAGCATCCAACGAACTGGCCTCCACTGCCTTCTGATACAGACCCTGCTCCACATAGAATACTTCAGCAGTTTCCAGAGGGACACCAAAAAATGGTAAGGCTTTATTCAGCAATGTTTTGAATACTGGAATTACGAACCCTCAAAGTCCTCTCACCCTTCTTCCGCAGAACCCAAGAATCCCTTTTTTCTTTCAACATTTCAATCAGACTGTTCATCATCTTCCCATGTAATGCAATGCACTGAATTGTAAGGGATGCAAGTGAATAACTGCTACACTTTGAAAGAATCTGAGTCCTTGGCTTGTGGAAAGGAAAAAGATAAAAAGGGCAGCTGTGGTTTACATGGGAAGATGATGTGAGTCAGGAATGGATTTATGTGAAGATGAAAAAATGAACCAGTGCATTGTGCAGAGAACAGTCTGATTGAAATGTTGAAAGAAAAAAGGGATTCTTGGGTTCTGCGGAAGAAGGGTGAGAGGACTTTGAGGGTTCGTAATTCCAGTATTCAAAACATTGCTGAATAAAGCCTTACCATTTTTTGGTGTCCCTCTGGAAACTGCTGAAGTATTCTATGTGGAGCAGGGTCTGTATCGTTTGTCAAAGACTGATTCCAGTAAGAGGTCCAACTTGGTCCTTAGAGCCACACAAATAACCTACTTTTCAACGATAAATTACAAGAAGAAATGGTTCAAATCCTCCATCTCTTAGATGGAGCTAAAAGGACAAGCAAAAGGTCAGATATTGGGAATGCAGTGCGATTTGAAAAATATAGCAGGAGCCAACTGGAGTTATTATCCAGTCATCTGGTGTGTAATTCTATTCCTAAATAAAGCTTCAACATCATAGACCTGGACCTCTTTACAATCACACTAGATTGTTTGCCAGAAAAGAGGAACTATTTATTCATGATATGCATATTAACTTAAGATAACAAGCACTCTTCTCCCAATAATGTCAAGTAATTGTAATTCTGGGAGCTGGTATTAAACATTTTTTTCGTTCCAATATTCCAAATGGTTTGCCCAATACTTTAATTACTAATATATATGCTCTACATTTTTGTTTGTAATTCTTAACATATTAACATAGCAGAATAAAAATATTTCACCTTTAATTATAAGACAAGTTTTTAGTTGTGCCATTGATTCATTCTGAAATTACACCTCCTCTTAGAAAAAAACTTTGTAAATCCTCTACTAACAAAAACACAAATAAAATATGGTTTAAGCAGCTGATAACTTAAAACTAATTCTGTGCATGGAACAACTTAGAAACAGTAATTGTGCAGTTTAGAACAACCCCTTGAAATTCACTTCTGGAACGTAACAATAAAGGTTCAATCATGATATAGACAAGTCAAAATATAGCATACCCATGTACATTATTCATAGTCAACAGAATGGAACTTAATTTCTCCTATAAAATGGAACTTAATTTCTCCTATAAAATAGCATGTCATAAATTCTCAAAGCATGGCCAGTTATCCGTAATAGGATTTTTAATTCCATGATACTGTGATGTTATGTAGAAATATTTTGATAGAAGCAAATCAATTACCACTAAAACAAACTTTAAAAATAAATCAATATTGGAAACTTCTTGATTGTAAATCATTGGGTCAAAACCTACCACACGATGCAGGATTGAGAGCTCACAACTTTAATTGGACTTTTCTGTAAATGGTTGATGAGGCATTAAATTTGGACTGTAGATTTTAGGAACTTCAAATCAATATCAGCTGAGTAATCTTAAAGTTGCTTCTTGATCCTCATAAACATTGTTCCAGTAATATATCTATTTGACCGAAGAAAGAAAAGGATAAAAAATAGAAAATAAATGAATGTTGCTGAAGGAAATGGTGGAGGTTATAGTCAGGATGCTGACTGTGATACTGTAGCTCCAAAGGTGAGGATGCAATAAGCCTGTAAATGGTTATTGCACAATGAAATTAACAGAATCTTCTAATTTATGTTGATCTACAGTTAAACCTAGAAATCCAGAAATTGTAGTCAGTGATTCCCCACTCCTCCCCAGCGAGTGAGTGGCACAGCAGTCGAGTCACTGCCTCACAGCGCCAGAGACGCAGGTTCAATCCTGACTACGTGTGCTGTCTGTATGGAGTTTGTACATTCTCCCTGTGACCACATTTTCTCCGGGTGCTCCGGTTTCCTCCCACACTCCAAAGAAGCACATGTTTGTAGGTTAATTGTAAATTGTCCCTAGTGTGTTTGATAGCGTTAGTGTACAGGGTGATCGCTGGTCGGTGCAGATTTGATGGGCCGAAAGGCCTGTTTCCACACTGTATCTCTAAAGTCTGAAGTTCTGATTTATAACCTTCCGCAACTTTTGAGCAACGATGACTTAGCAAGAAGTGAGGGTAATTAAAAATTACACCCATTCGAAGAAAACTCAGAAAAACGTGCAATGATGTTTTAATAGTATATTGCTTGATAAACAAACTTCCTGACTGGCTCAACAAATGCTATTTTATTTGTGTGGATTGTCATTCCCTGGGACAAATATTTTAAAAACTACTTAATTTGAAATTGATCAAAATGTTGTCTAATACCAATTTGTTTAAATGATATTTCAGCTTTTACATTCCTTCAATATATGCTTTCCAGCTTTCACTTCACTTTCAGCGGAACGTTAAGATGTTACGTGAATATGCAGCTTTTTACTTTTTTGGTCTCCTGATTATGAAAATTCTTCAAGTTGATTGATGTCCAGTCTAGTCGATGATATTATTCTTGCTGGATGTCAGAGAACCCACATAACTGATGGATGGCAGCAAGTGACTTTGAGAAATGTGAAATCACAGGAGAGCAACAGTTAGATCTCAGTCAGCACTTCCGCTGCTTAGTATAAAGAGAGAGAAAGAATGAAACAAAGAAAGAAAAAGAAAAAGTGAACTGATTGTGAAAGAGAAAAGACAAAACATAAATAAAAAGTAAAATATAATAAGAAGATGGGGCTGAAGGTGTGGAATTGGGGTAGGCCATTTAGAACGGAGACGAGGAAGAACTTTTTCAGTCAGAGAGTGGTGAAGGCGTGGAATTCTCTGCCTCAGAAGGCAGTGGAGGCCAGTTCGTTGGATGCTTTCAAGAGAGAGCTGGATAGAGCTCTTAAGGATAGCGGAGTGAGGGGGTATGGGGAGAAGGCAGGAACGGGGTACTGATTGAGAGTGATCAGCCATGATCGCATTGAATGGCGGTGCTGGCTCGAAGGGCTGAATGGCCTACTCCTGCACCTATTGTCTATTGAAGAGGATAATGCCCCCAAATTGTACTTTGAAGACGTTTTACTGGGCCTCGAGAAATCGTTACATGAATGCAATCGTCTTGCATGCAATTTTTTTTCTTATATCCTGCTGTATCTTTAGACAATGCCCTCAACATCCACAACACCACCAACCTTTGATTCGTCCACAAGCTTACTGATCATACTTCTTGTTATGTATTTCAGTGTCATACTAGTAGCAGGCAATTTCAAAAACAGCTGCTGGATTAGTTGAGTGAATCTATTTCAATGTTGGTGCAGCAGCAGGAGATTTCAAAAGGCAACAATTAATTGGCTGAGTAATCAAAATTGGCTAATTAAACAGCCAATAAAAAAATAAATAAATAAAGCAAGGTGTAGTGGAGTGGCCATGTTGGGAGAGATATTGGGTTGAGGGCAAGCATTGAGTTGGGGGCAAGCATTGAGTTGGGGGCAAGCATTGAGTTGGGGGCAAGCATTGAGTTGGGGGCAAGCATTGAGTTGGGGGCAAGCATTGAGTTGGGGGCAAGCATTGAGTTGGGGGCAAGCATTGAGTTGGGGGCAAGTGTGGTGCTGAGGGTAAGTGTGAGACTTTAGCTCAAGAGGCTTAAGTGGTGTGTTGAGGGTACTTTTGAGGCTTTGACTCACGGCTAGAGTAAGGAGGCTGAGCAGATGCAGAAAAGAGTTAAAGATACAGCCTTGTGTTTCTTGTGTAAAGGTACAGCCTGCTGTTTCTTGTGCGTAAATTGTTGTGCTTTTTTTCCTCTTGGTTTTAGTGCAGTAGTGTTGGCAGGCAGAATGATACAATGCTCCTCAAGTGGGATGTGAGAAGTCAGGGAAAATGCTGGTGTACTGATGACTCCACCTATGAGAATTGCGTCTACATGCAGCTCCTTAAAGATCATGTTTGGAAACTGGAGCTGCAGTTGGACAGACTTGGGATCATCTGGGAGAATGAAAGCTACAAAGATAGGAGTTTTAGTGAAGTGGTCACCAATAATGTACAGGGACAGAGTAGGTAGTTGACAATAAGGTAAGGATGTGGACAGAGAGTGCATGTGGCCACTGTGGGCATTCACCTTCTCAATAGGTATACCCTTTTGGATACTGTTAGGGGATAACCCATTTTGGGTGAGCAGCAGTAGCAGTCAGGGCTGTGAGACTTAAGAGCCTGTCCCACTTAGATGATTTTTTAGGCGACTGCTGGTGACTGTCATATTCGTAGCAGGTCGGCGACTGGACTCCCCCCCATGACAATGTCTACGACAAGCTACAGCAACCTGCCACCTAGTCAATGTCCAGCTACAACAAGCTACCAAAAACCGGTGACCCAATTGTCGTGACTTAGGACGTCCACCTACAACCGCACCTACACCAACCTACGACCACACAGGCGACAACCTATGACAACTGAAGTCAACCTACGTCCACCCGCCACAAGTTATGACAAGCTACCATCCTGTCGGTGACAACTGAAGACAATTCATGTCATTTTGGCCTCCGGTTTTGACGCTGATACCTGTCGCCAGTTGACATAGGTTGATGTAGATAGTCGCCAATGGAATTCACCGAAGTCAGCACCAGTGACGACCTATGTCATCTGGTGACAATGTACGACAGCACCTACGTCAGGAGACATCAAGCTACGGTCATTGGTGTCAAACCAACAGTCGGCAAATTTTTAAAAACATTTCAAAATCCAGCGGCGACCAGAAAAACACTACGACTCTTTGGAGACTACTCACGACCATACAGGTGACACCCTGGCGACCATGTGGTGTCAGCCTAGTCGCCTGTAGTCACCTAAAAAAATCGCCTAAGTGGGACAGGGACTTTAGCCTGGCTCTGAGACACAGCAGGGAAGGGTAATGCCAGGCAGAGCCAAAGTGGTAGGAGACTTGTTGGTTAGGAGGGCAGACAGGAGATTTTCTGGCAACAATCAAGTCTCCATGATGGTGTGTTGCCTCTCTGGTGCCAGAGACAGGATGTCTCGGAGTGGCTGCATGACATTGTCAAGCAGGAGGGAGAGCAGTCATAAATTGTTGTGCATGTTGGTACAAATGACATGGGTATGAAATGGTATGAGGTACTGCAGAATAATTATAGGATATTGTTAACCAAAAACTTTAAAAGCAGGATCCCCTGTGTCATGATCTTCAGATAACTCCCAGTGCCATGTGAAGATAGGAACACGAAGATAGTACAGATGAATACATGTCTAAGGATTTGGTGCAGGGGGGCAGGGATTAAGATTATCGGAACAACAGGCAAACTTCTGGGGCAGTGTTGACAAAAGGGATAGTTTTGACCTCTACTGGAAGGAAACCAATATTGTGGCAGGCATGTTTACTAGACATGCACAGGTGGGTTTAAACTAGATTGGCAGGGGGCACAATCCAATGAAGGTGAGAGGTTGGAAGTCAGTATGGCGGGTGCTGAAAAAAAAGTTTGAGGAAAAGAATAGGAAGGAGGATGGCTGGGAGCAAGAAAGGACTGTTGGATTGAATTGCATTTATTTTAATGCAAGAGTCTGACAGGAAAGGTGGGTGAACTCGGGACATGAATAATCACATGCCACTGGGATGTTGAAGCCATTATGGAATGTTGGCTAAGAGAGGGACAGGGCTGGCAGCTTATTATTCCAGTGTACAGGTGCTACAACAGAGATAGAGGCACGGGTAATAGTGGAGAAGATGTTGCTTTATTGATCAAGCAGAATGTCAGGACAGTAGCCCAAAATGGCATCACTGATGGATCATCCAGTGAGACTATATGGGTGTAGCTGAGAAATAAAAATGTGATGATTACCTTGTTGGCAGTGTCCGAGAGGATTTTAACTTTCCCAACATAAACTAGGAAGATGACAGTGCCAAGGGTTTAGATGGGGTGGAATTTGTTAAACGTATTCAGGAAAGTTTCCAGTCATTATGTGATGACCAGGCCCTGGTGAGACCACACCTGGAGTATTGTGTGCAGTTTTGGTCACCTAATTTGAGGAAGGACATTCGTGCTATTGAGGAAGTGCAGCGTAAAGTCACTAGGTTCATTCCCGTGATGGCGGGACTGACATATGATGAAAGAATGGGTCGACTGGGCTTGTATTCACTGGAATTTAGACGGAAGAGAGGGGATCTTATAGAAACATATAAAATTCCTAAGGGATTGGACAGGTTAGATGCAGGAAAGATGTTCCTGATGTTGGAGGAGTCCAGAACCAAGGGTCACAGTTTAAGAACAAGGGGTAGGCCATTTAGGACTGAGATGAGGAAAATCTTTTCACCCAGAGAGTTGTGCATCTGTGGAATTCTCTGCCACGGAAGGCAGTGGAGGGCAATTCACTGGATGTTTTCAAGAGAGAGTTAGATTTAGCTCTTAGGGCTAACAGAATGAAGGGATATAAGGAAAAAGCAGGAACAGGGTATTGATTTTGGATGGTTAGCCATGATCATATTAAATGGCGGTGCTGGCTCGAAGGTCCAAATGGCCTACTCCTGCATCTGTTTTCTATATTTCTATGTAAAAGGCACTACATGGGAAAGGACAAAGCATGATTGACTCTTAGGAAATTGGCTAGGGCAAATAACTGAAATGTCCATGGCGAACCTTTGGGGATCAACAACCACTGTTCTATTAGCATTAATATAGTCAAGTCAAGTCAAGTCAATTTTATTTGTATAGCACATTTAAAAACAACCCACGTTGACCAAAGTGCTGTACATCTGATTAGGTACTAAGGAAAAAAATGAAACATACAGTAGCACGCAAACAGTTCACAGCGCCTCCTCAATGAGCCTCTTGAATATAGTCATGGATAACGACAGGGCAGGCCCACAACTTAAAATTCTGAATTGGGTCAAGGCCAATGTTAATGGTATTTGATAGGAGCAGATTGGAATAGGTTATTTGTGGGCAAAGGAACATCTGTGCTGGTGATTATTTCATCCTTAATTTTGTTGTGCCTATTTCCCTATCTGATGATGATTTTCTGATTTGATTACTATTATATGATCCAAATGTTTTTATTTTTCTTCATACATGAACAGCAATTTTCGGTTTAGAATGAGCCTGTCCAACTCCAAAAGTCATGATGGTAAATGAGTGTGCAAAAGATGTTGCTTTTATAAACCTTTACACCTTGTTGATCATAATTCGGAACAACAAAACTTTTGACAGATACATCACTAGATTGTTTTCATGAAAACATAGGAAGCATTGAATAAAAATAACCAATCCACTTTGATGCAATGAAAATAGAGAGCTGTTCACAGCAATCAATCTCTATTAGTTTATCTAAAACAAGAGACAATAAAAAAACGCAGTAGTCTCGATGTTTAGGAGTCATATATATAGTCGGATTTCTCCTCCTAAAAGGACTATATTTATCAATGCATGTTGGAAATTACTCTTAAACATGATTTAACAAACAAATCTATCTAATTTACATTTAGTATCCAAATAGCATTGCAACGAATCCTTTTAATGCTGACAGGAATATGGTGATAAAACTGGCAAAGACTTCCAAGACAAATAAAAATAACTTATGAACAATTCAATACCAGATGCTTATGGGCTTCCAAGTTTGAGTAACCTGACAGGATTCTAAATCATATAATGAACAATATCTGCAAGGACATTAACTATCTGTCCTAAACACTGGTTGCAGGAAGAATGTGCATAATATTTATCCAGCAGTTTTGGCATCAGCATTGTTAGAGGAATGTTTAGGTTTCTAAGGCTGCAGAAAGAGTGGGTCAGTTTATGCAGCAATTTTACTGAGAATGTCATGTTGACCAATTGTTCATAGAATTGGTTGGAACCACTTAAATGCTGTTTTAACACAAATAATGCAGAGCTGAACCAAGGCAGCACTGTCACTGAGGAATTGGTTTCCCACATGAGATGGGAGCAAGTTAATAAAATGACTGCTTCATTCTTCCGCTCCTCTCAGCAGGCAGCTCAAACTGAATATGGTTTTATGGTGGACGCAGCCCAGACCATCACACAAACCAACTTTCCTTCTATTGACTCCATTTACTTCTATTGACTGCGAGGGCCAGGAAGCAAGTGGGCAAGATAATCTCTGACCCCTCTCACCCTGGCTACAAACTTAGCCAGTTTGTACTTCCCTCTGGAAGGCGACTCCGGACTGTCAAAGCAGCCACAGCCAGACATAAAAACAGTTTTTTTCCACGAGTGATAGTTCTACTCAATAACCAAAGTCTGTAGTCTCTTTTTTGCTCTGGTTTATTTTCACCCACATGTTTAGACCGTAATGGTGTATCATTATTGTTTTTGATGTGTTTATACTTTATTCTTAATTGTTAACTGTATGTTTGTGTTGTCATTTGCGAGCAGAGCACCAAGGCACATACCTTATATATACATACTTGGCCAATAAACTTATTCATTCATTCATTCATTCATTCATTCATTCATTCATTCATTAATTCATTCATTCATTCATTCATTCATTCATTTATTCATTCATTATACTTCACGCTGCTTCGGAAAGGCCAGCATCATAATGAAGGACAACTTGCACCCTGGCCACTCCCTCTTCTCCCCTCTTCCATTAGGCTAAAGGTAGAGCAGTGTGAAAACGCACACCTCCAGATTCAGGGACAGTTTCTTCCCAGCTGTTATCAGGAAACTGAATCATCCTACCACAAACTGAACTACTAAGTAGTGCTGAACTACTATCTACATCATTGGTGACGGACTACCCTTGATCGGACTTTGCTGGCTTTACCTCGCACTAAACATTATTCCCTTATGTATCTATACACTGTAAATGACTTCATTGTAATCATGTTTTGTCTTTCTGCTCATTGGTTAGCACGCAACAAAAGTCTTTCACTGTGTCTCGGTACCACGTGCCAATAAACTAAACTAGACAAGATGTATTATAAATTATGTACGTAGTCAAAGGGATGAAGTCCTGCAAAGTGAATATAGGGAGTTAGGCAGAAAATTAAATAGAAGGGCTCCGGTGGTAGTAAACTCTAGATTACTCCCGGAAACATGGTTGCAGGAGGGACGTTATTGGATGCTCAATGTTACGGGGTTTCAATGTTTCAGATGTGATCAAGAGGGAGATAAAAGAGGTGAAGGGGTTGTGCTACTGATCAGGGAAACTATCATAGCAGCACTCAGAGCGAACCTGCTGGAGGTTTGTCCACTGAGGCAGTGTGGGAGGAGCATAAAAATAAGAAAGGTGAAAGCGCTCTCTGGGATTGTACAATAGGTCCCCCCAATAGTATGCGGTAGATAGAGGAATAAATATGTAGGCAGATAGTACCCCAAAGTAACAGGGTTGTCTTAGTGGAAGATTTTAACATTCCCTATATTGACTGGGACTTATTTAGTGCCAAAGACTTAGACGGGGCAGAATTTGTGAGGTGTATCCAAGAGGGTTTATTTTGAAGCAGTATGTGGATAGCCCAAAATAAGAAGGAACATACTGGGCCTTGTGTTTTGGAAATGAGACTGGCCAGGTGACCAGTGTTTCAGTGGAAGAGGATTTTGGGGCATTATAAGAGTCAGCTATAATAGACTATTGTCTATTGTCTATAAGAGTCAGTGGCCATGATGCAGCTTTATAGGGCTTTGGTTAAGCTGCATAAGGTGTGCAGTTCTGATCGTGCTTTGCAGGAAGTATTGGAGGTTTTGGAAAGGGTGCAGAATAGGTTACCGGGTGATGCCTGGATGAGAGGGTATTAGTTATAGGGACAGGTTGGACAGATTTGGATTGTTTTCTCTGGAATGCAGAGTTTGCTGGAGGACTGATAGAAACATGTAAAATTATGAGAGGCATAGATAAGGTAGACAATCCAAATCTATTTTCCCTGGATGAAAAAATCATATATTAGAAGGCAGAGATTTAATGTGAGTGGGCCAAAGTTTTAAGGAGATGTGCAGGGTAAGTATTTTACACAAAGGGTGATGAGCGCCTGGTTAAAGCAGACATGTTAGTGGCATTTAAAATACTTTTGGATGTGCATATCAATATGCAGGGATAGAGTGTAATACGTGGGTAGGTAAGTGATGTCTTGGTATCATGAGTGGCACAGAGATTGAGAACAAAGGGCTTGTTCTTGTGTTGTACTGTACTGTTTTCAATGCTATATTTCAGCAGGCAACATTAATTTCTACCCTCATGTATGTTTTTAAGCTTTGGCAAACCTGATACACTCACCTCAAGGCGCTGAAAACAGACTAGTAATACTTTAAATTCATGGAAGGATAAGTGAACAACTATCTGCATTTCCTCCTGAGCCAACTTTATGAAGGGCAAATCCTGCTTGACTAATCTTCTGGAATTTTTCGAGGATGTGACAAGTAAAATGGATGAAGGAGAGCCAGTGGATATAGTGTATCTAGACTTTCAGAAAGCCTTTGATAAGGTCCTACATGGGAGGTTGGTGAGCAAAATTAGAGCATATGGTATTGGGGGTAGGGTATTGACATGGATAGAAAATTGGTTGGCAGACAGGAAGCAAAGAAAAGGAATAAGCAGGTCCTTTTCAGAATGGCAGGCAGCGGAGAGTGTAGTGCCGCAAGGCTTGGTGCTGGGGCCACAACTAATTACAATATATATTAATGATTTGGATGATGTAGAAGTAACACTAGCATGTTTGCCGATAACACAGAGCTGGGTGGCAGTGTGAAATGTGAAGAGGATGTTAGGAGGTTGCAGGGTCTTGGGACAGGTTGAGTGAGTAGGCAAATGCATGGCAGATGCAGTATAATGTAGATAAATGTGAGGTTATCCACTTTGGCGGCAAAAATAAGGAGGCAGATTATTATCTCAATGGTGTCAGATTAGGTAAAGGAGAAGTGCAAAGAGACCTTGGTGTCCTTGTACACCAGTCACTGAAAGTAAGCGTGTAGGTACAGCAGGCAGTGAAGAAAGCTAATGGCATGTTAGTCTTCATAACGAGACAATTTGAGGACAGGAGTAAAGAAGTCCTTCTGCAGTTGTATATGGACCTGGTGAGACCACATCTGGAGTATTGTGTGCAGTTTTGGTCTCCTAATTTGAGGAAGGATGTCTTTGCTATTGAGGCAGTGCAGCGTCGGTTTACGAGGTTAATCCCTGGGATGGAGGGACTGTCATATGAGGAAAGATTTGAAAGGCTGGGCTTGTATTCACTGGAGTTTGGAAGGATGAGAGGGGATCTTATAGAGACGTATAAAATTATAAAAGGACTAGACAAGCTAGATGTAGGAAAAATGTTTCCAATGTTGGGGGAGTCCAGAACCAGGGGACAGTCTAAGAATAAAGGGGAGGCCATCTAAAACTGAGGTGAGAAGAAACTTTTTCACCCAGAGAGTTGTGAATTTGTGAAATTCTCTGCCACAGAAGGCAGTGGAGGCCAATTTACTGGATGAATTTAAAAGAGAGTTAGATAGTGCTCTAGGGATAGTGGAATCAAGGGTTATGGGGAGAAGGCAGGCACAGGTTACTGATTGTGGATGATCAGCCATGATCACTATGAATGGTGGTGCTGGCTCGTGGGCCAAATGGCCTCCTCCTGCACCTATTTTCTATGTATCTATTCTAACATTTCCAGCATTGAGAGCCCCATTGCTCCGCATTCACTTCAGTGGGCTTGTCATGTCTTTTGTATACCTTACACTAGGGTACAGAAACATATGTTTTGTACCAAGTTCTATCCCAAGGAAAAAAAGCTACCACGCAAATATAGGAATGACTGCAACAATGTTCTCAAAACTGCCTGTAAATCCAATATCACCAATGACCCATTGACTCTAGGAAAAGCCTGCCTCTCAAAGTGGAGGAGCATTTAGGATGACACTGAAATGTTGAGGCCAAATGTCCAGATCACACAAGCCCAGCATGGAAGCCAAGGAGTGCACCAACTCACAAATGACCAACCTATCTGTTCCATCAGATACTTGACCCATCTGTAGAAGAGTCTAAAGTGCCCACCTTGGCCACCTCAGAACCCAGAAAACTATTGTGCAAGAAAGTCAGTCACATTTCTGAGGGATTACCTAAAAAGAAAAAATGGAGCTATCTAATTGTCTTTAAATTAGAGATGAATAATCTTGTACTGATTGATAATGCACCGCCTGTCGTAAACTGTCACCTGATGTGATGCTCTTCCAATTCCATCAACTTTTATATATTGCAGGTAAAAAGGTCTTATGGTTTTCAGCAATAATGAGTTAGTAGCGAGAAGTTTGCCAAAAAGTCATCAGGTCATAAGTGATAGAAGCAAAATTAGGCCAGTTGGCCCATCAAGTCTACTTCGCCATCCAATCATTGGCTGATCTATGTCTCCCTTCTAACCCCAGTCTCCCACATTCTACCCATAACTCTTGACACCCATACTAATCAAGAAATATCTTTCTATGCCTTAAAAATATTCATTGACGGTCTCCACAGCCTTTTGTGGCAAATAATTCCACAGATTCACCACACTCTGACTAAAGAAATTCCTCCTTATCTCATTCCTAAAGGAACATCCTTTAATTCTCAGGCTGTGACCTCTGGTCCTAGACACTCCCATTAGTGGAAACATCCTCTCCACATCCACTCTATCCAAGCCATGTTCTGGTACTTGGGACCTGCTGTCCCTGCAGTCCCTGCTAAAGTGGCCCTGATCAACGCAAGATCCCTACAGAACAAGACCTTCATCCTCAACGACTTCTTCACCACCCGTGGATTGGACTTCTTACTGCTCACAGAATCCTGGCTTAACCCTGGTGAGCTTGCTCCACTCGTGGAACTCTGTCCTGATGACTGTAACTTCTTCACCTCGCCTAGGCTCTCCGGACGCGGTGGGGGCTTAGCCACTGTGTTTAAGAAACATTTCAACTGCCGCCTCCTGAACGCTGATCATTTCTCCAGTTTCGAGGTGCAACTAATTAAAGTAGGCCTAGCCTATCCCCTCTTAATTGTTCTTGTGTATCGCCCACCAAAAATGCATAAGGACTTCATCACCCAATTTGCTGATCTGATTTCTAGCATTTTGCCCAAATTTGACCGGATCATGATTCTTGGTGACTTTAATATTCATGTTTGCTGTCCCACTAAAACTCTTGTGAGTGAATTTATGCACCTGGTTGAGTCCTTCAATCTGACTCTTCACACCACGGGACCCACTCACAAGTTAGGCCATACTCTCGACCTAGTGTTATCGTCCGGATTCCCAATCAACAACATTGAAACTACTGAAGCCTGTCTATCGGACCACAGCGCTATCATTTTTGACGCATCTCTGCCTTTATCTCCCGCAAAATCTCATCTCCCTGTTCGCTACTCCCGCGACATAAATTCATTGACTGCCAGTAAATTCTCCGAGGCTCTCACAGCTGCCCCCAACATCTTCACTATTGAGGCCTCTCCCCCCCCCATCTCAGCACTGAAGATCTCGCCTCTTTATTTAATATCACTTGCTCTTCCATCCTGGATTCTATCGCTCCCCTTAAAATGAAAAAGCTTAAGCCCAAAGGTTGGCCGTGGCTCAATGACACCACCAAAGCCCTAAGAAGGGAGTGCAGAAAATCAGAAAGGAGATGGAAATGTGACAAGCTTCAAATTTCCTTCGAAATTCTGAGAAACAATCTTCTCAAATACCAGGAAGCAGTAAAGTCTTCTAGAGCACAATACTTCTCCGACCTTATTTCCAAAAACTCTCATAACTCCAAGGTCCTATTTAGAACAATTACCTCTGTCATATGTCCCGCCCCAGTACCAGCTTAGTTGGGTCCCCTGCTAAGTGCGAAGAATTCGCTACATTTTTCACCAACAAAGTTGAGAACATTAGAATGAACATTTCCCCTCCCACCCGTGACCTAGCTGTCTCACTAGTCTGTTCATCTAAATTGGACTGCTTCCAACCCGTCACTCTATCCTCCCTTGCAAAGCTTGTCTCCGCTATGAAACCTGCAACCTGCCCCCTTGATCCTGCCCCCACTGCCCTTCTGAAGGATGTCATTGCAATAGCCGGTCCCAGCTTCCTCTCTATTATCAACAGTTCTCTGGCCACTGGCACTGTTCCAACCAGTTTCAAGCACGCGGTGGTCCAGCCCCTACTGAAAAAACCTAACCTAGACCCCACCTTGCCTAGCAACTACAGACCCATTTCCAAACTGCCATTCCTGTCAAAAGTCCTTGAAAAGGCAATTCTAAACCAATTAGTGCCCTACCTGCACCAATACACCATCCTGGAAAGTTTACAGTCAGGTTTCAGAGCCCGCCACAGCACAGAGTCTGCCTTGTTGAAGGTACACAACGACCTGCTTCTCGCCATCGACACCGGCGACTGTGCAATCCTGCTCCTTCTCGACCTCAGCACAGCGTTCGATACAGTGGACCACATCATCCTTATTGACCGTCTCCGGTACGCGGTTGGCATTGATGGCACTGCCCTGAGCTGGTTCGCTTCGTACCTCAAAGATAGGAGTTTCACCATCAACATAGGCAGTTATTCCTCTGCTCCAGCTAGCCTCTCCTGCGGAGTTCCACAAGGCTCCATCCTAGGCCCCATTCTCTTCTCTCTATACATGCTCCCCCTTGACCAAATCATTCAAAGGCACGGCATTTCTTTCCACTGCTATGCCGATGACACTCAGCTTTACCTCCCCTTGAAACCCAACAACCAGTCAAATTTAAACAGCCTCTTACACTGCCTTGAGGACATAAAATGTTGGATGGCACAGAACTTCCTCCAATTAAATGAGAGCAAGTCTGAGGTCATCCTATTCGGCCCCCCCGACTCCATCAAATCGATAACAGGCAGTCTTGGAAGTCTTGGAAGTCTATCCTGCCTAGTCAAATCGCATGTCAAAAACCTCGGCATGATATTTGACTCTGCATTAAAATTTGATAAGCAAGTCAACGCTGTGGTAAAAGCCAGCTTCGAACCATAACTAAAATCAAACCTTTCCTCCAATTCGACGACACAGAAAAAATCATTCACGCTTTCATTTCCTCCCGCCTAGACTACTGCAACTCCCTATACACTGGGATCAGCCAATCTTCCCTGTCCCGCCTGCAACTAGTCCAAAACGCCGCAGCGAGACTCCTGACGGGTACCCGTAAAAGGGACCACATCACCCCGATTCTGGCCTCTCTCCACTGGCTCCCTGTACGGTACAGAATCAACTTCAAGCTCCTCCTATTCACGTATAAAGCCCTAAATGGACATTCCCCCCCCTACATCAAAAATCTTCTAACCCACCTCTCTAACTCCAGGTCCCTCAGGTCGGCCGACTTGGGGCTACTCACTATCCCGCGGTCTAGGCTTAAGCTCAGGGGTGACCGTGCTTTTGCGGTTGCAGCTCCTAGACTGTGGAACAGCATCCCTCTCCCCATCCGAACTGCCCCCTCCATCGACTCCTTTAAGTCCAGGCTCAAAACCTATTTCTACTCCCTAGCGTTTGAGGCTCATTGAGGAGGCGCTGTGAACTGTTTGCGTGCTACTGTATGTTTCATTTTTTTCCTTAGTACCTAATCAGATGTACAGCACTTTGGTCAACGTGGGTTGTTTTTAAATGTGCAATACAAATAAAATGGACTTGACTTAACTTGACTTAAAAAGCCTTCAAATGTTCAGGAAATGTAAACAACCAAATGTTCCTGCAGAGTTTGCTGTTTTACTGAATTGAATGACTCGAATCATTTTTTGAACTATCTGTGATATGAGTTAATCAATGACAGAAGTTGCTTTCCAAATGTCAAGGCAGATAAAAACCTTTCATCTACTTTAAACAATATCTCCAAGACACCTCTGTTCTTTACTCTGTGAAAGTCTCTTTTTGTCACTCATCAATCGGAGCTTATTTCTTATATCCCTCTGCATTTTGGAATTAAAGTTTCACATTATAAGTTTAGTTTGGTTAAGAGATACAGCACAGAAACAGGCACTTCAGCCCACCGACTGACTTGCATCCCTGCATGTTAACACTATCCTACACACACTGGGGGCAATTTTACATTGATATCAAGCCAATTAACCTACAAACCTGTATGTCATTGGAGTGTGGAAGAAAATAGAAGATCTCGGGGAAAATCCACGCGGTAACGGGGAGAACGTACAAACTCTGTAAAGACAGCACCTGTTGCTGGATCGA
This sequence comes from Rhinoraja longicauda, assembly GCF_053455715.1. NCBI lineage: Eukaryota > Metazoa > Chordata > Chondrichthyes > Rajiformes > Arhynchobatidae > Rhinoraja > Rhinoraja longicauda. The sequence goes on along the minus strand of NC_135959.1, from coordinate 31,722,899 downwards.
ACCTGGATCACTGGCACTGTAAGGCAGCAACTTTACCGCTGCGCCACTGAGCTGCCGTATACGTTTTTGGAATATTAATTCCTTATAATTGGATGTAACTTAAATACACACATTAGTGTTTTGATGAAAGGTCATTGACCTAAAACATTAACTCCCTTTCTCTTTCCACAAATGCTGCCTGCTCTGCTGAGGATTTCTGTTTTTTATTCCATATATGTGGTTTCACAATATTTTTGCTTTAATTATGAACATTTTTTGACTTCCTTTCCGCACATGAATATACAATAGATGTGTTTTTTACTGTTTATATTTTGCACAAAAGCATAAACTGCTTTAAGGTTGAAGGGTTCGTTCTGCTTTACAACATCCTTTCGATTTTTGTTTTCTTTTAATGAGCAAAATCGTCATGTGGAATGAAACGGGGCTACACCAGTTGAGCCTGGACAGGCAGTATTAATTTTGATGGATGGGCACCATTCAATTGCAGCTTTGCTGTTTTCTATGGTACAACGCCACGTTATTTAATGCTGTCTTTTTAAGGGTGACATTTGTGTTTAAGAAGAGTCCATGTGTTGAATTGCTAACATCTGCATTCCACAAACATTTTTCCGTGAACAAAACAGGAATATCTCTTTTATTCTCCATTTCATAAAAGGGAGATATAAAAAAACTCCACCTGAAATTGGCAACAGAAGTAAAACATGCTCTTCGGATATTTCTAACAACCCGATGATCAGAGGAAATCCTCAGAGAATGCATTAAATAAAAAGTTACTCCTCGCACTTAATTTCCTTCAAAACTTTAATTCGTATTATAAATGTCATACATATCAAAATTGCTCTGGTGAAGTTCAGAATGAGCATATACAGGGCCCTGTTTTCCTTTCTACAAGTCAACAATCCATTTTTCATCACCTGCTTCAACATAAGATGGAACATCACTGCATGCATACACTGTGTTGAGATGACCTTTGTTTATGTCTTCTACTCTGCTACATTTCTCTTGCAATCGATTATCTTTCACATTATTCCCTTTATCATCTATCTGTACACTGTGGAAGGCTTGATTCGAATCATGTATTGTCTTTCTGCTGACTGGTTAGTACGCAACAAAAACTTCTCACTGAACCTCAGTACACGTGACAATAAACTAAACTCAACTCAATCTTTCCCCAAATCTCGAAAGAATCTATAATTGACCGGTAGCCAATCCAAAGGTTAATTCATTTACAGGGTCCACATTGAAGAAAGATCGAGAAAAACAGCCACGCTAATGGAACTTAATTGATACCAATGTTAATTCTTGTGCGACGAGGTTCCATTGAGAAATGCTGTGATTATATTGTACCCAACTCCCTCTAGTGAGTGGATGATGACAAGAAAACAGATTTTAATTCAGAATCATGTGTTCATAAACAAGCTGTGAGTGTTCTTTACTTGTGTTTGTCAAGACAGAATGATGCTATTAGGATAATATTAGCATATAACGATACAACTGTAGTTTGTTATTTTACTATTAATTTAAATCATTTCTGAACTATAAGTTTTGTAGGCACATTTTAAAGTTAAAGTGGAAGAAGTCACAAATCTGAACTTAGTTCTACTTTGAGGGCTAACTAATTAACAGTGGCATTTTCCCTTGAGTACAATTTGCAGGCATCGCACAAAAATGTGAAAATGTATTTTTCTGCTTTTATTGCTTGATCTTTTACTCTGACAGGAACAATTTATTTCCAATAACACATTACATTCCAAGTGTTTGAATGCAAATGAACCTTTCAAATGCAAGGAATTAAAAAGAGGATCTTTATCTTGGGGCTTGCTAAAAATATACTTCCAATTAATTATTTAAGTGTAGGTAATGGTTTTATATTAGCAGCACACATGTCTGCATCTGCAATGGAAATTCATGGTCTGTCACAAACAAAATAGGGGCTGCACATTGACTTCAATAGATCTGAATGTTGTAAATGGAATATTACATGCAACCACTATAATATTAAACATTCTGCATGAATAACTGAGCATATATTTCAATAATCACCTGGTTACAGATTAGTGTCTATCTAACTTAATTTCTATTTGTGGCTATTCTATTTAGGAAAAAAGTTGGGTCAGGTACCTCACTGGAATAATGTAAAGTCGATCCCAACCAATAGTCTGTTGGATATAGGTGGTGGAATTCATATTTCGTTAGAATGCAAACGGGAAGAATGCCCAGTTCAACTTCCCCACACAATTCCCTCATTGCCTCCTCTGGAGCACTGGAAGTTGAGGGGAGACCTGATAGAAGTCTGTACAATTATGAGAGGCATAGATAGGTTAGTGTCAGAACCTTTTTCCCGGGATGCAAATATCAAAAATGAGACGGCATAGCTTTAAGGTGAGAGGGGCAAGGTTTAAAGGAGATGAGTAGGGAAACATTTTTACACAAAGTGTAATCAGTTGCTGGAATGCGCTGCTGTGGATGGTGACAAAGGCAAATACGACTGGCATTTAAAAGACTTTTGGATAGGCACTTGGATATGGAGGAATATGGATTATGTGCAGGCAGATAAGAGAGGTCTTGGCATCATGTTTGACACAGACTTTAAAGGCCAAAGGACCTGTTCCTGTGCTGTAATGTTCAATGTCCTTTCTATCCTTGCATCCTACCAATTGCCTTGTTTAGTGAAAGCAGAGTGGAACTCAACATTAATAACATACAATTCTTATACTTGCATGACGTGATCAATGGTAGGTGCATATATGGAGGGAATATAAACTTTCTACATTAAAAACAGAAAATTATTGAAAAAAAATCATCACATAAGGCAGCATCGTTAGACTTTGGAGATAGAGCATGGAAACATGCCTTTTGGCCCACTAGCGATCACCCCTTACACTAACCTACACACACTAGAGAAAATATTACAACTTACCAAAGCCAAGTAATTTCCAAACCTGGAGGTCTTTGGAGTGTGGAGGAAACCAGTGCACCCGGAGAAAACCCACACAGTTACAGGGAGAATGTATAAACCGTACAGACAGGACATGTAGTCAGAATCAAACCTGGATCTCTGGCACTCTATGGCAGCAAATCTAATGTTGCACCACTGTGCTGCCCTGCAAATCTGTGGACAGAGAAGCAATTATTGCTTTGGGTCTGTGACCCTGTATCAAAACTGAAACTGTTTCTGTCTCCACAGGTGTTGTCTAACCTGCTGAGTTTTTCCAGTTTTTGTTCTGCTTTTGTTTTGAATTCCTGCAGTGTTGGCCTTTATATAATGAGGATTCCAGGTTGCTACCTCTAGCTGAGTGAAGAGGTGGAGAATGTTCACCCAAAGCTCCGCTTCCACCTCCACATCACTTCAACACTGCTGACTTCCACGGCATCTCTCGTGCGACCTGTCTTTTGGCAGCTGGAGATTTGTCTTCCATCCCTACCACCAGGCTGGTCTCGTAATGCCTGTTCTCCAATTGTTGGCTTCCCCTTTCTCATAAACACCCACTCTACACTCCAGATCTGAAATATCCATGCATTTATCTCCAAAATCGCACCTGCACTTCATCCAGAAACCTTGTTCTTGCTGTATCAAACTCTTCCCTGACTGCTCAAACCACTTCTGTATTGGTGCAGCACCCTCTCCTTCCCCCTCCCCCCCCAATCCACCCTCCCCTCTCCTCCCCCTCTCCCTCCCCCTCCTCTCCCTCTCCCCCTCTCCCTCCCTCCCCCCCCCCCCCCTCCCTCCATTTAAGGGATTTAAGAGAATTTTAGGATCAGCACATCGCTATGCAAGGAATGGAGAGATTATGGGTTATGTGCAGGCAGATAAGAATTAGTTCTGGCATCATGTTTGGCACAGACATTGTGAGTCAAAGGGCCTGTTCCTATGCTGTACTGTTCTATGTTCCATGTCCAGTGTTACAATTCCCATCATTGTTCATACCCCTTTATGACAATTTTCTCACATTCTCCTACATCCTTCAAAGATTCCCCACAACCTTTACATTCTTCCATTTCTGGCTTTGTGTGCATCACCGCTAATTGTTGTTACTCTTTTATAGACACACTTTGAACTGCTCATGCTCTCAGCTTTATAATTCCCTCAATAAACCTCTCTGCCTCACTATATCACTGTTCTTGCTTAAGATGCTCCATAAAGCCTACTAAATGTTTGGTCATCTCTTGGCACAATGCTCCTCTGATGAATCCTGGGAATCGTTCTCCACATTAAAGGTACAATATCAATAGTACTTTGATCTTTTGAATCTAAACATTAAAAATTAATAATTTTCTTTATATCACTATCAATCACAGGAAATGGACGAATCTGGTGTCTTAATCTGTTATTTTGATGGTGGATGAATCTGCGAAGAATACTGACAGGTAGACACTCAGCTTTACCTCCCCCTGAAACCCAACAACCAGTCAAATTTAAACAACCTCTTACACTGCCTTGAGGACATAAAATGTTGGATGGCACAGAACTTCCTCCAATTAAACGAGAGCAAGTCTGAGGTCATCCTATTCGGCCCCCCCGACTCCATCAAATCAATAACAGGCAGTCTTGGAAGCCTATCCTGCCTAGTCAAACCGCATGTCAAAAACCTTGGCGTGATATTTGACTCTGCATTAAAATTTGACAAGCAAGTCAACGCTGTGGTAAAAGCCAGCTTCTTCCAACTTCGTACCATAGCTAAAATCAAACCTTTCCTCCAATTCGACGACACTGAAAAAATCATTCACGCTTTCATTTCCTCCCGCCTAGACTACTGCAACTCCCTATACACTGGGATCAGCCAATCTTCCCTGTTCCGCGTGCAACTGGTCCAAAATGCCACAGCGAGACTCCTGACGGGTACCCGTAAAAGGGACCACATCACGCCGATTCTGGCCTCTCTCCACTGGCTTCCTGTACGGTACAGAATCAACTTCAAACTCCTCCTATTCACATATAAAGCCCTAAATGGACATCCCCCCCCCACATCAAAAATCTTCTAACCCACCTCTCTAACTCCAGGTCCCTCAGGTCGGTCGACTTGGGGCTACTCACTATCCCACGGTCTAGGCTTAAGCTCAGGGGTGACCGCGCTTTTGCGGTTGCAGCTCCTAGACTGTGGAACAGCATCCCTCTCCCCATCAGAACTGCCCCCTCCATCGACTCCTTTAAGTCCAGGCTCAAAACCTATTTCTACTCCCTAGCGTTTGAGGCTCATTGAGGAGGCGCTGTGAACTGTTTTGTATGTGCTGTTATGTTTGCGTGCTACTGTATGTTTCATTTTTTTCCTTAGTACCTAATCAGATGTACAGCACTTTGGTCAACGTGGGTTGTTTTTAAATGTGCTATACAAATAAAATTGACTTGACTTGACTTGACTAGATTGTACCTCAATATCCTTCTCCCTTATCTTCACAATCAGATCTACTGCAGCATGTTTGCAAAGCAGGGGACTGTATTTATCAAACCCCTTGATCTCTCAACAGCCTCAGTCTCCTCGGGTTAATTTCCTAATTAATCCTATTCTTACGGTTTTGCTCTACATGAACGCATTTCATTGAAAACGTCACAGTATTTTCATCAACCTATTCTCTGTATGTCTGAAAGTTTAGAACCTTTACCTGGTCCTTTATATTATTAAAGACTTAAGGTTCCTTTCAGGTTTTCCCAGATATAATTTATTTCTGCTTTCTTATTAGTACCAATGGGCAAAATAAATTATATTCTTAGAAAATCTTCTATTCATTGATAGAACTCTAGAAGTTGTGCTTGTATTTTTTTTAAAGAAAACTTTAAGGACAAATAAAAGTAAAGCAAAACTCTTGCATTCAAAACTTAATGGAACAGAATGAGCAGCTGGAAGCAAGAGTGTGTTAAGGTGTTTTTATTCCCAAAGATTTTTGACAAGGTAATATGACCAAGGAATCATGTTGGCTTTCTAATTGTTAGTAGCATAACAATCTTTGTCAGTTTCGGCCCCTACTGCCCTTGTCAAATATAACAGGGCTGATTTAATGCAGATACCTGCAGGAAATGTTCTCCTATTACAACAATCCCTTCAAATACCTCCAGGTATTTCAATGAATATTGTTGCACCAATATATTTCAACTCAATGGAAGACCGCAAATGAAACAGAATGAATGGTTTTGATTAAAGCCCTCAAAGGGAGACCAGGTTTTCATTATTAGCTCTCCTGTAACCCCAAGAAAATTTACACAAAATAAAAAACACCAGAAGACACTAGTCTTCGCCCACTCCGAATCGAGGGGCTTGGGTCGGCCCGCTGCGGACCTTTCACCGTCTGGCTTGGCCTGGAACAGGCCGCGTGATTTTCTCTGCCCGGCAGGGGCTTCAATGTCGGGAGACCCGACCACCCCGATGTGGCAACTTCAACAGCCTGACCGCGGGAGAAAATGACAGGGGAAGAGAAAAGACATTCTGGCCTTCCATCACAGTGAGGAGGTGACTGGTGGAGACTCACTGTGATGGATGTTTCTTTTTTTTTGTTTTGTGTTGGTTTGTGATTGTGTGTGTTATTGCTTATTTTTATTGCTCTTATTGTTGGACTGTGGGTAACGGAATTTTGTCCAAAATACATGTTTTTTTGGATGACAATAAAGGTTATTCTGATTCTGATTATAGTGAAAACCAGGATTTTTGAATAAATAATGAAGTATTTTACTCGTATATTTCCCCATTACCCCATCTAATATTTCATATTGATTATCACTCAGCATATTTGCAAGAAATTCCGTTTCAGGTTCCTTGGATTTAACCAGAAATCTAGTTCAAAAGGATCTTCAGTAAAGTACAAGACCTGTTAGTTGCCTAGAGCTGGTTCTTAGCAGCAAAACACCATATGTGTTTGATAGGTTGATTTTACACGGGTCCAACGATACAGGAAAGAACTATCTCTGACAGCAGACATCTAGTTATATGAATGAAACGGTAAAACAAAATGAAAATGTCTGAGACTAAACTATTTTATGAGGTGGATTTTCTTTCCGGAATGATCTGCCTTTAAACATGCCATTTGTGAAGCATTTGTCCTGATTTGCTGTATATTGTATAAGAAAAGATAAATATAGGAACAAAGACAGGAGTAAGCAAGAAGAACACACATGAAATTGAAGGAGGCTTAGTCTGCCTGGTCCTTGAACCCTGTCCTATCTTCCATTATAATCACGGCTGAATTACACCAGGCCTTGAATTCTCTTCTGTGCTTGATCACCATAGCCCTCAGTTCCCCGGTCTTTCCAAAATGTATCTCTCCTTTCTTCAGACACTTCTATTATGTTCTGCTATATAATAAGAACAGAGCTGAGTTCTGCACTGTTCCCTTGAACAACTTAACATGTTGGTTATAAAAAAAACATTATTGGTTATAAAAAAACAAGTCTATTATCAATTTCAAATTCACAATTGGTCAAAAGAAGCGTCAAAATTGAACCCAGTGTTCCCGATGTGGCCTCCTATACATAGATAAGATAACAACCTTCCCTGTTTCTCAACTCCCCTCTTCTATGGGCAGAGCCCCAAACCATGCCTCAGGGACCAATGCACTGACAATCCACTGAGGCACAATTTGCAGTGATCAGGTTATCCTTCTCCATCGGCAGCCTTTACCTTGATGTTCCAACATCCAATAACTACTTGTTCCTGACCAAGACACCTTTCCATCAATATTTTAGCCACGTTGGTTGAAAAGTCATTTAGTTGGACATTAATACCATAAATGCATTATTTCCTTTTGGTTAACACTAATTTCCACAATTCCCTTTCCTTCCTGATCTGAGCAAACAGGCCTTCAGCTCTTACCATCTTTTCTGCATTCTATCAGTGTCAGCTGATTGATAAAATGTTAACAAATTACAAGTCACAATTTTGTCTCAAATTATAGGTCACCACTTCTTCAGTCACAGTGTGGTTATCAATTCATAAGGGTTTTCACATCCATAAAAATGCATGATTGCAAAAGGGTTACATTTTAAGTTGTGCTTAAAAGGAACATCAGGAAAGAGGGATAAAAGTGTTGCCAAACAGAGATCAGACAGGCATGTTCCTGTTAGAGTGAAGGACAAGGCAAGCAAGTGTGCTGAGGCTTGGATGTCAACAAGTCTCTGGTCAAGAATATGAAGGATGTGAGGGACAGCTATAGGCAGCTGGGATCAAGTGTATCCCTGGGAGAGTTGTGGGAACTGAGGAACAAGCTAAAATAGGAAATCAGGAGCAGAAAAAGGGTACAGAAAATAGGTCTGGCAGATATTTAAAACAATCCCAAGAGATTTTATGTACATAAAGGGAAAAAATGTAATCAATGAGAATGGAACCCCTCAGGAATCAAAGCAGTCAACTCTGTGTGGAGTGACATGAGATGGGCAAGATCCTCAATGTGTAGTTGTCTTCTGTTTTTACCTTGGAGAAAGACACTTGGGCAACTTGGGGTAGTCAATAGAAGTATCTTGAGTCTAGTCACATTTACGGTAGAGGAGGCGCTGAAGGTCCTAATACGCATAAGGGTAACAAATCTCCAGGGCCTGATCAAATAAATTAATGAATACTTTATTGTCACATGTGACGAGTCACAGTGAAATCCTTTGCTTGCATACCCAAGGTATGCAAATTGCCGCCACATAGGGGATGGTTACGAAGTTACAAAGTACCCCTGTGCCAGGTCCCCCTTTGTTGCCCCCCCCCCCCACTCCTCACGGCAGTCCCCTCATGATGGGTCCTTTTATGTTCCTTCTCCCGGCAACGATGACCTCACTTTCCCATGGTCCGTACTCGGCTTGACTGATCCACGGCCTGCCGGGAGGGGCCTGTGGGAAGTTAGAGAGGAAATTGTAGGCACCTTGGATGTGATTTAAGAATCATCATTAAATACGGAGGCGGTGCTGAAAGTCTGGAGTGTGGCAAGTGTTGTGCCTCTATAGGAAGGACTGCAGGGAAAAGCCTGGAAACTACAAGCCAGTGAACCTGATATCTGTGGTCGGAAGGTTATTAGAGATTATTCTGAGGGATAAGATATGCATTAATTATGATGGGCAAGGGCTGTCTAGGGACCGTTAGTGGGTAGAAAGGAACTGCAGATGCTGTTTTATATCAAAGATAGACACAAAGTGCTTGAATAACACATCGGGTCAGGCAGCATCTCTGGAGAAAAAAGATTGTTGACATTTCGGATCGGGACCCTTCCTCGGAGCCAAGCATGACCCGAAACATCGACAATCCTTTCTCTCCAGAGATGCTGCCTGACCCATTGAGTTACACCAGCACTTTGTGTCTAGCGTGGGGGTAGTCAGCACAGTTTTGTATGTGGGAAATGTATCTCAGTTTTGTATGTGGGAAATGCATCTCCTTTTGAAGATGTAACCAAAAGGATTAATGAGGGCAGAGAATTTCAGCAAGGCTTTTGACAATGTCCAGTATGGTAGGCTGCTATGGAAGGTTAGATCTTATAGGATCCATGAGGGAGAGGTGACTGGATAGAAAACTGGCTTCATGGAAGGAAGCAGAGTGTGATGGTGGATGGTTGCTTTTTTGACTGGAGGCCTGTGACTAATGGTGTGTCTCTTTGGTTCGGTGCTGGTCCCATTGCTGTTTGTCATCAATATCAATGATTTGGATGAGAACATACAAGGCATGATTAGCAAGTTTGCAGATGACACTAAAGTGGATGGTATTGTAGGCAGTAAAGACTGCAGCAGCATTTTGATCAGTTAGGCAGTTGGACTGAGGAATCATTGATAGAATTTAATATAGAGAAATGCGAGGTGTTGCATTTTGGGAACCAGCACCTACACAGTGAATGGCAAGGCTCTGAGAAGTGTTATAGAGCAGAGAGATCTAGGAGTGCAGGTACATAGTTCCTTGAAAGTGACATCATAGATAGATAGGGTGCTCAAAATGGCTTTTGGCACATTAGCCTTTATCAGTCAGAGTATTGAGTATTGAGTATTGAGTATTGAGTATTTATATACAGAAGTTGGGAAGTCATGTTATAGTTGTATACGACATTGGTAAGGCCACATTAGAATATTGTGTTCAGCTTTGGTCACTGTGTCACAGGAAATAAGTTGCCAAGCTGGAAAGGGTGCGGGGAAGATTTATGAGGACGTTGCCAGGTCTCGAGGGCCTGAGATGGAATATGATGTTTCCTGACCCCTTTCAGAAACTACTTAGCTAACAGAATGATGTTCAGGCATCGTCATCCAGTTCTGTCATGACTGAGGTAGCCCTTAATCAACTGTGCCACTCTTGTATAAAAGCCCCTTCACTGCAGCCTCCTACTGAAGTAAGCAGTCAGATAATTATGAATCCTTAAGAAAAATACATAATTTCAGTATTAGGCTGAAATCTAAAGATGAATATAACATTTTTTTTAAATGAAGCATCTACAGGAACTACTGTAGCATAACATAAATATGTCAACATATTTGCATATTAAAGCATCATTGACTCAGTTATTAGGACAGTCATTCAATTGCAATTCAAGCGTACATATTTACCCGACAATTTATTGGCTCTTCACTGTCATTAATGCAACTGCTCTAGAAATATGTAGCATATAGGATTTTGTCACATTTATCTTTCTGGGTTTGGAAAGTCTAATCAGAAATGAGGGTGAGGTTAAAAGAAAACATGGAATGAGACTTGTGATGAAGCTATGATTCATAATCTAGCAGCGCATCAAATTGACTACAAAAAAATGAAAACAAAATTAAGAGGGGCAAAGAGACTACTCCTGTATAGACCATCTACTTAGATATAGTAAGAAGGTAGACAAGAACAGGAAACAATTTACCAGAAAGCCTGTCTCCTAAAGGAGCAGCGAGCATGCATGAAATGCTAAATGAGTACTTGCATCCCTCATTCTAAGGCAGAGGATGCAACCAATTTCACAGTAAAAGAGAGCAGTGGAAACTGCCACAGCTCTCTCACAATTCTTCATCCCTGTTTGATTCTGATGAAAACTCAGAGGATTTGATCAGGAAATGGACAGGATACAACTTCATAAAAGATATTACATAAGTAAAGTGTGTATTATGAAAACAATTCACCGCTGATCCTGCAATTCCAATCCCAACCACATCTCTTCAGAATTAGTTGTTCCATTGAATACATTTGCAACTCCACTCTGAACTTTACTGTAAATTGCAGTTTACAAAACTGGACACTTAAGCTCACCCACAAGATTAAATTGGCATCATGAAATTGCTTAATTATATTAAAATTGCCAGTTATCATTTGATTCCAGTCATCAATTTCTCTAGCAAGGAGGTGACCATTTTCCTTGGGATGAAGTTTGGTTGTGTTGTTCTCACAATGAGATCATTCCAGATTATTTCCTATAGGAGTGAGTAACCGTAAGAAATATGTTATTGATTATAGGGTACTTTGACCATGTTGAAGTCTTGTGAGACTGTGCAAAATCCTTCCCTCCTTTATTTCTCCTCCCCTACTTTCCTCACTTCCCTCATTCCTTCTATCTACCATTTTCCATCTTCTTTCTCATTTTCTCCCTTTCCTTTTTCTTTATTTCATTCCCTTTTTTTCCTATCTTTGGTAGGCATTATACTGGATTGTACTGTTGAAACATGTGAATTGTTTGATCTTTGATGCTGTCCAACTCCTTGATACTCTTTATCTATATATAGTAATAATAATAATAATATATTCCTTTATTCGTCCCACACCGGGGAAATTTACAGTGTTACAGCAGCAAAGTGGATAGCAAGAGAGCAAGAGATCATTCATTATAAATAAAAGATACATAAATTGTCATCATTTTTCTGTGTGTTCTTAGCTGTTATTGTTGACTCGTCTGCTGGGAGCAGTGCTGGTTGTGCAGTCTCACAGCAACGGGAAGGAAGGACTTCCTATATCTCTCCTTCATGCACTTGGGGTGAAGGAGTCTGTCACTGAAGGAGCTACTCAGTGCAGTCAGTCAGTCAGTCAGTCAGTCAGTCAGTGATGAATAGCCATGGAAAGGTTCAAAGATTAACCATTTATCATAAAAATATATGGCCTCTGTGCTAATTCTATGGCCACTGTGTTGATATGGCTGACTCAATTAAGCTTCTGTGCAATGATGTCTCAGATGAGATTTGGTAATAGTAGTACCATTTGAAATCAGAAGGCACTTGTCTTTCTTTTCTTGATCTTCTGCCGGAGCCAGCTGTAACAGGGCATCTAACAAATGTTGCTAATTAGATTTTCTCTCCAAATTTTAACTGAAAATAGCTGGGAGGTGATAAAATTGTAATGAGGGATTCCATCTGGGTTCTGAGCACGCAGGATATTCAACAGGTCACTTCTTAATGGTGGGATTTAAGCTTTGTAAAAATAAATATTGGCATGACAAAGTGAGGGATAAGTGAAGTTGGGGTAGGGAGGAGGTGGTCAGACACACAAATCAAAATACAAAGGGGAGAAAGATTGGGTTAGAGAAAAATAAGTTGTTAAATGTAAAATTTGACATTTAAAACAAATCTCTCAAACTTTTAAGACAGGCAGCACAATGGAGCAGTGGTAGAACTGCTGCCTTACAGTGCCAGAGACCCCGGGTTCAATCTTGACTACGGGTGCTGTCTGTATGGAGTTTTTAATTCTCCCTGTGACCTCGTGAGTTTTCTCCCACATTCCCAAATTAATTGACTTTGATAAATTACACTTAGTGTGGATAGGGTATGGGTGATCATTTGTTGGTGCGAAAGGGCCTGTTTCCATGCTGTGTCTCGAAACAAAACAATTTAAAAAAAAACAAAGCTAGAGATTTATATATGCAAGAGTGAATTTTCAGTGTTAAATAATTTGTTTGGCAGGAAACAGTGATTACAGTATGTTTTTGAAATGGTACTGACGTGACTAATATTAGCTTGAAACAGCTGTAACAGGCTTGGTCCTAATTATCTCACAAATCGAGTAACTTCTCAAATTTATTACATATCACTGATGAAACAGACAACAGAATAATATTTTCACCACACTGATGGTGGAATGGTAAACTTACTGTTGAAGATTTGCCCTTAACCGTGCATCCAATTCTCCCCAGGAACTACACAACAATTCTAGGATAAATAATGATGAGCAGAGGAAGGGGTCAGCTGTGTTCACATCTGATCTCCAGTGTGTTCTCCACTTCATTGCAACAGTATACAAATGCTATGGTCTGGTGTAAAAACATATTTACCAGTGCTGGTCAGGGTTCTCAACAGCATCACCAGCTGAATATCAACGCAATTACTTTCCAATGATGAGACAAAACCTAGTTGTTATCCCGGTATTGCAGTAGGTTGCAATGGTTATCTCTAAATATGAGCAATGTTTCTATCTCAAAATATATAATGAGGTCAAATTTGCTCAGCAGTGCACTAATCTGATGATGTGATGAACTACAACCTGTCTCTGACATTGTTATACCAGCAATTATGTTCATACCAGCCCAACACAACCATTGAACATGTTAGTCAGAGGCCTAAAGGTACTTGAAAAAAAATCCTATGAGAAATTTGTCATGGAAATAAAGGGTAGGAGCTGGCCAGAAGAATTTCAGGGTAAACTTATAAGTTAATATAATTATTTTTTTTGTGTGGAGGAAGAGGAACTCGATACTCCCCTGGTTACGAAGAACAAATTATTCCACTCTCTTACTATCTCTTACTACGAACAACAAAGAGATTCATCTTGCGGGGCAGGCAGCTTCTCTGAAGAGAAGGAAAGGGCAACGTTTTGGATTGAGACCCTTCTTCAGACTACTTCAGACCCGATTGGTCTCTACCCAAAACATCACCCATCCGTTCTCTCCAGAGATGCTGCCTGCCCTGCTGAGTTACTCCAGCTTTTTGTGTCTATCTTCGGTTTAAACCAGCATCTGCAGTTACTTCCTGCACAAAGATATTCACCCTGCCAGCAAGCTGCTAGGGGGTCTCTCGGTAGGCAGCAGAGCTGCTAGTCAAAGTTAAATGAAGCTCAGGCCACATTTTAGAAGCACATACCTATTTTGGTGACCTGTTTTGTTACCCTGTAACAAATCTGGCAGCACAAAGCCAAGTGCTTATTTAACCAGTTTTGTTTTCCATGTTTCATTAGACATTTGATTGCATGAGAATCACTAAGTTAATAAATATAAGTTTCACCATTTGCAATGAGATTCATTAGCTTTAATATATTTCTATGCTGGTTGAAAACTAGTTCAATTTTGCCTCTAATCAACAAAACAGTTTAATTTTAGAACCAAGTCAGATGTGATTACAAAATAAATGGTCACCCATGTAATATGCATAATTTATAAGACATATGTCGTAGATTTCTCCTTGGACCTGCAGGTTGATTGTCATTTACATGAGCATGGTATCAGTTCCCTATTATTTTCTTCAGCTGTACATTCATTAGCACCTGACTTTATGCCCAGATAGATTTTCAAACGGTATAATTTTGCCAGCAAATCAATTCGGCTAACCATGCCCTATTAAAATCATTTGAGGTCTGAATCAGGGGGCATAATAGCCCTAATTTGAGCACTTATGAACACTTTTTTTCAACATAATTAAATGCTAATAACATATTTAATCCAAGAATTACTTTGTTTTAATACTAATGTTATTACAAGCTACAGCAGGGAGGTGTAAACAGCAGCAACGACAGCTACTGGAACAGTTATAATATGCGTTGAAACTTTATATGAAACAGTAAAGGAACACCCCAGGAAATGGATAACCTGCAGCTGCACGGTAACATTATTTTGAGCACAAACCTCCACTAAGGGCGAGTATAAAATTGAACTCTGCTGCCTACCGAGTGACCCCCTAGCAGCTTGCTGGCAATGTGATTATCTTTGTGCAGGAAGGAACTGCAAATGCTAGTTTAAACCGAAGATAGACACAAAAAGCTGGAGTAACAGCGTGACAGGTAACATCTCTGGAGAGTCCAAGTTGACATTGTAGAGCAGTGCAGGGAGTATAATGAGCAGTCAGAAATGCTGTCCTTTTGATTTAAGCAGAGGACTTGTCAAACCAATTGTGAAATGCCACAATTTCTCATTGATATATCTTTCACTTTCTTTTAGTTCTTCCATTCTCGTTTCCATCATCCTATTCCCTTTCATCCTTTTTTTCCCATTCCTTCTGTCTCAACGACATTGGGTGTGATCACATCATTGATTTATGTATTCTTACTGTTTGTTTAAACATTTATTTTTTGGGGATCCTTTTATTGATTGTCTATAAATGGCAAGTTCAGCACTTAGCCATAATTGTCCTTGCATAACTGAGGTATGCCACCACACAGGTTATGAAGGGAATAAACATTTAGGGCAGTGCATGAGGTGCCATTCAAGTGATCTGCATGGTCCAGAATGAGGCTAAACCTCGAGTGTTATTGCTGCTGCACTTTTAAGTGTTATATGATGTGTATTTCCTTTAATCATCTATAGTTTCTACTCTTATATTGGAGTCAATTAATGAGCATAGGCAGCATTTCAAAAATCTCAGCCACAACACAAAAAACAAAAATGTAAAAAAAAGAAATTACAGGAATATTTAGCAAGCCAGATGGCATCTGTGGAGAAAGAACCCCAAACTGTTTTGCATAATGTCGGCCATTTTATTGTACTTCATTTATTATGCATTAAGTTAAATATCAAAACATTAAAAATGAATTTCAGTGCATGTTCCTGTGGGTTAAGGATTGCAGAAGCTTCACCTTTGTGGAATCTATTAGCTTCCTAGGTTTGGATCTCCGAGTTTTAATATCTCAACGATCCATGCACAAGAGAATAAGATAATTTACTATAAATTTCAGATTTTGTTTGAAAAGATAAGCTGTATTTTCTAATTTCTGAAGTTGAACCAAGCATTGTGCTTGTTTGCCATTTCTTTCACTTGTCCTTAATTTTCCAATAGTTTCATTTTTTTCTAATTTTGGGATATACATAGCAAAATTCAGCTTGGAAACAGGCCCTATAGCCCAACATGCCTACATCAGCCATCATGTCCCAGATACACTAGTCCCACCTGCCTGCATTTGGTCCATATCCCTCCAAACTCGTCCTATAGATGTAACTGTTTCTTAAATGTTGGGATAGTCCCAGCCTCGACTATCTCCTCTAGCAGCTTGTTTCATACGCCCACCCATCCTTTGTGTGAAGATCTTACCCCTCAGATCCCTATTAAATCTTTTCCCCTTCACCTTAAACTTATGTCCTCTAGTCCTCGATTCACCTACTTTGGACAAGAGACTCTGCATCCATCCGATCAATTCCCCTCATGATTTTGCACACCTCTATAAGATCACCCCTCATCCTCTTGCGCTTTAAGGAATAGATTCCCAGCCTACTCAACTTCTTCCTATAGCTCAGACCTTCTAGCCCTGGCAACATCCTTTCAAATCTTTTCTGTACCCTTTTCAGCTTAATCCTGCTGTTCATTCTAGCTTGACATCCTGCTGTTCATTGGGTTATCAACAGTATTCTTAAGGCTTCATTTAATAACATTAAATCAGTAACTAGGGTTTCATAATTATAAAATTATGTAAATGATCCATGAGGAGGTATGTAAGTGTGACACTAGGTTGCTTGCAATATTATAAAAGGAAAATTTTGAATGTTGTAATAAATTTGTAATCTGCTAAACGCCAAAACCTTTTTGGACGTCTGTCCTATTTCTGTGTTCCATGTGACATTCATACCAGCGTGCATCAGTGACAGTCGCTTACATTATTTGCTACTTATCAAGCAAGTAGTTGTTGAACTGCGCTAGCTAGCAGATGCCAACTGGGCACTTGAGATCAAGTGCAGGCAAACATGGAACAAACTGAGACAAACTTCACTTAATTGTAATTTAAAGCAATGTTGTCAACCTTCAAACATCTGTTTCAGCCAGAAATGTTGAGAAAACTAAATTACCCCAAAGAACAGAAAAAATTGAAAATACGAGAGCAGTACAAGGCCATTCAGCCCTCAGTCATACTCTGCCGTTCAAAATCTTGTCTTCAACCTACACTCAAGCTCTCTGTGTAATTTCCATATCCATTGATTTTATTATTGACAAAGCATCTTGGACTTAGGCATGTATAGTAGTACCTGTGCATTTTGTATTCGCTTCCCAAAGGGAATACTAACAACTACATTGA
The DNA here is from genome assembly GCF_053455715.1 of Rhinoraja longicauda. Lineage (NCBI taxonomy): Eukaryota > Metazoa > Chordata > Chondrichthyes > Rajiformes > Arhynchobatidae > Rhinoraja > Rhinoraja longicauda. Next base: position 31,705,788 of record NC_135959.1, on the reverse strand, counting down.
ATTCACAGATGGCACGACCATTGTGGGCGGATATCAAATAATGACGAGATGGAGTACAGGAAGGTAATTGAAAATCTCATGTCCTGGTGTCAAGACCACAACCTTTCTCTGAAGAAGGGTCTCGACCCAAAATGACACCCATTCCGTCTCTCCTTAGATGCTGCCTGTCCCGCTGAGTTACTCCAGCATTGTGTCTACCTTTCTGTCAATGTCGCCAAGACAAAGGAGATAGTAATCGACTTCAGGGCACGTACCCCAGTTGCTGAAGTCAAGATGGCCGAAAACTTCAATTCCTCTGAGTCAATATCACCATCAAATTCTCTTGGACCACCCATATTGAAATGACGACCAAGAAAGCACACCAATGCCTCCACTTCCTTAGAAGGCTTAGGAAGTTTGTCATGTCCCATGCAACTCTCACCAAGTTCTGCAGATGCACCATAGAAAGCATTTTATCAGGATGCCTCACAGCTTGATTTAGGAACAGCTCCATCCAAGACTGCGAGAGATTGCAGCAAATTGTGGATGCAGCCCAAACCATCACACAAACCAACCTCCCCTCCATTTATACCTCAAGCTGCCTCGGCAAGGCCAGCAACATAATCAAGGATAAGTTGCATCCTGGCCATTCCCCTCTCCCATTAGGCAAAAGGTATAGAAATGTGAAGACACACACCACCAGATTCAGCGACAGTTTCTTCCCAGCTGTTCTCTTGCAATTGAATCATCCTACCACAACCAGAGAGCAGTGCTGAACTACCTATCTATCTATTTGGTGACCCTTGGACTATCCTTGATCCGACTTTGCTGGCTTTACATTGCAGTAAATGGTATTCCCTTATCATGTATCTTCTATACACTATATATGGCTTGATTCTAATCACATATTGTCTTTCTGCTGATTGGTTAGCACGCAACAAAGGCGGAGTAGATGGGCCAAATGGCTGAATTCTACTCGATCCTATCTACTCCTATACTCCTATCACTTATGACCTTATGAACTGGCCACATTTCTTCTAGGCTAGATTTTGTTCCCTTCTATACACCGTGGATGGCTCGATTGTAATCATGTAGTCATTTCTACTAACTGATCAGCAGATAACAAAAGCTTTTCACAGTACCTTGTACATGTGACAATAAACTAAACTGAACTGAACTTGTCTCAACTCATTTCAAGTCACATAAATGTTGAAATAAAACAAAGATTTCTACTGAATCTCCAGTAGTTTGCATTTGTACTTAAGTGTTAACTGTGATGCCAACTTTCCTGCTTTGGGGCATGAATCACCAAGAAGGACAGATTATTTCACTTTGAAACAATACCCTTTAATGCAATAACATTGTAATATTTGGAAAATTTTAATCAGTGGGATCCTCACATTTCAGAACTGAAGCTATCTGGGTATAACCTTTCGAGCTCGAATCTGTAAAGCTGCATGTTCTTCAGTCCCTGGGAATAATCATTTAAATCACTTTTCACTAAAACTCTGCTACTGGATATCAAAATTAATATTAAGACCATAGAGCATTAGTGATGCAAGTGAAATAAAACTGACTGAGTGCATCTTAAGATGGTCTTCTATATTTTCACAGCTTGGTATCCCACTGCAAGTCCCTTGCTTAAATGTAATATTCTGGTTTGGTAATTATTGCATCCATTTGCCACTGTGTGCATTAATTTTACATTTGAAAGTTGGATATAAATTAAGTCAATGCTTGAAAAGAAATGACCTGGCTGTCTGATTTTGTATTATTATGGCTGGGATTACACATATATTTTCAAAGTTCTACTAGTTTATCCTCATGCATGAATGCATGCCAAATTCCTTGGTGATTTAAGGTGCATTAATGACACTAATGAGAGCCTTACTATGATTTGCAATTTTGACTATCAAGGGCTGGAAACATTCAAAGTCTCTCAATAATTCTTAATCCAGATGAAAAGTAATTCATGCCTAAGATTAATAACCATAGCTATGTTCTTACTTAATGTTCAGGCAATATGGAATTGCCACATCCATATTCTGCAAGTCTTGCATTTTGATATTCTAAAAGCTATAATTATGAAGTGATTTACCAATATATTTTGTTTTTTATATGACTTTAATATCATTAAATTTCTATGAGCTAATATATTAACAAGTGACTTACTGTTATATTTTGTATTTTGGCCAGAGATCTTGAAGATGCTTTGGAAAATCATTATCTTAAATACTGAATGCAGTCTTTTTTTTCAGCACAATGGGATCTGATCTGATGGTATTCTTCTGATCATACTTCATCCTTGCACCATTTATGTATTCAGCATATTTCAAATACATCATTTTGCATGCAATGCTCCTTTGGTAATATTCTTTCCGAAATTATTCGGGACCAATCATTAATTGGTGATAGCTCCCAGAGCAACCATGTGTTATTAATACTAAGTCAGTGTAGATTCCCACAAAATGTGCGACACTCTCCCTACATTTTCCTCAGATTTTACTTTACATAGAATTAATCCATAAAATGTAAAAGGAAAATGCATTTGAATGACCTAATTTATCTTTCTTTGCCAATAATAGATGGATGAATCCAGGCTGACTGCCTGCTCCTTTGTTCTAGCAACCAACACGCACTGCACCCTTCCCATGCACAGCCCTCTCCCCACACCCACCCTCCTTTCAGCTCTCTAATCATAGAAACATAGAAACAGGTGCAGAAAGAGGCCATTTGGCCCTTCGAGCCAGCACTACCATTCATTGTGATCATAGCTGATCATCTACAATCAGTAACCTGTGCCTGCCTTCTCCCCCTATCCCTTGAATCCACCAGCCCCGAGAGCTCTATCTAACTCTCTTTTAAATTTATCCAATGAATTGGCCTCCACTGCCTTCATTGGCAGAGAATTCCACAAATTCACAACTCTCTTTGTAAAAAAGTTTCTTCTCACCTCAGTTTTAGATGGCCTCCCCTTTATTCTTAGGCTGTGGCCCCTGGTTCTGGACTCCCCCAACATTGGGAACATTTTTCCTGCATCTAGCTTGTCTAGTCCTTTTATAATTATATATGTCTCTATAAGATTCCTTCTCATCCTAACTCCAGTGAATACAAGCCCAGTCTTTCCAATCTTTCCTCATATGACAGTCCCTCCATCCCAGGGATTAACCTTATGAACCTACGCTGCACTGTCTCAATAGCAAGGATGACCTTCCTCAAATTAGGGGACCAAAACTACACACAATACTCCAGATGTGGTCTCACCAGAGCCCTATACAACTGCAGAAAGACTTCTTTGCTCTTGTACTCAAATCCTCTTGTTATGAAGGCCAACATGCTATTAGCTTTCTTCACTGCCTGCTGTACCTGCACACTTAGTTTCAGTGGCTGGTGTACAAGGATACCAAGGTCTCGTTGCACAGACTATCAGGCCCAAGTCTCAAGTGTCAATCCCCATAACAGTTAATGCTTCTCCAATGCTCTCACACAGACTCTCTATCACATCCACATGTCCTTCCTCATTATCAGTTTGAAGGATCCTGACTAAAATATCTGCCCATTTCCTCCACGCAGGGTGCCTGACCCACTGAGTTCCTCCGGCAGTACTTTTGTTGCTCAAGGCTCTCGTCTCTTGGGTCTCCATTATTATTCCTTCCAACTCTCCGGCCCCTGCGCGGGCTTCAATGGCAATTGAATCCTTCTCTGATGATCATTTGTGCCTCCTTTCACATCTTAGAAGTGCTTCCTCATATGTGGGAACACTAGTGTCCTCTCCCCATCCGGTCCATCCATAATTGGAACTCCTTTCTATCCTTTTCGCCCTTCACCTGTCCTCTTAGATTCTGCCAGAGAATCAATAATCAGCATGATGCATGATTGATATAATAATCACTAGTTGAATCAATGGGAGCACTACATCACCCTGCAGAATGTACATTTATTCATGGACAAGGCCTTTGCTATAAATTACAAATTCTGGATGATGAATGGAAGCTTGAGTTAACATTCTCAGTTAATTCCTGGCTGGAAGGACTAATCTAGAAATTTGTTTGTAATAAAACAAATGAAGTTGAAAATCATGTCAGCACGGCATGGAGTAATTTTATGTATGCTTCTATCGTGCGTGTTCATTATCACAAGAGAGTTTTGTCTTTGCTGACACTGTTTCTCCTTGTCACAAATACTCCAAAATCATCAACAGTGATGAAGCAAGTGAATTTTTCAACCACATTCACCTTTAAAAAGAGTGTTGACTTTCATTCACAGAATGAATTTTACTGCTGGATATTTCAGCTTTTACCAATTATTAGTCCGAAACTTCAGCATTGACAAGGTCTAATCAAAAGCAATTTATTGCCAGACTGATGCATGTTATTCCTGCTGGCTAGCATCTTTCTCTGCACATTATTCACACTGAGAACTAAGCTTTGTTGTGTCATGGGGCTCTTTGATACAAACGGTAGAGAAAAAATGAAGATTTCTCTTGACTAGTTTTAAGAACTGTTATGGATCTGATGTAGATGCCTTAGGCATCAGCAGGAGCAATGTTACAGGGGGAATACCCCAAAATTGTCCTTGTTCATCAGCCACTTAAAGTTACCATGCAGGTACAGCAGGCAATGGAGAAAGCTATTGGCTTGTTGGCCTTTATGACAAGAGGAGTTGAGTACAGGGCCCAAGTGAGGCCGCACCTGGAGTACTGTGTGCAGTTTTGGTCTCAAAATTTGAGGAAGGATATTCTTGCTATTGAGGGCGTGCGGCGTAGGTTCACTAGGTTAATTCCCGGAATGGCAGGACTGTCGTATGTTGAAAGATTGGAGCAACTAGGCTTGTATACGCTGGAATTTAGAAGGACGAGAGGGGATTTTATTGAAACATATAAGATTATAAAGGGATTGGACACATTAGAGGCAGGAAACATGTTCCCAATGTTGGGGGAGTCCAGAACCAGGGGCCACAGTTTAGGTAGGCCATTTGGAACGGAGATGAAGAAAAACATTTTCAGTCAGAGAGTTGTGAATCTGTGGAATTCTCTGCCTCAGAAGGCAGTGGAGGCCAATTCTCTGGATGCTTTCAAGAGAGAGCTAGAAAGAGCTCCAAAAGATAGCGGAGTCAGAGGGCATGGGGAGAAGGCAGGAACAGGGTACTGATTGTGAAAAATGATCAGCCATGATCACATTGAATGGCGGTGCTGGCTCGAAGGGCCGAATAGCCTACTCCTGCACCTATTGGGCCGAATGGCCTACTCCTGCACCTATTGTCTATTGAATACAATGGTTCTTCACCGAAGAATAATATCTACTCAGGGTTTATAAACCATTATGCTCTTGTTGAGACTTTGTAAGAGAGCAAAATGTATGCAGGTTGATTTTCCACCAGGAAGTCATCACAGCGATATATGAAATCATAAAAACTCAAGTACAAGCTCACACAAGTGTCTGTGCTAATCTCAGCCAATGTCAAAGTCACATTCACTCTCAACCTCTCAACCCTGGAATCATTCAAGTTTGCAGCTGCTGATGGATTCCACAATTTGCTGCTCACTGCTGCTGCAAGATGATTGACACTCTCTACAAAACAAGGAACTGCATATGCATGTTTATAAAAAGAGACATATAGTATTGGACTAAGCAGGTCAAGCCGCATCTCTGCAGAACACATATGGGTGATGTTTCAGGCTGGGACCTTTCTTAAGACTGCTTGTGGAGGGAGGAGGGGAAGAAATCTGGAAGAGAAGGGGAGCAGGACAAAGCCTGGCAAATGATAGGTGGATACAGGTGAAAGCAGTTTTGGAGAAGCAGATGATTGGACAAAAGCCAGAGATGAAAAGACGAAAGGTGTGAGATAAGGATGACAGCGTTGCAAATTGTAATGCCAGAGGAAGGAATGTATAGGAAATGCGGTGGTGGGGTGGGGGGGGGGGGGATGGGTCAGCGTACAGGTAGGGCACAGGCAAAGTAGGGGTGGGGGGTGAGAAAAGAAGGGGGCAGGGTTTGATTAGTTAAACTTGGGAATTCAATGTTCATACTGTTGGGTTGTAAGCTACCTAAGCAAAATATGAGGTGTGATTCCTCTACTATACTTGCTATTGAGGGCGTTCAGCATAGGTTTACTAGGTTAATTCCCGGAATGGCGGGACTGTCCTATGTTAAAAGACTGGAGCGACTAGGCTTGTATACACTGGAATTTAGAAGGATGAGAGGAGATCTTATCGAAACGTATAAGATTATTAAGGGGTTGGACACGCTAGAGGCAGGAAACATGTTCCCAATGTTGGGGGAGTCCAGAACAAGGGGCCACAGTTTAAGAATAAGGGGTAGGCCATTTAGAACTGAGATGAGAAAAAACTTTTTCAGTCAGAGAGTTGTGAATATGTGGAATTCTCTGCCTCAGAAGGCAGTGGAGGCCAATTCTCTGAATGCATTCAAGAGAGAACTGGATAGAGCTCTTAAGGATAGCGGAGTCAGGGGGTATGGGGAGAAGGCAGGAACGGGGTACTGATTGAGAATGATCAGCCATGATCACATTGAATGGTGGTGCTGGCTAGAAGGGCCGAATGGCCTCCTCCTGCACCTATTGTCTATTGTCTATTGTAATTTACATGTGACCTCACTGTGGCAATGGAGGAGGCCCAGGACAGAAAGGCCTCCTAAAATAGTTAGTAACAGGGAGATCTATTAGCCCTTGGCGGAACAGTCGGCAAGTCTCTGTTTGGTCTCACCGATATATAGGGGGGCACATCAGGAATTACTTACAGAAATCACCCTGCCCACCTTTCCACATTGACTCTTGATTGTCATACAATCCTCATCATCGTGTCAGATGCAATCTCTGCTTCTCTCCAGCACGTTGTCTTGTTCCACCACCTTTTCGTTAACATTGTCTTCCTCTCTGCCTTTCTATGAATTTTTCTCATTGAATAGCCTGGCTCCTTTTATCTTCAACTGCTTGTTGAAGGAAATGCTCATGATCGATTTCACCTTACCCCTTTTTTTCTACATAAATTTTACCACTAAATTTATGGTCACCACTCAATGTCACAATCTCCAATACTTTGTTTGTGAACAAACTAGTGGGTAATGACTTTGTGGTGTTCAACATCACCCACAGTTCTTTATCTTTTTTCAAGCTCATTTCCTCTGTGGTAATTTCCAATAGAAAACTCTCTTTTCAATGATTGATAAGACATCTTTAGTGGTATTGCAAACATAAATTTCAGAGCTTTTGCAAATCCAAAAGACTATGAAATATTATGAACGTTTATCGACCTGAAATGTTAGCTCAGTTTCTCTCTCCTTCCAACAATGCTGCCTGACCAGCTGAATATTTCCAACATTCTCTGTTTTTATTGTGACCCTATTGTTCCATTTCCTCCAGTGGTTGGATGAAAGTACATAATTACTTTGCAAAGAGAAAGAAGCTGTTTCAACTCCTGGAGTGTATATAGTCATAGACCAATAGGGAAATACAACATAGAAACAGGTCCTTCAGCCCATTGAGTTTCGGCCAACAATCATCCACAACATTTTACACTAATCACATCCTAACCCAATTTTGTTTCTCTCTATATTCCCATCAACTCCCCTTTTGTTTCTACCACTCATCAACAAATTAGGAGCAATGCACAGCGACCAGTTTAACTGACAAAATGTACATAGGTTGAATGTGGGAGGAAACCAGAGCACTGACAGAAACTCATGCGTTCGCAAGGAGAATGTACAAATTTCATACAAACATTACCAAAGCCATTACAATACTTCGCAATTGAAGATGGATTTGATTAACAGAGGTGGATAGAGGAGTAAATGTTACTTGTGCTTCATGACATTTTTTTTGTGTAGCAGCTTGGTTTACTGGTACTGGATGGATTTAATTCAGATTTTGCATTTGAGTGCACAGTACAATCCTAGTTATGTACAAATGGTACTCTGGGTTATTTCAATTGTCCAGTTAACATATTGATTAAATGTGTAAAAGAAACATCTGCCGCAAATATCATGACAAAAAAATATATATTTTACTCCCATCTATGGTGGGTGCAGGAAGTGGGAAGTCGTGGATACTTCCATTGTCTCTGCGGGCTCTCCCTGTGGGAAGTGCGCCCAACTGTAGCTCCTGACTGACCACTGGGGAACTGGAGCTGTAACTGGGTGGCCTCAGGATCGCCCAGGGGAATAAAGGGCATCATCAATAGGAGTTACAGTGAGTTACAAGCAGAAATATGGGTAACCACCAGGAAAGGAAGTTGGCAGAAAGTGCAGGAATCCCCTGTGGCCATTCCTCTTCAAAAACAAGAATACCCGTTTGGATACCATTGGGGGTATGTGTTCAGAGAAGAACTGCAGCAGTAGTCATGGCTGTGCACCAGACTTAGCTCTGAGGTACAATGGGTGAGGGGAATAATCAGACATGGCTATAGTGATAGGAGACTCTTTAATGAGGGGACTGGCAGGATATTCTATGGCTGCAAACCAGACTCCAGGATGGCGTGTTTTCTCCCTGATGCCAGATTCCAGGATGTCTCGGAGTGGTTGCAGAACATTCTCAAGGGGGAGAGGTCATTGTGCACATTCGTACAAATAACATAGGCATGAGAAGGGAAGAGGTCCTGAAGAGTGAAAGCAGGAAGAAAGGCAATTTCTGTGTAAAAAAACTGGAATGAGAAGCAATCAAAGACATTTTGAAACTATTTGCATCAGCCGACATGTCAGTACCTTACAGTATTGAGCAAAGTTTGAGGAGGATTTGATGCAATCACTGGAGTAGATTTCATTATTCTGATACAATATTCTAATAAGGTTTCATTGTTATGAAGCATGTTGGCATCATGGGGAGCTGTGGAGATAGCAATATAACACTCACCTCAGGAACAAAAAGTAGACAAATTACCTCTTACCTTTCTGCTTTGTTCGTGCAGTTAGCAGGAGGAGGATACATCTCCACAAACCTTATAATGTCATATTGATTCCCAACATACTGAGTTAGATGAAATTTTAAAAGGGTATTCAATGATAAATTCTCATCCGACAGTTATATCACAGAATTCCATTTCAGATAGCATTATATCTGTGCGGCTTTCAGGGAAAAATGAATAAAATTGATCCAAAGCTTGTCAAGTGTCAAGTTAAATAGGTGACATCTTGATTTCAGTGAAGGCAGAGCAGAGAAAATTAAGAAGTTGGAATCTGATGATTCTGAGAAGCAGGAGTATTATTGAGGAAGGACAAATGTGTTCTTGCTATCTCAAAATGTGTCTCCCTAAGATGCTGAAGGTCTACCATCCAGTGGAGGACAAGGAAAAAGCAGTGTTTGATCCACAACACCTGGTAAACTTGTGAGAGTTGAAGTCATACTTGGCATTTTTAAAGAACACTATACAGTCCCTGTCACCTTTAACCAAAGTGTTGGGGCACTATTACAAGTTGCTGAATTTTCAGTCAATGGAACAAAAATAAACCAAAAAGCTACAGTCAGAGGGTTAAAATAGTAACTTTTTCATTGTAGTCCAATTAACTTCCCATTACTGCTCTGCATTTCACCATCTTAGGCCTTGATTCAGATTTGCCACACTATGGGGGGAAAGACTGGATGGCTTTGCATCATTGCTTTTCCATAGCAACAGTACAATACTCACTTCTGGACAAGCAATGTTTAGCTACTTTCTACAGAATGATAAAGTTCCACATATATTTATGCAACATTAAGGCTTTGATGGATTATGATTTATTGAAGGGCATTTTTAGTGAATACCAGAAGTTATCAATCAGAATGCAAACAGATATTAACACTTTAAACATAATGACCATGTACTGGAGTACAAAATTGGATAGTACCATCAGAATAAGTATCACTGGCAATTGGCTGCCAGTTGGTGCATCTCCGTGGAAGATACCAACACTTGGTGAGGATAGATCACTGTTGAATTGCTCCTCAGTCATAGCACAACTGCTTACAGCTTCGATGATCCTGCCCTCCTCCAAGCGTACAAGAGAGTCCAACATGAAGGGAAAGGAATATGTGAAGTTGAGACATGGTTACCCTGTTACAGAAAAAAATCAGGAAGTAAGAATTCGCAACAGTGTGATTCAGCAAGGATTCCAAGTTGTTCTATCACAAGGAAAAATAGCTATTCTGGGAAGTTGCACGAAGGACACAAATGTGTATCTCATAACAAGCAACTTGTCAGAGGTTTTTCTGGTTGCTGAGAATAAGTTAACATTTGAAGAATCCTGTAACTCAGGTCAAGAATATTTAGCACGCATGGAATTGCTTCTATTGTCTATTACATGTACTTCTGGAATATGATCCATAGTAAAGATCATCTTCAACCCTGAAACAATTGATAGAGATGTAATGATATCCATTAGAACAGGCATATACTGTACTTCCATAATTAATTGATCACAAAATACAGATTGATTTTGTGATCAATTAATTATGGAAGTACAGTATATGCCTGTTCTAATGGATATCATTACATCTCTATCAATTGTTTCAGGGTTGAAGATGATCTTTACTATAGATCATATTCCAGACGTACATGTAATAGACAATAGAAGCAATTCCATGCGTGCTAAATTTTGCTAATTCCTTCAGAAGAAATAGAGTTTCAAATTTGCAATGAACTCCATACACCCTAAGTTCAAATAGTTTGACAAAAAGATCAGTTCAGACTGCAAAATGTGAACTGAGTAAGATGAAAGGAGATAAAATTGAAAACAAATTGTATATTTAAAATCTTGCTAGCAAAATATAACACATAGTACGACAGGACAGATAATTACAGAATTGCTGATGGAGAAATGAATCATAGTACATTAAATCTGGTGTAGTTAGAGGTACGGGGGATTTTATTTTTAAATGTCATCACCATTTCAAAGTAGATGAGGATATGCCTGTGTAATTAATGTAGTGAAGGAGGACACACCTCAAACACAATGTGGTATCATTGACTATGATGTTGCTGTTCCAACTGAACTACACCATTCACAATGAGTGAGGAAGCTCCCAGATGGATTGATTTTGTAAATGTTCGTTATGTGGTAAATGTTCGTTATATGCTAATAGAATTGGTGTCACATTAATTTGACTGTGTTCCTCTGTGCACATTTTCATCCAAAATATGGATGGTTCATCCTGCAGATAAATTCACTAGTGACCATTGTTCAATCTTTTCAGTGGTGGAATAATAATTTTGGGGTGGCACAGTGGTGCATCTGACAGCACCAAAGACCCGGGTTCGATCCTGATTGGTTTCTGTCTGTATGGAGTTTGTACATTCTCCCTGTGACCCTATGTGTTGTTTTTAGGTACACCAGTTTCCTCCCACACTTCAAAAACGTATAGGTTTGCAGGTTAATTTACTTTGGTAAAACTGTATATTGTCCCTAGAGTGTAGGATAGTGCTAGAGTACAGGGTTATCGCTGGTCAGCACGGATTCGGTGGGCCGAAGGGCCTGTTTCTGCACTGTATCTCTAAGTCTATACTGAAGATAATACAAGCAAAATTGTTAAACCCAGGGAAAACAGCACTTTAACTGTAATTGAGTATACTGTAATTTACTTAATGCTGACATGTACTGAACATGTACTGAGTAGGGCTTTAAGTGCATATTAGATATACAGTATATTTGCATATGCGCTAAACCTTAATTTCAACTTTATTTAGGAAGTTTGATTACTACAGACATTGGAAAGTTGGGTGCACATCCAAATATTATTGCAGCTTAATTTGAATATTGCAATAAATTTGCCATCTATTTCAGGCAAAGGATTCCGCCTTGATTGAGTTCAATGCCAGAAAATGTACACTGCAAAATTAGGAAGAATTCAATATGATTGTTCTTAAAAACATTTTTCAATCAAGATACCCAATTTATACTTGAAATCCAGGAGTTAACAACTGAAAATTTTAACCACAGGATTTTCTTCATAGAACATTTTATGACATTTTGTTAATATTTCTACTTTGGTGGCTTGTTTCTACAGCCAATAGAAAAGTGTTGAAAAACAAGCAATGACGAGCATAAGATTTACATACCATGAGTTGGATAAAAGAAAATAAAAAAATATTGAAGGAACAAAATCTGGTCACTCTTCTTGAAAAATACAATACAATACAATACAATATCCTTTATTGTCATTGTACAAGTACAACGAGATTTTGATTGTCGCTTCCATATCAATGCTATCAAGTCAAATATTTAAAGAAATCAAGGCGAACATGTAAACAACAAGAAGGTGGGGGGGGGGAAGAAAAAGGGGGAACGAGGTAAAATGCAAAAAAAAAAGGATCATGCAGGGGTCAGTTGTGCCAGATGACCCTGGGGGCAGAGACAGATTATTTATGTAATTAATTCCATCAGTTATTTAAACCATTCAGATATATAAATGCTTCTCAACCAAGATATGATGAGCAGTTTTTGTAATTGCCTTTGTCTATATTAGAAAGATATAATGCTCCATTTCACTCTGACAGACATCGCAGTGCTACTTGTATTCCACAGGTGCAGTCTTGCTGTGAGTTTAATATTAGCAAGGATGCAAAACTAAAACATTAGTGCCTGTTGTTTGGGTGCCATTGAAAGATTGAAATGCCAGCTAATATGTCCACACACACTTGCCATAAATTGCATCATATGTCATGTTGCTGAAGGTGTTACCATGCACAACATCAGTTTAATGATAGTGCTGTCATTTTGCATCACAACATTCCAGCTAATGCTATCTCTATGTCCTGCCTGAGTGATCATGCATTAAACAGTTGGCGAGGACCAGTGGCGATGAAAGGTATCATCAATCATCTACTTGTAGATTAGTTATGCAATGATTTCTTCTGGATATTGATTTGGTACCACAAGTTCTTGGTAATTTCTCGATTGTTTCAAGTTGCAGAACTGTACAGGGAGGGGAGCACAGATGTTGAAGGACTTTTGGTTGCCTTTAAGGTTCTTTGCAAGCAATTTGTTCTAAAATTGAGTTTGCGTGGTAGAAGGAGAAGAAGGGCTAAAAGTTGTACAAGCTACTGAAAAGGAGAGGGATGAAGACAATATGGAGTAATATGGATCATCAGGAAGCCACATGTGCCGAGGATGTGAAGTACAAGGTGTGAAAACTGTGAGTGAGGTCTGTGTAGGAGATCAGTCACTGACAGCAGTCATAGTTGTGAACACAGTGAGGTCATGGTGGGTTTCAACTAACCATCAAGGAGCCCATGACAATGAACTCTTTGAATTTCAGGATTTTTCTTGGATGAAGTTCAGGATAAGTGCCGAATCTCACTGATCGTCAAGTGAGGTAATTGATACCGTTGATTCCAGGGGACCTGACCATATTTCATCCTCCTGTGATGGAAGAATACAGGCAGAAAGAATATAAAATATTTCTACAGTTACAGGTTTCTCTATAGTGCAAGATCCAAATGACGTACTTAGCTTTGTAGGCAGTAAGCATCAAATCTACTATGCTCTTGAACATAAAGAGGTTTAATTCTCTCAAAAGACACCTGTTCAATTACCTTAGTTGCAGCCATATATCAGGACATTACTACAGATAAGGATGGGCATACTTCCTTACCCCCCAGGCTATGAAACTCTATACTGACAAAATAAATTATGGAATGTCCTTAACATCAACTGAATGCCCCGAAAAAGTACTTTTAGAAGTGTCATTCATGTTCTGATGTTGTTAAATTTGCACATACCAGGCATACAAAGAAATGGCAAATGACTAGATAATTTGTTATACTAATGTTGGCCAGGGCTCTGAAAAAGCCCGCTACCCCTCGGTTAAATAATGCCAGTGTGATCTGCCACGTCCAGCAGAGAAGGCAAACTGCGAGACCTGCCATTCCCTAAATAATGCATTTGAAATACTTTTGAAGTCACAACCTTCTGAGGCGCAGCTGTGATGCTGAGCCTCTGCAAGGTCTGACTTGAATACTCTAAGAGTCGGCCATGAAGCTATCTGCTGCATTTCAGCATTTAGTGTATTTGGTATTACAATGTGCATATATTTTCCTTCACTTTAAATTGTTTGGAAAATTACTTCTTTTTGCGCGCATTATTATCAGAATTTTGCAGAAGCAGGAGATGAAAGCTATTTTTTTATTGTGATCAATGGAGTAGTAACTCCTGTGCACAAAGAAAGTTCACTGCCCTCATCAAGAAGAGTTAGGGCAACATAAATCCTCGGTATCCATCAGCTCATTTTAATATAATGATCTACACTGGCAAAACATGTACTTCAGTAATGAAGTGACCATTTCCATAAATATCCTTTATAAAGCCTTTGCACCAAGCATCCTCATAAGCCAATCCTCACTCCGCACAAGCACATATATTTTTTTGACATTGCCTGCACTAAAGCTGAAATGCAATATTATATTGCTGGGTTTACACATCAGAGATGTAAATAAATATGAATTATAATTATCATTTGCTAAATGTCAGTAGCATTTATATTTTGAGTAAGCCAATGAAATCAAAACATTTTTACTTGGAGCTGACCCATTAGTTTCCATTATACTCAGAAATAAGAGTCACGTAAAGGTTCCATTTGAATTTCATGGGAAGCGTTACAAATGTCTATTAATATCAATAGCAGAATGAAAGTGCACATTTGTAAATGCATCAATTGCTCTTTGGCATGCAGTGGGATATGGGAACAGAATGAAGCAGTGACATTATCAGAGAAGAAGGAAAGTTAGTGTTAATGCAACCTCTCTCCTTTGTAGTTAAAATATTGAATATAACCACTGGATGTAATGGAAAACAACTGGCAAGAGACATTTCTTAGCAGCTAAATGAAATGATGAACGATTAACACTGAAAGTGCCAGATGAAGACTGGCTGAAGGATGATTACATGGACCATAAACAGTAAAAAAATCTCTAACCTCCAATCAAATTGTAATAACAACACAAGGTAAAATTACTTCAACATAAAAACAGAAGGGCTGGTCAAGTGTCAAGTCAAGTAGCATCTGTGGAAAAGGGACACCAGTTCATGTTTCAGGGATTTTTCAGACAAAGGATCTTCAACCAGAAATGTGTCTGGTTTCTCTCTCCAAGAATGCTACTTGACTGGGTGAGTTCTTGCAGCTTTTTTTTGCGCTTCTGATTCTAGCATCTACAGTTTTATTTGTTTTCAGATTACTTTCAATTCAGATTCCTACGTGCACAACCCCATCTGTCCTTGTGGTTTCCTCACTGCACCACTTATGCTTTGGGGCTACGAGAGATAAATCCATTCAGAGTCTGCATACTGCAGCTGTCCTACAAGTGTGGTGTCTGCACTGTGATCAAGCCACATTCCCTACTTCAAAACAGAGATATTTACAGCAGCTCAAAAAGTTTTCAATATTATTTAAAAATTTAAAAACAAATTAAAAAGTCATATATTTTACTGAGTGATATCTTACAATACTCAAAGAGAATTAAGAGCAGAATGATAAATGTTAAATTAAAAGAACACATCAGTTACCTTGTGACTTTTGACATTTGAAAGAAGGTCCCTTAAACCACTGACATTTATGGTCAAAGTGAAAAGCCCCCTCCCTCGGATGCCGCCCTGATCTCCATCACTAGAACACGGGCCAGGAGAGGCTAATCCTCAGCATCAATAGACAATAGACAATAGGTGCAGGAGTAGGCCATTCGGCCCTTCGAGCCAGCACCGCAATTCAATATGATGGCTGATCATTCACAATCAGTACCCCGTTCCTGCCTTCTCCCCGTACCCCCTGACTCTGCTATCATTCAGAGCTCTATCTAGCTCTCTCTTGAAAGCATCCAGAGAATTGGCCTCCACTGCCTTCTGAGGCAGAGAATTTCACAGATTTACAACTCTGGTAACTACAATCATTGGTAACTGCTGGGACCAATTAGATCAGATTGGCCCACTTGAACCTCGGCAGCCTACTCCTTATAATTATTGCTGGAGGAGGAATGGGAATGAGAATGGGATTGGGAATGGGAATGGGAATGGGAATGGGAATGGGAATGGGAATGGGAATGGGAATGGGAATGGGAATGAGAATGAGAATGAGGATGGGGACGGGAACGGGAACGGGAACGTGAACGGGAACGGGAACGGGAACGGGAACGGGACCGGGACCGGGAATGGGAGTGTCAATGTCGATGTTGATGTTGATGTTGATGTCGATGTCGATGTTGCATCCCTGCAAGTTATGTTACCCGTCGCAGGTTTGAAGAAATCTGAGCCACTGGGACAAACCAGAGGCCACCAATGCCACCATGTGGTCAAGACCGGGCTGCTGGGAAGAAGTGCTAGACAGCCAGCTCCCCTACTGAGGCTAAGACTGAGTGGCTGAAGCAAACCTGAGAAGCCCATGCCTCTGCCTGACCACAGACAACGAGGGACTGTGCCCACACACAGAGGCAAAGATTGAGCTGCCAGGATAAGTCTGAGACAGCCAGTGTCGTCTCGTCAAGGCCAAAACTTAGCTGCCAGGATAAGCCTGAGACCGCCAGCCCCTCCTCTCGAGGCAAAGGTGAACTGCATGGAGAAGCCTGAGATTGCCACGCTTCCTCCTTTGAGACCAGGACTGAGTTGCTGGGACAACTTCAAGATCACCAGCTTCATCTTATATGCGCTCTGACAATGCGGGACAGTGCCCAGACTTTCTTGTCACTGTAAAAAAAACATATATTTTGAGTTCACCCTACTGCATGTGTCGGTTGGGTCACTCCCATACCAGGTGTCATGCCTGATGCCACAGGGATTTAGGTAGTGGGGTTTATGGGATAATTTCAGATCTCGCTTCATGTCTGCTAATAGCTATGCTCTCAATGATGGCACAATTAAATTTGGGGGTGATCAGAAGAGTTAACTGGAGATCACAGATAATTCAGACAGACAATAGACAGTAGACAATAGGTGCAGGAGGAGGCCATTTGGCCCTTTGAGCCAGCACCGCCATTCAATGTGATCATGGCTGATCATTCTCAATCAGTACCCCGTTCCTACCTTCTCCCCATACCCCCTGACTCTGCTATCCTTAAGAGCTCTATCTAGCTCTTTCTTGAATGCATTCAGAGAATTGGCCTCCACTGCCTTCTGAGGCAGAGAATTTCACAGATTCACAACTCTCTGACTGAAAAGTTTTTCCTCATCTCAATTCTAAATGGCCTACCCCTTATTCTTAAACTGTGGCCCCTTGTTCTGGGCTCCCCCAACATTGGGAACATGTTTACTGCCTCTAACGTGTCCAACCCCTTAATAATCTTATACGTTTCGATAAAATCTTCTCTCATCCTTCTAAATTCCAGTGTATACAAACCTAGTCGCTCCAGTCTTTCAACATATGAGAGTCCCGCCATTCCGGGAATTAACCTAGTAAACGTACGCTGCACACCCTCAATAGCAAGAATATCCTTCCTCAAATTTGGAGACCAAAACTGCACAGATGTCAGACTAACTGGTCTATAATTTCCCGTTTTCTCTCGCCCTCCTTTCTTAAAAAGTGGGATAACATTAGCTTGTAATTAAACTGATCAGGAAATGCTTATTTATATCAGGAATTTACGCAAAATGCTGGAGTAACTTAGCAGTGAGACTAACCCACTGAGCAACTCCAGCATTTTCTGTCTATCTCAATCAAATGTTGAGTTGAAGGATGTCATGGAGGTGAGCAGGAGCAATACAAAGGAGTATTTGAAAACCAGATGAAACATAAGATTTAATCAAGTATCAATACTTATCAGCAAATACTGGGTGAATAAGATTGATATGGAGCTCCTCTCTGTATCATCAGAGGCCAAGGGGGGATCTGATAGAAGTACATAAAATTATGCAGGGCAGAGATATGGTAGATGATCAGTACCTTTTTCCCATGTATAAATCTCAAAGACTGAAGGGCACAGTTTTAAGGAGATGATCAATGTTTAAGGGGGAAATGTGGGGCAAGCGTTTTTACACAGAAAATAATGGGTGCCTGGCACGTGCTGCTAGGGATGGTAGTGAAGGCAGATATGATTGTGGCTTTTAAGAGGCTTTTGGATAGGTACATGTACATACAAGTAATGGAGGGATATGGATCATGTATAATCAGAGTAGATTAATTTATCTTGGCATCATGTTCTGCATGGTCATTGTGGTTCAAAGGGCCTGTTCCTGTGCTGTACTGTTCTAAAGCTGGGTGGCAGTGTGAACTGTGAGGAAGATGCTATGAGGTTGCAGGGTGACTTGGACAGGTTGTGTGAGTGGGCGGATGCATGGCAGATGCAGTTTAATGTGGATAAATGTGAGGTTATCCACTTTGGTGGTAAGATGAGGAAGGCACATTATTATCTGAATGGTGTCAAGTTAGGAAAAGGGGAAGTACAACGAGATCTGGGCGTCCTAGTGCATCAGTCACTGAAAGGAAGCATGCATGTACAGCAGGCAGTGAAGAAAGCCAATGGAATGTTGGCCTTCATAACAAGGGGAATTGAGTATACGAGCAAAGAGGTCCTTCTGCAGTTGTACAGGGCTCTAGTGAGACCAGTACAAACAGGACGGTCTGCACCTGAGCTGGAATGGAACCAATGTCCTAGGGGGAGTGTTTGCTAGTGCTGTCGGGGAGGATTTAAACTAATGTGGCAGGGGGATGCGAGCTGGAGCAGAGAGACAGAGGGGTGTAAAATGAGGGTAGAAGCAACAGGTAGCAAGGTGAAAAGTAAAAGTGGCAGGCAGACAAATCCAGGGCAAAAATCAAAAAGGGCCACTTTTCAACATAATCGTACAAGGGGTAAGAGAGTTGTAAAAACAAGCCTGAAGGCTTTGTGTCTCAATGCAAGGAGTATACGTAATAAGGTGGATGAATTAAATGTGGAGATAGTTATTAATGATTATGATATAGTTGGGATTATGGAGACATGGCTCCAGGGTGACCAAGGCTGGGAGCTCAACATCCAGGGATATTCTATATTCAGGCGGGATAGACAGAAAGGAAAAGGAGGTGGGGTGGCGTTACTGGTTAGAGAGGATATTAAAGCAGTGGAAAGGAAGGACAGTAGCTTGGAGGAAGTGGAATCGATATGGGTAGAGCTACGAAACACTAAGGGGCAGAAAACGCTAGTGGGAGTTGTGTACAGGCCACCTAACAGCAGTAGGGAGGTTGGGGATGGCATCAAGCAGGAAATTAGAAATGCATGCACGAAAGGCGCAGCAGTTATAATGGGTGACTTCAATCTACATATAGATTGGGTGAACCAAACTGGCAGGGGTGCTGAGGAAGAGGATTTCTTGGAATGTTTGAGAGATGGTTTTCTAAACCAACATGTCGAGGAACCAACGAGAGAACAGGCCATTCTAGACTGGGTATTGAGTAATGAGGAAGGGTTAGTTCGCAGTCTTGTTGTGCGAGGCCCCTTGGGCAAGAGTGATCATAATATGGTAGAGTTCTTCAATAGGATGGAGAGTGACAAAGTCGATACAGAAACAAGTGTTCTGAACTTAAAGAAAGGTAACTTTGAGGGTATGAGGCGTGAATTGTCCAAGATAGACTGGCGATTGATGCTGAAGGGGTTGACGGTGGACTTGCAATGGAAGGCATTTAAAGGTCGCATGGATGAACTACAACAAGTGTTCATCCCAGTTTGGCAAAAGAACAAACCAGGAAAGGTAGTGCATCCGTGGCTAACAAGGGAAATCAAGGATAGTATTAAAACAAAAGATGAAGCATACAGATTAGCCAGAAAAAGTAGCATACCAGAGGACTGGGAGAAATTCAGAGTCCAGCAGAGGAGGACAAAGGGCTTAATTAGGAAAGGGAAAATAGATTATGAGGGGAAAACTGGCAAGGAACATAAAAACAGACTGCAAAAGCTTTTATAGATATGTCAAGAGAAAAAGATTAGTTAAGGCAAATGTAGGTCCCTTGCAGTCGGAAACAGGTGAATTGATCATAGGGAACAAGGAGATGGCAGACCAATTGAACAAATACTTTGGTTCTGTCTTCACTAAGGAAGACATAAACCGTCTGCCGGAAATAGCGGGGGACCGGGGGTCTAAAGAGATGGAGGAACTGAGGGAAATCCAGGTTAGTCGGGAAGTGGTGTTAGGTAAATTAAATGGATTAAAGGCAGATAAATCCCCAGGGCCAGATAGGCTGCATCCCAGAGTGCTTAAGGAAGTAGCCTCAGAAATAGTGGATGCATTAGTGA
Organism: Rhinoraja longicauda; assembly: GCF_053455715.1. Classification (NCBI taxonomy): domain Eukaryota; kingdom Metazoa; phylum Chordata; class Chondrichthyes; order Rajiformes; family Arhynchobatidae; genus Rhinoraja; species Rhinoraja longicauda. Next base: position 31,685,642 of record NC_135959.1, on the reverse strand, counting down.
TAATTTTTCAAAACTCTTTAGATTCTGGAGTAGTTCCTGAGGACTGGAGGGTAGCTAATGTAATCCCACTTTTTAAAAAGGGAGGGAGAGAGAAAACGGGGAATTATAGACCAGTTAGCCTAACATCGGTAGTGGGGAAAATGCTAGAGTCAGTTATTAAATATGTGATAGCATTACATTTGGAAAGTGGTGAAATCATCGGACAAAGTCAGCATGGATTTACCAAAGGCAAATCATGTCTGACGAATCTTATAGAATTTTTCGAGGATGTAACTAGTAGAGTGGATAAGGGAGAACCAGTCGATGTGTTATATCTGGACTTTCAGAAGGCCTTCGACAAGGTCCCACATAGGAGATTGGTGAACAAACTTAAAGCACACAGTATTGAGGGTTCAGTGTTGAGGTGGATAGAAAATTGGTTGGCGGACAGGAAGCAAAGAGTAGGAATAAACGGGTCGTTTTCGGAATTGCAGGCAGTGACTAGTGGGGTACCGCAAGGCTCAGTGCTGGGACCCCAGTTATTTACAGTGTATATTCATGATTTGGACGAGGGAATTGAATGCAACATCTCTAAGTTTGCGGATGACACGAAGCTGGGTGGCAGTGTTAGCTGCGAGGAGGATGCTAGGAGGCTGCAGAGTGACTTGGATAAATTAGGCGAGTGGGCAAATGCATGGCAGATGCAATATAATGTGGATAAATGTGAGGTTATCCACTTTGGCGGCAAGAACAGGAAAGCAGAGTATTACCTGAATGGTGACCGATTGGGAGAAGGGGAGATGCAACGTGACCTGGGTGTCATGGTGCACCAGTCATTGAAAGCAAGCATGCAGGTGCAGCAGGCAGTGAAGAAAGCGAATGGTATGTTGGCATTCATAGCAAGAGGATTTGAGTTTAGGAGCAGGGAGGTTCTGCTGCAGTTGTACAGGGCCTTGGTGAGACCGCACCTGGAGTATTGTGTGCAGTTTTGGTCTCCTAATCTGAGGAAAGACGTTCTTGCCTTAGAGAGAGTACAGAGAAGGTTCACCAGATTGATCCCTGGGATGGCGGGACTTACATATGAGGAAAGACTAGATAGACTGAGCTTGTACTCGCTGGAATTTAGAAGACTGAGGGGGGATCTTATAGAAACATATAAAATTCTTAAGGGGTTGGAGAGGCTAGATGCGGGAAGATTGTTCCCAATGTTGGGGGAGTCCAGAACCAGGGGTCACAGCTTAAGGATAAGGGGGAAGTCTTTTAGGACCGAGATGAGAAAACATTTCTTCACACAGAGAGTGGTGAGTCTGTGGAATTCTCTGCCACAGAAGGTAGTTGAGGCCAGTTCATTGGCTATATTTAAGAGGGAGTTAGATGTGGCCCTTTTTGCTAAAGGGATCAGGGGGTATGGAGAGAAGGCAGGTACAGGCTACTGAGCTGAATGATCAGCCATGATCATATTGAATGGCGGTGCAGGCTCGAAGGGCCGAATGGCCTACTCCTGCACCTATTTTCTATGTTTCTATGTTTCTATATTGTGGTCTGTTTTGGTCTCCAAACTTGAGGATGGACATTCTTGTTATTGAAGGAGTGCAGCGTAGGTTCATGAGGTTAATTCCCAGAATGGCGGGACTGTCGTACATTGAAAGACTGGAGCGACTGGGCTTGTATACTCTGGAATTTAGAAGGATGAGAGGTGATTTTATTGAAACATAAAAGATTATTAAGGGATTGGACATGCTAGAGGCAGGAAACATGTTCCCGATGTTGGCAGAGTCCCGAACCAGGGGCAACAGTTTAAGAATAAGGGGTAGGCCATTTAGAATGGAAATGAGGAAGAACTTTTTCACTCAGAGAGTTGTGAAGCTGTGGAATTCTCTGACTCAGAAGTGGGGGCCAATTCTCTGGATGCTTTTAAGAGAGAGTTAGATAGAGCTCTTAATGATAGCGGAGTCAGGGGATACGGGGAGAAGGCTGGAACAGGGTACTGATTGTGCATGAATAGCCATTTTCACGGTGAATGGCAGTGCTGGCTCGAAGGGCCAAATGGCCTACTCCTGCATCTATTGTCTATTGTCTATTGTCTATTGACTTCGGACTGTAGTCAGTAGGTGGAAATATATGGATTGAGACAAGAATTAATTCAACCATAGATGGATGTCTCAAATTATGAAGTTATAAATAGGTACTATTATAGAGTAATCGAGTCATACAGCACTGAAATAGATCCTTTAACACAATGCACCCATGATGACCATATGCCCTCTCTAAGCTAGTCCCATTTGCCTACATTTGAACCATATTTCTCTCAACCTTTCCTATTCATGCATCTGTCCAATGTCTTTTAAATGTTGTTATCATACCTCCCTCAACTTCTTCCTCTGGCAGTTTGTTCCCGTAAATGAACCACTAGGAATATGTGTTGCTCACATAATCCATTTTTAAATATAGTCATATTCTAAAGTGAATGAAGCTGGCTATTTTGGCACTGAAGAAACCTTTTAAAAAGCTACCTTTGTTCAATTAAATTACCTTTCAGTCTTCCAAGTTCCAACTTAGAAGTTCCATTCTTTCTGTAGCTTGTCATTTTGTTGAAATAATTTGGACCTGGTGCTGCATGGTCTGAGAGGATTCCTCTGGGAACTGACAATATTTAAAAGAAGATATGAGAGGGCAGGGGGAGTGAGACATGGCATTGGCAGCAGTCACTTATTTAATAATGAAGCTGGACATTTTGAAGATTTATATCAAAAAACAACTTGAGTTTGGAAACTAAATCTTCTTTCCTGGAGCCTGCTCCCTGGTTCCTGATCCAGTTTCTATTGATAGACACAAAATGCTGCAGTAACTCAGCGGGGCAGGCAGCAATCTCTGGAGAGAAGGTGAAGGGAAAATGAAACATAGCAGAAACAGAAACGAACATATTTGGCATTTTATATTGTGACTTGTGACTTGGCTTCAGTCTGAAAAAGGGTCTCGACCCGAAACGTCACCCATTCCTTCTCTCCAGAGATGCTGCCTGTCCCGCTGAGTTACTCCAGCATTTTGTGTCTATCTTCAGTTTAAACCAGCATTTGTAGTTCCTTCCTACCAGTCTCTATGGATCTGGTTATGTTAATTTGATGGAAATAGACATCTTTGCTGTCAGCCAAACGTACGGATTGTCAGTTATCCTCTCTCCAGCATGTACAATAAAATATTGAAGATGAAGGGAGAATGAAACACAGGCAGAAACCTATTGTGACCTGTAACTTGGCTTCTTTTGAGAACACATTTTGTGGCCTCTACTCAACTGATTGTGGAGAGGAAAAGAAGTGCAGAAAGTATGTGTGATGCAGGGGTGGGAAGTAATGCAAAAGGAGAGAAGAATGATGATTTGAAGTCAACCCCACCACTTTAAAACGGTAAAATGCCCATATGGACAAACTATCAGCAGCATGAAGGAGCCTTAAGGGCCTGTCCCACTCTAGGCGATTTTAAGGCGACTGCCGGCGACTGTCAAAGTCGTAGCAGATCGCCAAACTTTTCTTTTACCCGATGACAATGACCACGACAATGACGATCGAGATTACAGCGTCTTCGGAAACATTGCGAAATTCCCATGCTGTCAATGCTTCTCCGGTGTCCTAATTTTCGCAGAAATCACTGACAAGTCGTTAAGTACTTGAGAGTTTTGAACTATAACATCTTGTATGGGTTACTTAAAAACCAAGCATCACTGTAACAAGGTGTAAACTGGATTTACTAATAGCTGTATTAAAAAAAATTTTTTTTAATGTGGTTAAGTGGATTTTTGACAAAGGTGTGTGGGCATTCTTTGAAAATGTAAGGGGGATGCATCTCTGGTTTTTGGGTTGCATATCTGGGTTGGGAGCCCACTTTAAATGTCATGGCTGATTGCCATAAACATCGCGAAATTCCCACGCTTACATGACCGTCAAACTGTTGCCTCCAATCTACCTGTCAAATGTCCTGACGGTAAATAAATTGGTTAAACACAAGCATTTTATGGTATTTTGAAATGACTTTACTTATTTTAATATAATATGCTTCTAAATGCATCTAAGAGAACCTAGCAAACCTGGGGACAGCAGGCGACAGCGCCCGCAATAAGCAACGATACCTGGCGACAAGCCAGCTGTCGCCGAGAAATTTCACTCTGGATAATTTCTCAGCGACGCGCTGAGATCCGCTACGATTCTTGGAAGACTCCTCACGATCATGCCCGCGACACCCGGCGAACTGTCGGCGACAGCTTAGTCGCCGGCAATCGCCTTAAAATCGCCTAAAGTGGGACAGGCCCTTTGCCTTCTTGATCAATGGGATCCAAATGTATCTATAGATTAGTTGTTGATTGCATTTTATTAGCCATTGCAGTGATTTTATAAATCTTTGTCACTTATTCTTTAAAGTTGCCATGAACTATATAGTATGACATGTGATCATTGATATTTTCCCAATTTCAAGGCTTTTGCACCAGTAGGTTGTAGATTTGAATACAACATAATTTCATCTTCTGTGTAGAACTGCAGATGCTGGTTTGTCAGTCTGGGGAGGGGTCTCGACCTGAAGCATTGCCCATTCCTTCACTCCAGAGAAGCTGCCTGTCCCGCTGAGTTGCTCCAGCATTTTGTGTCTACCATCATTTCATCTTCTTTCAGTGTATCATGAATGGAAGAATATACAAATGCCATGGAGAGCAGAAGAAGCTGGTTGAAGGAGGGATCTTAACAGAAACCACGTATTCAGAGTGCAATTCTCCGCCAAGAGATAATGACTGTCATGTCTGCAGTTTAGAAAAAAAAATCTTCATTGAAATCTGCCATCAACTCCAGTCATACCTTAAATCTCAGAGCATAGAGAGAATCACATTGCTAGCTAGCTAGCTACCCACCAGGGGAATATCTCTAATCATCCTGGGAACCTATTCATGTTTAGTGTGAAATAAGACAAAAATGGGCAAGTTCACAGTCAGATCAGTGGTAATATTTCACTGCTATTTACAATTAAACCTAATGGGAATGAAATTCTGGCTGCACATGCTGGAATAAAATTGTAGTTTAATATAGGAGGAACTGTCAGCATTCATTTGGAGTATTCAGTAAAACTGGCAGGCACTTCAAGCAACTGCACATTTGCAGCTAACTGGAGGAGTCCAGCAGTTTCTGACAGTGATACCCCACCGATGGGCCTTTTCAACTGTAATCAGTCCAAATTCATTAACGTGTCAATATGTTATGCACTCTTTTCACAGTATCAAACATGCAAATCTTTAAGCACTGATGGGGGTGATTCTGGGTGCTCAACAGAGTTCAAATCTTAAGTAACATTTAACACCCTCTCTGGTTCCAAAAGGAAGAAGTCATCCGCTCTGTTCAATACTAAAATGACCATATTTCTTTCGGTTTCTTTTCATGAAAATTCACCTTTTATGTTTATCCCTTGCAGATATTCAAATCCTTATTCAAAATGATAAAGAAGTAAATTGATTTTCTTGGTTTTTACTTTCTGATTTATGCTTCTTATGTCCATCTCATTAGAAAATCCACTCCCTATGAGATAATGTCGCTGGATATTTGAGATCCCACACGTATCAAGCCAGTTTGAAAGTCTTTTTCAAAGAAGTGTCCTGACCAGAAACATCACCTATCCATGTTCTCCAGGGATGCTGAGTTACTCCAGTATTTTGTGTCTTTCGTTTTTGCAAACCAGCATCTAGAGTTCTTTGTTTCTACAGTTTGAAAGTCGCATCAGAATAGAGGAAATCAATATTTTGGAGATTGTATGATATTTGTAGGTCCTTTCTTCATGATTTGCAGAGAGCAGCATCTCTTCATTGCTAATTAAAATTCCAGGCTAAAATTGTAACCAACCACATAGAGGCTGGGAATAAACTGTGACTTACTCAATATAGGAAGAGCTATCCAAAGGGTTTTCAAATGGTTCTCTTGAAAGAAGGAGAACAAATTAAAAAAAATATTTAAATATGTTACATCTATTGCATAAAATTACATGAGGCATTTAACACTTTGTATGTCATACTAATCTTTGAAATCCACATACTCCTTCTCACTGTGTACTGACAATCGCATTGGACCAGTGTGTGTGTGTGTGTGTGTGTGTGTGTGTGTGTGTGTGTGTGTGTGTGTGTGTGTGTGTGTGTGTGTGTGTGTGTGTGTGTGTGTGTGTGTGTGTGTGTGTGTGTGTGTGTGTGTGTGTGTACTGCTTTTCTGATTAGCATTTACAATGCATATCTATTTTGATAATGACAGGTTTCACAGAATCAGACTGAAGTACTATGAGACTAACTGTTTTGTTTTATTATAGTAAAAAGACAGTTTATCTGACAGCACAAATTGTGCTGCTTGAAGCTATAGATATTATCAACCAATGCAAAAGATTTCTGGGAGGCTTCATTGATTAACTCCAAATGTAGATCCTGGTCCTTGATTAACATTCAACAATTCATTGCACTGCGGGAATCAGGTTGAACTGGTGCTTCCTGCTGATTTCTGTGATTGTTGCTCGCAGCCTGTGCAATCTGCATCATCAGGGTGCTTAATATTAATGGTGGGTAGCGCTGCTTAAAGACAGATTCATGGAAGCACCCAGCAGAAATGCCAGAAGCTTGGCAATCCAAGTGGTGAGTTGTCAATCTTTAATTATGTTTTGGTTCTCGGAGAAATTGAACGGCATAACAGGCAAAAAAAACATGCTGTTACCTGATCAAATTACTCGGTAAAGCATTTGGCAGCATCTCTCTGACATTGCAGTGAGAAAATTGGTTGATGTAGATTCTCAGCCGACGTTGCCTCTTCCTGACCTCTCTGTGGCTCCTTCAACTGACTTGTCCAGCTCACTATGACCTCTCACCATTCTCCCATGCTCCCAGAAAAAAAACTCTCCCAGCCCACCCACAGCTAATTCCAATTTCTTTCAAGAAAATTACAAAAAATCCTACAAAAATATTACCTGGAAGTTAGATGGTAGAAGGTGATTTGATTGAATTGTAACTATTTCTATTGAATGGGAGATCTGAGACAAGGGGACATAGTCTTAAAATTAATGCCCAGCATTTCAGGAAGGTTAGAAAACATTTTTACACTCGACGGATCATAAATGTTTACAATATGAATCTACAAATAGAGGTTGTAAGCCTGAGATGATAGCTTTTTATTATGCAAAATAAAGAACTGAGGAAAACGGTAGTGTGTATGCAGTTAGATCTCAGTTACAATAGAAATGGCTCAAAGAGTTTAACAGTCAACTTTTTTATCATATTATTTAACTGTCCAGACCTTTTCCTTTAGAGTAAACTTTACCCAATAAAAAGAAAATGTCTTTTAGCAATTGCACTGTAAGCAATGAGCAGCTATCTAGTGAGCAGATACTTAATGATTTTTTTTTAAAAAAACATGGGTTCCTTATGGTTTTAAACTGTGTGCTTATACATGCATAATTAAAGCAGGGCAAATGTTAAGTGCGGACTGGCAAAATGGCTATTGCTTTTTCAAATGAGTGCAGTACCATAAATTACAACATTGTCCACCATGCAAATCATCGGCCATCGGGAAACTGCTGAAACCTTTGCTTTGTTTGCAAGGTGATTGGATCAACACACCTCTGAAGTGATTGCTGAATGCCGGCCTTCCAGCCTCCTGTCTGATTATAAACTCAAAGTGTAGAGTTTAATCTCTCGTTTGTGATCACTAGGTAGTTTCTCCTATCGGTGTGCCAAGCTCTACCGAGAAATTTTTGGTTTGCCTGAATTGTTCAATCTCATGAGGTTCCTGAAAGTAATAGATCTCTGTCTTGCTGTGATACATGGGGCTGGGGAGAAGTCTGTTATAGCATCTGGGATTTTGACTGTTTGGTTTTCAGTCTTCCATTCCTTGTGACTTCAACATTTCAGTAAATTCATTGGAATTACAGGCAATGATTCATTCACAAATTCTGCTAAACAACCACTCGGAACAAGAAACCATCTGATTTTGCAAATACGCTAACTCACCAATAAAGCAGAGCACAAAAGTGCTGGAGGAACTCAGCGGATCAAGACGCTTTGATGGAGGGAATGAACAGAAAAGGTCTCAGATCAGGATGCTTCTTCTGACTAATTGTCCTGACCCAAACCATTGTTTGTCCAGTTCCCTCCATAGATGTTGCCTGACCTGCTGAGTACCTTCCGCTCTTGCTCCCCCTCCTCACATTCGTAAAATTTTAGATGAGGCTCTCACTAGGGTCTCCTCAATATCCCGCAGCTCCGCTCTTGCTCCCCCTCCTCCCATTCGTAATAAGGACAGAGACCCCATGTCCTCACCTTCCACCCCATCAGCCGTCGCACAGCATATATAATCCTCCAACATTTCCGCCACCTCCAATGTGATCCCACTACTGGCCACATCTTCCCATCTCCACCCCTTTCTGCTTTCTGCAGAGACCATTCCCTCCGGAACTCCCTGGTCCACGCGTCCTTTCCCACCCAAACCAACCTCTCCCCAGGTACTTCCCCCTGCAACCGCAGGCGTTGCAACACCTGTTCCTTTACCTCCCCTCTCAACTCCATCCAAAGACCCAAACAGTGTTTCCAGGTGAGGCAGAGGTTCACTTGCATCTCCTCCTACCTCATCTACTGTATCTGCTGATCCAGGTGTCAATTTCTCTACATCGGCGAGACTAAGCGTAGGCTTGGTGATCGTTTTGCTGAACATCTCCGTTCAGTCCGTCTTAACCTGCCTGATCTCCCAGTGGATCAGCACTTCAACTCCCCCTCCAATTCCCAATCTGACCTATCTGTCCTGGGCCTCCTCCATTGTCAGAGTGAGGCCCATTGTAAATTGGAGGAACAGCACCTCATCTTTCGCTTGGGTAGTTTACACCCAGGGTATGAACATCGACTTCTCTAACTTCAGATAGTCCCTGCTTTCCCTCTCTATCCCCTCCCCGTTCCCAGTTCTCCCACTACTCTTCCTTTCTCCGACTACATTCTATCTTTGTCCCGCCCCCTTCCCTGACATCAGTCTGAAGAAGGGTCTTGGTCTCGACCCGAAATATCACCCATTCCTTCTCTCGCAAGATGCTGCCTGACCCATTGAGCTACTCCAGCATTTTTTGTCTACCTCCTTTACTTTGGGATGGGTCAGGATTTCAGTATCTGTGGTTCCTTGTGTCTCCATATAGAAGAGGTTACCACCCAGCTTCTATTTTGATTCTTTATCTGCAAAAAGCTTTATTTTATCCTGTGAGAATCTGTGAACTGGCCACATTTTTGCTTGGTTAGATTTTGTTCCCTTTTGTAAATGGCTCGATTGTAATCATGTATTGTTGTTCCGCTGACATGGTTAGCAAACAACAAAGGCTTTTCACTGTACCTCGCTCGGTACACGTGACAATAAACTAAACTCAAACTCAAATTCAGAAGTAAGTAATGGAATGATGGAGAGTTTGTACATAGGGCCTGTCGATATAGAATTTGTTTTTCAATCTTGCACATGTTACTGCTTATAATTTTACAATGACCATTTTCATATCCTCTATAATAGAATGATTTTGAATACATAATGAAACAGCTGGGTCAAACTGCATTTTCTTGCTCTATTAGTGTGCTCACAAACATCTTCATCTGAAGATGTTCTGAAATGTATCCCCCCTCTCGCTATTTTCTCCACTGGCAGACAATTCAGCTCGAAGCATTTTGAGATAATGATCACAGTTTGGTCATGCACAAGATTTCCAGCTGCAGTCTTTCTGGCAAATCCTGTCCTATCATTAAGATCTCATTTGCATTTGATTTTACCTGGAAGACTATAATTTCTCTTCAGCTGTACAAGGCTGATGAGGTATAGCCAGCTGGGTGTATCCAAGATCCAAATGTTATCATGATTTCTTCCAGCAAAAAGTTATTTTTAACAAATTTAACCTAAGGTTTCCCGCTTTGAATTTTTACTCCAATTTTAATATAACAATGCCAGTCGTCAGAAAAAGCATATTGCTTCCATTTTAGTTGCCAAACATTGCATTGTTGTTACTGGTTATCCATTCAGTTGCCTTAGGCATAAGCTAATACTATCCCTCTGCAATCTTCCTCATTTTTCTATTTCCCTCTGTCCTCTTTTATAATATTCCTTAATCTTTTTCACAAAGCTTGTGATTAGCTCTTATTAATTCATCGGCATGTTACTTGTTTTCAGGCTTTGTTTGATGGTATTTTGGAATTATTTTTTTTCTTATTACAAATGCTGTAGAAATACTGATTATTGTTCATTGATTAGCATGTTTTCCATAATTTTATTTGAATATCTACACCTGTCAGTATTATATTTATCAGTATTCCAAAATAGGCAGTCGCTGGTTGAGTAAGTTTTGTACATCTGCAGTGTAATTCATAGGGTCATTGTTTGCTGTAACAACAGGAGATTCAGTAATGGGCCCTTCACTGCAAACTTCAAAAGTGCCAGAAGCTCATGACTCACTCTCTATTGATGCATACAAAGGAAAATATTGCATGTAGGATCTGCGTTTCTGCTTCCACAGATGCTGTCTGACCTGCTGTGTTTCTCCAGCAATTGATTATATGCTCTGCATTATTGGCCTTCCCTAATTACTTTTGAGAAGTTGGTGGTGAGATGGTTTTTTTAACCACTTCAGTTTTATGGTGAAGATACAGTGTAGAACAGTACAGCACAGGAACTAGTCCTTCAGTCCTTAATGTCTGTGCCAAACATGATGCCAGATTAAACGAATCTCCTCTGCCTATGCATGATCCATATCCATTTCCTGCATATCCACCTCCCCACATAAAACCCACTTAAATGCCACTATCACATCTGATTCCACCACTACCCTCCTTCCGGGCACCCATTGCTCACTGTGTAAAAAATCTCGGCCTCTCAACTTAAGCTATGCCCTCTACTTTTTGGCATTTTTACCCAGGGAAAAAGGTTCTGACTGGCTACCCTATCAATGCTTCTCATAATTTTATATACTTCTAACAGGTCTCCACTCAGTCTCTGATGCTCCAGATAAAACAATCTAAGTGTATCCAAACTCTCGTTATACATCATATCTTCTAATCTATGAAACCTTCTGGTAAATCTCTGCTACAAAACTCTATATTCTTCCTGTAGAGTGGTGACCAGAATTGAACACAAAACACCAAATGTGGCCGAGCCAAAGTCTTATAATGTTGCAACATGATTTCTTGACTCTTATACTCAATGCCTGGTCAATGCAGACAAGCATACCATAGACCCATATGGATACTCCCCAATGCTTTTGTAATTTACAGGATTTAGACCCAGTAAGAATGAAGGACCAGCAACTTCTTTCCATTGGAGTGGCACAATAGCACAATATAGTTGCTGCCTTCTAGCGTAGAGACCCGGATTCGATGTTGATTATGAATGCTGTCTGCGCAGAGTTTATATGTTCTCCCATGGGTTTTCTCCGGTTGCTCTGGTTTCCTTCCACATTCCAAAGACGTGCAAATTATCCCTAGTCTGTAGGATAGAACTAGTGTATGGGTGATTGCTGGTTGGCACGGACTCGGTGGGCCAAACGACCTGTCTCCATGATGTATCTCTAAACTAAACTAAACTAAACTAATCAGTGTGGTGCACAACATTAGGGATAACTGTAGTCGGTGGTGTCCCCATGCATCTGATGCCTTAAACATTCTTGGTGGTAGAGTTCAAGATTCTGGAGGTGTATTCCAAGTAGTTTCAACAAATAGCTGCAGTTGTCATATTGGGAGGGCAATAAATCAGGGAATCAATGTTCAGGATTATCAATGGGTTTAAATTAAATCTGGCTGCTTTTTCTTGGATACAGTAGTATCTTTACTTGTATCCTTACAATGACACCCAGTCAGGTATGTAGATAATATTCTAGCACACTCTTAACTTGTTTCTTCTTGATGGTAAAATGGTTTTGGGGTGTCAGGAGGTGAGTAACTTGTCACAGGATACCCAGCCTCAAATTTGTTCTTACAGCCACAAAGTTATTGTAGCTGGTCCAGCTGAATTTCTAGTTGATAAAAGAGACTATTAAAGTGTTGGTGTACCTAATGATAGCTATGATATTGATCATCAAGGGTGAACTTCCATTTGCTGGAGATGGCATTTTGCAGTGTAATTATCACTTTGCACATCAGTCCATGCCTGAATGGGAATCTTCATTTGTCAATGGGCCTCAAATGGATTTCAACGTCAATGAAACATTTTTTTACCTTTTGATGGAAAGAAGGTCATTGATAAGGCAGTTGAAGATGGTTAGGCTGAATTAATTGTCCTATGGATCTCCACCATGTGGTCATCAACAGAATCCACTGCAGTTATTTGCTTAAACTATTTAGATACCACCTATAATCTCCTAAACTCAACTACCAAGAATGTTAAAGACATCAGATGCATTGGAATAGCTTTGACAGTGACATCGTGGATTTAGGATTCAACATCCACAATCATCTTCCTTTATTCGAGATATGACTCATGCCTATTGAATTCAGTTTTTCCAAGGCCTGCTTGGTCAAATGTTGACTTGATATCAAGGAAAGCCACTTGTACATCACCTCCTCATCCAACTTCTTGGTCCATGCTTTGATGAAGCATGTAATGAGTTCCGGAGCTGAGTAATTGAGAACAAATTTATCACCTGCTGAGAGCATATAATTGGCAAATAAGAAACATTTGATAGCATTTTGCTGATGGTTGAGAGCAAATCCATTGGGTCGTAATTACCCAAAGTGGTTCTGTCATTTATTTTATGAACAGAACACACCTAGTTAACTATCCACATTGTTGGGTAAGAGTTGTTTTGTAACTATGGAGCAGCTTGGCTAGAATCACAACCAGCTCAAGAGTGCAAATATTCAGTACCACAGATGGAACATTCACTGAATCCATTGACTGTGCAGTGAACAGCACTTTTAGTCAGTTTTTATTGATGCGTGGAGTTTATCAAATTAGTTGAATACTAGCTTCTGTGATATTCTTGCTATTGAGGGCGTGCAGCGTAGGTTCACTAGGTTAATTCCCGGAATGGCGGGACTGTCGTATGTTGAAAGGCTGGAGCAATTAGGCTTGTATGCACTGGAATTTAGAAGGATGAGGGGGGATATTATTGAAACATATAAGATAATTAGGGGATTGGACACATTAGAGGCAGGAAACATGTTCCCAATGTTGGGGGAGTCCAGAACAAGGGGCCACAGTTTAAGAATAAGGGGTAGGCCATTTAGAACGGAGATGAGGAAGAACTTTTTCAGTCAGAGAGTGGTGAAGGTGTGGAATTCTCTGCCTCAGAAGGCAGTGGAGGCCAGTTCATTGGATGCTTTCAAGAGAGAGCTGGATAGAGCTCTTAAGGATAGCGGAGTGAGGGGGTATGGGGAGAAGGCAGGAACGGGGTACCGATTGAGAGTGATCAGCCATGATCGCATTGAATGGCGGTGCTGGCTCGAAGGGCTGAATGGCCTACTCCTGCACCTATTGTCTATTGTCTATTGTCTATTGTCTATAAATATAAGATTTCATGTGGAAACTGAGGAGCACTGATTAAATGAACAACATGGTCTATTCCCCAGGGTAGAGGATTCAAAAACTAGAGTGCATAGCCTTAAGGTGAGAGGCGAGAGATCTGTGAAATCTCAGGGTGACTTTCTAACTTGGAGGATAGTCTGTATTAGGAATGAGCTGCTGAAGGAAGCTGTAAAAATAATTTTAATTTTAGCTTTGAAAAGACATTCAAAAACTAGAGTGCATAGCCTTAAGGTGAGAGGCGAGAGATCTGTGAAATCTCAGGGTGACTTTCTAACTTGGAGGATAGGGTTTAGAGTGATATAGGCCAAATGCAGGAAAATGGGAATTCCCCCAGAATGTTAATATGGTCAGCAGAGACAAGTTGAGCTAAAGAGTCTGTTTCTATATTGTTAAGCTCTATGTCTCTATAACACTGGCATAATTAAAGGCATTGCAATAGTCACAATTGTGGTCTGAGTTCCTTGGTTGAACCTATTTACTTCAGCAAGGCATTTGATAAGGTTGTGCATGGCAGACTGCCCTGGAAAAATAGATTGCATGGTAGAGAGAGCTAGCCAACTGGATAGAGAATTGGCTTCATGGAAGGTGCCCGAGGATGATGGTGGAAAGTTGTTTTTCAGACTGGAGACATGTGATTAGTAGTGTGCCTCAGGGCTTAGTGCAGGGCCCTTTGCTGTTTGTGGTTTATATCAAAGATTTGGATGAGAATGTACAAAGCATAATTAATAAGTTTGCAGATGTCATGAGAGTTGGTGGCATTGTTGGTAGTGATGATGGTTATCAAATTTTGCTACATGATCTTGATCAGTTGGCCTGGTGGGCTAAGGAATGGAGTTTAATACATTAAGTGCAAGTGTTAGATTTTGGGAAGGCAAACCAGGACAGGACCATCACAGTGAATGGCAGGGAGTGTTGTAGAGCAGAGTTCCTTGAAAGTGGTGTCATAGATGGTTAAGAGGATTTTTGGCACATTTGTCTTTATCAGTCAGAGTACTGAATAAAGAAGTTGTGCAAAACATCGATGAGGTCACATTTGGAATAGTGTGTCCAGTTTTGGTCACCCTGTTAAAGGAAATATATTTATAAGTTGGAAAGCGTGCAGAGAACACTTACAACAATGTTACCGTGACTCAAGGAACTGAGCTATAGGGAGAGGTTGAGCTGGCTTGGACTTTATTCCTTGGAGTGCTGGAAAATGAGGAATGAGGAGGATGATAGAGGTGTATAATACATCTACACATCTACTATAAACACATCTACTATAAACCCACTGACTCGCACACATCTACTATAAACCCACTGACTCGCACACATCTACTATAAACCCACTGACTCGCACACATCTACTATAAACCCACTGACTCGCACACATCTACTATAAACCCACTGACTCGCACACATCTACTACAAACCCACTGACTCGCACACATCTGCTATAAACCCACTGACTCGCACAGCTATCTGGACTGCACTTCTTCCCACCCTGTCTCCTGCAAAAAGTCTATCCCCTACTCCCAGTTCCTCTGTCTACGCCGCATCTGCGCCCAGGATGAGGTGTTTCACACTAGGGCATCAGAGATGTCCACATTCTTCAGGAAACAGGGCTTCCCCTCTTCCATTATAGATGAGGCTCTCACTAGGGTCTCTTCTACATCCCGCAGCTCCGCTCTTGCTCCCCCTCCCCCCATTCGTAACAAGGACAGAATCCCCCTCGTTCTCACCTTCCATCCCACCACCCAGCGCATCCAACAAATCGTCCGCCAACATTTCCATCACCTACAACGGGACCCCACCACTGGCCACATCTTCCCATCCCCTCTCCTTTCTGCATTCCACAGAGACCATTCCCTCCATAACTCCCTGGTCCACTTGTCCCTTTCTACCCAAACCACCCCATCCCCGGGCACTTTCCCCTGCAACCGCAAGAGATGCAATACCTGTCCCTTTACCTCCCCCCTTAACTCCATCCAAGGACCCAAACAGTCTTCCAGGTGAGACAAAGGTTCACCTGCACATCCTCCAACCTCCTCTATTGCATCCGCTGCTCTAGATGTCAACTTCTTTACATCGGCGAAACCAAACGTAGGCTCGGCGATCGTTTCGCTCAACACCTTCGCTCAGTCCGCCTTAACCAACCTGATCTCCAGGTGGCTGAGAACTTCAACTCCCCCTCCCACTCCCAGTCTGACCCTTCTGTCATGGGCCTCCTCCAGTGCCATAGTGAGGCCCACCGGAAATTGGAGGAACAGCACCTCATATTTCGCTTGGGCAGCTTGCAGCCCAGCGGTATGAACATTGACTTCTCCAACTTTAGATAGTTCCTCTATCCCTCTCTTCCCCTCCCCCTTCCCAGTTCTCCCTCTATCTTCCTGTCTTCACCTATATCCTTCCTTTGTCTCGCCCCCCTGACATCAGTCTGAAGAAGGGTCTCGACCCGAAACGTCACCCATTCCTTCTCTCCTGAGATGCTGCCTGACCTGCTGAGTTACTTTGTGAATAAATATCTTCGATATAGAGGTGTATAAGATCATGAGGGGAATTGATACGGTAAATGCACAATTCCTTTCACCCAGAGTAGGGGAATCAAGAAGCAGAGGACATAGGCTTAAGGTGAGAGGGGAAAGATTTAGTTGGAACCTGAGGGGTAACTTTTTCACAGAAATGTTGATGGGTATTTGTAACGAGCTGCCAGGGTGGCACTGCGGTAGAGTTGCTGTCTTATAGTGCTTACAGCGCCAGAGACCCGGGTTTGATCCTGGCTATGGATGCTGTCTTACGGAGTTTGTAAGTTCTCCCTGTGACCATGTGGGTTTTCTCCGAGATCTTTGGTTTCCTCCCACACTCCAAAGACGTACAGGTTTATAGGTTAATTGGCTTGGTATGTGTTAATTGTCCCTAGTGTGTGTAGGATGGTCAATGTGTGGTGATCTTTGGTCGGTGCGGACTCGGTGGGCCTGTTTCCACACTGTATCTCTAAACTAAACTAAAATAAATTAAAATAAACTTAAGAAGTGGTAGTTGAATTAGGGATTATTACACCATTTAAAAAACACATGGACAGGAACATAGATAGGAAAGGATTAGAAAGATATGGGCCAAACACACGCAGGTGGGACTAGTGTAGATGGGGCATGCTGGGCTGAATGGCCTGTTTCCATGCAGAATGGCTCTATGTTTAGGGATTAGACTGTGAAAGCATGATTGAAAAGGAAGAATAAAGATGTGTAATTTTTCACAAAGACTAAATGCATTGCTGAGTTTCTGTTCTTTACATGAATTGCATTAATAATAATGTTTGTTATCAATTTCTCATCATGTTTATATTTCAATGTAAATTAGCATGTGCCAACATTTGAGAGTGATGAGGAAGACATAAGTTCAGGGTGTCCAAAGTGCTAGATTATTTTTGCAGCATTTCTTGGCTTTGTGTGTATTGGGTGGCTGCTGTGCAACGGGGTAATAAAAAGACTCAATTACTGCAATTAACCCACTGACTAAATTAAGTTTATTTTAGTTTAACTCACTGACGAGACTGAAGTGAACATATGCAATAGGCAGAAAAGACATAAAATGTTGGAGTAACTCAGTGGGTCAGGCAGCATCTCTGGAGAAATGGTATGGCACCTGTTTCCATGCAGTACGAGGCGGCACGGTGGCACAGCGGTAGAGTTGCTGCCCAACAGCGAATGCAGCGCCAGAGACCTGGGTTCGATCCCGACTACGGGCGCTGTCTTTGCGGAGTTTGTACGTTCACCCCGTGACCTGCGTGGGTTTTCTCCGGTTTCCTCCCACACTTCAAAGACGTATGGGTTTGCAGGTTGATTGGCTTGTAATAATTGTAAATTGTCCCTAGCGTGTGTGGAATGGTGTTCCTGTGCGGGGATCACTGGTTGGTGTGGACTCGGTGGGCCGAAGGGCCTGTTTCCACGCTGTATCTCTAAAGAAAAAGTAAAGAAATATCTGCCTGACCTGCTGAGTTGCTCTAGCATTTTGTGTCTATCTTTGGTGTAGACCAGCATCTGCAGTTCCTTCCTACACAACAGGATATTCATTTTGCTTTGTAAAGTGGGTGATGTTTTGCCCATTCTGACCTATTTGTGACCATGAACCCACAACACCATGATGTACATAGGTCATAGAACATACAACAGTACAATATAGGAATAGGCCCTTCAGCCCACTGTGTTTGTGCCGAACCTGATTTCAAGTTAATCTGCTATCATCTGCCTGTACATTATCCACATTCCTCTCTTCCTTGCACTTTCATGAGCCCATCTAAAAGGGCTTTTTGTAATGTTCTTTAAAACATGTTCTTTTTAACTGCTGCCCTATAAAATGGCCCAATAAACCATTCAGATTGGGGCAACGTGGGACAGATAATTAGAAGTCACAAAGAACTGCAGATTCTTAGGGATCTAAACACCAAGCTTTGGAATAACTCAACGGGTCAGGTAGTATTTGTGGAGAAAATTGTTAGGCGACATTTCGGCTTGGGATCCTCTTCAGTCAATTAATGCTAGCTTTAAGAGCCACATCCTCATCCCCTGAATGAATTAAAAGTGAACATCAAAAAAAGGAAGAAATTGGATAAATATTTTTAAGGAGAAAAGCTATGGGCACATTTGGTTTGCATTGGCTGTTCCTTTCTGACTCACTTCATGGTTACATGATGTGCAAATATCTGTTCAAAGACTGCCAACGATAAAACAAATAAAGTTGCTTATGAGACATTTATGATTGTGTAATCATTAAGAGTGCATGAATTACTGAGGAATTATCATCTTATGGCTGAATAATGGTTATTAGCACACTTCTTCGGCGCTAACACTGATTGTTAGTTTATATTTCTGTTTAGATGATTGTTTTACATGGTTATTTACAGCGTGTATTCTCATAAAGTGTTCCCTCATCTGGGTGACATTTTGCTTGTTCCTCCTGGGTCATTGAACATGAAGAGAAGAAATAAAAAACATAAATATAAATGCCAACAAAATGAAAACAAAGCCAAATAAATGCAGGTTTAAAAGCATGTTGCTTTTGTTTCAGTAAGATGCCTGTCGAATCTAACCTGGAACCCAGCAATTGAAGAACCTCACACCTCACTATTTCAATGTTGGGACCACAAAGAAAGATTTCTACTTCAGTGAACCATTGTAAAGGTCAGTGAACCTTTTTGGAGATCAATTCAAAACGGCAAAAGCATTAAGACTTTCAAAATGCTTCAGGTCAGCATATCAACAAACATATTATTTGTGAAGGAAGGAATTGCAGATGCTGATTTACACTGAAGATAGACACAAAAAGCTGGAGTAACTCAGCCAGTCAGGCAGCATCTCTGGAGAGAAGGAATAGGTGACGTTTCGGATCGAGACCTTTCTACAGACCATCTGAAGAAGGGTCTTGACCCGAAACATCACCTATTCCTTTTTTTCCCAGAGATGCTGGTTTCCCCACTGAGATACTCCAAATTTTGTGCATATCTTCAGATTCATTGTGAAGATGGGTCTACAAGACCTGAACTGCAAAGCACATGAACGTAAAAAAAAATCAAAACATATGGTCGGAACCAATGAAGGAGACGAAGAAATAATATTCCAATTGAACAAAGCACTTCATACCTATAGGAGTAATAAGTATAATTAATCTTCAGCATATAATTGTGACAATGTTGCCCATAAACTGGCAATGCGGCAGATGGAATTATGTAACAGAATTCAATTGTTAAGTTTGTAACAAATTGTTTCTGCAACTGGACCTAAATGAAACAGAAAGGCTGACACTAGACACTGTAGAGCAAGATCATAGAACTACATGTGAAAGAGCTGACTAAGCAAAACACAAGAATCTGTGGCAGAACTAACTGATAGAACCAATTGACAAAACAACAAATCTAGTTTACTGAATTAGGAGAGGAGCAATCTGATCTTTGCAAACGTTGTGACCTCACAGTTGCAAGCTTAATTGAGACTTGATGAGGTTTACTTTGAAAATGCAAATATTTTATTTTTGCACAGATTTTCCACAAACCATAAAATTACCAGTTTGGTAGCAATAATTGCTAGAATGTTTTACAACACCATTATTTACACAGCATTGCCCTTCACTGTGATTGATGCTGGACAGGATGTACTGTATAAATAAAGTAATAGATCATTATGAATGCCTTCTTACCAAATACTGCTTGATTAAAAATGTTAACAGTGACAATGAAGGAACAGTGATACATCTCCAAGTCAGGATGGTGTGTGACTTGAAGGCTAACCTCATGTAGTGGTGTTCCCATGCTTTTGCTGCCTTTGTCCTTTTGGTCCAGGATGACCATGGGGTTGGATGATGCTGTTGAAGAAGTCCTCATGAGTTGCTGCAATGCATTCTGTAGACGGAGGCATTGCTGCTCCTGTATCTGAGTGGAGAAGTGAATGAATGGTTGTGGTTGTGTCTTATAAAGTGAGCTGCTACATCGTTTATGGTTTCGTTTATTTTAATATTTTATTGCCACGTATACTGAGGTACAATGAAAAGCTTTTGATTGAATGCTATCCAGTCAAAGAAAAGACCATACATGATTACAATCAAGCCATCCACAGTGCACAGATAAAGGATAAATAGTATAACATCTAATTCAAGATAAAGTCTGATAAAGTCCGATTGAAGATAGTTGAAAGGTCTCCAATGAGGTTGATGGGAAGTCAGGACCGCACTCTAGCTAAGAACTGTCCAGTTGCCTGATAACAGCTGGGAAGAAATGTGGCTGTACATGAATCTGGAGTTATGTTTTTTCAAACGTGTACCTCTTGCTGGATGGGAGAGGGGAGAAGGAGGAGAGAATGGGGTGTGACTGGTCCTTGGTTATGCTGGTGCCCTTGCCTAGGCAGCGTGAGGTGTGGATGGAGTTAATGGAATGGTGAATGGATTGTGTGATTGTCTGGGATACACCCACAAATCTCTGCAATTTCTTGTGGTCTTCCATGGAGCTGTTCCCAAACCAGGCTGTGACGCATCCCAATAGGATGCTTTCTATGGTGCATCTGTAGAAGTTGGTGAGGATTGTTGGGGATATGCCAAACCCCTTAAGCCTTCTAAGGAAGTAGAGGCATTGGTGTGCTTTCTTGGCCATAGCTTTGATGTGGCTGATACAGGGCAAATTGTTGGTAAGATTTATTCCTAGGAAATTGAAGCTTTCGACCATCTCTAATTCACCACTATCAATGTATATTGGGGTGTGTATACAGCTTTGCCTCCAGAAGTCAATCACAATTGCCTGGATTAGAAGGTTTCAGCTACAAGGAGAGGCTGGATAGAGTTGGTTGTTTTCTCTGGAGCATCGGAGGTTGCGGGGACACGATACAAATGTATAAAATTATGTGAGGCATAGATTTGGTAGACAGTCAAAACCTTTTCCCCAGGGTGTACATGTCCTGCTCTAGAGGGCATGGCTCTGCAGTGAGAGGGGGAAAGTTTAATGGAGATGTGCAGGGCATGTTTTTTCGACTGTGGGTGGTGGGTATCTGGAACAAATTGCCTGGGGGTGGTGAGAAAGGCAGGTACAATAGTGGTGTTCACAAGGCTTTTAGATGGGCACATGGAAGTGCAGGGAAAAGAGGGATACGGATCACATGCAGTCAGTTGAGAGCAGTTCAGCTAATCATCATGTTCGGCACACACATTGTGGGCTGAAGGAGTGGTTCCTGTGCTGTACTGTTCTATTGTCATGGAAGAAGTCCTGACGTAGCTTCACGTGTTTGATTCCTCATTTTGAGGTTACAAGCGGTGCTTTTGGTATGGTCTTCTGCATTCTTTATTGAACAAGGGTTGATCCTCTGGTTAAATGGTGATGGGAGACAGGGAGATACGCCTGGCCACAAACTTGCAGATCATAGTTGATTACAATTCTTTTGCTGCCGATGGGCATGAATGTAGCCAACAACTTTATTTTTAGTTGTATTCATTCAAGGGATGTAAGATTTGCAGATTGAGCCAACATTTCAATCCCCACCCTTAGCTGCTCTTTGAGAAAGTGGTGGTGAGCTGTCATTTTGCACCACTGCACTCTTTGAGGAGTGAGTATACCCATGGTGCTGTTAGGGGGGAAATTCCTGGATTTTGACCCAGTGACAATGAAGGAACAGTGATACATCTCCAAGTCAGGATGGTGTGTGACTTGAAGGCTAACCTCATGTAGTGGTGTTCCCATGCTTTTGCTGCCTTTGTCCTTTTGGTCCAGGGTGACCATGGGGTTGGATGATGCTGTTGAAGAAGTCCTCATGAGTTGCTGCAATGCATTCTGTAGACGGAGGCATTGCTGCTCCTGTATCTCAGTGGAGAAGTGAATGAATGGTTGTGGTTGTGCCTTATAAAGTGAGCTGTTACATCGTATATGGTTTAGTTTATTTTAATATTTTATAGCCACGTATTCTTTTGCTGCCGATGGGCAATGATTTATCATGGATGCTCGGTCTTGAGCTATTAGTTGTTTTCATATTCTGCCCATTTTGGCATGGCAGTAATTCAACATGAATTAAAGTATATTTTCACTGTGAGGATGGAATGTTGTCTCCACATGTAGTATTTACTCCCACTGAACGTGGACAGATGCATCTGTGGCAAGTAGTTTAGTGGGGATGAGATCAAGTAGGCTTTGCCCTTTTGTTGGGTTCCTCATTTCCCTCTTTGTCTCATCTCTTTCTTTCTCTCCTTTTCTCTCTCTGTTTCTCTTACTCACTCTCGTTTTCTCTTTCTATTTTGGTCTCTCCCTTTCTATTTTGGTCTCTCCTTTTCTTTTTTTTGTGTGTTTTTGGGGTTGGGTGGTTTGAGTGCCTGTTTGATGCTTTTATTGTTGGACTGTGTTTTTGGTTTTTTTTTGGGGTTGTGTAATTTGAATGCCTGTTTAGCGCTTTTATTGTTGGACTGTGTTTTTGGGGGTTTTGGGGTTGTGTGATTTGAATGCCTATTTAATGCTTTTATTGTTGGACTGTGTTTTTGGGGGTTTTTGGGGTTGGGTAATTTGGGTGCCTGTTTAGTGCTTTTATTGTTGGACTGTGTTTTTGGGGGGTTTTTGGGGGTGTAATTTTGATGCTTATTTAATGCTTTTGTTGTTGGACTGTGGGTGATTGAATTAACATTTTGTTCAAGATGGCCGCGCCGTTGTGTTTGGCTGCCTGCCACTGTATGTTTCTTTTTTTTCCTAGTCAGATGTGCAGCACTTTGGTCAACGTGGGTTGTTTTTAAATGTGCTATACAAATAAATTGACTTGACTTGACTTTCTTACTCAGTGTCTAACTTTTTTCTTTGAAATCTTTAAGGCGGCCTATAACTTTCCACTAAATGATATTGAAGTTGTTAACTATATCTTAATTGCTCTGGCTGGGGTGTTAAGTGAATGCAGAATACATTTGACTGTGGATAAAATGTTATCTATCCTGATGCATTATTGGAGGAGTCATTGAGGATATTAACAATCTAATGTCCATTCTCTGATTAAAATTATATAAAAAATAAATGCATTTTTCTGCTTAGTGTTTGTAACTATGCACCCTTTCAGATTAATTTAGATTACACTGATTATCCTTTTAATGGGTCTTGAATGTTTTTATAATCACCAGGAGCTTTTCTTTTCTCTGTGAAATTTGTAGGTTAAGATTGGAAAATTGTGGAAAAAAAGGTTGATTTCACATGAAAATAAACCTTTATGTTAGATTTAGTTTCATCGATTAATTCTTATGTTAAAATCTTAGAATCCTTAGACTGTAAAAACTACTGAGCAGAGGTTAGTTGCAAGAATTAAAGGTTAGTTACAGGTTGGTAACATTAAGAATTAACTAACTGTTCAAAACTGAAGACTTATTCCTCCCTTATCTTTTACTAACGCAGATAACGTATGTTATCTGTCTGATTTTAGGGATAAAAGACAGTAGAATAGAGAAAAAATATTCAATAATATCGTGATAGCTGTAAGATTACAAGTGAAGGAATACAGCTGAATTAGCCTTTGGATGAATGCGACTAAATTTCTAGCCATAAAAAAGAAAGAAAAATCACAGAGCGAAAGAAGTTCCAACTCTATTGGATTAGCATGCTACTCCTCTGCAGAGTAGCTTTATGGTTATCATATGCTAATTGTGGACCATTCATGTGTTCCCTAACCATAAGCCTTGATTGAATCAGGAGGTCCATAGTCTACTGTGGTCTGGATCACGGGAATTCAAGTCTGGCGATGCAGAATCACATAGGAAGGCCAGGTGTGACCTCGATAAGACAATCAGAAAAGCAAAGAGATATCTTTGTTCAACGATGTATGTTCGGCAGCTGTGGCAGGACTTGCAAGCCACCACTTTCTACAAGGAGAAATAGACCAGGTACTGAAGCAACACCGATGAGCTCAATGCTTTCACATTCACATGAGAGGGAGAATAATGATGCATCTTCTCAGACCTCATAGCCCCAGGCAACACTGTAATCTAAATCACCAATGTCAATGTCATAAGATCCTTCATGAGAGTGAACCCTCAGAAAGCATCCAGCCACGATGGTGTACCTTACCATGTTCTTAACATCTACCTGTCCAATTGATTGCAGTGTCTGCAGACATCTCCAGTCTCTCATTACTAAGGTTCCCATCTGGTTTTAAATGGTACATCAATAATACAGGTGCCCACAATGAGTAAGGTGACCTGCTTCATGGTGGCACTGACATCCATAGCATGAACTGATTTGAGAAGCTGGTTATGATATAGGTCAATTCCTGAATTAGTAAAGACCTGGACCCATTATAATTTGCCTACTGCCACAATAGATCAACAGTGGGTGTGATCTCACTGACTTTCTCTGATATCTCTGCACCGGACCACTTGACAATAGGAACATGTACATTAGGCTGTTGTTCATCAACCTTTACAAACCAAAAAAAGTGTTTATCATATCATATCATATCATATATATACAGCACGGAAACAGGCCTTTTCGGCCCACCAAGTCCGCGCCGCCCAGCGATCCCCGTACATTAACACTATCCTACACCCACTAGGGACAATTTTTACATTTACCCAGCCAATTAACCTGTACGTCTTTGGAGTGTGGGAGGAAACCGAAGATCTCGGAGAAAACCCACGCAGGTCACGGGGAGAACGTACAAACTCCTTACAGTGCAGCACCCGTAGTCAGGATCGAACCTGAGTCTCCGGCGCTGCATTCGCTGTAAAGCAGCAACTCTACCGCTGCGCTACCGTGCCGCCAATCAATCATCTGAGGGTAAATCAAATTAAATGAATTAAAAAAAGACAATAAAAAGAACACTTTATTGGTTTCAGCATAAAATGAAATATTTAATATCCTTAGTCATATTTCTGTTATTGAAACAAGAGTTTAATAGCAAGTGGCTCATTCTGGACTCACAGGACACACATTTAGTGAAAAGTCATCATGGTGATTCATCCAGCCTGAGCGTAAGACCTATTTGATGAGGGGAGGCAGCCCCAGTGATTTTTAGATTCGTACAAATGTTTAGTGGAAATTTAATTTTCATTGTATATAATGTATGCTTGAAATGTCACAATTATTTGCACAGCCTTGATTGATCTAAAGAAATCACCTCTTGTTTTAGCTTTGAAATGGCCTAATTTAAATACTAATATTGGATCTAGATGTTCTGGTTCCCTCAGTTACAGGAAACAAAGGGGGGGGGGGGGGGGGGGGGGAATGTGGCTCCAGTAACCTGCAGTTTATGCAGAGGATAACCATGAGTGGACATTGTATGAGTGGGTGGCATTTTGGATTGGGATCCCTCTTCAGACTGAGTAAGCGTCCTGACCTGAAACGTCACATATCTATTTTTTCCAGAGATGCTGCCTGACCCGTTGAGTTACTCCAGCAATGTGTTCCATCTTTGGCATAAAACAGCATCTGCTGTTCCTTTTTATTACAATGCACATTGTATTCCATTTCTGAAATTTGGTCGAATGAGTTAAAGAAAATACTACATCTCTATGTTTTGTGCATTTCTCAATGTCTGTCCATTAACTCTTTTTTCAGTATTAACAACTGCCCATAACCTCTTAAGGAAATGGATAGTCAAGGAAATAAATGGTATGTTTATCCATTCTAAATCAGTAAGATTTAATGATTTACTGTCTTTATTTACTGAGACCATAATTCTGCTGTAAGATCTTCAACAGCAACATGAACATTTTGAGGTGAAATGACTAAAGTTGGACATAATATTTACAAAGGTCATTATTTCAATTATTTCCCAAGCACTTGGTTTTTATGATTTGAACATCTGGATTTTCATATCACTCCTTTCCCAGCCTTTTAATTAGAAGATGCTGCAATATATGCAGAGTGTTTTGCAGTCTTTGTCTATGCATTATTACAAGAATAATATTTTAATGTACACTTAATCCCAGTTTCATTGCATTTTCCATTTACTGTCTTTATTTACTGAGACCATAATTAGCATTCTGATGCACTTCAAATAAAAATCTTAAAGATTTTAATTTTATCTCCAATTAAAATGCAGGATTACAATTAGTTCCAACACGTCCCCTTAGCTGTTCCTGTACTCATGTGATATTTCTTTTTTTTAAATGTGCAGTGTATTTCATCTACATTGATGGATTAATCCCTCAGGACAAAATGTATTAGTGTTCCGCATTGTTACAAGGAAATTAATGTCATTAGTTACATTTCATTGCTTCAGATTTTACAGATGTATAGATATATCAAAATGATGGACATCACTATTAATGTACAGATCAGCAGCATCTGGTGGATTATCAATTAATTTGTGAATGGCCATGAAGTAATGGACAAACTTACCTCTGCCATTAAAACTATAAACCACAATTGTGACTCAACATTCACATGGTGATGTAGCAGTTTTATATAAATTCCGTTGCAATCTTGTCTAAGAATGTTAAGCTTAGTAATTATCAATGTAAGTTCCCTTTTTAGCAAGTGATTATTTTCAGTCAATCTCTCATGCCCTGAAAGTGAACATTTAAAAAAAGTGTCTCATTCCTTCCGTTGAAATATATTTAGTAAATGTCATTTTTTATTCTGACTTTTCTTTCCTTTCTGCACTTTCTTTTCCATTGTGTTTCTCCTTGTAGACCTGACCTTTGACATTGAATGCACTAATTCAATCTGGTCTCAGTCAGTTCTCTGTTTGGAGAAAGGACAGTCCTATGCTGGGTTTTTTCCCTCAGTCTCAAACATTAAATGGATACCTTGTCTAGTTCATTAGATTTCAAGGCCCTGTTCACTCTTGTGCCGTTAACTTGTAATTCCACAAATGTACGGTCAAAGTGTTTAAAATCAAACTAAATGAACAAGGCCTGTTACAGAATAAAAGGGCTATGGTGAGTCTTTACAATTGTGCCAATTGTTTCAAATGATAAAGTCTATGGATTAACTTCTGTGCATGTATTTTCTCTCTTGGTTGACTTAGCGGTCTGTTCAAATGTTTTAGCAGCTTGAAGTGACGTAAAATAATTGTTCCTCTGAACTTACTTCCACTTTGGTCAACATGGGTTGTTTTTAAATGTGCTATACAAATAAAATTGACTTGACTTGACTTGACTGTGTTCCATTAGATTGCATTAAACCAAAATGATATGTTGCCTCATTTCCAATCAATGCCAATGTTAAGCTGCAAGCACAAGTAAATACGGTGAATGGAAGCGTAAGTGCCATTTGCATTGATTCTTTGCTCAATGAATTCATCCCCAGTGTGATATTCAAAAAGTGCTAGTATTTCAAAGAAGATTAATGCAGAAACAAAACTGTTTTAAATCCTCCCTACTGCTAGGCAAAGAATTCCTTTTGAGGAACTTAAATTTTGTGTTTATCAAAGATTTAAATCTATTTTATTTGTTTATTGGATTGCTTATTGTTGTTAATATTTTTATGCAACACATATTGCACTGATATGATGTGCTTTAGATATTTTATTCATATTGAAATCATTGGTACAAATATATTTACAATTTCTGTTCCCTATGATAATGCTGGGAAATAAATATTCATCAGTTTTCCAATGAGGTGAAGTTGGTCACACAATCACACATAGCGGGAAATATAGCTTAGAATTGATTTCAATTTAATTCCTGCCCCATGAAGCAATGGGATAGTATCATGGTCTCAACTGCTGGGCTTCACATAATTGCCACCGATCTACCTCTGATCTAGATTGGGCATTAAGTAAATTTGAAGTTGATCTGAATAGCTGTTTGTCTATTGATATAATTAGTGACACACAATCCCCAATCCAACATCAATAAATAATCCAATAAATGAAGTTGTCCTGAACAAGTAGTAGTGCATGTTGGCACAAACGATGTCGGAAAGAAGGGGATGAATATTCTGCAGTGTGTCTTTAGAGAGCTTGGAAAAATGCTGAAAAGCAGGACCTCCAGGGTGGTTATCTCCGGTTTGCTTCCAGTTCCTCGTGCTGGCGAGAGCAGGAACAGGGAGATACAGGACCTGAATGTGTGGCTGAGGAAATGGTGCAGGGGGCAGGGATTTAGATTCTTAGGTCACTGGGATCTGTTTTGGGGCAAGGGGGAATTGTACAAAAGGGATGGATTGCGCCTTAACAGGTGTGGGACCAACATTCTGGCAGGTAGGTTTGCAACTGCTACACGGGAGGTTTTAAACTAAATAAGGGGGAGGTGTCAAATGGGATAGTCAAGGCAGCAGATTACCTTCCTGAAAAGATAAGAGAATCAGATAGGTTTTTATGAAAACCATAGCTTTCATTAATAATAAGATCGAAGATCTTCAATCTGAATATTTGTGGCCCAGAAACATTGAAACTGAAAACTTCATGAAACAAGTAAAACTTTGAGGAATATTTATGAATGTTAATGAATCCAATAAATAAATGTTATTAATTTTGTCCAGTTCTGTGGTACATGTTTCCTGGTGAAAACAAACATGCATTTTCTTGTCCAATCTGTTTATGTCAATAATCCAAATAATGCTTAGTTTCAAGAAATTTGGACTGAAGATCCATTGTAACAATAGATCCATCATCTGTACTGGTGGGTCATGATGCATTTCTTCAGCACATCAGTCTAGTTACACATCCAGCAATGCAACTCTGATAATCTGGCCTTCAAACTTTGGTGATACCAACGTTGTCTGGACTGTCGTATTACACTCCTATTGATATACCAACACACTTTCAATTCACTTTTATTTCACTTATCACACAGAAGTAAAATAAATTTTCCAGTGCACCATGTGAGCCCAAAGAGGGCGTGGGAATACTGCTTCAATGGATTTAACAGGAGAGTGCAATATGGGCTATGTAAATTTAAAGGGAAAAGTGGAAACATGGCCTTGCAAGTTTAAAGCAAACATAGTAATAGACATAGAAACATAGAAACATAGAAAATAGGTGCAGGAGTAGGCCATTCGGCCCTTCGAGCCTGCACCGCCATTCAATATGATCATGGCTGATCATCCAGCTCAGTAGCCTGTGCCTGGCCTTCTCTCCATACCCCCTGATCCCTTTAGCAAAAAGGGCCACATCTAACTTCCTCTTAAATATAGCCAATGAACTGGCCTCAACTACCTTCTGTGGCAGAGAATTCCACAGACTCACCACTCTCTGTGTGAAGAAATGTTTTATCATCTCGGTCTTAAAAGACTTCCCCCTTATCCTTAAGCTGTGACCCCTGGTTCTGGACTCCCCCAACATCGGGAACAATCTTCCCGCATCTAGCCTCTCCAACCCCTTAAGAATGTTATATGTTTCTATAAGATCCCCCCTCAGTCTTCTAAATTCCAGCGAGTACAAGCCCAGTCTATCCAGTCTTTCCTCATATGAAAGTCCCGCCATCCCAGGGATCAATCTGGTGAACTTTCTCTGTACTCCCTCTAAAGCAAGAACGTCTTTCCTCAGGTTAGGAGACCAAAACTGCACACATAAGATCCCAGTGAATTTATTGGGGACATGGGAAAGCAAACCATGTGAGCCAATTGCTGAACCATCGGGATTTATGAAAAATCTGTCAGAATTTGACTGTACTGCCATCACACCAAATGCTGTGTACTAATAAATTAAATCAATGAGGGTGAGAATTTTAGTTTCTTTACATTCTGCCTAACCATTTTCTCTTGGTACATAATAGGAATCATATCACAACAGTCAACTGCCACCTGGAATTGTAATTTGCTCTACATTTCATTCTTTTAATTTTTTGTAATATTATTTATGCGACAAACAAATTCCAGATGGTACGAAATGAGAATATTGATGTAATTTCATCTTCAGTTTAAGTAAAATCTGTAAATCATTGGAGTTGGAGTTGTTTCTAAACCAAGAGTATATTACAATATTAATTCAATTTTTTTTTAAAACAGCTCAAATATGAGGTGCCATAATATACTTATGCAAATCGTGCTAAAGAAAGAAAGAATTTATGCAGTAAATAATCAACCACAATGTTGTCCCTCAAAATAACCACGAGCAGCATCTATGCCAATTAAACCAATCGAAAGGAAAATGTATTTTAAAGTGATATCTGAAGTACAGAGGAAGATTACAAGTTGAACACAACATAGTATAAACAGAAGGTAGAAATAAAGAACTGCAGATGCTGATACACAAAAGGACACAAAGTGCTGAGTGACTCAGCTGGTCAGCCAGCATCCCTGGAGAAGATGCAGAGGTGACGTTTTGAGTCGAGAACCTTGTTCAGACTGGGAAGGATCAGTCTGATGAAGAGTCTCAACCTGAAACATCACCCATCCATGAAAAGGCAGTAGTGTGATTTTAACATAGTACAAAAAACAAAAATAGGTCTCATGTTCTAACATTTCTTCTCTTGAGAACATTAGAAATAAAAAAATGTGGCAGTTTTTCAACCCTCAAATGTTCTCTGTATACATGAACCACTTCTGTGTTTACTATGTGGAGAAGTTTTGGAGGTTTGATTCCTCGGATCCAATTTCTAAATTTGCTGATGGCACATGCATAGCTGCTTAGTTAAACAGTGAGGAGTTTTGAAGCCTTTCTGTAGAAAATACATCAAATAGTAGAAAGAATATTGCAATGATTCTCCAGACTGATGTAACCAATGAACATCCAAATCTTTTTAGAATACCACATCAGGTTGAAGCCATTCCTGTAATCTCTTGGTTTAGAATCAAACAGATACTTTGATTCAACTATTCTCAATCAACGGACTTAATTAAAATATACAATATGTCGCAGGAGTGAGTTATCAGTTATTGCGTTTCGGTCTCCCACAAACATATAGATCTGAATTTAATTTATAATTTTACTTCTGTTTAAAACAAGTCATAGTAAAATCACTGCACCAAATAAATGAATCTAGAATTTAAAAATAGTGAACGTGATAATGGAATGATACAGTATACGGTTTTAGCCTCTGAACAAAAGTTAATAGGAAAACTCAGGATGTAGAGACGAGGAGGGTGCAGATGATGAAAATGCTGGAGAATGTCTCACATATTTGATGTACAAATTCCCCATAGTAAATGTCTTTTATTAGATAGACCCAGCTGGATCAATTCCCAAGAGAGGACTATTTTCAGCTGGGAATAGACAAGCAAGGCAATGGCACACGTAATGGACTGTGCCGCATTCATGAAGAATGAGAAAATAATCTCCTGAATCAATAAAACTGCAATGATAGAAATATTAAATAATCCATCATGAAGATCATATGTTGGCACCAACAGGGCAAATGCTGTTAAAATGTCAGAAAAAAAGCACCTGCAGGCAAAGCACGTTAAAAATCATTGAAGGAAATAGGCAAATTCATTGCTACTTGCAATTTGAGAGCCTTCAAGTGCTGATGCAATAAGTCAATGGTCCGTGTTATGAAATAACTTGTTAAATGTTAGGGACAGTCATGTGAAAACAAAACCATGAACCACCATGAAAAACGTGCATTGAAGATTTGTTTTCCTCTTTGATCTAGAGCTGCATTGGACAAGAAACTACATTTATTGTGAGAAAAAAATAATCATAACTAATGCAGTAATCATGACCACCATGATGTTTTTGTCCTAAGAATAAGATTATGACAGAGTGACGAGTCAGTCTAGGCTGAGATTAAAAAGTTGCATTTTCATTGGGGACTAGTAGAATTATATGAACTCCATTTCTCCTCTGTGTTGAAAAAAACAAACTCAGATTGGGAGATCACTTTGCGAAGCGCTCCATTCAGTCTGTAAGATTGACCCTCGGCTTCCAGTTTCCTGTCACTTTAATCAAATGTCTCACTTCCATTTTGATCTCTCTCTCTATGGACTCCTACATTACATCAACAATGATCAATTTAATCTTGAGAAACAGCACCTCATCCTCTGTCATGGTATATTGAAGCCCTTGGGCCTCAATATTACGTTTAACATTTTCAGCTAACTGCTTATTTTTTCTGCCTCTCCACATTTATGACTGTATGCCTCAGTGAAAATTTACTCCCATCTTTTAATCTGTCTCCAACTGCTTTGTTTTAAAATAATTGTTACCTTGACAACTGCAATCTGTACTTCATCACAGAAGTTCATTCTGCCTTTTTCACTTTTCTCCCTTTCCGACAAATTAACATGCTTGTTTACTCATTTTTTCCTGTAAATGACACAAAAGGTCAATTGTGCTTTGCCACTGAATCTGCTTGACCTGCTGAGTACTTCTGCCAGTTTCTCTTTGTTTCAGATTTCGAGCATTTGCAGTTGTTTTGCTCCAACCTTTATTTATTCTTGATGATTAAGTTGCCTGTAGTTAACAATTCCTAATTTGCTCCTATTGACTGTGTAACTTGCAATAGATAAAAATGTTAAAAGTAGAAGAAATTAGAAGAGAGCGTGCAGAGCTGAATAATTAAGATTCAATTTAAAAATGCCACATTGCCAGGAAATTCAGACAATTAATTTCAATGTTCCTTAAGTAACAACTGATCTTGCTGTGCTGCTGGGAAAAGTATGGTTGTGTACAATAAGTAAAGATGTAATTTTGTTTGACTATAATATATCCCATAAAACTGGGCCTTAATTGAACATATGTACCCAGCTTGGATGGACAGGCCATTTGGTGAATCCCACATGCTTCGTCAACTCCTGTACGGAGTTCTGTCACAGGGTCAAAGGAACCCAGGGCACCCAAAGACACAGTTCAAAGACTGTATCAAGGACCACCTCCAGCATGCAGGACTAGCCCCAAAAGAACTGGAAACCCGCGCCAGTGACAGGGCTGGCTGGCGTACAACCACTCGGCAGGCAGTCAGCAGTTTCGAAGCCAGTGTTAGAGACAAGAGGAAGGCTGCAACCCTAAATACTCCCATAACGGCCTTCATGTGCCCCCACTGCTCCCGCGTGTGTGGCTTGCGCATCGGACTCATGAGCCACGCTCAATCCTACAAGACATGCACAACCATGCTATCATCATCTACGATGAGTCACCAACACATTTAAGATAAATTCAAGCTACTCTTGGTTGAATGTTATAGTTCAGTTATACTTCTACCTTTTTCTTATCATTGGTGCTTTATTAAAACAAAAATATTCATATGAATATATTCCTATGATCAGCAATCTATGCCTATAAATAAGCTTTATTTATGTTCACTGTTAACAATTATCCCTGGTTGTCGAATATGATTCACTGCAGATTAAATGGGATTCCTGCAATGTCAACATACTGCACATAAAAGAGTGGAAATGCCATGATATCAGACCAATGCACACAAGTAGATTTATGTTATAGCTAATTCATAAATTACTTAATGGAAGGAAAGCAAAATCCCAGATCAGTTCAGTGTTTAAGCACTTTGAAAAATCAATTCCATCGGAAGTAATTAATGTTATTTCTGTAAGGTGTTTCATGCATTGGTTTCTTTCAGTAAATTTGTCTACTTGTTCTGCAAACTGTTGCATTGTAAGTTCTGTGTGCAATATGGCCTCTTTTAAATTAGAGAGAACAAATGCAAAAACCTCCAAAAAAGAGAATCAACATTTCTGTCTACTTTCCTCTTCACTTCCAACTCAGCTTCTCTTTCACTGGCTTATGTTGCTTCAAAGAAACTTTTTCTTTCAATCAAATAATCTCCTGCTATTATTTGCAATTGGCCAATAACTGTATGGCAGCTGATTGGCAAAGGTCCTCACTGGGCATTGAATCAAGAGCAAATAATCAAAATTCTTTATTCTGTGGCAAAATACCTTTACTTGTGGTTTAGAGATGACAGTTCTCAATATGTGACAGCACATATCATGGTATACTTTTTCTTTAACCATCTATGCTACAAGTTGAGCCCATTTGATTCTTGAACATCTTGGGGTTCAATCTGACAAAGATCCTCAAGGCATGATATCTGTATGCGCCTTTTTTCCTGGCCACCGTGCCCTTAAGGCTAAGAAGTAATCCATTTAGAATAGCTCCCTGCCAACTGTCAGCAGTTGAAATTATGATATTCTTGTGGAGTTGCATTTTAAATTTCCGATTTATTTCATGAACCAAATTAAATTATTACTGTAGATACCTCCCAACTTATATTGCATCTAATGGAGTCTTCTTGGCCATTGGCCTCTGATGCCCATCTGTTCAGCTCAAGTAAGATCCAACTAATAGTGTCCTCTGTTATGTGGAGGAAAGGTACTACTGTAATGAAGCTATGTCCTTTGTACAGCCTAATCTGCCTTGTATTCTATTTGTTCCCTCAACCATTTTTCCATGACGCAAAACTCAAACCTGCGCAAAGTACTCTCACCTGCTCCTATCAAGATCTTACATAGATTCACCAAAGCATCTCATTTTTTTATTATTTCCTCCTATAAAATATTCCATTAGCTTTTTTATGATCTTATCCACTTAAGGTGATGCATCGCTCTATCTCATAAACGTTGTTAAATTATTTCTCCATTGCTCCAATTTTCTCTGAGCAATATCGCTTTAAGCCATGCCATTTAATCACTGCCTGTTTGCTACTTAAGCACCTTGCAGCTCATTGTATTTCTTCTTTTGACCGCGTGTGTGCAAAGTACACATTTTCATTAATCTTTTTAGAAAAAATTCCTTCCCTTTGTTCATTTCTTGTTTCATTGCTGTTCAGCGGCAAGGCTCTAAACAGGATTTTTTTTTCTTCTGTTCACAGTCACAGAAATGAGCAAAAGTGGTGCCTAGGCCAAAACAGAAAATGCTGCAAATCTTTGGCAAAGCAGGAAACATCTGTGGAGAAGGGAACAATGTTAATGTCTCAGTCCGAATAAAAGCTCTGATGAAAATGATGTTCCCCTCATAGACCTGGCCTCGATCCTTTTCTGTTTTATTTCAGTTTTCTAGAATCTGTGATACTTTGCTTTTGGTTTTTGGTGCTGAATTGTTTCAGTTCATCATGACCAATATGTCACGTTAAATATTTAATTATGTTCTCTGCCACAAACATTTTTTTTAATCATAGAACAGAATCTTGATCACAGGACAGAAACAAGGGGCCACAGTTTAAGAATAAGGGGTAGGCCATTTAGAACTGAGATGAGGAAAAACTTTTTCAGTCAGAGAGTTGTGAATCTGTGGAATTCTCTGCCTCAGAAGGCAGTGGAGGCCAATTCTCTGAATGCATTCAAGAGAGAGCTGGATAGAGCTCTTAAGGATAGCGGAGTCAGGGGGTATGGGGAGAAGGCAGGAACGGGGTACTGATTGAGAATGATCAGCCATGATCACATTGAATGGCGGTGCTGGCTCGAAGGGCCGAATGGCCTCCTCCTGCACCTATTGTCTATTGTCTATTGTCTATAAACAAGCCCTTTGGTGTAAGATTTGAGAAGTTTTCCCTCATTTGGAAAGCAACACAATACCAAAAAGCTGCAGTTTGGACATTTTAAACGGGAGACTGGGGCTGATAGTGGAGAAAGGCTGCGGTCAGATGAACAAAGGATGTCACAATCCGTGGGTCCTAAAATGGCCGCAGGACCTCGTGACCAGCCACAAAAGGTAAAAACCTTACATCCCAGTCTCTAGGTTTTCTGCAAAGCCATGGCCAGAACAAAGGATGGGTATTGGCCATGCAGAAACCTACGAAACCAGGTCGGAGTCCAGACACTGGGGCGCTGACATCAGCATACTCACAATGCCCCAAGCCGACCTAAACAGTTCATCTCAGTGAGGGGGCACAATAGCCCATAGAAAACTACCTGGTAGGTGATGGGAAACCAGTTAACACCCATCACCTCACAATGAAATCCCAATTCACACCATCTGGCCATCCCCGGTATCCCCGAACATAAGCGCAGATCAGAAGAAAACCTCATACATATCTTTTTGAACAAAGAGATTCCAAGATCTGGCGGGAGATAGGATGGGTCAGAAACAGTATAACTGGCCACTACTTTTGGGTGAAAAAGTTAAGTCGGAGGGGAGTCGGAACTGAGGTCAACTCGAGAAGAAAACCTGCAGGGAACGCAAGCAGGCAAGTTAAGACGGACACAGTCAAGAAGAAAGTCGGAAAGAAGAACGGATGCAAGAGAGAGGAACAGGCACGCAACTCGAGAAGAAATACTGCCAAACGAACAGCCAGTAACCCCAGTAATAGCCCCATGGTGAGCATGCACTCCAAATTCTACATATCCTGGACATAGTTTAGTGTAGAGGGGAGGGTGGTTGTGAATAAACGTTGGGTGTGTACTAAAATATGTGTTGGTCAAGGTTGCGATGCGTCGTGCGTTCCCCATCTTACAGTCGTGTATGTGTCCTGCAGAACTGTGTTTAAGAATTCATAAGTAAAAGGGTATTCGTATATATGTTTTGTGGAACTGTGTGTGTTTCAAGAATTCAGCGAAGAAGGTATTCGGATATATGTCTCGTGGAACTGTGTGCTTTTAAGTTTTCAGCGAAAAGGGTATTCGGGTATATGTCTAGTGAACTGTGCGTTTTGTGATTAATAAATAAAAGGTATTCATGCATTCGGTATGTGTATTATAGATATGTCTTATAGAACTGTATAAATATATTCATGGACAATAGTCCCAAGTGCTGAATAAAAGCCTTTTCATTTTAACCCTGGTTTTGAAATCTGGTCTGGTTGAATTTTTTCTGCACTATAAGAGCTCCTGCATCTAAGCCCAGTGTCTAGAACCGTAAGGGGTGAGTGGGTCGAACCACTCACGGGGAACCAGTGTGCACGGCCTGGTCAAGGGATCAGAGCAAGGCACGGGGACCTTAGGTCGGGCGAAAGCTCGGCGCAGAAACCCCTTACATTGGCCAACCAAGTCTGTACCAAACATTAAGCCTTCATTTCCCAATGTTGGGGGAGTCCAGAACCAGGGGCCACAGTTTAAGAATAAGGGGTAGGCCATTTAGAACGGAGATGAGGAAACCTTTGTCAGTCAGAGAGTTGTAAATCTGTGGAATTCACTGCCTCAGAAGGCAGTGGAGGCCAATTCTCTGAATGCATTCAAGAGAGAGCTAGATAAAGCTCTTAAGGATAGCTGAGTCAGGGGGTATGGGGAGAAGGCAGGAACAGGGTACTGATTGAGAATGATCAGCCGTGATCACATTGAATAATAATAATAATAATAATAATGCATTTTATTTATATAGCGCTTTTCATATACTCAAAAGACGCTTTACAGAGATTTTGAGAATGGTGGTGCTGGCTCAAAGGGCCGAATGGCCTACTCCTGTATCTATTGTCTTTTGTCTATTTATACTTATCCTATATAAACTCATCTTTATTCATCTCACATTCCCATCGACCACTCCAATTTTTGACACTCATCTACACATGAAGAGCAGAAATCAGAGTCATGCAATTGCGATTCATATAGACTATCAAACATGCATTACGTTAATTCTAAACCAATCCTTTTTTTTAACTCTCCCAAATTTTCATCAACCTAGCGGCTCATGTGTTTTGGGAAGTGAGAGGAAGCACCCACAGACAACTCAGATGGTCAGAGGGATGCTTTCCCCACCCTTACCTCTCCCAATTCAACAAAAAAAAAACAAGGAATGGGTATATATACACAATATAACAGAGATGGGGTTTTTTTTAAGCAAAGTGCTGGAGGAACTAAGCTGGTCAGGCTGTGGAGGAAAATGGACAGACGACGTTTTGGTTTGGGACCCTTTGTCAGACTGTTTGAATAGAGCGGAAAAGGCTGGGAAAGAGAGGGAGAGATGGGGGAAAACCTGACAAATGTTAGGTGGATACAGGTGAGGAGGAGTGAGTGGCAGATGGTGGAGATGATAACAGTGGTTAGAGGTAAAATGGCGACAAAATAGCATCAGATAAGAAAGGAAGAGTAAGAGTGATCGGTAATGCTAGAGGGAGGGCTTTTGGTAGAAAGGGACAAAGGACAAAGGAGAGAGAGGGGATGAGGGGCAATAAGTGACTGGGGAGCAGGGAGGGAAGGGAAATGAGCAGAAGGAGGAGGATAAAGGAACAGGGTGACAGTAATGGTTGGAGAAAGGTGTCTGCACAGGATGTGGGGAAATAAGAAGGCGGGGGGGGGGGGGGGAGATGCGGAGTTTAATTGAAATCGGAGAATTCAATGTTCATGCCAATTGCAATGTTGGCTAACCAAGTGGGATATGAGGTGCTGCTCTTCCAATTTGTGTTTGGCCTCATTTTGGCCCTGGAGGAGGCTAAGGACAGGAAGGTTACTATGAAAATGGAGAGTGGAGTTAAAATGCCAAGCAAATGGGAGTTCCTGCATGTGATGGTGGACAGAGCACAAGTGTTTGGTGAAACGGTCGCTTGTTCTATGCTTGATCTCGCCTACTTTGAAGTATGCCTACTTTGAAGAACTGAAATTATACTTTCAACAGATTCATCAACTTTACTACCAGTGAGGTCATCTGAATGCGCAGACCAACAAGTTTTGGTTGGCTTACCACAAGGTTCACTGTTTGCGGGTGTATTACTGTGCACTGAAATCTCCAAAGACTGTTCATAAACTAGATGTCTTCCACTCCATGAAAATTGAGCTATTCTGTGAGCAAGGGAATGAATCAGACATTTTCTGGTCTGGAAAGTAAAGCAATCGACTACCCATTCGATTATTTGTGCAGAAGCTGACCACCAGATCCCACACGTCTCTGGCAGAGCCTTAGAAAGATCCTAAAGCAAATCTGTTGAGAATGTTGTCACTCTGCCACTAGTTCTAAATCCAGCAGTCAAACGGTCTTGTTGAAGTAGGCAGAAAATGTCTGCTACTGCCTGAGTACCCTCTAATGGTGGAGTTAAGGAAATCTGCCAATGTGGATGGAGGGCATGTCACCTTGCAATGTGAGCCTCCTTGACACCCTCTTCTTTTGTCGACAGTTGTAGTAATTTAGGAAGGAACCAGCCGCCATCCTGGGAGTGTGTAGGAAGGAACTTCAGATGCTGATTTACACTGACAATAGACACAAAATGCTGGAGTAACTCAGTGTAACTCAGTATGGTTTTCTTCTCTGGGAACTTAGATAAGTGAAAGAATGCTTCATGTTGTAGTGTTGTCAAGTTGCAATACGGGAAATTGTTGAATTCAGTGTGAATGCACTCATTTAAAATAGTAGAAAATAATGGTTTTTAATATATTGTAACAGCAGCAATATTCAGGAAATTAATGTTGTGATAAGATTTAAATGTTTTATTTTGAAGTAAATGTTGGTATAATGTAGAACAAGATTAACAAAAAATCCATTATTCTTTCTAAAGAAGATTCCAAAGATTAAAATATAATTGTTGTTTTTAACATTATTTCTTTTCAAATAAATTCAATCAGCTAAATTGCTATATAATGAATATGGTTATATGAAGAAATAGTGTGAAGGAAAGGGGGGCTAAAATACAAATTTAAGATAAGTAATGCGCAGTAAAAAAATTAGTTGCAAAAATAAATTAATGGCAGAAGTAATAACAGCATAAGACAAAAGCAGACAGGATAAGAAATAAATAAATAAAGCATAAAAGTAAGTTTACATGACAAAGATCTTTGTATCTTTACCAGTCACAGGCGAGGTCCCGGAAAACTGGAGATATCCAATGTTGTTCCTTTGTTTAAGAAGTGAAGATAATGTAGGAAATTATAGGATGGTGAGCTTCAAAAGTGTTAGGGAAGATTTTGAAGAGGATTCTTTGGGGTAGGATTTACTCACATTTGCAAGAGACTGGTCTAATTATGGAAAGCCGGCATGGCTTTGTCTGCAGTAGGTAATATCTTATGGACATAATTGAGTTTTGTTGAGGAGGTGATAAAAGTGATTGATGAGGGTAGTGGATGTTCTCTGCAAGGTAAACCATTTGATAAAATCCCAGCTTGTAGGCTGATCCAGAAGATTAATGATAGTTTGGATGCATCACCAGCATACTCGTAGAAGCCTGTGGGTTTGTGTGGAAGGGTGTTATTCTGAATGTGGTTCTTCGACCAATGGAATTCCACAGGGATCTGCGCTAGGACCTCTGTTGTTCATGATAGGTACAGCAGGCAGTGAAGAAAGCCAATGGAATGTTGGCCTTCATAACAAGAGGAGTTGAGTATAGGAGCAAAGAGGTCCTTCTGCAGTTGTACAGGGTCCTAGTGAGACCGCACCTGGAGTACTGTGTGCAGTTTTGGTCTCCAAATTTGAGGAAGGATATTCTTGCTATTGAGGGCGTGCAGCGTAGGTTTACTAGGTTAATTCCCGGAATGGCGGGACAGTCATATGTTGAAAGACTGGAGCGACTAGGCTTGTATACACTGGAATTTAGAAGGATGAGAGGGGATCTTATCGAAACGTATAAGATTATTAAGGGGTTGGACACATTAGAGGCAGGAAACATGTTCCCAATGTTGGGGGAGTCCAGAACCAGGGGCCACAGTTTAGGAATAAGGGGTAGGCCATTTAGAACAGAGATGAGGAAAAACCTTTTCAGTCAGAGAGTTGTGAATCTGTGGAATTCTCTGCCTCAGAGGGCAGTGGAGGCCAATTCTCTGAATACATTCAAGAGAGAGCTAGATAGAGCTCTTAAGGATAGCGGAGTCAGGGGGTATGGGGAGAAAGCAGGAACGGGGTATTGATTGAGAATGATCAGCCATGATCACATTGAATGGCGGTGCTGGCTCGAAGGGCCGAATGGCCTACTCCTGCACCTATTGTCTGTTGTCTATTGTCTATTGTCTATTGTCTATATATATAAACAACTTAGATGATTGGGTAGAATATAGATGATTGGGTAGAACAGAACACAACAGCATAGGAACAGGCCCTTAGCCCACTCTATCTACCCACGACCACCTTTAAGGAACCATGCACCTGCACTCCAATCCCTCTGCTCCACAACACTCCCCAGACCCCTACCATTCACTGTGTAGGTCCTGCCCATGTTAGACCACAAAATGCAACAACGCACATTCGTCCTGATGGCAAAGGACAGCAGTCCCGGACTTTCTTCCCACGGTAAATAAAATATATACGGGAGACATGAGTTCACCCTTCTGCAAGTGTCGATGTAGTCACTGCCATACTCGGCATCACTCCCCACTGTACATTTAGCGCAAGGAGAGGATAAATTCCTGAAACCATGGATCCATGAGGGCAACTTAAAAAAGGTTTTGACGTGTATTGTATATGATTGTTGATTTGTCTGTAGTATAGGGTGAATTGGCAAGTAGGGTAAGTGGCAAAAGAATCAGGAGAGGTGAATTGATGGAAACAAAACAGAGAAAACTGATGATGAAATAAGTGGAGAACACTTTGTAACAGGAGCCAGTTGGAGCAAGGACCTTCACATAGATTCCCCACCTGAAGGGGGAATATCTGCAACATAAGTTGATGCCAAAGCACAATCTGCAAAACAGATGGGAGAGCTGGTCACACTCCTTGGCAACCATTCTTCCATGTGTATGATTGGAAACTGTTGGTAGTTTCACTTACATTTCCTCACAGGCTCTGCACTCTTAAGCTAATTACAATGATTAGGAATTAACATGAGGCCAGACGGATTACATTTCAGCTATCTAAACGTGTTGTTAGTTCTTTTTATTTTTTTAAATAGGCTACCAGAGCTCCAACTTTTTAACATGCAGACTTTCTACTTGTATTATTTTGCTGCCAATTTAAAAGGAAGGAAAATATGACCATTTCCTCAGTCCTTTCTTCACAAATCTAAATACAACTAGTCAAATACATAGAAATATATTTGCTTTCAGAGACAACTTAATCTCTATAGAAAGTATGTCTCACCAAATATTACTG
This sequence comes from Rhinoraja longicauda, assembly GCF_053455715.1. Classification (NCBI taxonomy): domain Eukaryota; kingdom Metazoa; phylum Chordata; class Chondrichthyes; order Rajiformes; family Arhynchobatidae; genus Rhinoraja; species Rhinoraja longicauda. The sequence goes on along the minus strand of NC_135959.1, from coordinate 31,643,935 downwards.
GACTAATATGCAGGCAGTGTGTGATACAAGGCATGTCTTCATCTCTCTATCATATAATTACCTTCAATCTTTTTCTGACTTCCCTTTGTATTGGAGCTAGTCAGCTGTGCGCCTACAGTGATAACCACAGGCCTATCTCTAAACCTTGACTTGTGAATCTTATTAAGTGTCTATTAATTCTGCAGAAGGCAGACATGAAGAATAAGGGGTAGGCCATTTAGAACGGAGATGAGGAAAAACATTTCAGTAAGAAAGTTGTGAATCTGTGGAATTCTCTGCCTCAGAAGGCAGTGGAGGCCAATTCTCTGAATGCATTAAAGAGAGAGCTAGATAGAGCTCTTAAGGATAGCGGAGTCAGGGGGTATGGGGAGAAGGCAGGAACGGGGTACTGATTGAGAATGATCAGCCATGATCACATTGAATGATGGTGCTGGCTCGAAGGGCCAAATGGCCTACTCCTGCACCTATTGTCTATTGCCTATTGTATATGGTCTATGGAGATAATTGGTGATTATAAATACATTTTTCATTTCATCATCATGTCAAAGTCTCTTCCATTTACCATTCTTATTGAGATGCAGTTCATTAAACATCCCATGGATTGGGTCAAGTAAGTAAATAGGGACTTATTCAGTGGAGGAAACAACTGAGAAATGTAGTCAAAGACCAAAAATCTCTCATCTGGGTGAATTTACTTTCAAGCTATATATGATTACTATTTATGATCTACAGTACTTCATTCTGGAACTCCAGAACACGTGAAAGGCTTGAAGAGCTTGTTAAGGATCAAGAAGCAGGCAGCACCTACGGAAAGGAACATTACAAAGCACTACAACTTTATTCTTGGCAGAAGTGTGCTTACTGTTCTCCCAAAGCCTGGCTGCCTCATTTGGCTAACAGGAGGTTTAAAAGGGTGACTATGAAGCAAGAGCAGACAGCATATCTGTTGAACTTCTAATGCTTGGCAGAAAATAACCTTGGTCATAAATTCACAGCATTGTCTGGCATGTCTGAGAGGAGGACAATAGGCCAGGAGATATCAGAGGTGCTGCTATCATGACTATCTTCAACAAAGGGGTAACAACAGACGGATTTTCATGCTGTCTGCTGTAGGGAAAATCACTGTCAAGATCTTTCTTGATTATGGCTGAAATGCCTCTGCATGAATTACAGTGTGGATTCAGTCCACCCGGAGGAACAACTGACATGACATTCATTAAGCATCAACTCCAAGATAAATTCAGGCAGCAACATCAAATACTATGCTTGGTTTTTGGTGATCACTGAAAAAGCCTTTAATGATTTAGAAAAAGCCAGCTGTTTGCAGTCATTGTCAATGATTTGGATGAAGTGGTCATATATAATATATTCAAGTTTGCCTACAGTACCAAACTGAACAGTAAAGTGAATTGCAAGGACGATGCAGAGAGGCTTCAGGGGAATAGCAACAGGAATGGCTGAAGAGATATCAAATGAAACATAATGTCATAGAGAAAATAGAAATGCAAAGTATTGCTGAGAAGGTAGAAAATTAAACAGTGTTGATGTTCAGAGGTATCTGGGTGTTCTTGTACACAAGTGACTGTAAGAAAACAGGCAGGTGGTGCAAGCAGCTCAGAAAGCCAAATGGCCTTTATTGCAAAAGGATTTGAGTGCAAGAGTGCTCAAATGTACAGAGTCCAAATGAGCCTGCATCTAGAGTGTCGTTATGCATCACTAAAATAGGCTCTCCAGACCAATGTGTCCAAGTGTTCATCAAACACATCCTTCATTAATGCCATTTCATCTCTTGCATCAACTACTTTACTTCTCTGTCATCTACCTATAGATGAAGGCCAATTTACAATGGCCAATTAAACGTGGTCACTGGGACAAATTCCACACATACAGCCCTATACAAGGTAGAACGTGCATAAAGAAAGATACGTCTGCACTCGACAGACAACAAAGCAGGTTCAATATATTGATTCCTGGGATGGCAGGTTTGACATGAGTCATAGAGAGTCATAAAGTGATACAGTGTGGAAACAGGCCCTTCGGCCCAACTTGCCCACACCGGCCAACAATGTCCCAGCTACACTACTCCCACTTGCCTGTGCTTGGTCCATATTCCTCCAAACCTGTCCTATCCATGTACCTGTCTAACTGTCTCTTAAACAATGGGATAGTCCCAGTGTTAACTATTTCCTCTGGCAGATTGTTCCATACACCCACCACCCTTTGGGTAACAACGTTACCCATCGGATTCCTATTAAATCTTTTCTGAAATCCATACACACAACGTCTACAGTTCTGCCCTCATCAACCTTTTTGGTCACTTCTTCAAAAAAATCAATCAGATTTGTGAGACATGACTTCCCATGTGCAAAACCATGCTTACTATCCCTAATCAGACCTTGCCCATCCAAATACCTGTGTAACCTATCCCTCAGAGTACTCTCCAGTAACTTTCCAACTGCAGATGTTAAGCTCACTGGCGTATACTTCGCAACATTTTCACTGCAGCCCTTCTTGAAAAGAGGCACAACATTTTCCACCCTCCAGTCTTCCGGCACGTCTCCTGTATTTAAGGGCGACTCGTAAATTTCAAACAGGGCTTCCGCAATTGCCTCTCTAGTTTCCCACAATTTCTTTGGATATATCTGATCAGACCCTGGAGATTTGTCGACCTTCATACATGACTGTACCTTCAGTACTTCTTCCATGGTAACACTGACTGCTCTCAAGGCACTTCTATTGACTGCCCCAAGTTCCTCCATCCTACTTTCTTTCCCCTCGGTAAATACAGAGGAGAAATACTCATTGAGGACCTGGCCCATCTCCTGTGGCTCCACACAGAGGTATTTATAAAATATTTTGTGATTGTCCTTAATGCTACCTGCCAGAGCTATCTCCTGCCCCCTTTTTGCCCTTCTGATCTCCTTTTTCAGTTTACTCCTTAGTTCCTGAAACTCCTCCAGGGATGCACTTGAAACCAGCTGCCTATAACTGTCCCATGCATCCTTCTTGTTTTTGACCAATTACTCAATTTTCCTTGTCAGCCAAGCTTTTTTACGTAGCCTACTTTGCTCTTCACTTTCACGGGGACGTACATATCCTGAGCTTTCGTCAGCACACTTTTAAAAACATCCCACTTGGCCGATGTTCCTTTCCCCTCAAATAACCTGCTCTGGTCAACTTGAGTGAGACCTTCTCTCATACCCTCAAAGTTGGCATTAGCCCAGTTGAGCATTTTAACAGGTGGACCCTCTCCGTCCGTATCCATAACTATCTTAAACCTAATTGAATTTTGTCACTGGTCCCAAAAGGCTCCTCCACAAACACTTCATTAACTTGCCCTTCCCAATTTCCCAATACTAGATCCATCATTGCCTCCACATACTGCTTAAGAAAACTCTCCTGAACACTTTTGAGGAATTGCACCCCATTCAAACACTTCACACTATGATTTTCCCAGTCTTTATTGGGAAAGTTAAAATCCCCTACCACAACAACCTTATTTGACCTGCAGCTGTCAGCTGAGATGTGATTAAGCATACTGTGCCTGCACTCTAATATGTTAAGAACAATGAGTAGTGATTTTGGTGTAATAAATCCTTAAGTGGCTTGATGTGGGATAAATCTTCTCCTATACGTAGTATCTTGAACAGTGAGTCACAGTCTCAAAATAAGGTGTAAACTATTCACGACAGAGCTGAGAAATGTTGTGGTCACCACTAATAAGTTTCCAACTGAAATGGTGCAACTCCACTGGACAAATGCGAAGATGTTCCACCCACATGCTCTCCTCTTCAAAAACACAGTCATTCCAAACTCACTCATCAAAGCTCACATCTGGAGATAATGCTAATGAATGCATGTCCACAGGCTGAGTTCCAGGTCTTCTTCCATTTGAACATAGATGTGTACAAGGGAATACCCCTCACACTTGTGTTTCTCTCACAACCTATCCCTACTGTACATCTTCAACAATAAAACTGCACAAGATCCTAGAGTTGAGGTCGGTCACTACTCATTTCCCAGCAGCAATTTCTCAAGAAGAGCAGGCAAAAATGAAATTTGCCAAGATCCAACACATTTTACACATTGCCTGGGAACTGGAAGTAATTTTGGCGTTGAATACTTTGAATAGTGTATGAAATAAAGCTCCAGTTTTATAAGGCACATTGGCTGAGCAGATGCCCAAAACCATTTACTCCAGAACTTTATTTTCCTTTATCGACACATGCTACAAGAAAGGGGTTGAAGGCTTTAGCCACTTGTCAATATGAACATGCATGGTAGAAACAAATTTAAAACATCTATATGTTGAGCTGCTGCGTGTGTGGCTGTCTGCTCTGGCAGCATTTCACATAGATTCATATCATATATCTACAGCCGGAAACAGGCCTTTTCGGCCCTCCAAGTCCGTGCCGCCCAGTGATCCCCGTACATTAACACTATCCTACACCCACTAGGGACAATTTTTTTTTTTTTTTTTTTTTTTTTACATTTACCCAGCCAATTAACCTACATACCTGTACGTCTTTGGAGTGTGGGAGGAAACCGAAGATCTCGGAGAAAACCCACGCAGGTCACGGGGAGAACGTACAAACTCCTTACAGTGCAGCACCCGTAGTCAGGATCGAACCTGTGTCTCCGGCGCTGCATTCGCTGTAAAGCAGCAACTCTACCGCTGCGCTACCGTGCCGCCTGATCAATTATAATAAATGATCAATTATAATAAATTGTATGCCCATTATAAATTGCTTCAGTTCTCATTTTGCTCAATTCAATATTGCTCAAAAACCAAAATTATTCACCAACAGTTTAATCACTTAATATTTTAAAAAATCACTGAATCATCATTGCATATTATGATAAAATTACTGAAATTTATTTATTTCACAAAGAAATGGCCCAAAGCTCTTTGTACAATGAATTACTTTGTAAAATAGTGCTTTGGCTCATAGAGCTTTGTCATAATACTGCAATTACCTGGTAGAAACCAGCTTCCATGTCATCTTTTTCCTTTTATTTTATGAAGTAATTCTCAGAATTGTCTTGAAGATATTATTCAAATATGTTTGCCGGAATATTTTTTAAAAACATGTTTTTTAAGAGAAACTGAAGAGAAACTGGCACTGCAATTATAAATCCTCTTTTAGAAATATCTCTTTGTACTTTGGCAGCATTATAAGATGTCAACGACATGATAGGGAGTACAATTTTAATAAGCTCAGAGATTGCTATCATCATTTTTATTTACAGGCTCAATCACTGATTGAAAGGATTTCCACTTTTTTGGCTGTAGGTGAGGCTAGATGTGCACAGCAGATAGAGCTCTGTACTCCCACGCTCTGAAGGATGGACAGGTATGTGAGTATATGTATAACATATATCGTAGGAAAATAACTGCAGATGCTGGTACAAATCGAAGGTATTTATTCACGAAATGCTGGTGTAATTCAGCAGGTCAGGCAGCATCTCAGGGGAAAAGGAATGGGTGGCGTTTCGGGTCGAGACCCTTCTTCAGACTGATGTCAGGGGGGCGGGACAAAGGAAGGCCCTGGCCCCTGACATCAGTCTGAAGAAGGGTCTTGACCCGAAACATCACCCATTCCTTCTCTCCTGAGGCTGCCTGACCTGTTGAGTTATTCCAGCATTTTATAACATGTATCAGTTGAAAGCAATTCATCGTAACTTCCCACCGATATAGACGATTGCTAGAAGAGAAAAAAAATGTGCTTAAGTTTCTGATGACACACATTAGACCTTTTGAACAAAGGCAAAATTAGCAATACTATTTATTTTCATAATAAAACAGGAAGAATTTTAAAAAAAGAGAATCAATTCCAATTAAAATGGATCTTGAGTGTGAGAGATGACATGAATTACAACTTTATTTGTGAGTGAGGCACAATCCTGAAACAGCAGTTTAAAAAAATCTGATTACACACGATAAATGTAGAACTAGACTCATTCATTACTGTAATCCAGAGTGTCTTGTACATGCCTTTATTACTGCTCGAAATGTTCATAAACTTTGATTGATGTCAAAGAACAAACATGTCCATATTCATATAGCATATTTATTTTATGGAGGCTTAGAGTTATACTGCAAGGACAAAGGACCATCAACACTGAGTCTGTGTGCCAACCACCAAACACCCTTTGCACTAGTCCTATGAATCCTGCACACTCGAGGCAATTTACAGTGGGCAATTAAGCTGCAGCCAGTATATCTTTGGAATGTGGGATGAAACTGGAGCACCAGGGGAAATCAATGTAGTCACAAAGACAATATGCAAACTCCACACAACCTCCACTAATTCCCAAGTATCTGCCTTTTCATTGGAATTTCTCTATTTTCAATAGAATGTAAGGTAAATACAATAAACGTTCAGAACTAGGATAAACTTCAACCAGGCCTATCTCAAAAGTGCATTATCAAAATATCATCTACATGTCTCACTTAACAGGTACATGGCTAGGCCTGGTTGAGAGGGTTAGTCAGGATCGAACCCGGGTCTCTGGGGCTCTAAGGCAGCAACTCTACTGCCATGCCACCGTGTCGCCTTCCGATCCAGAAGTCTTCTATTAGACCATCCAACACAATTAAATGCACTGAATATATCTTTGGTTGACGGATTTAAATTAGATGCATCCTGTTGACCCCACGCTATCTGCCATATGCTGCAACAGCGATATCGAAAAGGATACAATTCAAACATAATTACTGGAATCAGCATCCAGATTATATGTATTATGAGAAGGGAGCAGATATTTAGAATAAAATCTTCTCTAGACAATGTTATGAACTATTGTTCATTGTACCAAAGTATTTTCATAATACTAATGCTCAGATTGAAAAGTAAATTCCTGGAGGGACTCAACAGGTTAGACAGAAATCTGAGAAGGGAAATGGACAGAGAATGTTTTAGGTCAGGGTCCTTCTGCGCATTGATGGAGTATACTACAAGCGCAAATCAAGCGTGAATAATATGCTGACTTCTCTCGGATGGGATATCCAAGAGCTCCGCATAATCAGGCGAAGACTTATTGCAATTTACAAAGAGATTCACAAAATCACGCCATCAAATCTTCTGTCATCCCAGAGCACCAACTGCCATGAAACAAGACAAAATACCGGTCCCTACATCATCAACACGCTAAATTTCAATAAACTTTGCTACCAATATTCCCTTTACCCGAGGACGATAAGGGAATGGAATATGTTACTACTCAACACACGACGTTCAATCATTTAAAAAGGGGATTGAGCAACTAGATCTCCTCAACTTGGTCAAAAAGGCCCACATCAAAATTTAATCACTACTCTACTCACTCCGACCTGCTTGAGAAAACCACTTATGAGGTGTTTGCGCAGTAATCAACCCGAACCAGAGGGGAAAAAACCTCCTTCTACCATCTTCTTCATCAGTCTGAGGAAGGGTTCAATCCTAAAATGATGTCTGTCTATTTCCCTCCTGAGATGTGACCTGGGCCTTTGAGTTCCTCCAGCACTTTGTTTTTTAGCTCAAGATTCAGGCATCAGTAATCTATTGTGCTTCATTAGATTGAAAATAATATTCTGATTTCAACCTCTCATGGTTGGAATTGGGCTGGTTTCGTTTTTTTTATCCTGTTTACAGCCTACTCATTTTACTGTCCATTGAATCGATGAAGAATAGAAAATGAACATTCATCATGGTCTCATCACATACTCACTCAGAAGTAGTAAAATTGAACTGGAAGATTAAAAGCTTCCATGAGTTAAGAGGATAAGTGATTTGCTAAGACAAATAAGAGTTAAAAAATAATATTGGATGTTTTGACTTTGCAACAGATGTGGAGATTAAACTTTCAGCACCCAATACCTTCTGCATACTTTATATGCAGAGGCAATAACATGTCTTGAGATCTTTACAGTGGAGGGAATGACTGTTTGTAATCTGATAATATTAATGTACTCCTGCTGGAATGTTGGAAGTTAATAGTATAATTCACAAGAAAGGTATGTTCATAATCCCTGGCTTCAAGCTCAAAGACAAGGGATTAATCAATAGGTCACGGATGTCTGAACAACAATAAAGCCTGGTGAACCCAGATCTCTTGCAGATACCTTTACAAATGAGAACATTTTAGCCAGTATAACTGATAGCAAATTTAGAGCAAGGTTTCCAATGAAAAAACTGTCTAAATCAATAGAGAATAATTGACAGTCACAGAACAACCAAAACACAGAAAAAACATATGTAGAATAAGAGTAATGTAAGTCAAGTGAGTGGCGTAAAGCAATGTCATTTTAAATGAAAAGAAACAACGATCTGATCCAACCAGTCAATAAAAGGTCATGGATTTTTAATTACTGTGTTAAATCACTCAAGTAAAAACTTAATTTCTCTTCTATACTGTTAAGGAATTATATCATAACTCTTACACTATTATTTTTTTCACATGAACATCATTAGACATTCTCCCCATTGCAAATCATTCATGCTTATCCTCTGGTTCTTTAGATGCCAACCACCATAAAGGAGGGGGAGCAGGAAGATTTTGCCAGGACTCATTCCATTCATTTCATTCTAGTGAACAATGCATCCGATAAGTTACCACTCATCAAATCACCCTAAGTCATTCGTCAAAAATGCTCCCATGGAGATCAACAAATTGAAAGATAAAACATACTGGATAAACTTAGTTATGTGAGCTATGTAGAGAAACAAGTGAAAGTTAATGTCACAGGTCTGCAATCTTTCGTCGAAACAAGAAAAGGTTAAAGACATCCTACAGCTACAAAGCCAGGCAAAGAGAGGAGTAGAGTAAATAGTCAAAGGAAAATGCCTGAGAGATTGGAAGGCAGAGAACATCAAATAAGGCATTGGGCAAGATAATACATAGTCTGTCTTTCCATCAGACCACTCATTTGATTTCCATTGCCAAGAATTATACATATACAGTACATGTATAATTATAGATTCATAAATCCATACATAGAAACTAGCCCCTCAGCCCAAACTCGTCCATGTTGACCAAAATGCCCCATCTAAGATAGTCCCATTGGCTTAAAGTTGTCCCATATCCAGTGAAACCTTTCCTATCCATGTACCTATCCAAATGTCTTCTAAATGTTATTATTGCCTGTGCTTCAATGACTTCCTTAGCAGCTCATTCCACCTACGCACTACAGTCTGTATGAAAAAGTTGCCCTCAGGTTTATATTAAATCTTTCCTCTTCCACCTTAAACTTATGCCCTCTATTCTTTTTGATTCCACAACCCTGTCAGATGATACAGTGGGATATGGATCAACTGCAGAAATAGGTGGAGAAATGGCGGATAGAGTTTAATCCAAGCAAGTATGAGATATTCCACTTTGGGAAGTTGAATGTAAGAGTATACAGTTAATGGCAAGACGCAGATGAAGACAGATATGATAGTGGTGTTTAAAAGGCTTTTAAATAGGCACATGGGAGTGCAAGGAATGGAGGGATTTGGATCATGTACAGGCAGATGAGATCAGTTTTACTTGACATCGTGTTTGGCACAAACATTATGTTTGTTATATTATGAATGTTTGTTCATATTATAAATGGGCTGAAGGGCCCATTCTGGGCTGTATTGTTCTATCTTTATTACCTATGAAATTACCAAAGAAGCAAAATACCACAAAGACTACTGTAATACAGTATATATTCTTTGTAATATGCAACTCTAACTCACGTGTAAATCATGACATGCTCAGTTATGCCTCTTAGCTCTGTACTTGTGATCAATTCCATATCACCTCAATTGTAAGCTGTTTTTAACTTTAAATATCATCACCTCTCGAGCAATGGGTGCTATTGAACAGAACTCATCTTAGTGATCATTCAGACTGCGGAATAATTCTATTTACTGCTTTCTATTTTTCAAAGTCTTTCTTGAACTTTTCCTTATTTTATTAACCAAAAATCACACTTGTGGCCATCGGACTGCCCCAACATTTCCTTATGAATTCACCATCGTTGTCATGCGTTCTGCTACAAGACCGGGTGGTGCTACCAGCTGTGGCTGCCTCGCTAACAGTCTGTCTATCTTTTCTTATTTTTTGTTATTTTTAGTATGTGTTAAAAAGTATGTTTTAGTGTTCCTTGGTTTGTTTTATGTGGGGAGTGGGGTGGGATGGGGGAAATTTTTATTTTCAATCTCTTACCTCGACGGAGGTGCGATTTTTTTCTATATCGTATCTCCATCCACACTGTGGCCTAACATTGTGGAGTTGGTGGCCTTTCCTGGAGACTGACCCAGCGCTCCAAGCTGCGGGAGTCTGCGGGACCTGAGCATCGCAGAGCTTGTGATCCCTTTGCTGGGGATCGAAGCTCCAACCGCAGGGCCTGTTGACTTTAACATCATGAAGCCCACGGTTTCTGGTAAGAAGAGGCCGACTCGGGAGCTCCATGCCGCGGAGAGAGTTTCAACTGCCCTGACGCGGGAGTTTTGATAACACCGACGACGCCTTTGATCGTCGGCTGAGGGGGCTTTGATCGCCCCGACAGCGGATGGTTGACTGCCCCGGCCATAAGAGAACAAAGAGGAAGAAGCTTGAACTTTATTGCCTTCCATCACAGTGAGGAATGTGGAATCCACTGTGGTGGATGATTATGTTAACTTTTAAGTGGTTGTGTGTCTGGTTGCTTTTCACCTGGTATGGCTGTATGGTAGCTCAAATTTCACTGTACATTTCACTGTACATGTGACAATAAACTGACCTTGAAACCTTGAAGACCATTAACTACATGTTAGAGGAATTTTTTTAATCCAACTATTCACACTGCAAACATGGACTTTGCTTTAGACTTTAGAATGGACAAAGGCTCTTCCACCCACCAGGTCTGCACCAACCAGCGATTCCCTTACACTAACACTATCCTGCACACTAGGGACAATTTTACAATTTTACTAAAACCAATTAACCTACAAAACTGCACATCTTTGGCGTGTGGGGGGAAGCCGGTGCACCCAGAGAAAACCCGCACAGTCACAGGGAGAATGTACAAACTCCATACAGACAGCATCCGTGGTCAAGCTGGAACTCGGGTCTCTGGCACTGTAAGGCAGCAACTCTACTGCTGCGCCACCGTGCTGCCCCCAAACTAAATTGATGGATGAAAATCTAATTGAAATGTAATGAATTTTCCCCCAACATTTACACTTTCAAATACCATTGAAAGGAAATGCAACACCACCTGAGCCATCTTGTTATTTATGTGATGACATTTAGTAACACTGCCACAAACCAAATGGCCCCGAAGAAAAAAAATGTGTTTGTACGAATAACTGCTTCAAGATTTCCTTACAGCTCACATTCTGTTTGAAATGTTCAGAAATTTCAGTCAATTTTAATTCACTGAGTTATTTAATTTTACTTGAGGCATCTGACTAAAGAAGCTAATCCAACGATAACCTGTGTTTTCATGGAACACTGAGAAAGTAAAGATTTTCAAGGACTTTTCACAAGGTTAGCAAACCGAATAGAAGGAATACAGTAAGTTAATATTCAAAGGACATCTGAAAATAGAAAGATGAAGCAAAGAGAAGAGGACGAGGAATGTTGGGCCAAGGAACCTAAACTAACCCACCAGCAAGGGTATCATTCATATGTATAAGAAAATAACTGCATATGCTGGTACAAATCGATTTATTCACAAAATGCTGGAGTAACTCAGCAGGTCAGGCAGCATCTCGGGAGTGAAGGAATGGGTGACGTTTCGGGTCGAGACCCTTCTAGTCTGAAGAAGGGTCTCGACCCGAAACGTCACCCATTCCTTCTCTCCCGAGATGCTGCCTGACCTGCTGAGTTACTCCAGCATTTTGTGAATAAAAGGGTATCATTCATATTGTTGTTGCTCAATAAACTGGAGGAGTGCAGATATTTCAAAGGAATTTGAAGCCAGAGCAAATTTCAAATGTAAGGAGATACATTTAATGACAATTCTATATCAAGGTTATGCATGGGGTGACACTGAAAGGAAAACATTTGAAGGCTCCGGTCCTGTACTCACTAGAGTTTAGAAGGATGAGGGGTGATCTCATTGAAACTTGCTGGATAGTGAAAGGTCGATATAGGATGGACGCGGAAAGGATCTTTCCAGTAATGGGAGAATCTAGAACTAAAGGGAACAGCGTCAGAATAAAAGGACATGCCATCAAAATGGAGGTGAGGAAGAATTTATTTAGCCAGAGGATGGTGAACTTGTGGAATTCATTAAAGGATATGGGGAGAAGGCAGGAGAATGGGGTTGAGCGGGAAAAATAGATCTGCCATGGCTGAATGGTGGAGTCGAGTCGATGGGCTGAATGGGATAAATTCTGCTCCTATGTCTTATGGTTTAATGGAATTTGGTTCAAATTATGAGAAAGGCATCTGCAATTCTGAGTAATATCAAACGTATTGAAGGTAGAGAGAGAAGGCCATTAAGAATATATTAAATTAGTCAGATCAGTAGTAACAATGTGTTTCAGCAGCACAAACAATGTTGCAGAGGTGAAAATGGACAATTTTAATTATTCATTGATGGATGGTGCAAAACTCACCTCAAAATTAGAAAATACATTAAGATGTCACACAGTCTCATTCACTTATATCTGATGAAGTCCCTTTATCCTGGAATGTTAACTCAATATCTCTTTCCACAGATGCCAACTGACCCATTGTGTGTTACCAGTATTTTCTGTTTTTATTTCAGATTTTCAGCATCTGTAGTTTTTAAAAAATAATTTGGACTTCATTTTTCTGATTCACCTTATATTAGTTGCCATGGATGAAGATGTTGTCTATGTTTATGAACCATGCATTGATTTGGGGATCAGAAATAATGGATTCAGTCTTGCTAATATGTATTTGAAAAATTCCTTTGTCTAACAAGTCCTGAATGTTGGATAATCAGTCTGAAAGTTTATGGGCGATTGCACGGCTGAGATCACAGTGAGGGAAAGTTAAGTTCCATTTGTATTCATAAGAAATGGATGTGCTTTTGGATAATGCAGTTGGGGAAACATTTAAATACCCTGAGCACGTCCTTATGAATGCCCCCAAAGGCCTCTAATATTTGCTTCTGAATGATCTATATACTAAAACTCTTGTTTGTTCGCTTGTTCCTGAACTACAGCCAAAGCGATAGCATGACAATTTTAGGCCCTCCTTGCTCACCGTCATCCCATGGTCCTCTGGAAGAAGTTTCATTGAAATCGGTGTTATATATTTAAGTTATTCACATTCTAAAGTTTTTAAAACCATGCATGCGCAGTCGGGGCTCCGTTGATCTGGAACTTATGTAAGATGGCCACCGCATCCGTGCGTACGCAGAACAAATGCGTCCGCGCCTGTGCAATTGGGGCCTGTTGAGCAGGGCTCAGCCGCCTGTCTCTTGGGGGCGGGAGAACCAGGCCTAGTGCCAGGGGAAGCAGCGGGAGCCTGAGCCTGGGCCTGGACGTGACTGGGTAGCCGTGAGCCTGAGGTGGGATAAGGGGAAAGGCGGTAGCAGCAGCAGCGGCAATGATAATAGCTAACAAATGCACAATGGCTCCTACAGAGGGGGTGGGAGGAGGTGGGGAGGGTGGGGGTTTGGGGGAGGGAGGGGTGAGGGTGGGGAGGGAGGGGAGTGGGAGGAGGGGGAGTAGGAAGGTGAGGAGGGGAGGAGGAGGGAGGTGGAGGGAGGGGGGAGAGTGGAGGGGAAGTGGGTGGGGAGTTGGAGAGGAGGGAGTGAGGGAGGAGAGAGTGCTGCACCAATACAAGAGAGGCAACCCTAGGAGTGAGGCGGGAGGAAGGGGGGCAAGGGGGGAGGGGGAGGGAGGAGGGAGGGAGGGAGAGAGGGGGGCAAGGAGGGGAGGGAGAGGCGGGAGAGATGGGAGGGAGGGTGAGGGAGAGAGGGGGTGGGGGGAGGGGGGGAGTGGGGAGCGAAGATTGGGAGAGGAGAGGGTGCTGCACCAATGCATGAGTGGTTTGGGCCCAACGGGTCCACTTGGTCTAGTTACTATTATTATTATAAACTGGTCTTTCATATCAAAGGATCATGTAATGTTAAAAGACTGAATTTTTTTATCACATGGCAAATTACCCTGGCTTGCAATGACTTTAGGACTGCTGTTAAATTTTATAAGTAATTGTAACTTTTAAGAACCAGCTGTACGTGTATTTGAACCACCAAGGCAAAATGGGCAGCAAACAAAGTGCCGGTAAATGGGATTAGAGTAGATAGGTACTATAGCTTGATTTATAGCTTAGCTAGGATGGGCCAAGGGGCCTGTTTCTGTGCAGTATGACATGACTCTGTAGTGTCTGTTATTAAAAGTTAGAAATGCTTTAAAAATGTAACATTGGTGCAAAAGTCATTTCAGGCAAAAGTAGTTTGATATAAAAGACAAATTTCTAAAAATAGTTCTGAAGCAAAATATTGTAAATGGTAGAAATCTGAAATAGAACAGAAATAATAAGTCTGTGAATAAGTATGCATGGAGAAGGAGATAATATTTCAAATAGATGATCTTTCATCAGAACTTGAGCAGGAAAATTAATATGGGTAATCTCTCCACAGGTGCTGCCTAATCTGCCATCGTTTGCCCCAAACCAAGTTAATCATAGAGTCATACAGCTTGGAAAAAGGCCCTTTGGCTCAACCTGCCCATGCTGACCAAGTTGCCCCAACGCCTGTATTTGGCACTTATCCCTCTAAATTTTTCCTATCTGCCCAAATGTGTTTTAAATGTTCTTATAGTACCTGCCTTAACTACTCCTCTGGCAGCTCACCCCATATACTCACCCTCCCCTGTGTGAAAAATATGTCACTCAAATTCCTATTAAATATTTCCTCTCTCACTTTAAACCTACGTCCTCTGGTTCTTGATTCACCTTGGGTAAAAAACTGTATTCTCCCTATCTATTCCCTCCATGGTCATATACACTTCTATCGGATCACCCCTTATTCTCCTGCACTCCAAGGAATAAAGTCCTAGCCTGCCCAAATTCTCCCTTTAGCTCCGGCCCTCAAGTCCTGGCAACATCCTCGTAAATCTTCTCTGCACCCTTTCTCACTTAACAACATCCTTTCTATAGCAGAGTATCCAAAACTGAACACGAAACTCCAAATACTGTGTCACCAACATCTTGTACAGCTGTACCATAACATTCCAACTTCTATATTCAATACCCTGACTGATGAAGGCCAATGTACCAAAAGCGTTCTTGACAACCCTATCTGCATGTGACGCCACTTTTAAGGAATCTACACTCCTAGATCCCTCTGCTCTACAACGTGGCCCAGGGCCTTGCTATTCATTGTGATGTTCCAACCCTGGTTCACCTTCCCAAAAGTGCAACACCTTGCACATCTGCATTAAACTCCATTAACCATTCCTCAGCCTACTTGCCTATCTGATCAAGATCCTGCTGTATTTCAACAGTTCCTGCTGAAATTTCAGCAAAGGTGTTGCAATGGAGTAGGAACAAACCAGAAGAAATATATTATTTGATGTTCAACATTAAAATGTGATTCCCAGAGATTTTTTTGCCAATTGCTTTGCATCACAATGCTCATAACATTATCAGAGTATCACAGTAATATTCCCCATCATCATTATTGCTAAACACCTGCAACAGCTTACAAAACTACGAATTGTGTTTGTTCGTACCATCTCTGGTCAATAGACAATAGACAATAGACAATAGGTGCAGGAGTAGGCCATTCAGCCCTTCGAGCCAGCACCGCCATTCAATGCGATCATGGCTGATCACTCTCAATCAGTACCCCGTTCCTGCCTTCTCCCCATACGCCCTCACTCCGCTATCCTTAAGAGCTCTATCCAGCTCTCTCTTGAAAGCATCCAACGAACTGGCCTCCACTGCCTTCTGAGGCAGAGAATTCCACACCTTCACCACTCTCTGACTGAAAAAGTTCTTCCTCATCTCCGTTCTAAATGGCCTACCCCTTATTCTTAAACTGTGGCCCCTTGTTCTGGACTCCCCCAACATTGGGAACATGTTTCCTGCCTCTAATGTGTCCAATCCCCTAATTATCTTATATGTTTCAATAAGATCCCCCCTCATCCTTCTAAATTCCAGTGTATACAAGCCCAATCGCTCCAGCCTTTCAACATACGACAGTCCCGCCATTCCGGGAATTAACCTAGTCGAGTTCAATTTTCCAAATACAGAAATGCTGTTTTTATAATGTTTCCCTCATTATCACACAACTAACTGCTGACATATACAGCTTCAAGCTCACACAAACAATGTAATCTTGGGAGAATGCTGAGGGAAAATGCTCAGCATTGGTTGTTTAAGTATCCATTCTTACGCTTGTCAGCTCTGACATTTATTACTGATCTCAAGCACGGAATAGGTTTAAAACCTTCAAAGGTCACATTCAATATAATGAGCTCATCCAAAATTTGCTGGGCACATGATATCCCAGGGTTGAATTCATGAAGATATTAAGATATGCATCAAACTATCTAAATTAGATAGATATACTTTTAATCTAATATTTATCTAACAAAGAATTATCCTATTATTACATTAATAAAATAAATAAATAGGTTAGGAAGAAAGAGAAAATGTTGACAAATATCAAATGGGTTTTAGGTTGACATTAGTGAATATATTCTGATCACACAAGAGTCAAAAAACAAACCACTAATAATTCTCAATGCACCAGTTCTATGCTAGAAGTGTTTCATTTTGTTGTAACGTTAACATTGTTTCAGAGCAATAATCTTGAATATTAATTGTTTTCTTCTGAAAACTCTGAAGTGTATCTTGCCATGAGAGGTAATATATCTTAATCCAAGGTAACTATGAATCATAGGTAAATCATAGGTGAAGAAACAATTTAAAAGAAAATATATCTAAGGGATAAACAATCTTATTCATTCTCAATGCTGCCAGCTCCTGACAAGGTAGATATTGCCTGAAAATATGTCCTCCAAAAATGAATATGCAACCTTACTACAGTCATATTGCTAATTGTAAGCATGCTCTGCTGTGCACTCTGTCCCTCTGTCCTTCCATTGGCCCAAATATCTTATTAAGTATTTTGTCTGAATTGTGAAAATCATCTTCAAAAGCTCCAAGCATAAAGGAAAACATTGAAATCTGCAACAAAAATGAGTGCCGTATTTAATTTTTAAGGGTTCATTGCCAATGAGTGAACGTGGTTTTTTTAAATTCCTATTTGTGAGCTACCATTTATCACCTATCCCGAATTGCTTTTAAGAAGTTTTGATGAGCTGCCTTCTTGAACCAATGTCAGTCTTTGTGGCAAATGTAAATAAGTAGGAAGTTTTGGTATCGGGACCCAGAGGTAAATAAAGGAACAGTGATATATTTCCAAGTCGAGGCAATGCGCAACTTGGAAATGTACTTGCAGCAAGTCATGCAGCTAGCTCAACATTATCCCTCTTCTGTTTGACAAGATCTTTAATTCACAGTTTATGTCACAGATGTTTGTCTGATCTGCTGCTTTGCGTTTTGTAGATGACATGCATTGCAACCATGATACACTATTGTTGAAAGAGTGAATGTTTTGAGTAGTGAACTGTAGACTGGTTTGGTATGGTTGTCGTAAACATATTTTAATGTTGTTGTAGCTAACTCAGCCTATCCACGCAGGTGATGCATGTTCCATCATAATTCCGATTTGGTAGAAAGTTTGAGGGATTTGTAGATTCACCATAGCAGTTGTGTGATTTAATAAACATATCAGAATAAAGAAAAACACTAGTCATCTGTTTGTTCATAAAGACGACAGAAGTGCAATCAAATTGCCATATAAATCTATCTGATTCACTAACGTCATCAGGTGAAGAAAGTTGTCATCTTTATCTAGTCTAGTATATGTGAGCCCAGCCCCACCAATATAGTTGCCTCCTGTATCTCCTCTGAAATGCCCACTCTGATGTACTATAAATCAAAGACTGAAACAGAATGTTAACAAGACTAGATAGACCAGCTAGCATTGATCTTGGCACCAAACTGTGGCCCCTTGTTCTGGACTCCCCCAACATTGGGAACATGTTATCTGCCTCTAATGTGTCCAATCCCCTAATTATCTTATATGTTTCAATAAGATCCCCCCGCATCCTTCTAAATTCCAGTGTATACAAGCCCAATCGCTCCAGCCTTTCAACATACGACAGTCCCGCCATTCCGGGAATTAACCTAGTGAACCTACGCTGCACGCCCTCCATAGCAAGAACATCCTTCCTCAAATTTGGAGACCAAAACTGCACACAGTACTCCAGGTGCGGTCTCACCAGGGCCCGGTACAACTGTAGAAGGACCTCTTTCCTCCTATACTCAACTCCTCTTGTTACGAAGGCCAACATTCCATTGGCTTTCTTCACTGCCTGCTGTACCTGCATGCTTCCTTTCATTGACTGATGCACTAGGACACCCAGATCTCGTTGTACTCCCCCTCCTCCTAACTTGACACCATTCAGATAATAATCTGCCTTTCTATTCTTACTTCCAAAGTGAATAACCTCACACTTATCTACATTAAACTGCATCTGCCATGTATCCGCCCACTCACACAACCTGTCCAAGTCACCCTGCAGCCTTATTGCATCTTCCTCACAATTCACACTACCCCCCAACTTAGTATCATCTGCAAATTTGCTAATGGTACTTTTAACCCCTTCGTCTAAGTCATTAATGTATATCGTAAATAGCTGGGGTCCCAGCACCGAACCTTGCGGTACCCCACTGGTCACTGCCTGCCATTCCGAAAGGGACCCATTTATCCCCACTCTTTGTTTTCTGTCTGTCAACCAATTTTCTATCCATGTCAGTACCCTACCCCCAATACCATGTGCCCTAATTTTGCCCACTAATCTCCTATGTGGGACCTTGTCGAAGGCTTTCTGAAGGTCGAGGTACACCACATCCACTGACTCTCCCTTGTCAATTTTCCTAGTTACATCCTCAAAAAATTCCAGTAGATTTGTCAAGCATGATTTCCCCTTCGTAAATCCATGCTGACTCGGAATGATCCCGTTACTGCTATCCAAATGCTCAGCAATTTCGTCTTTTATAATTGACTCCAGCATCTTCCCCACCACTGATGTCAGACTAACTGGTCTATAATTACCCGTTTTCTCTCTCCCTCCTTTCTTAATAAGTGGGATAACATTTGCTATCCTCCAATCCACAGGAACTGATCCTGAATCTATAGAACATTGAAAAATGATCTCCAATGCTTCCACTATTTCTAGAGCCACCTCCTTAAGTACTCTGGGATGCAGACCATCAGGCCCTGGGGATTTATCAGCCTTCAGTCCCATCAGTCTACCCAAAACCATTTCCTGCCTAATGTGGATTTCCTTCGGTTCCTCCATCACCCTAGGTTCTCCGGCCCCTAGAACATTTGGGAGATTGTGTGTATCTTCCTCAGTGAAGACAGATCCAAAGTAACGGTTTAACTCGTCTGCCATTTCTTTGTTCCCCATAATAAATTCCCCTGCTTCTGTCTTCAAGGGACCCACATTTGCCTTGACTATTTTTTTCCTCTTCACGTACCTAAAAAAACTTTTGCTATCCTCCTTTATATTATTGGCTAGTTTACCCTCGTACCTCATCTTTTCTCCCCGTATTGCCTTTTTAGTTAACTTTTGTTGCTCTTTAAATGAGTCCCAATCCTCTGTCTTCCCACTCTTCTTTGCTATGTTATACTTCCTCTCCTTAATTTTTTTGCTGTCCCTGACTTCCCTTGTCAGCCACAGGTGTCTCTTACTCCCCTTAGAGTCTTTCCACCTCTTTGGAATAAATTGATCCTGCAACCTCTGCATTATTCCCAGGAATACCTGCCATTGCTGTTCTACCGTCTTCCCTGCTCGGGCCTCCTTCCAATCAATTTTGGCCAGCTCCTGCCTCATGCCTCTGTAATCCCCTTTGCTATACTGTAATACCGACACTTCCGATTTTCCCTTCTGCCTTTCCATTTGCAGAGTAAAACTTATCATGTTGTGATCACTGCCTCCTAATGGCTCTTTTACCTCTAGTCCCCTTATCAGATCAGGATCATTACACAACACTAAATCCAGAATTGCCTTCTCCCTGGTAGGCTCCAGTACAAGCTGTTCTAAGAATCCATCCCGAAGGCACTCTACAAACTCTCTTTCCTGGGGTCCATTTCCAACCTGATTTTCCCAGTCTACCTGCATGTTGAAATCTCCCATAACCACCGTAGCATTACATTTTTGACACGCCAATTTTATCTCCTGATTCAACTTGCACCCTATGTCGAGGCTACTGTTTGGGGGCCTATAGATAACTCCCATTAGGGACTTTTTACCCTTACAATTTCTCATTTCTATCCATACTGATAGCCAGGGCACAGAATATAATTGAATGGGGACTTCAATGTCTATTGTCTAGCAACGAACAATGATCATGCTGAATTCTGAATGACAGATTAGATATAATTTAACCAACATGAGGAATAAACCTACATCATCATGTCCCAACCAGTTTACTTAAAGCTTTATACTTACCGATCAGAGCCTTGGTGGAACTGACCACCACACAATCTTTGTGGAAGCAAAGTCCTATCATCACTCTGAAAACATCCCCAACATATTGTGTGGCACAAAAGTCCTGCTGAATAGTATAGATACAGAATAAATGGCCATCCATAAGATGCTGTATACCACCAGAAGCACTAGAAATGCCAGAGCCTGGCATATCCCTCACCAACAATTACATTTTAGTCAAATTAAAAGTGTGTAGAAAGGCTTGCAGACAGCAGCATAAGTCATATCTAAACAGAGTTGCCAACCTCATTAAGATCCAACACAAAACTATCAGATAACTAAATAACGGAATGCAACAGATGGAGTTAAGCAACCTCACAATCAATGATTTAGATCAAGGCTCATCATATCTACCTATTTATGAAAATGTATGGGAGACGGAGGCAAAATAAAAAACACTTCTGTACTCCAAGGAATAAAGTCTTTGTCCTTCCTAATCTAACCCGATAGCTCTGGTCTTTGAGACCTGGCAACATCTTCGTTAATCATCTCTACACCCTTTCCAACTAAATGGCATCTCCCCAACAGCAGGATGACCAAAACTCTGCACCATACAAGTGCAGCCTCACCAATAGTCAGCCATTCAGCCATTTTAAATCAATCCGTGTGATGGAAATTACTGATAGTACAAGATATGCCAAAGGCTAAAGTAACAGTAAACAACCCTGCTGAACAACCAATGGCGTTTTGTTTCAAACTCCACATCGAGTATGCGTTCACATTCAGAATACATTAGATGACTCCCAAAATATGTGAAACATTATTGTTGCCTGTTTACTAGCTTCTTGTTCTATTTCGGAAAAAGGCCCATCGACCCATCAGGTCCACGCTGACCAACAATCCCCATACACTAGCTCTATTCTACACACTAGGGACAATTTACAATCTTTACTGAAACCAATTAACCTATAAATCTTTGGAATGTGGGAGGAAACCGGAGCACCTTGAGAAAACCCATGGAGAACATACAAACACAGGGAGAACGAACTAACTCAGTACAGACAGCATGTTTAGTCAGTATCAAACCAGGGTCTCTGGCACAAGTAAGGCAGCAACTCTACCGCTATGCCACCATGCAACCCCAGATGTAATCTAGTGCAATCTAGGTGGCTGCTATCACTTCACCACTGATGGTTGAAGCACATTTTGTTTAACCAGGCAATTAGCATTAGATTAATGAAGCCATGCCATGCCAACGGTGGCTTTATTTCCCTTGGGGATTTGATTGTATGGTGAAATTGGCAACACATTCCATTGTTGCTGTTGTTCAATTGAAAAAAGAGAGGTATATGTTGAATCTGTTATTGTAATGGGTCACATATCTAATATGTCTGTGAGTGCGAAACTGGTTGATAATGTAATTTCTCCTGTGGGAGCCTTCAATGTAATGAAAGCATAAAAAATGGAGGCAAGTGATACTGTGTACATTGTAAAAGTTGACTGCAAGTTTCTAGCAGCTGTTGGCAGAGTTTTATAGCTCTGTACTTGTTCTACTTCACACTCTGGAAATTATATTCCTCAATTATTTGTCATATATCTGGACCTGGAATGTAGATGTATCACATATAAAAGCCAAACCAACAGCCAGATGTGTCCTGTTGTACATGGAATTCCAATTTATATAAAATCCATGTGATTACAACATTTAAAACTTACAGTGGCTGATCAAGGCAACTTAACAACGTGGTTTTACTTTATCTGCTGATCCACATTAGATCTCTTATTTGTATTAATTAAGGTGTCATTTCTTCATGTATAATTTGGCATGAGACATCAGAGCAAGAATAATGAACAATGCAAGTGGTAAAAGAAGTATAAGAAGATAACTGCAGATGCTGGTACAAATCGAAGGTATTTATTCACAAAATGCTGGAGTAACTCAGCAGGTCGGGCAGCATCTCGGGAGAGAAGGAATGGGTGATGTTTCGGGTCGAGACCCTTCTTCAGACTGCAAGTGGTAAGTTGGAAGAAGTTTGCTGAGTTTGCAATTCTCCACTCTCTGTGTGCCCGGTTCTGACATATTTAAACTGGCAGAAATTATTATGTGAATGATACAAGTCATAAAGTCATAGAGTCATAGAGTCCTACAGCACAGAAAGAGGCCCTTCAGCCCATCGTGTCCACGCCGCCCGTTACCAAACACAGTCTAATTTTAATCCCATTTTCCCGCATTTGGACCGTAGCCCTGAATGTTGTAGCATTTCAAGTGCCCATCCAAATGCCTCTTAAACGTTGTGAGTGTTCCCACCTCCACCACCACCCCAGGCAGTGAGTTCCAGACTCCAACCACCCTCTGGGTGAAAAAGTTCTTTCTCACATCCCCCCGAAACCTCCCTCCCCTTACCCTGTATCTATGTCCCCTCGTTGTTGAACCAGAGAAAGCCCCCTTTATTCCCACTCTTTAAATTCTGCCATTCAGCCAATCCTTTATCCATGTACGTATCTTCCCTCTCATACCATGGGCTCTCATCTTGTTTAGCAGCCTTACATGTGGCATCTTATCAAAGGCCTTCTAAAAATCCAAGTAAACAACATCCACTGACTCTCCTTTGTCTATCCTGCTATTTACTTCCTCAACGAATGCTTGTCAGCAAGATCTCCCCTTCACAAAACCATACTGATTTCAGCTTATTTTATCATGTGCTTCTAACTACTCAGAAATCTAACTCATAATAATTAATGGACTCTAAAATCTTACCAACCATGGAAGTCAGGCTACAGTCTATATTTCCCCTCTTTTGCCAAACTCTCTTCTTGAATGCCTCCACAATCTCTAAAGCTACGTCTTTCCAAATCGTTGAACAATGCAGAGTGGCTGACTTTAGAAATTAACTAGGTAAAATAAATCAGAGCAACATAAGCCAAAAATCAAAAGTGATCTGCACTTTCTTTGCAGTAAATTGAATTGAATTGAATACATTTTATTAGCCAAGTATGTATACATACAAGGAATTTGCCTTGGTAATTTGCTCGCAAATAACAACATGATAGACAGTAAACAATTATGAATAAAACATTATAATTTAAACATGTGAAGAATGAAATAAAATACAATACCAGAGCAAAAGGAGGCTACAGACCTTTGGTTGTTGAGTAGGGCTCTGCTCGTGGGAAAAAAGCTGTTTTTATGTCTGGCTGTGGCTGCTTTGACAGTTCGGAGTCGCCTTCCAGAGGGAAGTGCTTCAAAGAGTTTGTGGCCAGGGTGAGAGGGGTCAGAGATGATCTTACCTGCTCGCTTCCTGGCCCTTGCAGTGTACATGTTCGTCAATGGGGGGGGGGGAAGGTTGCAACCAACAACCTTCTCAGCTGATCGAACGATACGCTGCAGCCTATGGATGTCATGCTTGGTGGCTGAGCCAAACCAGACCATGATGGAGAAGGTGAGGACAGGCTCTATGATGGCAGTATAAAACTGGACCATCATTGTCTGTGGCAGATTGTGTTTTCTCAGCTGCCGCAGGAAGTACATCCTCTGTTGGGCCTTTTCGACTGTGGAATCGATGGTGGCCTCCCATTTAAGGTCCCTGGAGATGATGGTTCCAAGGAACTTAATTTATTCCACAGATGTGACTGTGGTGTTGTTGATGGTGAGTGGGGGAAGGGGAGGGAGCTCTGCTAAAGTCTGCAATCAATTCCACTCTCATAAGAGCATTGAGCTTCAGGTTGTTGCGATGGCACCAGGACGTCAAATGTGTCACTTCCTGTCTGTAGGCAGGAAAGGGTACTGTTTCCCAATCTCCCCATTCCTTGTTCAAGCATTCTCTCTTATTACAAAGACAAATGCAATTTAGGATAAACCACATGCAGGCAAGATACCGTGGAAATTGCAAATCTGAAATATGAGATTTCATCAGGTGGGGAAACATCATAACAAAAGGTCTGAATACTTAAGTAAATGTGATATTTCAGTTATTTCTTTTTAATTACTCTGCAAAAAAATCTAAACACCTGTTTTCGCTTCTTCATTCTGGGGTATTGTGTGTAGATTGATGATAACAAAAATGAATTTAATCCATTTAAAAATAAGGCTGCAACGCAACACAATGTGGAAAAGTGAAAGGGTCTGAATACTTTCTGAATGCACTGTAGCTGAGATATGAGACAATATTTGAATGTTGTTCTGAAATGAGTACTTAGATCATCATGTTATACTGATAAATGTAGATATTTTCATAATCTTCACCTACAGTTTTCATACAATGTAGCAGTAGAGTTCAGTTTCCACAATTGTTAATTATTACAGACTAAAACTAAAATTAAGCCATTATCCAAGCATATGACAATATATGTACATATCCATATCTATTTTGGGGGCAATTCTATCAGTAAATTACTGAAAAGATCTTCAATAATTACTTACATGGAGCAGTCCAGATAATTAATGACTGCTATTTTAGAAAACATGCCAAATCACTTGGTTGTGGACTAAAAAAGTAAACATCATTTTCATAAAAGGTATGATTTCCCAGTTCCATTTATCCCAATCCAATTAGTCATTCCTTAAATCATCAATTAAGAAAAAAAGTAATGCAGATATAATGCAGAAATTCATTCCTATTCTTGTTTCACTGGCTGCTGATCATTGAATTGTTGTTGCAATGGTAAGGAAACAGTCTATTTCTATTTTTCAGCAGTTTTTTTCGTCATAAGTACAATATTTTTACACTCTCATATGCACAATAAATTTATAAAAGAAAACAAGTCTTTCATTTACCCATCTTGAAATATGTTTCTTCTCTGTTGCTAAGCCTGTTGTTAGCTTAATAATATGATGTTATAAGTCAAGTCAAGTCAAGTCTACTTTATTTGTCACATACACATACACGATGTGCAGTGAAATGAAAGTGGCAATGCCTGCAGATTAAGCTAAAACTACAAACAGAATAGAATTTTTTTTTCTTTAAAAGACACAACACAAAAAAAATTAATACAGTAAATTATTCCCTGGTGATATAAGAGTTAACAGTCCTGATGGCCTGTGGGAAGAAACTCCATCTCATCCTCTCTGTTTTCACAGCGTGACAGCGGAGGCGTTTGCCTGACCGTAGCAGCTGGAACAGTCCGTTGCTGGGGTGGTAGGGGTCCCCCATAATGTTGCTGGCTCTGGATTTGCACCTCCTGATGTATAGGTCCTGTATGGGGGGCGAGTGTAGTTCCCATAGTGCGTTCAGCCGAACGGACTACTCTCCGCAGAGCCTTCCTGTCCTGGTCAGAGCTGTTCCCAAACCAGATTGAGACGTTGCCGAACAAGATGCTTTCTACAGCCCCAGAGGAGAAGCACTGAAGGATTCTCAGATAGACTGAATTTCCTTAGCTGTCTGAGGTGGTAAAGGCGTTGCCTTGCCTTACTCACCAGTGCGGCAATGTGTGTTGTCCATGTCAGATCCTCTGTGATGTGGACTCCCAGGTATTTACAGATGCTGACCCTATCCACATTAATCCCATTTATCTCCAGTGGCGTGTACGTCCTCGGATGTTGAGCCCTTCTAAAGTTCACAATCAGCTCCTTAGTTTTTGTGACATTCAAGAGGAGGCTGCTGTCCTGACACCAGAGTGCCAGATCAGCCACCTCCTCCCAGTAGGCCTTCTCATCGTTATCGGAGATCAGGCCCATCACCACAGTGTCATCAGCAAACTTGATGATGGAGTTAGAGCTGAACCTGGGCACACAGTCATGTGTGTATAGGGAGTAGAGTAGGAGGCTAAGGACGCAACCCTGGGGGGATCCTGTGTTCAGGGTGAGGGAGTTAGATGTATGTCTCCCCATCTTGTCCACTTGGGGCCTGGCGGTGAGAAAGTTCAGGACCCAGACACACAGGGGTGTGTTAAGCCCCAGTTTCAGCAGCTTCTCAGTAAGTCTGGTGGGGACTATTGTATTGAAAGCTGAACTAAAATCAATGAATAACATCCTCACACTGCCCCCCTTCTGGCTGTCAAGATGAGAGAGAGCGGTGTGCAGAACCTGGGAGACCGCATCATCCGTGGATCTGTTCGGAAGGTATGCAAACTGCAGCGGGTCCATATTGCGAGGGAGGAAGGCACAGATGTGGTTCTTGATCAGGCTCTTGAAGCATTTCATGACCACCGAGGTGAGGGCCACCGGTCGTTAGTCATTCAAACAAGCTGGAGAGGCATTCTTTGGCACTGGTACGATGATGGATCTTTTGAAGCATGCAGGGACCACGGAATTGGCCAAGGAAAGGTTGAATATTGTGGTGAGCACTGGAGCAAGCTGAGTAGCACAAGACATTAGTACACACCCAGATATACCATCTGGGCCTACAGCTTTCCTCGTGATCACACGCGTCAGAGCCCTCCTCATGTGGTGCTCGGACACCGAGAATGTGTGCACATCCCCAGCAGTGGATCCCCCTCCAGCCTTGCTAGCCAGCACACTGGCGGTGTTGTTTTTAGACGGCGAGCTGTTTTTAGACGGTGATGTTGCCCGTCTCAAATCGTGCGAAGAAGGAGTTCAAGTCATCAGCTAGGGAGGTGCCGGCACTTCCGGTTGAGGGGGGGCTGCACCGGTAGTTAGTTATAGCCCGTAGCCCCTGCCAAAGGTGTCTGGTATCCTGCTGCTCCATCTGCGACTCTATCCTGTCCCTGTACCGCCTTTTTGCGTCCTTCACCACCTTTCGCAGTCAGTATGACTCTACCTTGTAGTCATCCATATTGCCGGATGCCTGGCCAGAGTTGCAAGCAGTGGTGTGAGCATTCAAGGCAACGCGGGGCTTGGGTCGGTTGCTGTGGGAGCGGCTGTGACTTGTCTCCGGAGGCTCCGACGCGGGCCGCGTGGACGTCGGAAGCCCGCAGGCCCCTGGGTGGGGGCCAATATCGGGAGCTCCGGCAGCGGTAGCGACAGCGTCTCTGCCCGCCCCGAATCGCGGGGCTTGGGTCGGCCCGCCGAGGAACTTTCACTGTCCTGAAATAGGCCGCGGGATTTTCTCCGCCCAGCGGGAGCTTCAATGTCCCGACCGCCCCGACGTGGCAACTCCAACAGCCTGACCGCGGGAGAAGACGGCAGGGGAAGAGAAAAGACATTCTGGCCTTCCATCACAGTGAGGAGGTGACTGGTGGAGACTCACTGTGATGGATGTTTATTTTGTTTGGTGTTGGTTTATGATTGTATGTGTTATTGCATTTTAATTGATTATTTTTATTGGTCTTATTGTTGAACTGCGGGTAATTTTTCATTTCACTGCACATTTATGTGTATGTGACAAATAAATTGACTATTGACTATCATCTTAAATACCAATGTAACTCCTTCGTATAAAATAGAAAATATTTTTTTCAATGGCATAACGCTTTTCAAAACCCTAAATTATTTGCAGCCAAAAAATAATTTTGGCATACAGGCAATTTCACCTTGTAGGCAATACAGCTATTAATTTAATAGATTTCAAAGTCCCATAAATGTTAAATATTCAGTGAGATACTTATCAATCTGCTTTTGGTGGCATTGTCTGAGGGGTGAATGTTGGCTGATTATCTCCTTAGGATAGCATTAATCCATTGGCTCTGAAATTATCTTTGTGCATACAGATGGAAATTGTTTGAATATTCTGGAGCAGAAGTTTTATAAATGCCAGATTTTGTGAAATTTCAAACAATGTTTATTTGTTTAATAATTTCCTATCACCACTTTTCTGTAATTTCAGTTGCTGCAATTTCAGTTACGTGGTCATTATCACAATTCAGCTCTTGAGTACTGTAATCCTCTTTGCTCTAATGTTCACTTTGCATTTACTGAGTTATTATTCAAAGTGATATCAATGCAATCTTAGGATTATAATATGTACAAAAAAATCACTTCAATTATTTTCAATTTCTATTAAACTTCAAAGTAGACAAACACAAAAATAATGTTTTTGTGCGATTTCTTCATTACTTCAATCATAAATGCATGGTGCAGATAAAGACAATTGAAATGTGATGAATTATTTCAACACTTCAGTGCCCTTACTTCTTTTTCTTTCTGGAAAACAGCGTTCTCATTTAATGTACAGTAATATTTACAAGTCTTTTGGATTTTATAATAATTAGATCTTTAGTGGGTTTTCTAATGAAAATACAGATGGGAGCATTTATTTGCACTTTGAATAATTTCAAAAGCCATTAACTTTGTCCTGTAGGTGTGATTACAAATATATTTTTGTCTTTCGTATCTTGGAGACAGGACACAGCTCGTGAATTTAAAGCATTAAACAGACAAACTTCAATTGTTTTAATATTTCAGGTACTTATCAGTTCATTTATGGAATTATTAGTACCAATGAATATTGCATAGTGATATGATTTCATGAAGGAAACATCATCGACCTATTAATTACAGAAATATACACGTTGTGGATATGAAGAAGCCTTCTTAAGTAGAACGAATATTGTCAATGCACCCAAACTATTGATTTTTTTAAAAGAATTGGATGTCCAAGTATTGATGTCCAAGAAGTACAAAATCAATTAAACCACTATTTTAGAACTTAAAATGGTTGGGGAAATATATGCCAAATCAAAATATGATAAGAGAAATTAGGTTAATGCTGGTTAAAAGTTCTATATTGCTATAACATGCAAGTTGCCATTGCTGTTTCTGTTGTTGGATGTAAAGCCTATTGTTGGGAGCAAAGTAAATTTCCAAGAAATTTCCTTCACTCTTTTCTGCAACAAACATAATTTTAACACACCTTTCTCTGCAGTAAAAGTGGTTGGGTATCAAAATAACTGGCCTAGCCAACTAAATTGGTTGTTTGTTTAAAGTTACTGAAATTATTGCCTTCAACTTCAGACAAATTTAAGTATAATTGTCCAAAGATTTGAAAGAGATCAATATTGATTTTATAATCCAGAAATATATGGAAATCCTTAGCATGAATTGCAGTATTTCAACATCTAAAATTGTTAGAAATCCAACATTCACCATGTTTCCATCAAAGAGCATTCTACAGTATATATGAACAATAAGATGAAGATTATACAATATGCCTATAGTTGAAACATAAACAATATTAAGAATAAAAATGGCAATTGAAAGCATGTTGTGTGCCTCCAGTGACCTTACTGTGCATGTAATTGCTTTGCAAAAAGCTTTGATACTGTACAGTATATACTTGTCTTTGAATTTATTAATGTTGCAAAAATTAATTCCTGCTCAAAATCTGTATTTCTATTTTCTGCTGAGTCCTCGGTCCCATGGTTTAGAAATGAGTTTGGTTGGAATTAAGGTCCTGAATGTACAGCTCTAGTCAATAAATAGGGGACAGACATAAATATCCTTCCTATCCAGATATGCCACGGATGAACGTTAGGTCAGGGAGATGGCATCTACCATGGGCCTGGTTCGGCAGTAGGTGAATTTCAGTAGACCTAAACTCCATGGAAGGCTGGGAGTTGATGTGTACCATGTACTTCATTATAATTGATATCAGAGCCACCGGACAGTAGTCATTAAGAGACGCAGCCCTGCTTTTCTTTGGCACTGGGCTGAGAGTGATTTTCTTAAAGCAGGTGGCAACCTCATAATGAAGCAGGGGATAGGTTAAATATATCTGTGAATATCTCCACCAGCTGGTTTGTGGCGGTTCTGAGAACAGGCCCAGGAGCTCCATCTGGCCCACTCTGTGGGCTCACTCTCTGACCAACGACGAACACAAGGTTGTCGGGAGTGGGTGAAACTGGCATCCTCATCCGGAGAGAAGGCAAACATGCAATGTTAAAAAACACTGGACAATGTGGTTTTTGGATACTGCTTTGATTCCGGTTTGCGGGAACTGCTTGTGTAATATATGCAAAATGAATTTCGCTGTGCAGTTGCATATGTGACAACCAAAGCACTATTGGACTATTGAAATTGAACCTATTGTAACTCAGTGTCAGGTTTTGTTTTGATTAAACTCCAATGAAAATGTTCAGAATTACGTGTTACGAATTACGAATTACGTGTTACCTAATGAATAGAGGAAGAGCTATGGCATCTTAATTGCTCTGAAGTTGACTTGAGACCATTTGTACCTCAACTTTCAATTGCAATTCACAGTTTTTTCCCCTTCAGTCTTCAGCAATTGAAAATCAATTTTCCCATGAAAGAAGCCAATAATTACCATTTCTGTGTTATTTCAATTAGATCGGAAAATTCAATAAGGCATTTCCTGTGTCACTCACGCTGGTGAACCTGAGGCAATTTAAACATTAGGCTAGACAACACAATCACATCCTTCATGCAATGCTCTTTTTGGAATAATGTGGAGAAAATCCCCCAGGTGATCCCAGAACCACACATTATAAGACAATAGACAATAGACAGTAGGAATAAGCCACTCGGCCCTTCGAGCCAGCACCACTATTCATTGTGATCATGGCTGATAAGATCCCCTCTCATCCTTCTTAATTCCAGTGTATACTAGCCCATTCACTCCATTCTTTCAACATATGACAGACCTGCTATCCAAGGAATTAACCTTGTGAACCTACGCTGCACTCCCTCAATAGCAAGAATGTCCTTCCTCAAATTTGGAGGCCAAAACTGTACACAATACTCCAGGTGTGGTCTCACTGGGGCCCTGTACAACTGCAAAAGGACCACTTTGCTCCTATACTCAACTCCTCTTGTTATGAAGGCCAGCATGCAATTAGCTTTCTTCACTGCCTGCCGTATCTGCATGTTTAGTTTCAGTGACTGATGAACAAGGACACCCAGATCTCTTTGTACTTCACCTTTTCCTAACTTGACACCATTCAGATAATAATATATCTTCCTGTTCTTGCCACTAAAGTGGATAACCTCACATTTATCCACATTGGACTGCATCTGACTTGCATCTACCCACTCACATGACCTGTCCAAGTCACCCTGCATCCTCATACCATTCTCCTCACAGTTTACACTGCCATCGAGCCTTGTGACATCTGCAAATTTGCTAATTTTACTTTAAATCCCTTCATCTAAGTCATTAGCGTATATTGTAAATAGCTGCGGTCCCAGCATCGAGCCTTGCGGTTCCCCACTAGTCACTGCCTGCCATTCAGAAAGGGACCCGTTAATCCCTACGCTTTGTTTCCTGTCTGCCAACCAATTTTCTATCCATGTCAGTACCCAATAACATGTGCTCCAATTTTGCCCACTAATCTCCTATGTGGGACCTTATCAAAGGCTTTCTGAAACTCCAAGTACAGTACGTCCACTGGATCTCCCTTGTCCATTTTCATAGTTACTTCCTCAAAAACTTCCAGAAGATTAGTCAAGCATGATTTCCCCTTCGTAAATCCATGCTGACTCGGAACTGCTATCAAAATGTTCCGCTATTTCTTCTTTTATAATTGACTCCAGCATCTTCCCCACCACTGATATCAGGCTAACTGGTCTGTAGTTTCCTGTTTTCTCTCTCCTTCCTTTCTTAAAAAGTGGGATAACATTAGCTACCCTCCAATCCACAGGAACTGATCCTGAATCTATAGAACATTGGAAAATGATCACCAATGCGTCCACGATTTCTAGAGCCACTTCTTTAAGTACCCTGGGATGCAAACCATCAGGCCCTGGAGATTTATCGGCCTTCAGTCCCATCAGTCTACCCAACACCATTTCCGGCCTAATGTGAATTTCATTCAGTTCCTCTGTCACCCTAGGACCTATGGCCACTAGTACATCTGGGAGATTGTTGGTTTCTTCCTTAATGAAGACAGATCCAAAGTACCTGTTTAACTCATCTGCCATTTCCTTGTTCCCCATAATAAATTCAGCTGGTTCTATCTTCGAGGGACCCACATTTGTCTTAACTATTTTTTTCCTCTGCACATACTTAAAGAAGCTTTCACAATCCTCCTTTATATTCCTGGCTAGCATTGGAGCCATCGACCTGCCCCGACAGCTCCCAAGAGGGCGTACCTGTTTTCATTAGGCACTCCTGCACTCCACGTTTACTCCCCTTTTTCACAGTCACCCGCCTTCGCTCTTCCTGAATCCTTCCTGAATCCTTGGCGTGACAACCTCACTGTAGGTCTTGGCCAGGTAGTCTTGGAACAGCATAATCTCACTCTCACAGAGGCATATTGGAAGGCCTGCCGGATAAGTAAAATATTTCACCTACATCATTAATAACCCTGATTACCCTAGTACTTTACCAAAGCCCACCATCCCTGACCTTTGGCCTAACCCCCAACAACCCAAATCTGTCTACATCTATGTGTGCACGTGATAAACAGATAATCTCTGTCTCTCCCAATTAACTAATTGAGGGTGGTGAATCTTTGGAATGATCTGTGCCTGAGGGACAAGTTTGTTAATTGTATCAAAAGCAGAGATAGATACATTTTTGAAAGATCAAGGTATTGAGGGTTATGGAAAACTGGCACAGAAGTAAATTCCAGGCAAGCTTAAATAAGTTATTATCACATTGAATGGGCAAGGCCTGGTGGTGTACCCCTGATCCTATTTTCTTGTGATCTTGTGTGTCTATTTTCCCAATCTTTCTTCCACATTCCAGCCGTGTCTCTTGAAACTTTCAATCGCTGGGGCATTTGGCTCAATACCCTCTCTAACCCGCAGAATCCAGCTGCCAACTAGCATCATGCGTTCCATGTCATTGAAACTCCTAGGCCTTCCCATTAGCCACTGCTTAATTACCACTTCAATTACCCCTCACCTTTACACCAGTGCCTGTCAACTTCTACATGCATGGGAAGCATGTCTGTTCTGGTACTGTCTCAGTATGAAATACAGAGATGATATAGTGCCTCCTAGTGGCCATGTTGGGTAATGCACCTAATTTGTAACTGGTTGACCTTGTGACCTTGTCATGTGACCTTTGGCAGCATTTGAGTGCAGAACAGTGGAGGCAGAAGCATATTTTTTGCTCCTGATATATTTTGTGAATATCTGCAAACATCTTATGCCTTTTGACAGCATCGTCGGTATGTATAGCAATGTTTAATGTTTACTTATATTTGGGATTTGTTAGTTTAGGTAGAATGTTTATTTACAGTGTTATTGTAGTATGTTTGCAATAAGTGTATTTCTGATTTTTACGCCTTCTTATATTTGTAGTTTCACACTTTCCCGATTCAATAAACCTGTGGACAAAATAGTTTGCGTCTTCAGATTCTTGATAAATGAAGGTGTTTAAGCTGACTGTCAAGATACACACAGTTGCATTTTGAGGACAGCACAATGTCAATAGTGGGGTCAGGTGAATTCCTGATGTAAGTCACTTCCTCAGATCTCCACAACACAAATCCATACCCTTAACAAAAGGCCCAACTGACCTCCCAACCATAGTATCAGGAGATGAGAACCAAATGGCGTATTTTTGAATTTTGAAATAGTGGCTACAACACATAGTCAAGTCAAGTCAAGTCAATTTTATTTGTATAGCACATTTAAAAACAACCCACGTTGACCAAAGTGCTGTACATCTGTTTAGGTACTAAGGAAAAAATGAAACATACAGTAGCACACAAACATAACAGCACATACAAAACAGTTCACAGCGCCTCCTCAATGGGCCTCAAACGCTAGGGAGTAGAAATAGGTTTTGAGCCTGGACTTAAAGGAGTCGATGGAGGGGGAAGTTCTGATGGGGAGAGGGATGCTGTTCCACAGTCTAGGAGCTGCAACCGCAAAAGCGCGGTCACCCCTGAGCTTAAGCCTAGACCACGGGATAGTGAGTAGCCCCAAGTCGGCCGACCTGAGGGACCTGGAGTTAGAGAGGTGGGTTAGAAGATTTTTGATGTGGGGGGGGATGTCCATTTAGGGCTTTATACGTGAATAGGAGGAGCTTGAAGTTGATTCTGTACCGTACAGGGAGCCAGTGGAGAGAGTCTAGAATTGGCGTGATGTAGTCCCTTTTACGGGTACCCATCAGGAGTCTCGCTGCGGCGTTTTGGACCAGTTGCAGGCGGGACAGGGATGATTGGCTGATCCCTGTGTATAGGGAGTTGCAGTAGTCTAGGCGGGAGGAAATGAAAGCGTGAATGATTTTTTCAGTGTCGTCGAATTGGAGGAAAGGTTTGATTTTAGCTATGGTACGAAGTTGGAAGAAGCTGGCTTTTACCACAGCGTTGACTTGCTTGTCAAAATTTAATGCAGAGTCAAATATCACGCCGAGGTTTTTGACATGCGGTTTGACTAGGCAGGATAGGCTTCCAGGACTGCCTGTTATCGATTTGATGGAGTCGGGGGGGCCGAATAGGATGACTTCAGACTTGCTCTCGTTTAATTGGAGGAAGTTCTGTGCCATCCAACATTTTATGTCCTCAAGGCAGTGTAAGAGGCTGTTTAAATTTGACCGGTTGTTGGGTTTCAGGGGGAGGTAAAGCTGTGTGTCATCGGCATAGCAGTGGAAAGAAATGCCGTGCCTTTGAATGATTTGGCCAAGGGGGAGCATGTATAGAGAGAAGAGAATGGGGCCTAGGATGGAGCCTTGTGGAACTCCGCAGGAGAGGCTAGCTGGAGAAGAGGAATAACTGCCTATGTTGATGGCGAAACTCCTATCTTTGAAGTAGGAAATGAACCAGCTCAGGGCAGTGCCATCAATGCCAACCGCGTACCGGAGACGGTCAATAAGGATGGTGTGGTACACTGTATCGAACGCTGCGCTGAGTTCAAGGAGCAGGATTGCACAGTCGCCGGTGTCGATGGCGAGAAGCAGGTCGTTGTGTACCTTCAACAAGGCAGACTCTGTGCTGTGGTGGGCTCTGAAACCTGACTGGAAACTTTCCCGGATGGTGTTTTGGTGTAGGTAGGGCACTAATTGGTTTAGAATTGCCTTTTCAAGGACTTTTGACAGGAATGGCAGTTTGGAAATGGGTCTGTAGTTGCTAGGCAAGGTAAGGTCTAGGTTAGTTTTTTTCAGTAGGGGCTGCACCACTGCGTGCTTGAAACAGGTTGGAACAGTGCCAGTGGCCAGAGAACTGTTGATAATAGAGAGGATGCTGGGACCGGCTATTGCAATGACATCCTTCAGAAGGGCAGTGGGGGCAGGATCAAGGGGGCAGGTTGCAGGTTTCATAGCGGAGACAAGCTTTGCAAGGGAGGATAGAGTGACGGGTTGGAAACAGTCCAATTTAGATGAACAGACTAGTGAGACAGCTAGGTCACGGTTGGGAGGGGAAATGTTCATTCTAATGTTCTCAACTTTGCTGGTGAAAAATTTAGCGAATTCTTCGCACTTAGCAGGGGACCCAACTAAGCTGGTACTGGGGGCGGGACATATGACAGAGGTAATTGTGCTAAATCGGACCTTGGAGTTATGAGAGTTTTTGGAGATAAGGTCGGAGAAGTATTGTGCTCTAGCAGACTTTACTGCTTCCTGGTATTTGAGAAGATTGTTTCTCAGAATTTCGAAGGAAATTTGAAGCTTGTCACATTTCCACCTCCGTTCTGATTTTCTGCACTCCCTTCTTAGGGCTCTGGTGGTGTCATTGAGCCAAGGCCGACCTTTGGGCTTAGGCTTTTTCATTTTAAGGGGAGCGATAGAATCCAGGATGGAAGTGCAAGTGATATTAAATAAAGAGGTGAGATCCTCAGTGCTGAGATGGGGGGAAGAAGCCTCAATAGTGCAGATGTTGGGGGCAGCTGTGAGAGCCTCGGAGAATTTACTGGCAGTCAATAAGCAGATGAAAAATTCCAATCTACCCTGTGGAGTTATGGATGAAGTGAACTATTGACCAAATAAATATATTTACCATTATCCCCAATCGACAATTCTGCATGGAAATTAAAGGAACTGCAGGTTCTGGAATCCTGAACAAATCCGGACCAAACAAAACCAATTTATTGGAGAAACTCAGTGGGTCAGACAGTATCTGTGGAGGGAATGTACAGGAGATGCTTTGGATCAGAACCTTCCTTTCAGGCAATCAGTCTGAAGAAGGTTCCTGCCCCAAAAGGTATCCTATCCATTCCCTCCACTGATGCAGCCTGTCCCACTGAATTCCTCCTGCACTTTATATTTTGCTCAACAATTCTGTATATCAGGCTTCTCGTCTATCCCAGAGAAGCTCTGATCTTTGAACATCTTCACTTGGGGATGAAAAGATTCTGGACATTAATGTAGTTATGTAATGTTCAACAGTTTTATGAACCTACAAATTAGT
This sequence comes from Rhinoraja longicauda, assembly GCF_053455715.1. Classification (NCBI taxonomy): domain Eukaryota; kingdom Metazoa; phylum Chordata; class Chondrichthyes; order Rajiformes; family Arhynchobatidae; genus Rhinoraja; species Rhinoraja longicauda. Next base: position 31,607,294 of record NC_135959.1, on the reverse strand, counting down.
TTCACACACATTCAATCCATGTCAATCTTATCAAAACAGCTATTTACTGACTCTGCAGATTCTGTAATAATTACATGTTGAACTTTGAACAACTCTGGTAATTTCATTGAGGGCAAATAAATACTCATGTTCATAAGTTTTAAGACTAGAATTAGGCCATTTTGCTCATCAAGTCTAATCTGCCATCCAATCATCACTGATCTATATTTCCCTCTCAACCCCATTGTCTTGCCTTCTCCCTCTAACCCGACATCCTTACTATAGACAATAGACAATAGGTGCAGGAATAGACCATTCGACCCTTCGAGCCAGCAACACCATTCAATGTGATCATTCTCAATCAGTACTCCGTTCCTGCCTTCTCCCCATACCCCCTGACTCTGCTATCCTTAAGAGCTCTATCTAGCTCTCTCTAGAATGCATTCAGAGAATTAGCCTCCACTGCCTTCTGAGGCAGAGAATTCCACAGATTTACAGCTCTCTAACTGAAAAAGTTTTTCCTCACCCCTTATTCTTAAACTGTGGCCTCTGGTTCTGGGCTCGCTCAACATTGGGAACATATTTCCTGCCTCTAACGTGTCCAACCCCTTAATAATCTTATATGTTTAGATAAGATCCCCTCTCATCCTTCTAAATTCCAGTGTATACAAGCCTAGTCGCTCCAGTCTTTCAACATATGACAGTCCCGCCATTCCAGGAATTAACCTAGTAAACCTACTCTGCACGCCCTCAATAGCAAGAATATCCTTCCTCAAATTTGGAGACCAAAACTGCACACAGTACTCCAGGTGCGGTCTCACTAGGGCCCTATACAACTGCAGAAGGACCTCTTTGCTCCTATACTCAACTCCTCTTGTTATGAAGACCAACATTCCATTGGCTTTCTTCACTGCCTGCTGTACCTGCATGCTTCCTTTCAGTGACTGATGCACTTGGACACCCTGATCTCGTTGTACGTCCCCTTTTCCTAATTTGACACCATTCAGATAATAATCTGCCTTCCTATTCTTACCACCAAAGTGGATAACCTCACACTTATCCATATTAAACTGCATCTGCCATGCATCCGCCCACTCACACAACCTGTCCAAGTCACCCTGCAACCTCATAGCATCTTCCTCACAGTTCCTCTGCAAATTTGCTAATGGTACTTTTAATCCCTTCATCCAAGTCAAGAATCTGTCAATGTCCACCTTAAAAATATCCATTGACGGCCTCCACAGCCATCTGTGGCAACAAATTCTATAGATTCACCACCCTCTCACTAAATAAATTCCTCCTCTATTGTATAAAACATAGCTACATATATTCTTAACTAAAGCCTCTTGGTGGAATGTTTTGTAAGAGAGATCCATTTGATTTTAAAAGTAAAAATAAGTAAGTTGCAAACCAGCTTATTTTGGTACCATGAATCATATTGTGATTTTGACAAAGATTATAGGGAAACCATGTGGTGGAATAAGAGAGTCAATTTGATATTTTAAAAGCAGAGCTATGTTCAATTATGTCTAATTCCATTCCATCCATGTTCAAATATATGTTATTATTCAGGTGCCTGGTGTAATTAGGTCTTGTCACAACCATTCATTTTTCAAAACTATTGACATCCTCTAGACAGTTTAGTGGTGTTTACTGCTGCAGTTGCAATGAATGGCTTGCCAAATGGGTGGTTTGGATCCTTCCGTCCCCAGTGAAGATGTTCAGTTATCAGAGCTCCTGATGTGATAGATGAGAAACATGGCATGCACAAGTGCTTGTTGTGGATAATGAGGAAGTATAGCTTTTTTTGGTCAATAGTTTAGTCCCTCCAGCAAGAGCTTACAATCCTGACAAATTGAATTCAGCTGGGTGATTTGGGATATTGTTTCAGAAGAAAATATCAACAAAAAGCATGCAAAATAATTTTAGATCTTCTCTATTACAACAGCAAAAAGTTAGAAGTGCTTCATTAAAGAACATACTGTCACATATATACTGCTATAGGTTATGCTTTATATTCTGCTTAGAAGTGTGTAAACCTTGTAAAGACCAGTTCAAGTAATTGGATCTTAAATTTCCTCCCAGCCCATCTTCAGTAAAACAGTTGCTGACAAATATAAAATTTGGAAGAATCCTTTCTGGAATCTACCTTACGGAGATAAGGGAGAAAATATGGTGGGATTTTGTGTTATAGAGGTTAGGTTCCTTGCCATGCTAAGAATGTGTATCTGATTTCCCTGATCAATTCTTTGACTTTGCTACCTGAAATGTCTGACAGAATACGTACCTGCCAAGGCAGTTGGAACCAAGCGCAAGAAAAACTATTATATATTAGCTCTAGAGTCGTCTTAGAGATTGTTATGGTAAAGATTCCTTCTAGGTTTTTTTTTTTTTCATCTTATTGTCATTACAAAATCAATTTGAAAGGTTAAATTACCTCCCAGTTGATTCCAATATAAATGCCTATGTTATCTTCTTTTCTGCTAAAATCTATCTCCAAGTATATAATTAGATAAGTTTCTGTTGATGGAGGGATAGAGAAGATATATAAGTGAGATGGATCAATAAATGAAAAATGAATTGGCCATACCATTTGCATTTCCATCTTTTGGATTTATCCAATTTTGATGTTTCTGTTAAACAACTTTTTTATGATCATATGCCATATGCCTCGAGCATTCATTTTTATACTTTAATTCTTCAGGTCCTTTCATATTCTTTTGTCTCAACTTTTTTTTGCGTGGATGTATGCTGTTTCTTAAAGAGAATTATGATCTTTTCTTATGGATTCTCATAGAGTTGGTCACTTTCATCAATTTCTCTCTACTAATACATCCCTTTTTGATTTAAGTTTATCCTTTCTTTATTTTGTATTCTAGCTTTCAATTCTGCAAATTCTATTGTCTCAGGAGACATTGTTTTGGCACCAGATTATCTCCCACCAACATACATGTTTAATTTTATTGCTCAACTCTTCTCGTTTAACAAACCCCAATTACCTTATTATCTTTTATTCTTAAACTTAGGGACAATACTGTTCTGAAAAAAGATCCCAATCCAAACATCACCATATACTCCAGAGATGCTGCCTGACCAGCTGAGTTACCCCTGCACTTTGAAACATAGAAACATAGAAAATGTAGAAAATAAGTGCAGGAGGAAACCATTTGGCCCTTCAAGCTAGCACCGCCATTCATTGTGATCATGGCTGGTCATCCACAATCAGTACCCTGTGCCTGCCTTCTCCCCATATCCCTTGATTCCATTAGCCCCGAGAGCTCTATCTAACTGTCTTTTAAATTCATCCAGTGAATTGGCCTTCACTGCCTTCTGTGGCAGAGAATTCCACAAATTTACAACTCTCTGGGTGAAAAAGGTTTTTTCTCACCTCAGTTTTAAATGGCCAGCTTTTATTCTTAGACAGTGGCCCCGTGTTCTGGACTCCCTCAACATTGGGAACATTTTTCCTGCATCTAGATTGTCTAGTCCTATTATAATTTTACATGTTTCAATAAGATCCCCTCTCGTCCTTCTAAATTCCAGTGAATACAAGCCCAGTCTTTGAATCTCTCCCCGTATGACAATCCCGCCATCCCGGGGATTAACCTCGTGAATCTACGCTGCATTGCCTCAATAGCAAGGATGTCCTTCCTCAAATTAAGAGACCAAAACTGCACACAATACTCCACATGTGGACTCACCAGGGCCCCATACAACTGCAGAAGGACCTATTTACTCCTATACTCAAATCCTCTCATTATGAAGGCCAACATGCCATTAGCTTTCTTCACTGCCTGCTGTACCTGCATGCTTACTTTCAGTGACTGGTGTACAAGGACACCCAGGTCTCCTTGCACTTCCCCTTTACCTAATCAGACACCATATAACCATATAACCATATAACAACTACAGCACAGAAACAGGCCCGTTCGGCCCTACCAGTCCACGCCGACCACTCTCTCTGACCTAGTCTCATCTACCTGCTCTCAGACCATAACCCTCCAACCCCCTCTCATCCATATACCTATCCAATTTACTCTTAAATAATAAAATCGAGCCTGCCTCCACCACTTCCACCGGAAGCCCATTCCATACAGCCACCACCTTCTGAGTAAAGAAATTATCCCTCATGTTACCCCTAAACTTTTGTCCCTCAATTCTAAAGTCATGTCCCCTTGTTGGAATCTTCCCCACTCTCAAGGGGAAAAGCCTACCCACGTCAACTCTGTCCGTCCCTCTTAAAATTTAAAAAACCTCTATCAAGTCCCCCCTCAACCTTCTACGCTCCAAAGAATAAAGATCCAACCTGTTCAACCTCTCTCTGTAGCTTAAGTGCTGAAACCCAGGCAACATTCTAGTAAATCTCCTCTGTACCCTCTCCATTTTGTCGACATCCTTCCTATAATTTGGCGACCAGAACTGCACACCATACTCCAGATTCGGCCTCACCAATGCCCTGTACAATTTTAACATTACATCCCAACTTCTATATTCGATGCTCTGATTTATAAAGGCAAGCATACCAAACGCCTTCTTCACCACCCTATCCACATGAGATTCCACCTTCAGGGAACAATGCACAGTTATTCCCAGATCCTTCTGTTCCACTGCATTCCTCAATTCCCTACCATTTACCCTGTACGTCCTATTTTGATTTGTCCTACCAAAATGCAGCACCTCACACTTATCAACATTAAACTCCATCTGCCATCTTTCAGCCAACCCTTCCAAAAGGCCCATTGAGATAATAATCTGCATCCTTGTTTTTGCTGCCAAAGTGGATAACCTCACATTTATCTACATTATACTGTATCTGACATGCATCTGCCCACTCACTCAACCTGTCCAAGTCACCTGCAACCTCCTAACATCCTCTTCGCAGTTCACACTGCCACCCAGCTTTGTGTTATCTGCAAAGTTGATATTGTTACTTCTAATTCCTTCATCCAAATCATTAATATGTATTGTAAATAGTTGCGGCCCCAGCACCAAGCCTTAAGGCACTCCACTCGCCACTGCCTGCCATGCTGAAAAGGACCTGTTTCCTCACTGCTGACCAATTCTCTTTCCATGTCATCACCTTACCCCCAATACCATGTGCTCTAATTTTGCTCACCAATCTCCTGTGTGGGACCTTATCAAAGGCTTTCTGAAAGTCCAGATGCACTACATCCACTATCTCTCCTTCATCCATTTTATTTGTCACATCCTCAAAAAATTCCAGAAGATTAGTCAAGCTGGATTTCCTCTTCATAAATCCATGCTGACTTGGACCAATCCTTTTACTGCTCTCCAAATGCACTGTTATTACCTCTTTAATAATTGACCCCAGCATTTTTCCCACCACCGGTGTCAGGCTAACTGATCTATAATTCCCTGTTTCCTCTCTCGCTTCTTTCTTGAAAAGTGGGATAACATTAGCTACCCTCCAATTCACAGGAACGGATCCTGAATCAGCCTGTAAATTAATGTATGTTTAACACTTTGTATGAACTCAAAACGTCTTGAATGCAAACTACCCACCATTTTTTTTCATCCCTACCATCAAAGTAATTTATTAACAATTATTTCAAAGCATTAGTAGAGAGATGAAGGAATGGATGTGGGACTAATTAGATTGTACTTTAGGGGAAAGCTTTCACAACCTAGATTGGCTGAGTTTTTTAATTCTGTTTTGTACAGTTCTGTAATCCTGTATTTTGATACAAACCATCTGTCTGTTTTGCAATACTTTTGCTGGTTATTTTCATTGCCGCTTGGTTGTCTTGAACCCCACTGTGTTCCTTTCCACACTGATGAACTGCTGGCTGAAAAATGGGACAAACACATCCTCAGGTTGTCTAAGAGAATAGTTCACAGATCGATCACTTTCACTGCTAAATATAATGCAGTGCCCTTACTGAAGATATGATTGCAGTTCTTCTTCCAGCAGCCAGTATTCTCCGCTAAAATCCCACTTTACTGGTCCTAGATGCTTCCTGTCTGCTTGCTTTTGTATCTTCTTTCAAGACCTGGTAGGCCAATGCTAAAGCTCTCATTATGCAATGTGTCCACATCAGTTTGATACATGTGTATTTATTAGTTTTGAATTTAACAAGAGTTGCATACAATTTTCTTCCTGGCAAGTTAAAACTGTCACCTGCTGTTTGGTTTCTTGAAAGAAAAAATAGGTCACAATAAAATGCAATGTGCAGAAATTGGATGATGGAAGCTTTATCTCTACAAAAACATAGCCCAATCGCATAAAGAAATCTGGTGAAAATACTAAGGTAGGAAAATCTGAAATTCACACACAACTCTTGGGAGAGCAGGACATTATGAAGTTCCACATCAGCATTTCCAAGTGTTCAGAGAGCATTCTGTCTCAAAACCATATGAACATTCTAAATCCCTTTCAGCAACTTGCTGGTGGCCTCAGGATGGGTGTCTAGAGCTCAGAGGAATGATAGGGAATCTCACTGAAGCATTTAAAAATCAGAAAGGGTTTGGCAGACAAGATAGGCACAAAAAGCTGGAGTAACTCAGTGGGTCAGACTGCAGCTCTGGAGAAAAGGAATAGGTGATGTTTCTGGTCGAGATCCTTCTTCAGACTGAGAGTCAGGGGAAAGGGAAACGAGAGATATAGACCGTGATATAGAGAGATATAAAACAAATGAATGAAAGATATGCAAAAAAGTAACAATGACGAAGGAGACAGGCCATTGTTAGCCTCAGACTAACATTCATATATTTAGCAGTGAAAGTGATCGAGCTATGAACTATTTTCTCAGTTCGCATCAGACAAGATGCAGGGATAATGTTTCTGTTGGCCAGGGTGTCCAGTACCAGGTTTAACAATTGCTAACCTAAGGGACATTCAGGACTGAGGTAGTAAGACATTACTTAATTTACAGGCTGGCAAATCTTTGGAATTCATTATCCAAGATATTGCCACTAAGATAGTTGCCATCAACGATCAAGCTCATGAACCACTCTGCATAACCTTGACCACAACACTAACTCAGAACTGAACTATGAATGGCTGACATCACCTATTCCTTCTATTCAGAGATACTGCCTGAGTTACTCCAGCATTTTGTGTTTATCTTCAGTGTAAACCAGCATCTGAGGTTCCCTCCTACACATAACTGATAATTTACAGTATTACTATTTATTGTATATTTATTGTTATGTTGTAGTAATGTGCCTGTGAAGCTCTGGCAAGCAAGAATTTAATTGTTTTGGTCCCAATATATATGGTAATTAACACCCTTGAAACCTGACTTGAATAATGGGGACATGTAAAAAGACATGAAAACCTATGCTGAAAGAATGTTGGATCTTGCCTGTTCTGTTAAGAGCATTTTATACAATACAATACAATACAATACAATACAATATATCTTTATTGTCATTTTACAGGGATACAACAAGATTGGGAATGTGCCTTCCATACGATGCAATAAATTAATTAGCTAATAAATATTAATTTAGACAACCCAGTGAAACGAAATTAGAAACAGTTTTAAAACAGAATAAAGTTCAAGTAGGTCTGTGCCGGTTCATTGTGCGTTGTGACCATCTGGCTCAGCAGGACCGGTTCGTAGCAGCTATGGACCTGGGGATGAAGCTGTTTCTGAGTCTGGAGGTTCGGGCGTAGAAGGCCTTGTAGCGTCTGCCCGATGGTAGAATTTTGAACAGACTATTGCAGGGGTGTGAGGAGTCTTTGTGAATGCTGGTGGCTTTTCTGAGGCATCGTGTGTTGTAGATACCCTCCAAGGCTGGTAGCTGTGTTCCGATAGTCTTCTCAGCTCTATGGACTACACACTGAAGAGCTCTCCTCTCTGCATCCGTGCAGCTGAGATACCACACAGGGATGCCATGCGTTAGGATGCTCTCTATGGTGCAGCGGTAGAAGGTCGTCAGCAGGTGTTGGGGCAGACCAGACTTTTTCAGTGTTCTCAGGTAGAACAGTCATTGGTGTTAGTGGACCATGTGAGATCCTCCGAAATGTGAGTGCCCAGAAACTTGAAGCTGGACACTCTCTCCACACTGTCCCCATTGATATAGGTTGGAGCGTATTCCCTTCTATCATATCATAATATTTGTGGAATGTTTCCACATGGAGGAGTGCCTGGATACCGATGAATGGAAGGACAGCAAACAACATTGACCTGGCTTTGCTTTGGCTAAGTCCAAGTTCATACCAGGTGATCTACCCAGTCTTATTCTTAAGAGTATTTACTTTTTAACGATTTGATGCTTCAGACGACGTAATATCTGAAGTTGATGTTAAACGTCAACCACCTTCCTTTGGATCTGGAATTATGATAAAAGAATGGCAGATCACAGTCCTTAAAGGACATTAATAAAAAATATGTATCAGCAGCTCCCGAAGATAGACACAAAATGCTGGATTAACTCAGCAGATCTGGCAGCATCTCTGGAGGGAAGGAATGGGTGACGTTTTGGGTTGAGACCCTTCTTCAGACTGACAATATGTCAAATTTGAAGACGTTCTCCTCTCTTCCTCAAGGTATGTCTACCTATCAACAGCTCCCTTCGGGATACTAGAGGGGACTGGTAATGTTAAGTAACAAGGCAAATGAACATTATTTGATAATCATATTATGCAAATAAACTTTTCTTTTACACTGCTTTGTCTACAAAGCAGAGACCTTCTAATAACTTTTCCAAATGTGGGAAGGCATATTCATCTTTCCCCTTTACAAAGGACTGTATCAACATGTTTGAGAACCATTGATCATATTCCCAAACTGGTACACACCCAACACTACATGGTGTTATAACTCTTCCAATATCGAAACAAAATAGAAAGGAAGAAACAAAGAGCCAAAATAATAATTTCTAGGGTTGAAGTTATGTTATGATGATTATAATATTGATGATTTTTATTAAAAGAGTCATCATGGAAACAGGCCTCTTCAGCTCACCAAATCCATGTCGACCATTAATCACCCATTCACACTAGTTCTGTGTTATCACATTTTCTACACATAATATAATATAAATACATTTTGTCTACAAAAGCGAAGAGCTTCTGATAACTTTACCAAAGGTGGGCAGTATTTTTTTTCTTTACCACGGACTGCAAAGGACATCATATAATATAAATACATATTGTAATCTGATTTGATCCACTCAAGTAAGGTCTGACTCCAATTACTTTACCATTTTATCAGCTTCTTATTTCTCCGTCTGCCCCCCTCCCCCCCCCCCCCCCCCCTCCAGCTAATGGAAGATTCCAGAAACAGAGAACAGAATAAGACTCCAAATTTTATCTCTCAAAGGGTTGCGAGCTTTTGGAATTCTTTGCTCTAGGAAACTGATGGGGCTGAACTCTTGAATATATTTAATGTTGAGAGAGATAGATTATTAATCAGTGAAGGAATCAAACATTATGAGGAGAGGACAGCGAAGTGAACGTGAGGTAAGTTGGATCGGCGATGACCATACTGAATTGCAAAGAAGCTCGTGGGACCAAGTGGCCTATATCTATTCCCATTTTTTATAATCTTGTGATCCTTCACAGCATTTTCTGCCTTTCCTTTCCTATTTGGAAAGTGGAGCGATATCTGGTTATTTAACTGACAGCCCCTTTGAGCATCTCACATAGTTGTCTGCTGTAAACTGTGGCCCATAAACTGTGAACAGCACTTCAGGAAAACCACATCTACCACACATTCCTTTGATCCTTGTTGACAAACACATGTTTGTGAAGAGTTTTATCTTTCAAAAAAAATTTAATTAAATTTTTTTTAAATAATCATGCATCAGTAGATTTACTTGTTCATCTTTCTGAAACTCATCTGACATGATTTTTGTCAAGGTGCTGACTGCCACTTGGTGAACTTAGATGCAGTCTCTTGCCCAGAGTAGGTGAATCGAGGACCAGAGGACATAAATTTAAGGTGAAGGGGAAATTATTTTTAGTAGGAATTTAAGGGATAACCTTTTCACACAAAGGGTGATGGGTGTATGAAACAAGCTGCCAGAGGAGGTAGTTGAAGCTGGGACAATACCAACATTTAAGAAACAGTTAGACAGGTACATGAATAGGACAGCTTTGGAGGGATATGGATCAAGCATGTATGCGAGACTAGTGCAGCTGGGACATGTTGGCCAGTGTGGGCAAGGTGCACCGAAGGGCCTGTTTCTACATTGTATCACTCTATGACTCTATAACTTAAACATTTTCTTTCATTGGTTCCTTTCTAGAGATCTTCAAGTCTCACATTTCTGCACATGGTTCCTGATTTCCCCATTCTTTCTTTGTCATTTGATATTTGCACTCCGTCTATGAACACAGAAATAATTTTCAGGTGTGAGGAGTTAATTACTCCTTTGTAATATGTGGAGAAATATACTTGTCACTGAAGATCGGATCAATGGGAATGACCAAGGACCATCCAACTGAAACCATTCCATATCTTTCTTGGTCAGCTCACTATGTGTCTCAAACATCTTTCACCTAGACGAGGAAATTACTTGCTCAGGTGGTCATCAAAACACTATAGTCATGCTCCATTCATCGAACTTGACAATTTATTTACTGTCTTAATTTTGTCCAAAGCTGGCTTAAGTCCATCTCTGGAGATCAAGTGATCCATGAGGGAGACTTTATTCATGGTAAATTTCAACATTTGCTCTTCGAACTCCAATTGCTTGACCTTTTATCTGCTTCTCAGGTTGTTCAGCTTTCAGATGAATGTTATTTTTATATTTTTAACAGTTTTCTTTGTTCCCAAAGACCATATGTCATCATCAATGGCCTTTGCTTCACAGAGATCTTCAAGTACAAATTTCATCTTTGTTAAAATTTCCTGCATTGATTTCAAAAGATGTTCTTCTCACTTAGTATCTGCTTATTAAATATCAACTCCACTCATTAAACTCCACATGTCAGATCCCATTAACTGTACCCAGCACTCTGAAACTCTTTGCCCTGCAAAGTTCAGGAAAAATGTCTTCCATCATCCCTGCAGGTTCTATCATCCCTGCTTCTCTTCAAAGCTTCAGTAAGGTCTTTGGATCTAGGCACATTCTCATTTTATACTTTGCTATCTTAACCCACACCAAACTGGATGCTTTTGTGTCTGCTGAGCTTTCAATTCCTGCTTTAGTTAATTTCCCAAACTTAGCTGAAGGCGTTTTTTTTCTTCAAAGAGGATGAATCATATCAGAATGGGTTTACCATCTTCTAATATTTTCTTATCTAGGATGGTGTAGTGGCAACTTCAGTCCTTACAATAAAATACTCTCCGCTTACCACCATTTCACGGAGGCTGGAGTGATCGATCTTGACGCAAACCGACAACACGACGTTTCAGTTTAATTAGTCGTTTATTGAAGTGGTGATACAAACAGATTTGTATTTCTCCAAGCTTTTCTCTCGTCATAAGTCTGCTAAGAAATGTATCTCGCCATAGCTTCTCCGCATCTGATATATCCCATCTCTGCATTCCCAGATAGTACCTAGTTCTGGCTACTCCCAGTACGTGATGCTCATATATGCCCATTATGCCCATATATTATTCATCTCGCGACAACCCCCAAGTGTCCAAAAATAATACAGCAAGACATAAAATAATATAATATGTTAAGACAGCTAATAAACACAAATGGGTCCTACAGATGGTACTTGCCTTTAATTTTCACTGCTCTATCGACATAATTATCTGCATTTGTAGTGGTGAGTTGTGTGTTGAAGTATTTCATTCTGTTATGCACCTTTATTAGTTCCATCTGCTGCACTGTACAGCTTCCAAGTATGGGTCTGAGGTAGACACAAAATGCTGGAGTAATTCAACGGGACAGGCAGCATCTCTGAAGGGAAGGAATGGGTGATGTTTCGGGTCAAGATCCTTCTTCAGACATCAAATATTTAAACCAGCATCTGCAGTTCTTTCCTACACATGTATGGGGGTCTAACATCCTGATGGAAAAACAACAATCAAATCCACTTTGTAATATTCTTGATTCTCTGGGCTTACTAGTAATCTTGTTCTACATCGTTAGGACATAACCCATGTTTTTACTACCTTGAGATAATGATGTACTTTGGGAGATAATACATATTGCCACTGAGTCAAAATACAATGTTAATGGTTTTCTGTCCAACACCATCTTGGTGATCCTTCCAAGGAGTTGAGTTTCCTTGATACAAAATGTATTGAATCTGACATCTATGCCTGTCCCAGTTTGCTCAGCTCACTTCCTTGTGGAATGTTTTGTGGAAATTATTTTCTAATCCACATTGTGCATGTTCCTATCAACAACAATTTAAATGCCTGTCCCACTTCGGGGATTTTTAAGGCGACTGCCGGCGACTGTCAAAATCGTAGCAGATCGCTGAAAAACCTTCGATTTTTTTAACCCTATGACAATTTCTATGACTCCCCCTAGGACAATGCCTACAACAAGCTATGACAACCTACCACCTAGGCGACGGCAAGCTGCCGACAACCGGCGACCCAGTCGTCACGACCTAAGACGTCCACCTATGACAGCGACTACGATAAGTTACGCCAACCGAAGTCAACCTACCTCCACCCTCGACAAGCTACGACCCTGTCAGGTCACTACTGATGACAATGGTAGCCATTTCACTTAATTTTGGCGCAAAAATGGGTTTGGGTAGGGTCTCCGCTCATTCAGCATCATGACTGCCAGGAAGCAACATATAATGGCATTGCTCTTACATCAAATGCAAGCCCTGCTGCTTGCAATGGCCCTCATGCTTAAAATTCTGCAGGACAGAAGGACAGGAAGAATGGGGAAGAAGAAGCCCAAGAAGAGGTCTGTGTGGTTGAAGCCCTTGTCCCTGAAGAGACCCAATGCAGTGCAATGTCAAAATAAATGAAAAGAGTTCGCTTTTCAATGCAGTGCATGTGTGTGTTTTATTGGTCAAAATAAATAAAATTAAAATATTTGAAAGAGATGCCATGAGAAACTACTCTGAAATACAATAACTTCAAACATCAATCTTTGGTCAAAATGTCCAAAATTTACTTTATTCAAACAAACAAATTCTTATAAAAGGTGGATCAGCACCGGCGACAACCAAAGTCACCTGGCGAGAACCTGGCAACAACCTATGACAGCGCCCACGACAGAATACGACAAGCTATGATCATTGGCGTTAAGCCAGCTATCGCCGAATATTTTCGAGCAGGGAGAAATTTCCGCAGCGACCCGAAAGAAGCTACGACTCATTGGTGACTACTCACGACCATGCCCGCGACACCCCGCGACACCCCGGCGATCACGTGGTGACAGCCTAGTCGCCTGCAGTTGCCTTAAAAATCGCCGAAGTGGGACAGGCCCTTTACAACACTGAACTGGTATTGTTTGTCTGATGAGGTCTGGAGAAGGATCCTGACCCGAAGCATCATCCTACAGTACCCTTTTTTCCCAGAGATGTTGTCTGACCCGCTGAGTAACTGCAGCATTTTGCGTTTATCTTTGGTGTGAACCTGCATTTGCAGTACCTTTTTATCCCATATTGGTTGTTCTTGCCTTGTACTTTTGTTTTTTCTATTTGTAATTCCTGATTCCAAGCCTGTCTTTGGATAACTCCGCAGCATTGCACATCAATATACACGTTACTGGAATTGATTTTGCCTTGCATATTAGTTTTTCCCTCATGCTGGACTCCAGGATTCTGCAAGTAATCCAGTCTCTGATGAACAAGTCCTTCAAATCTGCACAACTACAATTACCTGTAAACAGTCTTATCTCTCAAGTATCAAAGGATATTCCTGGCTGGGTGTAACTAATAATAATAATAATAATAATAATAATAAGCATTTATTTTATATAGCGCTTTACCAGGTGCTCAAAGCGCTTTACAAAAACAGTCATAACATAAAAACAAACAGACAAACTATCCTGACGGAGAAGTCACCTAATGGTGACTTTAAACTGTTTTATTCCTAGGTAGGTTTTATTTGCTTGTAAGACGTCACCCATTCTCCTGGGTCTCATTTGAAGGCTTCATTGAATGGTACCATTTTCTCTCCTTGTGAGCAATAAATTGCAATAAACATTTTAACTTTCATCATGGCAGTTTTAATCATGGTAGGCAGTTCAATATATGGCCTATAATGTCTCCATTCTGTCACTAGCTTAGAAATCCTCCATTAGGTTACTTGCTTAAAAAACCCAAATCACAGGCTTTTCAATTTCATGGTCTAAATTTTATACTTTTATTACTCATTGCATCTGACCTTCTTAATATTTCTCTCTCTCTCTAATATACAATAAGATAGATGGTAATTTAAACTGATATGACAAAATAAATGTATACATAAAAACACATGCGTTGTGCAAGGGGACATTTTTTACTGAGGCTTGTCTACAGAGACGGATAATTTCTGCAAGCTTCTTCATCATTACAGCAGACGAATAAATACTGGAAGCAATTGATCACATACTAAATGAATAAAGTGGCACCAATAGATATTTCATATGTTACATGATGATCAAGTAGATTCCTGGTCAGCTTTTTGTTTCACATTTATTTAATTTCACCGGCTGCTGCAATCATTTTTTATTTGGTCTCTAGATCATTAACCCGGACAAGTTCACAAACCCTGCAATGATAATCGTAATGTTGATAACAACAATATGTGGACATTCAGGACAGTTATACTCTGGACTTAAATGGAAAAAAATGCATTTGTGATAAAGTGACATAGTCTGAGAGTGTCAAGGACAAAACAGATGTAAAAGAGAATTAAGTAAACTTAGATTTCACGAGATTAAAACAAAAATAATTGGACATAGAAACATCTCTAGCAGAAAGCCATACAGAATCTCATACTGCTAAGGAGGGATAGTAACACAATAGTAAAATTGGTGGATTAACATACAGAGAAGACTGAACTACTGATACAGGGACATGATCTTGAACCTCGCCCATGAGACAGGAAGTATCCAAATGCAAACAATAAAATAATTTTTTTATGGTTAACATTAATAAAACAGGATTTAGCGAAAGGATCCTTTCAAGTCATATGCTTATGATCCTTACCTGTTTGAGCCAATTAATCTGGAATACATGGGCCTCCAGGTCTACTCATCCATCTGATTCTTAACTGCCCTGTGGAAAGGTTGTAGAAAGTCAGATTAAATGCCACCCTCAAGAATGCTGTTAATATTCCATGAACAAATTAACATGGTATCACAAGTGAAGACAAGTAAACATCTTGAAGTTAGTTATAACCCTCACTGAGAACTGAAATGTTGTCCAATCTGCCTTGTTATCAGGCTGATGGATATAAAGAGGAGACAAGAGTAACTTCTTAGTCAGAATGGGATATTAGTTTTGAAATAGCTTTATTTTTTCAGTTTCAAAAGTTACTTAGCTTTTCATTGAATTGAAATTTCAAATAAAGGATTTTTAAGAAATTTAATTTGAAGCACCTGGTTTATGGAAGTACAGATTGTTACAGGATGTTCAAAATAAACAGTACTAATCCTCCTACATTCCTCTGAGTGAAAGAAATATAGTATATGTGGAAAGAGAAACAGCGTTAATGCTTCAGGTCTCATAAAGAGTCTTTGACCTGAATCGTTAACTTTATTTCACCATCCACAGATGGTGCCTCACCTGCAGAGTGCCTCGACCATATTCTGTTTTCATTTCTAAATTTTAACATTTACTGTTCTGTGATTTTCAGGAAGGAAAGAGTTATCTCAAAAGTTTTTGGCTTTAGCTTTCAGTGAACAATTTTACCTGGGCTGAAAGAAAAAAAATGATTGCTTGCTTTAAAGACATATATATTTGAAGAGAAAGAACAACACTAACTTATTTTTATCTCAGAGATGCAGGGATCTTTTGAATCATAGGCCTCCAAATGACATTTCCAAACCACAGTCATCATGTGAATGAGGTGGTCAGCTATAAAATGTATTTCAACAAGCACAATGAGTACACAGCTTTGGAATTCAGGTGGGAGATGGTAAATGTGTCACTTTTGTGTAGGTATAAAATAATAGTGTTGCCACAGGGCATTTGCAAATTGATGGAGGTGTGAGATATGGGGGCGTTTTCAGTGTAAACCAAAGGTTTCTATTTGTTCTGGCAGTTGTGCCTGCACAAATTGCAATTAGTGCTGCTAAAGCAATGGCTTGATTTGCAGATGGTAGACTTAATGTTTTCCTGCATTCTTTGATTAGGTATTTTACTGTGCCTGTGTGAATTGTTGCAGCATACATTGTTAGGACTTTCAAAGAGCATTGAAGGATGAAATTATTGAAGTCAGCCTTACCATTTTGCTGCAAAAGAATTATGATTTCAATCTTGTGAGCAAATTGTCACGCTATATCACACTGTATCACGCTGCAGAATGCAAGGTGATTAATTCCAATTTTAATTGATGTGTCAAATAATTTTCTGCAATATGTCCTAATTTGTAAATAATTGTTTCTAAAAAGAGAATGTATTCTGTCTGTCTGGGTCCTACTTTAACTGACAACTTATTTGCAAGGCTCTTTGATAAATTAATAAGGCTCTTGATAAATCAAATTGATAAATTTGATAAGGCTCTGAAGAAAGGTCTCGACCCGAAACGTCACCCATTCCTTCTCTCCCGAGATGCTGCCTGACCTGCTGAGTTACCCCGGCATTTTGTGAATAAAAACCTTCGATTTGTACCAGCATCTGCAGTTATCTTCTTATACTACTTGATAAATTACAATCCTTTTTTAGTGTCCACCAGCAGTTCAATACTTCAACTCAACAGCACTGTCTTTCTGTAGGTTATGGCGAGTCTGGAGGCTTGTACTTTGTTAAAGAAGTTTATTGCGGCAGCAATATTCAATTACAAAGGATAACAAACGAGATTACAGACAACCATTAACTCAAACTATTCACATCGAAGTTCTCTTCCCACTGCCTGGTTTTTGGGCCCCAAAACCACCACCTGACCTTGCTGGCCAATCAGCGGGTTCGACTCTCAGGACCAATCCCTATGGTCGCACCACCATGTGACCTTGCTGGCCAATCTGAGGGTTCGACTCACAGGACCAATCCCTATGGTCGCTACAAGGTACAGTATATAACTGAACATTTGACAGTTCAAATATATTTTGATTTTCTTTTTCAAATTATAATATTTCAGGATACAGTATATGTGATATTTAAAATTAGTTAGGTGCTGTTTGCAGTATGCAGGGGGAAACAGGTGACCTTAGATCCCTGGTACTCTGACCGTAGATCCCTGGTACTCTGACCATTACTTTGAGGGTATTTCCAGATATGTCAGAGTCTGTTGTAAATTAAGTGGAGGAGATTAACTTGCATTATTTGACAATGACCTTGAATGATCGCCACACGATGGCTGCCTCGCCTACAGACTGTCTGTCCTTTTCGAACTTTTTTGGGTTATTTTTGGTAAGTTTTAAAAGTTTGTGTAAATGATCTCTGGTTTGTTTTATGTGGGGGGTGTGGGAGGGGGGAGGGGGAAACTTTTTTTCAATCTCTTACCTTGCCGGAGATGCGATTGCTTTCCGGATCGCATCTCCGATCGCTCTGCGATCATCGTGGAGCTGGAGGCCTTGCCTAGGACTGACTATGACCCCCCGCGGGGCCGTGAACTTACAATCCGAGCGTGCGATCCCTTGCCTGGGATCGACGCTCCAACTGCGACCTGCAGACTTTAACATCAGGAGCTCGCAGTCTCGGGTTGAGTCCGGTCGGGAAGCTCCTAAGCTGCACAAGGTTCGACTAGCCCCGACTCGGGGTAGATCGCCTGTTGCGGGGAAGCTGATCCTACCCCCCTGATGCAGGAGCTTGATCGCCCTGACGAGGAAGGCCTGCCGCCGGCTACGGGAGTCAAGATCATCCTGTCAATGGAAGGTTAGAGCCACCCGACCACCGGAGGACAAAAAAGGGAGAGATTGAACTTTTTTCGCCTTCCATCACAGTGAGGAATATGATGGAGTCACTGTGGTGGATGTTCATGTTAAAATGTATTTTGTGTGTCCTGTTGCTTTTTATTGTTATGACTGTATGGCAAATGAAGTTCCTCGTATGTTGCAAAACATACTTGGCTAATAAAGTATAATTGTGATTGTGATTACCAGCATGAAATGGACCTTCATTATTATCCACATTGCACATTTTTTTAAATTAACATTGTATTTTTTTAATCAATTTTGTGAAATGTGTTTTGCCTCAGAAGTTTGCTGCAACTGCAGGTCTTGATTTCTATTTTAAGGAGATGTATACATTTGAAAAATTGATTGGTTCTACAAAGCTGGGAAGAAGAAAACGGTGTATTTATGCAGATGATTTTTGGAAAATTACAACAATAATATCAGTAATAACAAACTTAAATGAGATGAATGCAATAATTGTATCAATTAACTTAGCAATAAAAAAAGATTAACAAAGATTAAATATTTTGATTGCTAGACAGCCAAATGATATTGCAGTGCCCTCTTCAGTCTGAGTCAAGTGCAACCAACTGAAACCTAAAGGAATCTGTTGCAATTCAGTTCAAGCTCAGATGGTAAATGACTGGCATTCATTGTTCATGTACATCCATTTTCTTGAGATAATTTGGGATCCTAATCCTGGCAAAAATGCTCATATTTGTTCAAAGATTTTCCATTCTTTGTATCATATTAAGCATGTAACAAACTTAAAAACATAAATTAGCTAAAAACATAAACTATGCATACAATAATGATAAATACAATAATGAATACAATGATGAATACAAAATAGCAGTAAGCTGCAAGATTTTAGTGCAATGTGAAATATTCTTGTGCAACAGCGGAAAAAATGGAATAAGATGGAATTAACTGTGAGAGTACCTGGCAGTCCCTCTGTGAATGGGATGCAAAAGACGTGATTAGTTCAGGAGTATGATAGCAGAGGGAAAGATGTTGTTCTTAAGTCTGGACATTTGGGCTTTCAAGCTCATGTATCTTCTCCCAGAAAGTAGAAGAGAGAAAAAGGAATGGCCACATGACGATTCTCTCCATTTTCTCCAGGTGCTCTGGTTTCCACCTACATTTCAAAGACCTTCAGATTTGTAGGTTAATTGGCTTCTGTAAATTGTCCCTAGCATGTAGGATAGAACTGTTGTATGGGTGGTCACTAGTCATCATGGATTTAGTGGGCCGAAAGGCCTGTTTCCACACTGTATCTCTAAACTAAACTAAACTAATCTCTCACCACCCAATCGCTCCACTCATTTGTACTCTCATCTCGTATTCCCCAAGTCCCACAATTTCCTTTTATCCACCCTCTTCCCCTCTTCCATCCTCCACCATCCATTTCCCTCCTTCTGGCTTCACATTTCATTCCTCTTCTTTCCTTAGCTAACACCATTTTGTTTCCTTTTCAACTCTAACCCTTTGTCACTTACTCTATTCATCTACCAATAAACTACTCACCACCCCTCATTTGCATCCACCTCTCACTTGCCAGGTTTTGGCTCACCCACCTCTCCTTTCCATTTAGACAATAGACAATAGACAATAGGTGCAGGAGTAGGCCATTCAGCCCTTCGTGCCAGCACCGCCATTCAATGCGATCATGGCTGATCACCATCAATCAGTACCCCGTAGCGGCACGGTAGCGCAGCGGTAGAGTTGCTGCTTTACAGCGAATGCAGTGCCGGAGACTCAGGTTCGATCCTGACTACGGGTGCTGTACTGTAAGGAGTTTGTACGTTCTCCCCGTGACCTGCGTGGGTTTTCTCCGAGATCTTCGGTTTCCTCCCACACTCCAAAGACGTAAAGGTATGTAGGTTAATTGACTGGGTAAATGTAAAAATTGTCCCTGGTGTGTGTAGGATAGTGTTAATAGTGTTAGTGTGCGGAGATCGCTGGGCAGCGCGGACTTGGTGGGCTGAAAAGGCCTGTTTCCACGCTGTATCTGATATATGAAATATGAAAATATAATCTTCTAAGGACAATTCTAGGGACAATTCGTGTTCTGTGACGTGACCATGAGCAGTGATTACAGACACAGGCATAATTTACAACATTAAGTATTACTACTAGTGACAGATAAATAAGAACTATCCAGGCTGGGTGAAACATCATGCAGAATATAAAATATGAAGCCTCGTGGACAACAAATAAATGAAAAGCTTTCTCCAAGAGTAATGTTCGGTTTTCCTTCTGTTTCCTTTGAATTTTACAAATAATTTTCATTGGAGTAGGAAAGTTTTACCACACCGAATGAATTAAAGTAGAATCAGAGATCAGTATTAAACATTGGCATCTGTAGCAAATATGTCCTTCATCTATCTCTCTTTTACTTGAGAACGTTGTTCGGATGCATTCCTGGATGGCCTCTAACATTCTACCCTCCAGTTTCATCATTTATGTCTTCAATCGAACCAAGTCACAGTCATATAATTCCCATGTGCTGATCCAGATTGGCTTCTGGTCTCACGTCTCCTGTGCTCCATAATATCTTCTATCCATCTGGTACTCTGAGGTATTTCTGTTCTCCTGATACTGGTCGCCTGCTCGGCTTTGATTTTAATCACCTGGCCTTTGAGTGATAAACTGTTAAATAACTAAGATGAGTGTTCCCTCCTTACACCTCTCTGCCTAACACTCCTCCTTTAAAATATTCCTTAAAGCCTCTCTCTTTGTTTCAGTATTTGGTCATCCCTAACATCTTGATTAGTACAGGTATCAGGGGTTATGGGGAGAAGGCAGGAGAGTGAGGTTAGGGGGGAGAGATAGATCAGCCATGATTGAATGGTGGAGCAGACTTGATGGGCTGAATGTCCTAATTTTACTCCTATTCTTTATGACCTTATAACATCTCTTTAGGCAGCACAGAATCTCTGCTCTCTATTAAGCACCATAAAATAGTTTTTCCATGCTCAAAATCTTGCATATATGGAAATAATCAAGTTGTTTGTGGTTGCGGTCTGTAATCTTGATTTCATAATCACAATCTCCATTGTATTTTCTCTCCATCTGACCACTCATGGATTCTATATGTGCCTGAAATCAAACTCTTCTGTGCCAATAATATATATCTTCCAGAATGGTTAGATTTTTCTGGAAAGGCTGCACAGAATAAAGCCTATGTGAATTTTCATACTATATATTTTTTTAAATAATTACATCTAATCACAATTATACTTCCTTATGTTTTCAAGTTCATCAACAGCCAGTATAAATGACATTGTAAACTAAGTCTGTCAAGACTCTTGCAAGATAAAAAAACTAAATTTGTCAAGGCTCTTGCAAGATGAAAATGCACCCATAACAGTTGAGTTTGATATTTTGTGTATCAATCATGTTGCAGCAACACATTGTATATAACATCATCCATCTAAACCCATGTTTTGTTTTGATGCATTGAAAGAAAACAATAGTCTAATTGCTTTTAAAATGCATTGCCTTGAGAAATATACTTTCTACATAGGTTTAATGGCTAGGGATACCGTATATTTCTCCTCATGCTTTATTTACATCATTGTTGTGTGATTTTTACTACTTCCACAAGCCAGCATATCATTGAGTCTGAAGAAGAGTCTCGACCCGAAACGTCACCCATTTCTTCTCTCCAGATATGTTGCAGATGGCCTGCAGTTATTCCAGCTTTTTGTGTCTATCTTTGGTTTTAACCAGCATCTGCAGTTCCTTCCTACACATATCATTGAGTGTATTAGCATTGGTATCGCTTTATTTATTCTCATATCTTCCAAACATGCCTTAAAGAACAATCGCAACTGAATCTCTGTGGATTCAACACTTTCTTTCTTATCTCCTATGTACTTGACTGCAAATGATTTGTACCTTGTCGTTAAGTATATCACTTAACATTCATCTCTGCAGATAAAAAAAAATACTGCAGATGCTGGAAACCTGAAATGTAAACAAAATGCTGGAAACACTTCGCAGATCAGCAGCATCTACAGAATGTTACATTGAATTTTTGTCATACGCACAGTAACTTACAGTTACAACAAATACCATACTTGCAGCTGTATCACAGGCATATAGACTTGAACAACACATAATTTAGAAGATTGAGGGGGGATCTTATAGAAACTTACAAAATTCTGAAGGGGTTGGGGAGGCTAGATGCGGGAAGATTGTTCCCAAGGTTGGGGAAGTCCAGAACCAGGGGTCACAGCTTAAGGATAAGGGGGAAGTCTTTTAGGACCGAGATGAGAAAACATTTCTTCACACAGAGAGTGGTGAGTCTGTGGAATTCTCTGCCACAGAAGGTAATTGAGGCCAGTTCATTGGCTATATTTAAGAGGGAGTTAGATGTGGCCCTTGTGGCTAAAGGGATCAGGGGGTATGGAGAGAAGGCAGGTACAGGTTAAATGCTACATAAATTCTACATATATTTGACGACAGTGAAAATAAAAATATTGCAAAAACAAGGCATTAGGACAAAACAGAATTCGAAAAACAAGTCCATGATAGTGCAAGATATTGTTCCTTTGCTGAGGTAGGATTAGAGTTGTACAGATTTGATCAGAAATCTGATGATTGTGGAAAAGTAGCTGTTCCTGAACCTGGCAGTGTGTGACTTCAGACTTCTGTACCTCCTCCCCAATGGTAACAGCAGAAAGAAGGAATGGCCCAGATTGTGGGATTCTTGATTATAGATGTTGGCTTCTTGACGCAGCACCTCATGTACTGTAGATGGTGGGGAGATCTGTGCCCATGATGGACCTGCGCAAAAGAGAAAACAAATTAGTTTTAAGTGGAGACGGATGAAAAGGCCAAACAAAGGAGAGGCCAGAATGCCATGGTGATTAGGTGCTGATGGAGCCATTTGGTTAGAGGAATAATAATAATAATAATAATAATAATAATAATAATAATAATAATAATAATAATAATAATAATAATAATAATAATAATAATAATAATAATAATAATAATAATAATAATAGTAATAATAATAATAATAATAATAGTAATAATAATAATAATAATAATAGTAATAGTAATAATAATAATAATAATAATAATAATAATAATAATAATAATAATAATAATAATAATAATAATAATAATAATAATAATAATAATAATAATAATAATAATAATAATAATAATAATAATAATAATAATAATAATCCTTTATTTGTCCCACAACAGGGAAATTTGCAGGGTTACAGCAGCAAAGTGGATAGCAAAAATAGATAAGCATTCATTATAATAAAATAAAGATAATTATCTTTATTTACTGGTCGACTGGGAGCAGTGCTGGTTGTGCAGTGTGACAGCAGCAGGAAGGAAGGACCGATATCTCTCCTTCACACACTTCAGAAACTGCAGATACTGGAATCTTGAGCAAAACACATTGTGCTAGAAGAACACAATGAGCCAGGCAGCATCCATGGAGGGAATGGACGACATTTCACGTTAGGACCTTTGTTCGGATTAATTCATTGATTGGTTAATGAGGATAGACAATTTACACATGTAGAATCTGTGCATCATAGAGCTGTAGAAAATCCCCATCCAGCAGTGATAAAAAATAAACTATTGTTACAATTGGGTAACCTACATCAAAATGAACCAGTTCTGATACAAACAGAGAAAGCAACTTACTTGAAATTGTTGAAATATATATTTGATGAAGAACACTACAATGTGCACAGAACGAAGATGAGGTGTTTTACTTCCTACCAAATGATATTAACATTGAATTCTCCAAATGTATGTAACTAACCACAATCACCCATCCCCCTTCTCCCCAATTTCTTCCCCTGCCCACCACCCCTGTGCCCCATCTGGACGCACCTATTTCTTCCCTCCCGTCCTCTTCCACCTTCATTCCTCCCTCTAGCTCCACAATTCGCAACACTTCAATAGTTTTGTCTTTTTTTTCCATCTCTGACCTTTGTTCAATCATCTGTCTTCTCCCTCGGCAGCATCCAACTATTGCTTGTTAGGCTTTGTCTTGCACCCCCATCTTTCTTTCCACCCCCTCCCACCACAATGTCTATAGTAGGATCCTGTTTCAAAACCTCGAATTCATGTTCTCCAGAGATGCTGCCTAACCCACTGAGCTACTCCAGCATTCTGCATCTTTTCTCAAAGATAAGGTGTTGCTCCTCAAATATACATTGGGCCTGGTTATAACAGGTGGTTATAGCAGGAGATTATAGACAGGACAGAGTGGGAGTGGGACAGACACCTGGAACCAGTTTCACCCCAGTAGATGCAAGGCAATGTCGACAAGACAGTCACTGAGTCTGCATTTGGTTTCTCCAATACAAACGAAAACATATCATTGGGCACCGAATGTAGATTGGAAGTGCAAGTAAATTCCTGCTTTATCTGGAAGAATCATATGGATCCCTGGAAGTAGGGAAGTAAAGGTCTAAAATGACAGGAGATTGTATCTCCTGCAGTTGCATTGGAAACTGTCATGAGAAGGATACTGAAAATGGAAGAATGGATAAGGAATAATCAGCTCAGAATGCTGAAAAGAAAGGGGAAGGAAAGATGTGATCAAAACAGAAAATCCTGGAAACACTACATTCAGAGGGTGGTGGATGAACTAGATTTTAAAACGTGTCTCCATGTAGAAACTGAATGCACCCAGAGGGGGCAGTTGAGGTAGGTACAAGAACAACATTGGAAAAACACTTGGACAGGTACATGGTTAGGAAATGTTTAGAGGGATATGGGCCAAATGCAGGGAAATGGGAGAAGCTTAGATGGGGCATCTTGGTCAGCATGGATGAGTTGTGCCAATGGACCTGTTTTTGTGCTGTATGGTTCTATGACTGCAAGTTAGGCAGTGTCTTTGAAAAGATAAACAAATTTGCGTCGGGTGGTGGGTTCTCATTGAAGGTGGAAGAAATTGTGAAAGATGACCCATTAAATGTGGGGCCTAATAGAGTGGAAAGTGGGGACCAGGGAAACTCTGTGATTGCTCTGTCTAGGATAGGAATGGGAGCAGAGGTGCAGGAAATTGATATGATCTGGTCAAGGGCTCTATCAACAATGGTAGAGGAAAGCCATGCTTCAGGAAGGAAAAATAACATCCCAGGGGCACCTGCATGGAATGTTCTGACATTGGAGCAGAAGTAATGGAGCCTGAGAATGGAATGGTATTGAAGGAAGTAAGGTGGGAGGAAGTATAGTTGACGTGGCTGTGAAAACAGGACGGCTTGTAATGGATATTTGTTTTTAAACCATACCTGAGACTGAAATTTAAAAAAAATGAAATCTGTTAGATATGGATCATGTGAAGAGCAGACTGGATATTGTCAGCATTCAGTTTCTACATGGGGATACGTTTTAATATCTAGCTTCTTTATAAGATCTCAGATACGATATTGCTTATTTATTTTTTGAAATGTTTGTCTGGGCAGTTCTACACCATTTAATACTTCACGTTTTCCAAAACACCAGTGGGGCCAATTTAACAGTCTAGAAGCTGTCGAGAAGCAAATAACAAAGTATTTCCAGTAATACATGGAACGAGGAGAGATGCCAATGATGCAGCTTCCAAATGTACTTCAATGGGTCAAATAAGATTTTCCTGTAGAACTTTCTATTCTAAATTGTAAGGAATAATTTGACCTTAGAAATGGAAATTGCTGATCTAATATCATCGATTTTACACTCTATGTAGTTAGGAATTGCTTTACATGGGCATTTCACTTGGTATTAAATTGAGTGACTTTGACCAATTTCAATAATGGCTATTGCAACTGAGTTCTAAGATAGGGGCACAATGCAAACATACTTTATTACTGCCAAAATCCACATGCATTTTACATCAATTGTTAATACTACCTCAATACTGGAAAATCAAAGTTTTTTTAATAACTGAAAGGTTCTCCTTGGCATTAGAGAGGTTTTATTCAGCTACCATGTAATGATATGAACGGTTGACAATTCTATTGAACCGTGGTGCGAGAGTAATAAGATTTAGCCCAAAGGTATTTCCTTATTAATGTGGTGGAAGAATTATTGGTTGCTATTTTTCGTAAAGGCTTCATCTCATTAAAGCTGTCCTAATGAGCTTTGCAGTCTCTCATCAGAAAATATTTTTTTCAACAGCACATCCCACTTTCACAATATGCAGATTTTAAATAAGTGCTCTTATGAATATTCACAGTTCTATCTAATTACATCTGGCACATTCTAATGAAAGTTTGATATATGGGACCAATTAGCAATGACTAGCAGATTCACTAGTCTAAAAAAATGATTGGGCCCGTCACAACATTGTGAGTGCAATTTCGCTCTTACTCTTCAAATGTTTCTGTGAATTCCAACAAACGTGTGAAAAAACTAGGGTTAGAGAACAATTAGCTTAACCTTTTATTTAGTTGTCAACTTCACCCATAGACCAGCAAATTCCACCAAAACATAACTCAGTATTCCATAGAATTTTCTTTTCTGTTCACTATTGCAACGTAATTACAGTGCATAATTATTATGCGACAAATGGACTTAGAAAGCAATTTGTAATTGGCAACATTTTCCATATGTTTCTTATGCTTTTTTTTGCTATTTTTTCAAATATATATTTTTGTTCTGAGAATGTTTTTAAATGCCTAGTATAATAAATTACGACGCTGTTTCCTTCATGTTTCATCTTTCTTTAAAATGATTTTGTTTCAACATTTGATGCATTTTAGAATCGGCATGGATAGTGATAAGAGATAAGAAGGGATACACAATACTAGTTGAATTGGTTTATGGAATGCCGAACATCAGCAACATAATTGGAGAGAGAGTGAATCAAAATAAACTCTTGCAGCATGATATTGAACAATCGTAGGGGACTTCAATCTTCTTACAGAAATTCAAAATAGCAAAACTACAGATAGAAGTGTTTTTCTGGAACAATGTGGCATAGAACCATAGAACTAACAAAATAGCACACTGTTGTGTATAACGACTCAAGATTCATTAGTAATCTTATAGTAAGTGATCTTTTGAGGAATGATTGCAATATTGTAACATTTTGCATAAAGTTCCAGAAACTAAAAGTGTTGAAGTTAAACAAAGCTGGTTATGTTTGTCTGAGTGGCTAATATAGATCGGTAAATGTTGAGATTTGCTGATTGATTAAAAATGGAGTAATATTTAGAGAAATAATGTAAATCTTTGTTATTACGGACCCCTTTGTAACAGTTTTCGGTTGTAGCAGATGGGCCAACAAATCTTCACCGCTAAGCCGAGCTGCTGAAGCCATCCCCGGCGCACAATGCTTCCACAGCCACTTCCAGACCTGATTGCCGACGTTACCCCCGGCCTATACTGCCTCTCCAACCGCTTCTATGCCGAGCTGCTGATGCTGGCCCTCACCGCCACCCCTGGCTCCTTCCATGCTGGGCTGCTAATGACACCCACAGTCTGTTCAGTTCAGTTTCAGTTTAGTTTATTGTCACATGTACCGAGGTACAGTGAAAAGCATTTGTTGCATCCTTACCAGTCAGCAGAAAGACAATAGATGATTACAATCGATCCATTTACAGTGCAGCGGTAGATGATAAGGGGATAACATTTAGTGCAAAGGAAAGCCAGCAAAGTTCGATCAAGGATTACCAAAGAGGTAGATAGTAGTTCAGCACTGCCCTCTGGTTGTGGTAGGATGATTCAGTTGACCTGGAAGTGGCTGTGGAGGCAGTGCATTCCTTAATCAAGATTGAGTCGCACCCTAGCCATTCCATCTTCTCCCCTCTCCCATCAGGCAAAAGGAGTAGAAATGTGAAAACGCACATCGCCAGGTTCAGGGACAGTTTCTTCCCAGCTGCTATCAGGCAACTGCTTTAGGGGAGAAGAGGGAGTGGCCAGGGTGCGACTCGTCGTTCATTAAGGAATGCACTGCCTCCACAGGCACTTCCAGCCTGGGCTGCCAACACTGGCCCGCACAACCTCCCCGGCTGCTTCCAGGCTGGACCTACTGCCACCACTGCTGGCCCACACAGCTTCCTCGGCTGCTTTCAGGCCGCGCCTGCTACCTCTGCCGCCACCGACAATACCAACCATTACCTGGACTCCAGTCGCCCCTGGACCACGACCAATGACACCGCCAATCCTCACCTCAACTCACCTGGGTTCCAAGGCCAATTCCAGAGCAACAATTTGAAGATGGATCTCAACCCAAAACTTTGCCTCTACATGTCTCCAGAGATGCTTCCTGATCTGCTGAGTTACTCCAACACTTTGTATCCTTTTGTGCATTAACCAGCATTTGCAGTTCTTTTTTTCTACTACTTATACAATGATACTCAATCATTCAGTAATCCCTTAACCGGTTATCGTGGACAATTGGCAATAACGGATACCATTCCTCCTCCCCAATGGTCCATTATAATGAGGGTTCACTTTATTTCAAATCCTCAACAGAATGTAAGCTTACGCAGTTGACAAGTAGTGAAGTGAACCTTTGGAATGGGCATAATAAGTGGCCAAAAATAGAAAAACAAAAATTGATAAAAAAGGAAAAAATTAATTATGAGACTGATTTATCTGATTTTTTTATCCATATTGATTCTAAAGATACCTTATGTTGTAATAACATATTAAATTAGATTTATGTGATCAACAATACAAAATAAATGATGCAAAATTAAATTGGATTCCGAAGAGACAATGACAAGAGAAACAGTAACAAACTTAAACCCTCTCTGACATAATCTCCATTATGACTGTTCTGTGTAGGAAAGAACTGCAGATGCTGGTTTAAATCGAAGATAGACACAAAATAGACGAGTAACTCAGTGGGACAGGCTCTTGAAGAAGGGTCTCGACCCGAAACGTCACACATTCTTTCTCTCCAGAAATGCTGCCTGTCCCATTGAGTTACTCCAGCATTTTGTGTCTATGACTGTCCTGTGCTCTACCAGAACAGATCAATGCAACCACCAGCCCCCTCCCACTCCAGTACCACCTCCAACACCACGTTGATCATTGAAATCCACAGACTCTCCTATTGATCTCTCCATCAACTATTTTTCTCTGAGGTCCCAATATCTCCTCACTCTTAAGTCTTCCCGAATTTCTTCCTGAGCGTCCATCTCTGTAATCCCATCCCTGCCACCACTCACCCCCACAACTCTGAAATAATCTCTTCCCCTCTTGCATTTTTGACCCTCTAAATGTTGTTGTGCTCACCCTCACTGTCCAAAGCAGAACAAACAATTGTTCCTGGGACACCACATTGTGGAGCTTATGCAGCTTGATGGAACAACAACTCAACTGGCTTCCAGATGCAGAGGCTGTTAACAATTAAACCTTCAACATGTTAAAGCAAGATACAATTATAGCTCCATCTTCCAGTTGTATCACCATTGCGCAACCCACATGCCACTATTTAAAAATCGCACACAGGAAATATTTGGGCAAAGTGACAGCTTCAATTATGGATTACATTCACACAAACTGGCACCAATCTTAAATATAGCCCATTAATGCATGAGCTTAATAATTTTAATAATTAGCTGGTGAATTGAAAATATACCAAATAAAAATATTTATTTCAAAGTGTAGAATTTTTGCAACTGGCACTCTAGTTTCAGATAATATCTCAATGATGTATCATAAATCACCAATCATATATTCACAAACCATGAGTGAAGAAAAAAAACCTGATTGCTGTAGGAAAGCAGGATGAGCAGCATCTGTGGAAGGAAAGGAATTGGCAATGTTTTGTGTTGAACCCTTTTTTCGGGAGTAATGGAGGAGAAGGAGGATAGACAGAAATGAAGAGAAGGTGAAGGATGAGACAGAGGCTGATAATTGCAAGGTGTGCTAAGGAGGGGTGAAGGTTGATGGGCAGATTGAGCCAAGTCGAGGAGGGTGGATCTGGGAGTCTGAGACAGGTGGGTTATAGGTAGAAGCAGATGTGTGTGTGTGTGTGTGTGTGTGTGTGTGTGTGTGTGTGTGTGTGTGTGTGTGTGTGTGTGTGTGTGTGTGTGTGTGTGTGTGTGTGTGTGTGTGTGTGTGTGTGTGTTTGCTTGTGCAAGCATAGAGAGGGGGTTGGGAGGGAGAGTCGGGAAAAGGGGGGTGGGGTGGGGAGGCTGGAGGGAGCGGGGGGGTTGGTGTTGAAGGGAGGTAAAGACAAGGACTGGAGGATGATAAGAAAGAACACAAAGATTACATGGAAACATAGAAACATAGAAAATAGGTGCAGGAGGAGGTCATTTGGCCCTTCGAGCCAGCACCTCCTTTCATTGTGATCATGGCTGATCATCCACAATCAGTAACCTGTCCCTGCCTTCTCTCCACATCCCTTGATTTGGGGTCTATCTAACTGTCTTTTAAATTCATCCAGTGAATTGGCCGCCACTGCCTTCTGTGGCAGAGAATTCCACAAATTCACAATTCTCTGGGTGAAAAAGTTTCTCACCTCAGTTTTAAAATGGCCTCCCCTTTATTCTTAGACTGTGGCCCCTGGTTCTGGACTCCCCCAACATTGGGAACATTTTTCCTGCATCTAGCTTGTCCACTCCTTTTATAATTTTATACTTCCCTATAAGATCCCTCTCATCCTTCTAAGCTCCAGTGAATACAAGTCCAGTCTCTCCAATCTTTCCACATATGACAGCCCCTCCAACCCAGGGATTAACCTCGTGAACCTACGCTGCACTGCCTCAATATCAAGGATGTACTTCCTCAAATTAGGATATCAAAACTGCACACAATACTCCAGATGTGGCCTCACAAGGGCCCCATACAACTGCAGAAATACCTCTTTACTCCTATATGCAAATCTTCTCGTTATGAAGGCTAATATGCCATTAGCTTTCTTCAATGCCTGCTGTACCTGCACGCTTACTTTCAGTGACTGGTGAACAAGGACACCAAGGTCTCATTACACTTCCCCTTTACCTAATCTGACACCATTGAGATAATAATATGCCTCCTTGTTTTTGCAGCCAAAGTGGATAATCTCACATTTATCTACATTATACTGCATGCCATGCATCTGCCCACTCACTCAACCTGTCCAAGTCACCCTGCAACCTCCTAACAACCTCTTCACAGTTTACACTACCACCCAGTTTTGTGTCATCTGCAAATTTACTAGTGTTACTTCTAATTCCATCATCCAAATCATTAATATATATTGTAAATATTTGCAGCCCCAGCACCGAGCCTTGTGGCACTCCACTTGCCACTGCCTGCCATTCTGAAAAGGACCTGTTTTTCCCTACTCTTTGCTTCCTGTCTGCCAACCAATTCTATATCCATGTCAATACCCTGCCCCCAATACCGTGTGCTCGAATTTTGCTCACCAACCTCCCGTGTGGGACCTTATCAAAGGCTTTTTGAAACTCTAGATACACTACATCCACTGGCTCTCCTTCATCCATTTTACTTGTTACATCCTCAAATAAATTCCAGAAGATTAGTCAAGCAGGATTTCCCCTTTATAAATCCATGCTGACTTGGACCAATCCTTTTACTGCTATCCAGATGCGCCGTTATTTCCTCTTTAATAATTGACTCCAGCATCTTTCCCACCACTGAAGTCAGGCTAACTGGTCTGTAATTCCCCATTTTCTCTCTCGCTCCTTTCTTGAAAAGTGGGATGACATTAGCTATACTCCAATCCATAGGAACTGATCCTGAATCTTTTGAGCTTTGGAAAATGATCACAAATGCGTCCACAATTTCTAGATCCACCTCCTTGAGCATATAGGAAAACAACAGGAAAGTCTATCACCAAATCAAATGCATTTTTTTTCATGAAGCCTAATCTTAAAACAATCTAAATCCGTTCAACAAATTATCAGGTTCACTTCAAGATATATGTTCTTCAAAACCACAGTGGATAAACTTGATCTGCACTCCTATACATTTTCTTTCTCTTCATGAAAATAAATGTACATGGACTAGAAGCACTTAGACTACAAAAAACTATTAAAAATTAAATAATTTAAAGTAGGATGGTTGTTCTGAGTCAATGGCCATTTGTACAGTGCAGTACAATCTTGGGGCAAATCATGATCATGAAGCTAACTCACATGTCAAAAGTCTCAGTCTGCATTTAAAGTAATTGGATCAGATTGAATTAGCCGGTGGAATTTACTGATGATTAATTTGTTTGATTATGGTACATGTCAGTTATGACAATCTTTCCCCCTTCAGTTCCAAAGTGAAAATTAAGGACCCCCTAACCTGAATTTAATTAGAGGACAGGGACTGGTATATAATAGTTCAAAATTATTATTGTTTCTTATTTTTGCATATTATGTCAAAATCTGCTGCCTCATGCCCTCCATCTCATGTTCAGTGATCACAGTTTTTTTAAATATGAAAAATATAAATTCACCTCTAAAAATGCTATAAACCATTGCCCTGGATTTTCTTGATGGAAGGGTAAGTTATGTTATCAAATGAAATCAGAACATGGGCATAATTTCTAATTTTTTAACTCCACAGCAAATCTAGTTTGTGGATAAAAAGGGGATCATCAATATATGTCCACTACAAAATGTTGCTGTTCATTATTTATTCATTCAAAGGATAAGAGCTTCATAGGCTGAACTAACTTTTATTTGCCCATCACTAATTGCCATTGAGAAGGTGATAGTGAGTTGCCTTCTTGAGCAACTGTAGTCCGGGAGCTATAAGTTCACTCACGATGTTACAGAAAGTGTTCTGGGATTTTGACCCAGCAATGATGAAGAAAAGATGATGTGTTTCCAAATCAGGATGGTGTGCGGCTTGGAGAGTAACTTCCAGGCCATAACTTTCCCATGCTTTTGCTGCTTTTGTCCATCTAGCTGGTGGAGTTGGTGAATCTGGAAGGGGTTGAGTTACTGCAATACATCTTGGAGATGCTACAAACTGCTACTTCTATATGTTTATGTGAAATTAGTAAATGGTTGTGGATGGGGTGCTATTAAGCAGGCTACTATGCCCTGTGGAGTGTCAGATTTCCTGACTGTTTTAGTTTTAGTGATACAGTATTGAAACAGTCTACCGAGTCATCACTGACCAACGATCACCATTACACCAGTACTATATCATCCCAGTTTAGCAACCTACAAACCTGCATGTCTTTGGGATGTGGGAGGAAACCACAGCACCCAGAGAAAACCTATGTGGTCACAGGGAGAACCCGGTTCTCTGGCACTGGCAACTATCAGGCAGCAATTCCACTGCTGCACCACCGTGCCATCCTTGTTAAACCTGAACTCGTTATGGCAAGTGAAAAGTGTTCTATCACACTCAAATGGTAGACAGGTTTTGGAAATTTAGGAGGAGAGTTATTGACAATCTTATGGCGCATAGGTTATCTTTGCCATCTATCAACTAATGCCTTCATGCCATCAAGCCTGCAAATGGAGGGATTATATTGAACATCTTGACAAGCAAAGGAGGACTTGAAATTACAATATCAATAGCATATATAGTCGGCTGGTAAGTAGAATGCATTTTGTCCATTTGTGAGAAAAAAGATAAATTATTTGCTAATGATAATTTTAAAAAACCACTGCAGATGCTGGAAATCATATATTGTCTGAGAGCTGCAGCATATTTGATTTCTATTGCACACTATTGAATTAAATCATTGTATACTAAATTTTAGCAGTACTGGCCATTTTATAGGTGTTGATGTTCATTTCATATCATCACTCATAAAAGCTATATCAACTTTGTCCAAAATATTCCAGAAGTTTTGGATTTTGGCAAGAATAGCCCATGAAATCCTTTCATCTTCTGAAGGGTAGTTAGCTGTTCCAAAAATAATGTCAAACAATCTTCAGGTTTCAAGCTGGTCATATTTTCATTTTGAATCTTTATGTTTCCCAAGGCAAATGTCCCAGTAATCTTCAGTGTGATGTCGTCAACTACTGTTGAAATAATAGCTGAGACAAATAGTAAAATAAATCGGTATGGATGATATAATATTTCATTTGAGAGAGGACATTAATTGCAATGGAATAACTGCCAATGTTTTGATACAATAATGAATTAATTAATTAATGATGATTGATTAATATTAATGATGTTGACTAGTGCATCAGATCCATATGCAACTCTTGGGTAAGTCACAAAACAGGCTTTGGGTAAGTCACAAAACAGGCTTGGGTAAGTCACAAAATGGAACTTTCACCACCCGGCACGGCCTGCAACCACAACAGCCTGACCGCGGGAGAAGACGGCAGGGGAAGGGAAAAGACATTCTGGCCTTCCATCACAGTGAGGAGGGGACTGGAGGAGACTCACTGTGATGGATGTTTCTTTTTTTTTGTGTGTTGGTTGGGGTTGTGTAATTTGCTTATTTTACTGTTTTTATTGTTGGACTGTGGGTGACTAAATTTTGTCCAAAAAACTTGTTTTTTGGATGACAAATAAAGATATCTTGAATCTTGAATCTTGAATCTTGAGAGGTGTTGTCTTTAATGTTGACATCTACATCCTGTGCAAAGGTATGATATGCCCGTGTGCCTAATGTTTATTAAGTAGGATGGAATTTCCCACAGAGTCAATCTTTCCAATTCAGATGACTCCAAAATGTCAACAGGAATGCGTCGTAATTACAACTAACTGGTAAATGGCAGGAAGACATTGTATCAGATCTTCTGCAATGGGGTATATTAAATCTCCATTCCTGCAGCTTTCTCGAGACTCTGACGGTGCCAGACAAGCAGATATTCATATATGTCTTATTCTTAGATTCTTATATATCTGTTATATGTAATTTCTAACTAATACTCCAAATCATTTACATCACTTCTAAAATCAGTCTTTGTCCTATTTTACACTATAGTATAATACATTTCCCAGTGAATCCAACAAACGTAAAGGGAGCATGGAAAGTGGGCCTTTGTGTATTTAAAGGGAGTGTGGGAAACAAGATCCTGGTATGTTAAATAGGCTGTGGGAACCAGGGCCCTGGAATGTTAAAGTGTGTGCTGGAATCTGATGAGCCATTGCCAAGATTTCTGAACAATTGGACTGCAGTGTATTGGGTTTTTACTGTACATACATTAAAGGGTATACCTGTCACTGCTAATACTTTGTAGGTTTAAAAACAACTTTTCATCCATTAGTCTTCAAATGTTCTTGTGAAACTTAGTGAAATTATTTCCAGAAATAGTCTAAGTGCCACAGCACAGAAGTAATTAAAGTATTCCCTGAGATGATTTAAAGAAGCAGCTTAAACACCTCCTGCATTTAGGCATCCTGTCATTGTCTGAATACCTATACTATGGGGATGTCATTAGCAGCATACCTTCGTGTCATCAGAGGTCACTTGAGAATAATATAATTATGTAATCTTAGCTTTGTCAGAGCTTTATGAAAATTTAAAAAATAATAATTTGGTATAGTAGTAAAAAGATATCAATGCATACCAAAGTTTCACTGTAGTGAAAAATACACCATATTTCTTGGAATATTCAGTACAAGTATTATGGACAAACCTGTTGATGGGTGGGGTAGTCACTGCCTTAAAGTGGAGCCAGGAGGTTTATTGGCCTTTTAACATGAGGCATCTCAGTTTTGAAAGGGGCTTACAGTATTACCATGGTCCAAGTAGATAACATAACATAACATATAACATAACAACACTTTATTGTCACTCGGCACAACACCGAGCGAAATTTCAGCAGTCACACAAAATACGGCAAAAAGAAAAGAACACAGGACACCCGACCCCAACACAAACATCCATCACAGTGACTCCAAACACCCCCTCACTGTGATGGAGGCAACAAAAACTTCCCCTCTCTTCCCCCCGCACCCACGGACAGGCAGCTCGACCCCTACCGAGGCAAACGACACGCACAGCCCCCGCAAGGGGATGGAAGGCCCCCCGGCCGAGCCGCCCCGGGCACCGAAACGTCCCGCGGCCGCACCGGGCGATGTTAAGTCCAACGGCCGAGCCGCACCGGGCACTGAAACGTCCCGCGGCCGAACAGCGCTGACGATGTTAAGTCCAGCGGCCAAGCCGCACCGGGCACTGAAACGTCCCGCGGCCACACCGGGCGATGTTAAGTCCAGCGGCCAAGCCGCACCGGGCATTGAAACGTCCCGCGGCCGAGCCGCACCGGGCACTGAAACGTCCCGCGGCCACACCGGGCACTGAAACGTCCCGCGGCCACACCGGGCGATGTTAAGTCCAGCGGCCAAGCCGCACCGGGCACTGAAATGTCCCGCGGCCGCACCGGGCGATGTTAAGTCCAGCGGCCGAGCCGCACCGGGCACTGAAACGTCCCGCGGCCGAGCTGCGCCGGCAATGTTAAGGCCCGCAGCCGAGCCGCACCGGGCACTGAAACGTCCCGCAGCCGAGCTGCGCCGGCAATGTTAAGGCCCGCAGCCGAGCCGCGCCCCGGGGAAGAGACCTAATAAAATAAAGGTTTCCCCCCGCCCCACCCCCCCCCCCCACCCCACCCCACACCCCCACCCCACCCCACACCCCCACCACACACCCCCACCACACATACACAGCCAAAAACAGAAACAAAAACCATCCCAACACCGACACAAACAAACAAAAAGAAAAAAAGACAACAGACTGCCAGAGAGCCGCAGCCGTTAGGCGCAGCCAACTCCTCCCAGGATGATTTCAGATGATAATCCTAGTTTTACATCGAAATTCAGTGCCTTGACGTAATATGACATCTGCATCCCTGTTTAATTCAGAACAGTATGTGCTTGCCTTGTGCCCATTCATTTCCCGACTTGTTCAATGTTCCAGGCATTTTCTGTTTATGTTGCTTTTGTATGAGATGTTCAAAATATATATTTTGTCCTGGCCTAATTCAGTCTTCAATATGGCTCCAGTGTGAGGTACAATATATGTCTGTAGTGGGCTTTTGCAGTACTATATCAGATCTCAGTTAACCACATCTTTGAGCACTGTGTGGAGTATTGGTCAACATTTTTAAGGAAGGGTATTCACAGTTGCATGCAGTTCAGAGGTTTACCAGACATTTGTCTGAAATTGGTACATTGGGTTATAGACAAGGTTGGCCAATATACATCAAAAAATAGAAGAGTGAGAGAGCACTGGATTGAAACACATAAGATCCTGACAGGTCTTGATAAGATAGTGATGGAAAGTATGTTCCCACTTGTTGGAATTTTTAGAATTAGTGGTAATTGCTTAAAACTAATATGTTACCTATACAAGTCTAAGATGAAGCAGAAATTCCTTTTTCAGAGGCGTGTATGTCACTGTTGCTCTCTTCTTCTTAGGGTAGTAGAAGCAGAGCCTTTTTAGGGTAGTAGAAGCAAAGCTCAGTGTTTTCATGGAAGATGTAGGTAGGTACGCAATAAGCAAGGGATGGAAAGTCACCATGAATGCAGAGTTGAGTTTACAATCTGATCAACCATCATCCCATTAAATGACAGACCAACCTTAAGGCATCAAGTGGGCCCCTCTTGCTCCTAATTCATGTTTGAATATTTGTATAATGTTTGATAAAATTGACATAAACATGGTTAGAAATGAGGGAAAAGGCCAATGGGTGTTGTCTGTCATATACAATTATAAATAAATGTTTATATGAAGTATTTGTCAATGGCATATGCACAGCTAGAACTTCTGATGTTGTCTGATATTGTGCAATCATTCTGTTCCAATCATTTTCTATATTGTTATTATGTTTTTTCAACAACAAAGAGCATAGTATAATAGGAGATAGACAAAATGCTGGAGTAACTCAGCGGGTCAGGCAGCATCACTGGAGAAAAGGAATAGGTGAGATTTCGGGTCGGAACCTTTCTTCAGACTTGTTCCGACCCTAATCATCACCTTTTCCTTTTCTCCAGAGATGCTGCCTGACCTGCTGAGTTACTCCAGCATTTTGTGTCTATTTTCGGTATACACCAGCATCTGCAGTGTCTTCCTACACATAATATAAGAAGAATTGACCTTGTGAGCCTGTCCTGCAATGCATCGAGATGTTCACAAATTTGGCCCAGGCCGAAAATGCACTTTCCTGTCTTTCCCCTTCACTCTTGATCTGTGACTTCACTACAGATTTTATTGAAGTAAGTCTCTCATTCATTGGGGAAAGCTGGCAGCAAGAAGCTAGAGAATGAGGAATAAAGGGCATGAGATGTGTTGTGCAAAATATAGGAAAATGAAGCGGGAAAGAACTAAAGAGAAGGAAGTGATTGAATGGAGAAAGAGCTGAGAATGTGTGGGACTGAGGGAGGAGAAGAAATATGCAAGCAGTATGGGAAATGAGGATGAATAGAAACAAAAAGGGAGGATTGAGTATAGTGGTTGCATGGAGATGGTAATGAGCAGGTTGTCTCAATGCTTGCTTGATTATTTGTATCTCTCCACATATGCGTGTATGCGTGTGTGTGTGTGTGTGTGTGTGTGTGTGTGTGTGCGCGTTAGTTCTGTGGCAAGTCTTTTTTTTCGATCATTTTAAATTACTTTACCATTGGACTAAGACGTCACTATGTCAAGACTGTGTGGTAGCTGTTGTAATCTGGCCATCCCACATTAGATGAATTAATGTAAAGACATCCTCAGACTAGGAGTACCTGCTTAGTTTAAGAGATACAGCATGGAAACAAGCCTTTTGGCCCATCTGTCTCATCCACTCCCTGCACACTAGGGGCAATTTACAGAGTCCAATTAACTTACAAACCTGCATGTATTTGAGATGTGGGAGGAAACTGGAGCTCTCAGAGGTAACCCACTCAGCCACAGGGAGAAAGCGCAAACTCCACACAGGCAGCACCCGAGGCAGCAGCTCTACAAGTGATGCCACTGTGTGGCCCTAAAAGAGGAACCAATTATCCATGATCCAAAGAGACTGGCCAAGAAGAAAATTTACAAATTACAAATTTACAAAATTTACTATTTCCATTTATGGAAAGATAAATAGAATGAACATTTCATGTTGAAGACTTCTGGTCAAAAGTGAGTATGAGAGAAACATGTTTGCTATAAGCTGTAAAAAGGGAAAGAGTCGGAGGAATAGGAGAAAGGGAATATCTCTGATGGGATGTGCAAGGGTTTCAATGGAGCCAAGAAGAAGCCATCTGTTTGACAGCTTAATAAGGGAGAGTAGAGAGAGAGAACTAAAGAGAGAGAGAGAACAAGAGAGAGAGAGAGAGAGAGAGAGAGAGAGAGAGAGAGAGAGAGAGAGAGAGAGAGAGAGAGAGAGAGAGAGAGAGAGAGAGAGAGAGACGAGAGAGAGAGAGAGAGAGAACAAGAGAGAGAGAGAACAAGAGAGAGAGAGAACAAAAGAGAGAGAGAGAGAACAAGAGAGAGAGAGAACAAGAGAGAGAGAGGGAGAGAGAACAAGAGAAAGAGAGAATAAGAGAGAGAGAGAGAACAAGAGAGAGAGAGAGAACAAGAGAGAAAGATAGAGAACGAGAGAGAGAGAGAGAGAGAGAATGGGAGAGAGGGAGAGAGGGAGAGAGGGAGAGAGGGAGAGAGAGAGAGAGAGAGAGAGAGAGAGGGAGAGAGGGAGAAAGGGTGTTAGAGAGAAAGTGAGAGAGAGAGAGAGGGAAGGAGAGAGGCAATAAGTGTTTGGCTCACTTTTATATCTGCATGCAACTCAACTGATAGGAAACAATGTCAATTGGTATTGAAAACATATGAAACCATGAGCCATTTTCACAGATTGTGCTGAAGGAACTAATGCAAGAATGACCTCTCCTGGAAACATTCATGAAATTTAAAACAAAATCAAACAGACCAAAAACGTTCTCAGTGCACTTATCACCAAGTTTAAGTTTTATTTTCTAACAAAAAGTTCACTTGCTCCTATTTATCCTTTATTCTGTAAGTCTTTGATTTCACAAAACTTTCCCAACTCAAATGGAGTCCTACATTTCATGAGTCTTCAAGAGGCCCATGTTTAATCTAATAGTGACAATCAGACAGCTGACAGACTCAAGATCATTTTTAAAGCCAATTAATTTATTTCCTTGTGATATTAAAACTGCCACTTGTATTATAAACCAAAATAATTATTATTTTAAACATTTAAGTTGATTTTAAGATATATCTCAGTGTACACCTTGTCCATCGGTGAAGTGTGCTCATAATATCATGGTTATTATTCTTTCTTTGGTAAAATTAAAAATATATCTGATATCTCCTTCGGAATCTGTAAATACTCCAAGTAAGATGATAATACCATCATTGGTGCTTTATTAGAACAAATTCTCTTTCTATACCTTTTTTTTAATTGGACCTGCACGGTAGCGCAGCGGTAGAGTTGCTGCTTTACAGCGAATGCAGCGCCGGGGACTCAGGTTCGATCCTGACTACGGGTGCTGCACTGTAAGGAGTTTGTATGTTCTCCCCGTGACCTGCGTGGGTTTTCTCCGAGATCTTCGGTTTCCTCCCACACTCCAAAGACGTACAGGTATGTAGGTTAATTGGCTGGGTAAATGTAAAAATTGTCCCTAGTGGGTGTAGGATAGTGTTAATGTACGGGGATCACTGGGCGGCACAGACTTGGAGGGCCGAAAAGGCCTTTTTCCGGCTGTATATATATGATATGATATGAATGAAATACAACACTAAGATATTTCATTGTTTTCATAAGATCATAAGATATTTCATAAAATCATAAGATCATAAGTGATAGTAGAATTAGGCCATTCAGCCCATCAAGTCTATGTCATTCAATCAAAGTTGATCTATCTCTCCCTCCTAACCCCAT
The DNA here is from genome assembly GCF_053455715.1 of Rhinoraja longicauda. NCBI lineage: Eukaryota > Metazoa > Chordata > Chondrichthyes > Rajiformes > Arhynchobatidae > Rhinoraja > Rhinoraja longicauda. The sequence goes on along the minus strand of NC_135959.1, from coordinate 31,566,723 downwards.
TCTCCTGCTCCCCATTACCTCTGAAACCCGTACTAATCAATAATCTATCTATCTCTGCCTTAAATATATCCACTGACTTGGCCCCCACAGCCTTCTATGGTAAAGAATTCCACAGATTCACCACCCTCTGACAAGAAATTCCTCCTCATATCCTTCTTAAAAGAACGTCCTTTCATTCTGAGGCTATGACCTCTAGTCGTAGACTTTCCCACTAATGGAAACATCCTCTCCACATCCACTCTATCCAAGCCTTTCACTATCCTTTACGTTTCAATGTAGTCCCCCCTCATTCTTGAAAACTCCCATGAATGTAAATATGTTCAATTTATAAAATTAATCTGGAAATAGGAAGGTAAATTGGTGCTGATGGCCATGCAACTGCAAGATTGTGGTTGAAAACCAACTTGCTCCATTAACATCCTGTAGGGAACAGATGTGTAGAGAAATTGTAGAGTTTCTGTAGGAAACTTTCTCATCTGACCAATTTGTGACTCTATATTCGTCAGTGTGGTTGATTTTCCACTGCCCTTGAAATGGTTAGAGAAGAGTTAGGAGTGGAAAATAATATCAGTTTCAATGTTGGAGAGAGTGCAGAAGAGATATACCAGTATGTTGCCTGAATTAAGCAGTAGTAGCCACAAGGAGAGGTGGAACAGTCTTGGGTTGTTTTCTCTGGAGTACCTGAAATTGAGGGGAGATCTGAGAGAAGAATGTAAAGTTATGAGAGACAGAGGACAAATCTTTTCCCCAGGGTGGAAATGTCAAGGGCTAGAAGGCACAGCTTTAAGGTGCGAGGGGCAATGTTTAAAGGAGATGTGGGTGCATTTTTTACAGAGAGGGTGGTGGTGCTTAAAAAGGTGGGGAAGAGACAAGTGGTAGTGGAGGTGTTTGAGGTTATTAGATTGGTTTGTCGATATGTAGAGAAATGAGGGATATGGAGCATATGCAGGCAGATGTTTTGTTTATCTCGCCATCATATTCGGCACAGAGATTGTGGGCCAAAGGGCCTGTTACTGTGCTGTACTGTTTTATGTTATCTCTTGTAACTGCTTTCTAATTATATGTGAAACAACAGTGGCTTCAAATTACACGTGACGTTGTTTTAAATTAATATTGGAAGTCTTAACTAATAGCCTAGATATGCACTGTGCTTCTCTGATTAAAGCACACATTGATCAATGGACACACGGAATGTATATCAGTCCGCACAACCTAACAGGAATAAACTTTTGTTCAATTTAGTAAGTATGATAAGTGAGTATATCTGAACTAACTGAACGTGAATTAGGTAGCAGGCAATGATTCAGTCATATCTGGCACTGAACAACTTCTGCATATGTCAATGCCAATTCTTGTATTAATATATTATATATCAAGTAAGCTATGAAGCGAGTGTAGAGATAGGGACCAGAAATCTTGTACTGTTGACATATCAGCCAATGTTCATTAATCTCACCAGCTACTGTAGTCAGGTTATTGAGTTTTTGGATTTGAACTTATTTACAACAACTGCCTCACTTGGGGTCTCATATAGAATGCAAAATCATTGGCAAAATCTTCACATAGTATCTCTATAATCAGTATGATGCAGTACACGTCATAAAATAGATGTCAGTTTTGATGCAATGTGGCAACGTTAAAATAATTATTCAATTAGAAGGAACAGCTGGAAATACTGCAATTTGGAATTCATGACAACTTTGAAGCAGATGACTAAAGCAACAAATAATTAAATGGGATGACTTTCCGAAATTCAATTTTATATCTTATGGGAAAAACACAGCATATAAATGACCATTGAGAAATCAAACTGCAACATATGGCAACATAATGAAAAGACCAAAGAGAAATATGACATTGAAGGGGTGCAAAATAAATTATGATTAATCGTGCTGCTCTAAGGTGACTCTGTTATTTAGATTGCTGGAGGTGGAGAAAAAAGACAAAATTATCAGTTGAGAGAAAAACACTGGTAGATCAGGGGAAACAATTCCTGGTACATCAGGGAGAGCAACTGTTAAAGTCCAGGCAAAACACAGATGAAGAAAGTGAACTGAGGGTAGAAATCATTCCCTGTACACTTCCGCTAAAAGGACAATAGGGTGGTGCTGATGGAGTTTATGGTATTGAATGTTGGAAATAGTGTAAAATACGTTGCATTTACAATATTGCACGTTTAGTGCAGGTGACAGTGGATGAATGCTATGTAAATGTTCCAGAATATCTCGTCTGGTGTATACCAAAATTAATTATTGGTTTTATTTACTTATAAAACATGCTCACATTCAATGAAGTAAGGAGTGACAAGGTTTGCAAGCTTCTCGCCCCAATGGTTCAAATGGCTTGTTTGAATTATATCCTATTTCACTGACAATAAGTAAATCACAAATGATGCTCATTCAACTGTCCACTGCAACTTAAATTATTGCTCTCTTCCTTCTCAAAGTCATGAATTGGCTGCTCTACTATCTCTGACAGAATGTTCACATTGAAACTCGCCTGAAAAAAAAAATCTAGAACTTTTATTTTCTTCTCCCTGACTTCTTTCAACAATCTGGGATAGAATGGATTAAAAATAATGAGAGATTTGTATTCACTAATTTTAGCCACTTTTTTTCTTCTGTACCATGTGTGTTTTTTTATAGTATAAAAATGTAGTTTAGAGTTGAGAGATACAGTGGGAAATAGGCCCTTCGGCCCATTGAGTCTACACCAACCTTTGATCACCCGTTCACACTATGTTTTACTGTTATCCCACTCCCAACACATGAGAGGCAATTTTACAGAGGACAATGAACCTACAAACACATACATCTTTTGGGATGTGAGAGAAAAGTGGAGCACATGGAGGCAACCCAACACAGTCATGGGAGAATGTGCAAATTCCTTACAAACAGCATAGGAAGTCAGGATCGATCCCAGGTTGAGACGCAGCAGCTATGAGACAGTAGGTCTACCAGCTGTGCCACAGTGCCTCCCTAAATCTCTTATATTTACAATCAAAGAGCTCCAGATGCCTGTGTTGAGTAACCAAACCCTTTGTAAGTACTTACAATCAGGGGGAAGAAGAAGGCTGATAGAGAGGAGGGGCACAACAGATCATGGCAGGTTATAGGTGTATACAAGTGAGAGGGGTTCTCTTTCCAGCTTTCTTTCCCCCCTACTATCAGTCTGAAGAACGGTTGAGACCAGAAGCACCACCTATCCATGTTCCCCAGAGATGCTGCCTGACCTGCTGAGCTACTCCAGCACTTTGTGTCTATTTTTGTACATCAGTATCTGTAGTGGCCCCATAGCAGAAGCGTCCACGTCGCGGGGCTGGAAACTGGAAGTGTCCTGAGCTAATTCTGCTACCACCATCATCTATTGTACAAGTGATGGTTCCCACTGATTGTCTACAGAAGCTTGCGCCCTTTTCAGGATGGATGATGACAGTGATGTAACATTTGATACATGGATGATGGACCCAAAAGACGAACTATCTGTAGTTCCTTGTTTCAGGATAGGGTATCACGAGTATGAGGTTTCCCATTATGATGACTGTAATCTCTCAAACTCGAGTAATGGTGTATCCCCACGGGCCTCTTTTCTGGCCTCTGGATTTCTGGCTTCTTTTCTATTACAATTCCTAGCCAGGACTATTGCATAATGGATGACTGATTCTACATGCTTAGAGACAGGGTAAACACTAGTCCTACATTAGACATTTCTCCTGCAGTAACTGTTGATTAGAATATGTCTTCCTGTGTAACAAGGCTGAAAATGTTGTTGGTGCACTTCATTTGATAGTTAACTTTTCCCCTGATATTTATTCATTTTGTGTGTGATGAATATAAAGCCATTTCTTCTGGCAATATTTCCTCTTGCATTTCTTCCCACTTAATACTATGATCGAGCTGCTCAATCCACCCAAACCAAACCCAGAGGGAAGTTGTGCATCAATCTGCCTGTGACTGAAGATGAAATGGGTCTGACCCTTTAAATAATGAGCAATATTATTAAAATTTGGCTCTTACGGGAGTAAACAATGTCAATCACTGATAAGAACAGCATCATACAAAATCTCACCAGAAATACACATTGCACGTAATACAATTGAGAATATTTCAGCAAGCTTTACAATAGAAAAACAACAGCAGTGTGTTTTCAAATCTTTTACAAACAAAACATCTACAAAACTGGTTAATTGAGCACGAGTGTCATTTTTATAAACAGATCAGCAATTTTCTGAGATTGTGCAGATGAATTCCTAGGCCCTGATATTTAAAAAGGTGGACTCTTTTATTTTCTAATACCTGATAGACATCTAAAAACCTTTTAATCCAGATGATTTCTCTTTCTCCAATTTCAGGATTCCTATTGATTTTCTGCAGCATTTTCATGTATTAATATATTTTCCTTTTAAATCCTAGGTTAACTCCAATGTTCACAGATACACAGTCCCCTATTCTCTAAAGCAGTAGCTGGGCGAATGTGTTTATTTTGCACTGAATTATTTTATGTTCATGTATATGATGCTCAATTTGCTCAATTGGTAAAGCTAGATTTCCATTTGTTTCAAGCTTGCAGCAGTTTGTAGGAATTTACAAATGATTTTCTGTCATTATATGTTAACCCCCACATAAATAACAAAGCAGTGCTTCCTCCTTCACAGAGCAAAACCAAATTAAAATTTGTCAACTAGATCAGAGATGGATTTCAATTAATGTGAGCACTACAAGTTAAAAATAATTGCCTGGATATTCATCTCCGATTGTTAGTACAAAATACACTGTATAACTGCTACAGCGCACTGTGCTCTGCCTTTTAAATTCCATCTGCTGAAGTCAAATTAATTAATTTTAGAGACAGAGTGGAATGTGCTGTCACAGAAAAAAACCTCTTTTAACATAACTGTCTCAGTATGAATTTCTGAGCAGTATCAAGGGAGCAAAATAAATAAAGTAATGAAATGTTGCTATATCAAAAGAATATGAATAAGAATATAAGAAATAGGAGCAGCGATAGGCCATTTGGTCTCTCAAACCTATCCCAGAATCAACAAATCACATCTCTTCTTTGACCGTTATGCTACTTACTGCTCTAATCGCATATTCTTTGATTCCTCTAATATCCAGAAACCTTACAAAATGTTTTGAAAGTTATCATTGACAAAACCTCTATGGACTGCCAGAGAATTCCAAAGATTCGCCACCTCCGAATAAGAAATGTTGTACTTTGGAGTTCAAATAGTCTACCTGATTTTTATTATCACATCAGTCCAAGGAGGGGGAAGATCCTTCTTGCTTCTTTTCATCGTTTTCTAAATTGTTGTTTGTCTTATTGAGGGTACCTTAGAGATATAGCATGGAAACAGGCCCTTCAGCCCACCGAGTCCATGATGGCCAGCAATTACCCATACATTAGGCAATCTTAGATTTGTACTGAAACTCCCAGGGATCGGTACTTGAGTACCAATTATTCACAAGCTAAGATGATGATTTGACAGCTGAGAGCCAAAACGACATTTCCAGCTTTGCTGATGATACAAAACTAAATGGGGATGTATGTTCTGATAAAGATGCACAGAAACATCAAGAGGGTTTAGATAAACTAAATGAGTGGACAATAATTTGACCGATGGAATATAATGTGGGAAGGTATATAAAATTAACAGGTTTTTTATGAAAAAGCAGAACTCTAACTTTTTTTTCAAATGGTGTGAGATTTCATAAATAAGTAGTACATTCCCAAACAGATCTTTTGGCATTCAGAGATAAGTTCATAAGTCAAAGAAACAGAATAAGGCCATTTGGCCCATTAAGTCTACTAAGCTGTTCAATCATGGCTGATCTCAATCCCTCTCAACCCCATTCTTCTGCCTTCTCCCCGTAAGTTTTGACACCCTTACTAATCAAGAAACTATCAATCTCCGCTTTAAAAATACTCAATTACTTGGCCTCCACAGTTGTCTGTGGCAATAAATTCCATAGATTCATCATCCTGTAGCTAAAGAAATCCCTCCTCATCTTATTTCTAAAGGCATGTCCTTTAATTCTGAGGCTGTACCCTATGGTCCTAGACTCCCCCACAAGTGGAAACTTCATCTCCGCATCCACTCTTTCTAGGCCTTTCACTATTCAATGAGTTCTCCCCTCTTGGTACATTCTGACTCAGATGGCTTCAAGCAAGGAGTATTGCACACCTTGCTTAAAGGATTATCCAGTACATGGATGAGCAAGCCTACAAGCGACTACACCACTGCGGCGATCTCACCACACAGATGCATGAGATTGCAGATGCTGGCATCCTGAGCAAAAAACAAATTGCTGAAGATACTCAGCACTTCAAGGAAGATCCAAATCAAGAATATAAAATGTACTCAGTGCTTACTTGGGTGAAAGCAGCTACAAATACTTTTAAGACGTCCAGCCATATTTGATGCAAAGACAGACACAAAATACTGGAATAACTCAGCGGGTCAGGCAACATCTCTGGAGAAAATGGATAGTTTTTTTTTGAGTAAGACCCTTCTTTATATTTGTTATATTATCTAACAATATATTTTGATGCAAAAACATTTTCTTGTTCAAGCACCATCTGAAATATCCACTCCCTCAATCACTTGTGCTTCACAATTGCAGAATGGATCAACTGCTCGGGACTCTTTAGAAACTTGTTGTAGCTTTCTTGACAGAACAAACATAGCAGATGTAGAGGAACATGATCATCTCCAGGATCTCCTCCATGTTGCAAACCATCAAGGCTTGGAATTTAATGAATTTGAATTAAAATTCAGAATTTCTTAACACTATTAAATTATCTTTACCTGACATCGCCAGTGGTGCTTGAAGGTTCACAGCTATCTTAAGGATGTTTAGGATAAAGGAATAAATGGTGGCATTTTCTCCGAGGTACCATAAAAAGATAGTCTTAATTTGGAGACCACACCTGGAGTATACACAATTTTGGTGAGATACCACATACTATCTATTTGAGCAAGTTCATTAAAAAGGCATGCATTGAAACTTAACATTGCCTCTGGCATTTTTTGCTATTATGAGTTACCACATACCTCCTACCTAGTTTACATCAAAAATCCCATTATACCATGAAGGGATTTTGTTCGATATATTTATTACACAATCTCTCCAGTATGGTGTGTAGAAAGCAACCTTAGAAGCTGGTTCATACAGAAGAAAGGCACAAAGTGCCGGAGGAAGTCAATGGATCAGGCAGCATTTTTGTATCTATCTCACCAATAAGGTATTAAGCTGAAGATATGAACCTGCAGCCAAATGTGAAAACAGTTACATCATTTCTTTCCATCCAGTCCATCTTCATGGTTGAAGGATGGACGAATCTTCAGGGATTCCTGCCACACTCAACATTCCCTTTTTAATCTTCTGTGTGGAGTTGCCGGAGACTAGATACAAAGACTTAAGAACAGCTTCCTCTGTACAACTATCAGAACACTGAATTGTTCACCTCTTTCACATTCTCTTTATGGTGGTGCTGCAACCTGCTTGTATTCTTAACACTATCTCATTCAGTTATTCTGCTATTGCACTTTAGTATTTTGTTTGCATTACTTCAGTTTTCACTACAATTTTTGTACCATTTTGCTACATTGTATTTGTTGTTGTATCCATCAGGGTGGAGGAATTGTCAATTGTGAAGCCAGAGGAAGGAACGGAAAGGGAAGAGGAAGGCAAGGGGAGAAATAAGTGCAAGTTCAGATGGTGACAGGGGATGAGGGGGAGAGAGGGGTGTATGGGAGAGAAAGGGGAGGAGAAGGGGGGGGATCAAGGTTACTTGAAATTGGAGAATTCAATGTTTGTACCATTGGGTCGTAAGCTACCCACATGGAATATGAGGTGCTGTTCCTTCAGTTAGCATGCGGCTTCATTCTGCCAATGGAAGAGGCCTGTGACAGAAAAGTCTGTATGGAAATGGGAGGGGGAGTTAAAATGGTTAGCAAATGGCCTTGGTTGACCAAGTGCAAGTGTTTGGTGAAATGGTCACCGAGTCTATGCTTCATCTCGCCAATGTACAGGAGGCCACATCGGGAACACCAGATGCATAGATGAGGTTACATTGTTTATATTAGCAGGAGTTGGTAAATGGCCATGAGGGGGGTATGGGGGAGGGGAGGTGTCAGTCACAGGGTCCAGTGCCTGAGGCCTAATCACCACATGCAGGACAGCTGTTAACAATAGGCCTGGAGCTCAACTGAGCCTGCAAACAATTAATGGAGATCATGCAGAAGATTGTAAATTGCACGTCAATTTATAAGTGCTGGCCAGTCAGAAGAGTTAGACGAATTGGCTTAATTATAAGGACATAACGCTGCAAGCATTTCTCCTTTCGTATGATTTGCATGCAACGGCTTTGTGGTTATGCTACTGGGCTGGCAGTCTGGAGAATGTGGGATCAAATCCCACGATGACCATTTTAACTTGAATTTCATGTTAAAAAGAGTACGTACAATGAATCATGCTGTCATTGAGATGACATATCAGGTTGACAGTATCACTGTGCAGTAGAAATCAAATAATTTGCTTTTAGTCCCACTGAGAAAATGTTTTCACACAACGAATTTGATGGGAAAGTTGGATGTTGAAGATTTCACAAGTCTTAATTCATGTCTGGAAATTCATGGAAATGACTAGCTTCTTTGAAGAGGGAGTGAAAGACACTGGTCGCAAAACCTCTATCAAGGGCACCCCAACTATAATGGTTAAACGGTTCTTTATTATCACATGTACTATGTACAAAGAAATTCCTTTTTTGGATACGGTTCAGTAAATTATCACTATTCATAAGCACAATCCCAGATTAAGTATGTAGGTTAATTGGCTGGGCAAATGCAAATGTAAAAATTGTCCCTAATGGGTGTAGGATAGTGTTAATGTGCGGGGATCGCTGGGCGGCACGGACTTGGAGGGCCGAAAAGGCCTGTTTCCGGCTGTATATATATGATATGATATGATGATATGAAGTACAAAGTACAGAAATAGCCCATTGAGACCATATACAAGAGTTTTAGCTCAATTTTCAAAGTTCAAGTTGCTTTAAGTGCAGCTGGCCATAAAGGACCTTATCCTGGCTGCGTTGGAGGACCAGCATCTTCCACCACTGCTCCACCACTCCATGCTGGAATCCTGAATGTTCACTTCTTCCCTCACTAGTGCACTGTGCATTGAGGCTGTAATGTGTACCTTCTTCATAACAAACGAAATTAAGTTGAATCAGTCTAAAGAAGGGTGTCGACCAAAACGTCACCCATTCCTTCTCTCCTGAGATGCTGCCTGACCTGCTGAGTTACTCCAGCATTTTGTGAATAAATACCTTTGATTTGTACCAGCATCTGCAGTTATTTTCTTACATTAAGTTGTCTAACATCCCAGAAGTACAAGGGGAGCAGAGGGTTGGATGTACACTCAACTACAATTTTGGCACTAGGTCAATCATTGCGTTGGCTTAGATGTGCTGGTGAGTGTTTTGTTACACTTTCTATTTGGATCATTGTGTGAAAGAATCATAATCTTGTGTGTTCCTATCACTGCAAGGACTGCAGGGAAAGTGGATATTTACAAGATCATAAGTGATAGGAGCAGAATTAGGCCATTCGGTCCATCAAGTCTACTCTGCCATTCAATCAAGGCAGATCCATCTCTCCCTCCTACTCCCATTCCTGCCTTCTCCACATAACCTCTGACACCTGTACTAATCAATAATCTATAAATCTCTGCCTTAAATATATCCACTGATGACTTCCACAGCCTTCTGTGGCAAAGAATTCCACAGATTCACCACCCTCTGACTAAAACCATCTCCATCCTAAAAGAACGTCCTTTAATTCTGAGGCTGTGACCTCTAATCCTTGACTCTCCCACTAGTGGAAACATCCTCTCCACATCCACTCTATCCAAGTCTTTCACTATTCTGGACGTTTCAATGTGGTCCCCCTTCATCCTTCTAAACTCCAGCGAGTACAGGCCCAGTGCTGTCAGACCCAGAACGTACACATTACAGTCCCAGACTCATCATATGTTAACCTACCCATTCCTGGAGTTGGTCCATTATGATGCAGCTGTAAAGGCCATTGGTAAGACCACACTTGGAGTGCCATTTGCAGTTTTGTTTACCTGTTGGAAGGATGCCACTTAAGGTTGAAAGTGTGCAAAAGAGGTAAGATTGTGGAGAGATTGAATTGGCTGGAACTTCTTTCTTAGAAGCATAGGAGGGTGAGAGGGTGATCTTATTGAAGTGCACAAAGACATGAGGGGTATGGTTAATATGAATGTTCATTGGAGACATGTCAAACTTCCTTAATCTCCTGTGTTGGTGTCCATTTTGTTAAGCAAGAGTCGCCGTTTCATATTCGAAAACCAGGGTGACTGCTGTTGCCTGTGCTAAGCCAATGACTTATAAATGCAGCAAAAAGCTGTGAAATGAAGAATGGCAGTGCTTGAATCCACAAATGTCTTCAATCTTCACCACCTACCTTCAATGGTTTATTTTTTTACTACATTATGTCCCATTGGTCTGCAATAAAGAAATACACAGCACTCTTAACACTGACTGAAAGATGAAATCAGGTTAATAAGATTGCAGCTTAAATGTTTTGTGCTTCCTGATCCCAGTCAAATAGTTACTGAACAATTGTGCTTCATGATCCAACTACACATTTTAACGTACTCTCTGATTTGGGCCACTCAGTTTGACCCATTGCTATTTCAATCCTTTCTTTGTACTTGACAGCCAGACAGTTGCTAATGATTAGTTATCACATAAATTCTCTCGATAAAAGCAGCAATTTAACAGCTACCATCAGCAAAATACCACAGATTCGGAAATAGAAATGAAAATCATGGAAGGCTTTCAACTTTCATGTCAATCTGAGTTAATACAAATTAGTCTATGCTCCATCTATGAACTTCTTTGTTGGAAATGAATTGAATAAATATTCTGATGATTCTTTTGCAAGGCTTTCATTATGTTTTGCAAAACATATTTATTGCATGCCTTTGGGATGATCATGATCAGGAATCATTTAGGATTTGCTGCCATTCAGTGTGCATATGTGCAGGTTAATGATTAATTTTGAACAATGACACTGAGCTAGGACAAATATTAAGTTTTTACAATATTCTGCTTATCTTCTCCCATACTTTTTTTGCAAAGCATTGGGAAGAAGGATGAGAGGGGATCTCATTGAAACATATAAGATTATTAAGGGAATGGACACATTAGAAGTAGGAAATATGTTAGGGGAGTCCAGAACCAGGGACCACAGTTTAAGAATAAGGGGTAGGCTATTCAGAACAGAGATGAGTAAAAACCTTTTCAGTCAGAGAGTTGTAAATCTGTGGAATTCTCTGCCTCAGAAGGCAGTGGAGGCCAATTCTCTGGAGGGAGTATGGGGAGAAGGCAGGAATGCGGTACCGATTGTGAATGATCAGCCATGATCACATTGAATGGCGGTGCTGGCTGAAAGGGCTGAATGGCCTATTCCTGCACCTATTGTCTATTGTCTATTATTTATAAGATCACATCATAGGATATGACGTTAATTAAAACCATAGAACATTTCACAACCACAAGAACTATCATTGTCCAGGTAGGAATCAATAGTCAAGAGTGTTTTACCATCCTATGTCCCAGAGAGAACAGAAATTCTTAACAAAATGCGTAAACATAGTACTCTGTAAATAATATAATAAGCGAGAAGTAAATGTTCAATATATCTATCTATATATATATATATATATATATATATATATAAATACATGCATATATACAGTGCCCACCATAATGTTTGGATCAAAAACCAATCATTTATTTATTTGCTTCTTTTCCACAATTTGAGATGTGTAATAGAAAAAATCACATGTGGTTAAAGTGCACATTGTCAGATTTTAATAAAGGCCATTTTTATACATTTTGTTTTCACCATGTAGAAATTAAAGCAGTGTTTATACATAGTCCCCCCATTTCAGCGCACCATAATGTTTGGGACACATGGCTTCACATATGTTTGTAATTGATCAGGTGTGTTTAATTGCCTCCTGAATGCAGGTATAAGAGTGCGCTCAGTTCCGAGTCTTGTCTCCAGTCTTTCCATCATAATTGGAAACTTTTATTGCTGTTTATCAACATGAGGACCAAAGTTGTGCCAATGAAAGTCAAAGAAGCCATTATGAGACTGAGAAACAAGAATAAAACTGTTAGAAACATCAGTCAAACCTTTGGCTTACCAAAATCAACTGTTTGGAACATCATTAAGAAGAAAGAGAGCACTGGTGAGCTTACTAATCGCAAAGGGACTGGCAGGCCAAGGAAGACCTCCACAGCTGATGACAGAAGAATTCTCTCTATAATAAAGAAATAGCCCCAAAGCATGTCCGACAGATCAGAAACACTTTTCAGGAGTCAGGTGTGGATTTGGCAATGACCACTGTCCGCAGAAGACTTAATGAACAGAAATACAGAGGCTGCACTGCTAGATGCAAACCTCTGGTTAGCCACAAAAATAGGATGGCCAGGTTACAGTTTGCCAAGAACTACTTAAAAGAGCAAGCACAGTTCTGCAAAAAGATCTTGTGGACAGATGAGATGAAGATTAACTTATATCAGAGTGATGGCAAGAGCAAAGTATGGAGGAGAGAAGGAACTGCCCAAGATCCAAAGCATACCACCTCATTTGTGAAACATGGTGGTGGGGTTGTTATGGCCTGAGCATGAATGGCTGCTGAAGGTACTGGCTCACTTATCGTCATTGATGATACAACTGCTGATGGTAGTAGCATAATGAATTCTGAAGTGTATATTGCATTCAAGAGAGAGCTAGATAGAGCTCTTAAGGTTTGCGGAGTCAGGGGGTATGGGGAGAAGGTGATAAATCAAGTTCTTTACCTTCAATCTGAATAATCGCACGTAATACTGGATGAGCACATCAGATTTATTCCACCATGGGGTTCTTCCCAAGAGGATCTCCAGACACAATACTAGTGTCTGAAAAGATCTCAACTCAGGGGAGGGGAAGAACAACTTCTCCACGATTGTTTACTTTTTTATACAGAAAAAGAGAGGTGTAACAAAAAGAAATCAAGGACCAATTACAAATCTAATACAATTCCCATGGTTACAGAGAAAACAAAATCATTGATACAGGTCACATGCTCAGAAACCAAACCATTAATATAAGTCAGATGCTTTTGGAGAAACGCATCAATTTACCTAGAGTGGATTCAAAACTTTTCCTACTTTCACACGCACCCATATAAGGAGTTGTTATTAAGAAAGAAACTTTCTTTATCTCTATACACGAGCAATCTCGCAGCTGCATGACCTTGCTTTACCGTTTCAATACACAGCACTCACACAGTCAGACAGAGTAGTGGGAGAGTAATTTAAGGACATTAGCCCCTACTCTTCTGTATACTCCTTATCATTCGTAAATGGACAAACACATTCTGTTCCCAAGGATAACATTTCTGCCACAAGCATCCATCTTACTGCTTTCCACTGAAAATAAGCATTCATTTTATATTAGCTAAAACAACAAAAGAAACCATCTCAACTACAACAAAATATCAATATCTCTAATTGACTATATCAACTAATAGCAGGCAGGAATGGGGTACTGATTGAGAATGATCAGCCATGATCACATTGAATGGTGGTGCTGGCTCAAAGGGCCGAATGACCTACTCCTGCACCTATTCTCTATTGTCTATTTTCTATTGTAATCTAAACATAAACATCAAGAAACAAGAGTACAGTTTTAAATCTGGAAAGCTTGTGGCTGCCTTGCTGATGACGATTTGTGGACCTTTGACTTCTGCTGCAGAGTTAAATGCTGTAAACAGTCTAGGGAGCTTTAATCTGCTTACTCCTGGATTATTAGAATTAAGTTTAAAGTATATTAAATTCTCCTTGGAACTAGAATTATCTATATTTTCCCCCAAAATTTACTGGACAAAGGTGCTTTATTACTACCTCAACTCATGGATTTGAAATTGGCACTGATCACAAAAGAAACGGCATCAAGATGACTTCCTTTTGTTCAGAAAGGATATCACTGATAATCTGAATATCAGGGAGGGTACAACCATCAATAGATTTGAGATCTGTGACATTTTCACTGTAGGGGTTTAGAATAAACAGTAAAATGTTTGAAGTGATTGCTTGTAGACATACATGATCTCCTCCATCTCTCTCAACCCACATGGAATGTGAATTCCTTTTAATCCAGAGGTCTAAGTCTTCTTTTCTTTTCACAAGAACCCAGGAAATTTTGCTCATTTGAAAGTGTTAACATTTTTATTGGTACATGATTTAAAATCAGCGAGAACTACATGGATTCTGCAGCAGTTTAGAGATACAGTGCGAAACCAGGCCCTTTGTCTCACCGAGCCCACACCGACCAGCAATCCCCTACACACTACCTTATTATCACTACCTTACACACACTAGGGACAATTTTACATTTATACCAAGCCAATTAACCTGTAAACCTGTATGTCTTTGAAGTGTGGGAGGAACCAAAGATCTCGGAGAAAACACACACAGGCCATAGGGAGAACATACAACCTCCGTACAGACAAGCACCCTAGTCAGGATCAAACCAGTAGCTCTACCACTACGGCACTGTGCCGCCCCATATCCAAATTGTTGTTAAGGTTACCAACACTTTCCAGTAATACTGGCACCAATTAACAATACCAACAATTATTTATTGCCCATAACAAAACATGGTAGAGCAACTGAGTAGTTCAAGCAGCATCTCTGAAGGACATGGATAGGTGACATTTCCAGTTGGGGCCCTTCTTTAGACTATGTGAAGAAGGTTCCCAACCTGAAACATGGCTTATCTATATCCTCCAGAAGTGCTATGCAAGATTCCAGCATCCTGTGTCTCAATATTTGATTCCCATTTACTTATTCGGTACAAAATTGTAAATTTGAAGTTGAATGTTGTCACCTATCTGATACGGACTGAAGAGAAGGAATTATATGATAGGGAAAAAACAAACTGCTGGAGGAAATCTGGGGGTCATGCGGCATCTGTGGAGGGAAATGGACACATGACGTTTCAGGTCAGGACCTTTCTTTAGACTTTGTCTATTTCTTTCCATAGCTGATGCCTGATCTTTTGAGTTCCTCCAACAATTTGGTTTTTGCACAGGATTCAGGCATCTACAGTCTCTTATGTCTCACAATTAGGAGCACATTCCAAGAAGCTGTCAGAATGCTCTGAGCTCATTTGCCGGGACATGCTATTAAACATGCTGCCAGGGAAGACACAACAATGCTGACGACAAAAGTCAGAGAAGTATCTACTTACTTTCTGAAGATCTCCAGAATGCACAAAAACTGAAAAATACTGAAACCACCTCGGAGATTAGGCAGCATTTGTGAATAGAGAAACAGGTTTTTGACCCGTGAAGTTATTTTGACAAAGGATTTTGGGCTTGAACCGTTAACTGTTTCTCTTTCCAATCTGATGATTTTCAATGTTTTACCAGTATTTAATTGAAAACCTTATTTAGAGAGACCTGATTCATATTAGTTATGGCCTGTGACTAACAAGGCTAGTTATTTGAATGGTAATGAATGAGTGCAGAAGTAAATATAAAGTAACATCCATTTACTGCATTTTTAATTGGTTGGTTTGCTTTAATATTATAATTTTTTGAAAGCATTTACTATTTATGTGTTTTAAAAAATACATCAATATAAATGTAATAATTTTGATTTTCAAAATGCTTGATCTATTTATAATAGTTTTACATCACTTTGAATGCCAGGGTCAATGATATACATTCAAAAATCATTGCTCTATCTTTGAGGACAAATCGTAAAGGTGTGGCAAGCAGAATGCTAGACAGTTTTTTTTAACCATATGATGGCTCATCAGTGCTACTGATTTCCTGATGTAAGACTCTGTCACTGTACAATACCTTGGCATTCTGGGTCACACGGCACTTTTTGATAATTGAAAATCAATAAACTGTAGAAGCTGAAAAACTGAAATAAAAATATTGAATCAGAGAAACTAGAGACACTCAGTATGTCTGGCAACATTTGTGGACAGAGGAACAGTTAACGTTTCTGGTAGGTATTTCTGGGAATAATACCGAATAATACAGAATGTGCAAGATCAGTTCATTCCAAAGAGGAAGAAAGGTTCTAAGGGGAGTAAGAGGCAACCATGGCTGACAAGGGAAGCTAAGGACAGTATAAAAAGAAAGGAGAGGAAGTATAATATAGCAAAGATGAGCGGGAAGCCAGAAGATTGGGACTCTTTTAAAGAGCAACAGAAGATAACTATAAAGGCAATATGGGGAGAAAAGTTGAGGTACGAAGGTAAGCTAGCCAAGAATATAAATGAGGATAGTAAAAGCTTCTTTAGGTACGTGAAGAGGAAAAAAAAAAGTTAAGACAAATGTGGGTCGCTTGAAGACAGAAGAAGGTGAATTTATTATGGGGAACAAGGTAATGGCAGACTAGTTGAACAGGTACTTTGGATCTGTCTTCACTAAGGAAGACACCAACAATCTCTCAGATGTACTAGTGGACAGAGATCCTAGGGTGATGGAGGAACTGTAGGAAATTCACATTAGGCAGGAAATTATGTTGGGTAGACTGATGGGACTGAAGGCTGATAAATCCCCAGGGCCTGATAGTCTGCATCCCAGGGTACTTAAGGAAATGGCTCTAGAAATTGTGGATGCATTGGTGATCATTTTCCAATGTTCTATAGATTCAGGATCAGTTCCCGTGGATTGGAGGGTAGCTAATGTTATCCCACTTTTTAAGAAAGGAGGGAGAGTGAAAACGGGAAATTATAGACTAGTTAGCCTGACATCAGAGGTGGGAAAGATGCTGGAGTCAATTATAAAAGAAGAAATTGCAGAACATTTGGATAGCAGTAACAGGATCGTTCTGAGTCAGCATGGATTTACGATGGGGAAATCATGCTTGACTAATCTTCTGGAATTTTTTGAGGATGTAACTAGGAAAATGGACAAGGGAGAGCCAGTGGATGTTGTGTACTTGGACTTTCAGAAACCCTTTGATAAGGTGCAACATAGGAGATTAGTGGGCAAGATTAGAGCACACGGTATTGGGGTAGGGTGTTGACATCGATAGAAAATTGGTTGGCAGACAGGAAACAAAGAGTAGGGATTAACGGGTCCCTTTCAGAATGGCAGGCAGTGACTAGTGGGGTACCGCAAGGCTCGGTGCTGGGACCGCAGCTATTTACAATATACATTAATGACTTAGATGAAGGGATTAAAAGTAACATTAACAAATTTGCAGCTGGGTGGCAGTGTGAACGGTGAGGAGGATGCTATGAGGATGCAGGGTTACTTGGACAGGTTGTGTGAGTGGGCAGATGCATGGCAGATGCAGTTTAATGTGGATAATTGCGAGGTTATCCACTTTGGTGGTAATAACAGGAAGGCAGATTATTATCTGAATGGTGTCAAGTTAAGAAATGCGGAAGTACAAAGTGATCTGGGTGGCCTTGTTCATCAGTCACATAAAGTTAGCATGCAGGTACAGCAGGCAGTGAAAAAAGCTAACGGCATGTTGGCCTTTATGACAAGAGGAGTTGAGTATAGGAGCAAAGAAGTCCTTCTGCAGTTGTACAGGGCCCTAGTCAGACAACACCTGGAGTACTGTGTGCAGTTTTGGTCTCCAAATTTGAGGACGGACATTCTTGCTATTGAGGGAGTGCAGCGTAGGTTCACTAGGTTAATTCCCGGAATGGTGGGACTGTCGTGCGTTGAAAGACTGAAGCAACTGGGCTTGTATACACTGGGCTTGTGTACACTGGAATTTAGGATGAGAGGGGAACAAAAATGTATGGTGTTCTGCAAGCCACACCTCCAGGACATGTCAGCAGAGGTATCAATGGACTTTGAATACATACTAATGCCTCTCCGATTCAAAGAGATGCAAAGCTATTATAAATACATCAAGCACTTTTACAAATGGGATAATTGCATTTACACTGATGTATTTTTAAAACCCACGTAAACAGTAAAATCTTTCAAACAATTATAAGATTAAAGCAAACCAACCAATTAAAAATGAATGATATCACCTTATCTTTACTCTGCAATCATTTATTAGCATGACTAATCCCAATGTGAATCAGGTCTCTCTGAATAGGAAGCTTTCAGATTAAGACTGGTGTAGCATTGAAAATCAGCAGATTGAGAATTGGGCTCCCATTAGGAATAGATTGCGTGTTGGACTCAGATATTAAGGGCCACTCCAGGAAGTGAGAGGTTAGGTGCTGGGAGCAGTTACGAACACGGTGGTGAGGAGAAGCAAATTACTTGGGTGTATAACCATTATTGGGAGTAACTGCAATTCCTCCAAATTCCATTGAGAGGAGATTCTGCTATTTGTGGGTCCAAACTCAAGTAATTTACTCAGCTGCTAGAGTCTACCCAGCAAGTGTTGATTTGGCATGCCAAATTGCACCTATTGCTGCTACTGCTTGCTTCAGGTCTGACAACATCAGGATAGAGTAATCTTGAGGAGTGCCTCTCCTTTTGTATGCAAGGTTGCCTGAAATCTTTCTAAAACCATGGAAAAAAACACATTTTGTTCCTTAAATTTGCTTCCAATACAGTTGGTGTAAAGAGTCTGAAGAAGGGTCTCTACCCGAAACGTCACCCATTCCTTCCGAGTCTGAAGAAGGGTCTCGACCCGAAACGTCACCCATTCCTTCTCTCCCGAGATGCTGCCTGACCTGCTGAGATACTCCAGCATTTTGTGAATAAATCGATTTGTACCAGCATCTGCAGTTATTTTCTTATACAGTTGGTGGCCATCCTGATCAGGAAACGCTTGCTCATTTTCTGCCTCCCAAGTTTGGCCGTAGAAGTCTAGCTCATGCCTCCTTTTACTTTTAAAGGAAATCTGCCCATGGCAGCAGCACTATTCTCAGAGCAGGGCATGGTTGGGTTAAGAAGAACAAGTCTTTTAACTTTTAAGCATTTTGCTCCTTTAAGATGGCCGCAAATGACCTACACAGAACCTTGCAGACTGCAGTAAACTGCTTCATTAGAGATGTTGCTCTGGCACATTTTACGTAGGCACAGAGATATCTAATTTCACTGTGAATGAGACATCAGGCAGATCAAATCATTGACCTTTGTTGGGATGGTTAGCTCCCATATTGCTCAGTGCACCATTGAGTTGAATGATATCCAAGTTCAGTGCAAAGAACTCTAACAAGTTGTCGATGTGCCTTCGACATCGAGTACAGCTATTGCTGTGCTTTTGACCGTGAGTATAGCCTTTCTGTCATGCTTAACAGTGCACCAAGCTTTTGTGTACAACACAATGTTTTTTTAATTTTGCTCATTAACACCCTTGTCCATCTACTTTACAGTTGAATTCATGTATCAGCTTACCCTCTGCCAGCAAGCAACTGTGTTCAAATTCTAGTCTAATCTGATATTTGTGTATTGAGAAACATAGAAAATAGGTGCAGGAGAAGGCCATTCGGCCCTTCGAGCCAGCACCGCCATTTAATATGATCATCCAAAATTAGTACCCTCTTCCTGTTTTCCCTCCATATCCCTTGATTCCGTTAGCCCCAAGAGCAATATCTAACTCTTTCTTAAACACATCCAGTGATTGGCCTCAACTGCCTTCTGTGGCAGAGAATTCCACAGAATCATAACTCTCAGGGTGAAATGCCCTACGCCTTATTCTAAAATTGTGATCCCTAATTTTGGACTCGCCCAACATCGGGAACATTTTTCCTGCGTTTCGTCTGTCCAATCCCTTAAGAATTTTATATGTTTCTGTAAGATCCCCCTCTTGCCCTTCTAAATCCCAATTAATATACATAACCCCAGTCAATCCATTATTTCACCATATGTCACTCCCGCCATCCCGGGAATTAACCTAGTGAACCTACGCTACACTCCCTCAATTGCAAAAATGTCCTTTCTCAAATTTGGAGACCAAAACTGCACACAATAATCCAGGTGTGATCTCATCAAGGCCCTGTACAACTGCAGTAGGACTTCCTTGCTCCTATACACAAATCCTCTCGTTATGAAGGCCAACATGCCATTTGCTTTCTCCACTGTTTGCTGTACCTGCATGCTTACTTTCAGATTTGTGTCTGAAACCTTACTATGTGCAGATTCTTCCTGCAAACTGATCTTCAAAGAATGCAAAGAGTGATTGTCTCTGTTGCTGGCACCATTTGTAAAATGCATGGTACCATTTCTACCCTTCATCATCTTTTCTTCCCCTATTGTGGTTGGGAAGATTCAACTTAGTGAGAACTAAAACCATATCCAAATTGTTGTTAAGGTTACCAACACTTTCCAGTAATACTGGCACCAATTAACAATACCAACAATTATTTATTGCCCATAACAAAACATGGTAGAGCAACTGAGTAGTTCAAGCAGCATCTCTGAAGGACATGGATAGGTGACATTTCCAGTTGGGGCCCTTCTTTAGACTATGTGAAGAAGGTTCCCAACCTGAAACATGGCTTATCTATATCCTCCAGAAGTGCTATGCAAGATTCCAGCATCCTGTGTCTCAATATTTGATTCCCATTTACTTATTCGGTACAAAATTGTAAATTTGAAGTTGAATGTTGTCACCTATCTGATACGGACTGAAGAGAAGGAATTATATGATAGGGAAAAAACAAACTGCTGGAGGAAATCTGCGGGTCATGCGGCATCTGTGGAGGGAAATGGACACATGACGTTTCAGGTCAGGACCTTTCTTTAGACTTTGTCTATTTCTTTCCATAGCTGATGCCTGATCTTTTGAGTTCCTCCAACAATTTGGTTTTTGCACAGGATTCAGGCATCTACAGTCTCTTATGTCTCACAATTAGGAGCACATTCCAAGAAGCTGTCAGAATGCTCTGAGCTCATTTGCCGGGACATGCTATTAAACATGCTGCCAGGGAAGACACAACAATGCTGACGACAAAAGTCAGAGAAGTATCTACTTACTTTCTGAAGATCTCCAGAATGCACAAAAACTGAAAAATACTGAAACCACCTCGGAGATTAGGCAGCATTTGTGAATAGAGAAACAGGTTTTTGACCCGTGAAGTTATTTTGACAAAGGATTTTGGGCTTGAACCGTTAACTGTTTCTCTTTCCAATCTGATGATTTTCAATGTTTTACCAGTATTTAATTGAAAACCTTATTTAGAGAGACCTGATTCATATTAGTTATGGCCTGTGACTAACAAGGCTAGTTATTTGAATGGTAATGAATGAGTGCAGAAGTAAATATAAAGTAACATCCATTTACTGCATTTTTAATTGGTTGGTTTGCTTTAATATTATAATTTTTTGAAAGCATTTACTATTTATGTGTTTTAAAAAATACATCAATATAAATGTAATAATTTTGATTTTCAAAATGCTTGATCTATTTATAATAGTTTTACATCACTTTGAATGCCAGGGTCAATGATATACATTCAAAAATCATTGCTCTATCTTTGAGGACAAATCGTAAAGGTGTGGCAAGCAGAATGCTAGACAGTTTTTTTTAACCATATGATGGCTCATCAGTGCTACTGATTTCCTGATGTAAGACTCTGTCACTGTACAATACCTTGGCATTCTGGGTCACACGGCACTTTTTGATAATTGAAAATCAATAAACTGTAGAAGCTGAAAAACTGAAATAAAAATATTGAATCAGAGAAACTAGAGACACTCAGTATGTCTGGCAACATTTGTGGACAGAGGAACAGTTAACGTTTCTGGTAGGTATTTCTGGGAATAATACCGAATAATACAGAATGTGCAAGATCAGTTCATTCCAAAGAGGAAGAAAGGTTCTAAGGGGAGTAAGAGGCAACCATGGCTGACAAGGGAAGCTAAGGACAGTATAAAAAGAAAGGAGAGGAAGTATAATATAGCAAAGATGAGCGGGAAGCCAGAAGATTGGGACTCTTTTAAAGAGCAACAGAAGATAACTATAAAGGCAATATGGGGAGAAAAGTTGAGGTACGAAGGTAAGCTAGCCAAGAATATAAATGAGGATAGTAAAAGCTTCTTTAGGTACGTGAAGAGGAAAAAAAAAAGTTAAGACAAATGTGGGTCGCTTGAAGACAGAAGAAGGTGAATTTATTATGGGGAACAAGGTAATGGCAGACTAGTTGAACAGGTACTTTGGATCTGTCTTCACTAAGGAAGACACCAACAATCTCTCAGATGTACTAGTGGACAGAGATCCTAGGGTGATGGAGGAACTGTAGGAAATTCACATTAGGCAGGAAATTATGTTGGGTAGACTGATGGGACTGAAGGCTGATAAATCCCCAGGGCCTGATAGTCTGCATCCCAGGGTACTTAAGGAAATGGCTCTAGAAATTGTGGATGCATTGGTGATCATTTTCCAATGTTCTATAGATTCAGGATCAGTTCCCGTGGATTGGAGGGTAGCTAATGTTATCCCACTTTTTAAGAAAGGAGGGAGAGTGAAAACGGGAAATTATAGACTAGTTAGCCTGACATCAGAGGTGGGAAAGATGCTGGAGTCAATTATAAAAGAAGAAATTGCAGAACATTTGGATAGCAGTAACAGGATCGTTCTGAGTCAGCATGGATTTACGATGGGGAAATCATGCTTGACTAATCTTCTGGAATTTTTTGAGGATGTAACTAGGAAAATGGACAAGGGAGAGCCAGTGGATGTTGTGTACTTGGACTTTCAGAAACCCTTTGATAAGGTGCAACATAGGAGATTAGTGGGCAAGATTAGAGCACACGGTATTGGGGTAGGGTGTTGACATCGATAGAAAATTGGTTGGCAGACAGGAAACAAAGAGTAGGGATTAACGGGTCCCTTTCAGAATGGCAGGCAGTGACTAGTGGGGTACCGCAAGGCTCGGTGCTGGGACCGCAGCTATTTACAATATACATTAATGACTTAGATGAAGGGATTAAAAGTAACATTAACAAATTTGCAGCTGGGTGGCAGTGTGAACGGTGAGGAGGATGCTATGAGGATGCAGGGTTACTTGGACAGGTTGTGTGAGTGGGCAGATGCATGGCAGATGCAGTTTAATGTGGATAATTGCGAGGTTATCCACTTTGGTGGTAATAACAGGAAGGCAGATTATTATCTGAATGGTGTCAAGTTAAGAAATGCGGAAGTACAAAGTGATCTGGGTGGCCTTGTTCATCAGTCACATAAAGTTAGCATGCAGGTACAGCAGGCAGTGAAAAAAGCTAACGGCATGTTGGCCTTTATGACAAGAGGAGTTGAGTATAGGAGCAAAGAAGTCCTTCTGCAGTTGTACAGGGCCCTAGTCAGACAACACCTGGAGTACTGTGTGCAGTTTTGGTCTCCAAATTTGAGGACGGACATTCTTGCTATTGAGGGAGTGCAGCGTAGGTTCACTAGGTTAATTCCCGGAATGGTGGGACTGTCGTGCGTTGAAAGACTGAAGCAACTGGGCTTGTATACACTGGGCTTGTGTACACTGGAATTTAGGATGAGAGGGGAACAAAAATGTATGGTGTTCTGCAAGCCACACCTCCAGGACATGTCAGCAGAGGTATCAATGGACTTTGAATACATACTAATGCCTCTCCGATTCAAAGAGATGCAAAGCTATTATAAATACATCAAGCACTTTTACAAATGGGATAATTGCATTTACACTGATGTATTTTTAAAACCCACGTAAACAGTAAAATCTTTCAAACAATTATAAGATTAAAGCAAACCAACCAATTAAAAATGAATGATATCACCTTATCTTTACTCTGCAATCATTTATTAGCATGACTAATCCCAATGTGAATCAGGTCTCTCTGAATAGGAAGCTTTCAGATTAAGACTGGTGTAGCATTGAAAATCAGCAGATTGAGAATTGGGCTCCCATTAGGAATAGATTGCGTGTTGGACTCAGATATTAAGGGCCACTCCAGGAAGTGAGAGGTTAGGTGCTGGGAGCAGTTACGAACACGGTGGTGAGGAGAAGCAAATTACTTGGGTGTATAACCATTATTGGGAGTAACTGCAATTCCTCCAAATTCCATTGAGAGGAGATTCTGCTATTTGTGGGTCCAAACTCAAGTAATTTACTCAGCTGCTAGAGTCTACCCAGCAAGTGTTGATTTGGCATGCCAAATTGCACCTATTGCTGCTACTGCTTGCTTCAGGTCTGACAACATCAGGATAGAGTAATCTTGAGGAGTGCCTCTCCTTTTGTATGCAAGGTTGCCTGAAATCTTTCTAAAACCATGGAAAAAAACACATTTTGTTCCTTAAATTTGCTTCCAATACAGTTGGTGTAAAGAGTCTGAAGAAGGGTCTCTACCCGAAACGTCACCCATTCCTTCCGAGTCTGAAGAAGGGTCTCGACCCGAAACGTCACCCATTCCTTCTCTCCCGAGATGCTGCCTGACCTGCTGAGATACTCCAGCATTTTGTGAATAAATCGATTTGTACCAGCATCTGCAGTTATTTTCTTATACAGTTGGTGGCCATCCTGATCAGGAAACGCTTGCTCATTTTCTGCCTCCCAAGTTTGGCCGTAGAAGTCTAGCTCATGCCTCCTTTTACTTTTAAAGGAAATCTGCCCATGGCAGCAGCACTATTCTCAGAGCAGGGCATGGTTGGGTTAAGAAGAACAAGTCTTTTAACTTTTAAGCATTTTGCTCCTTTAAGATGGCCGCAAATGACCTACACAGAACCTTGCAGACTGCAGTAAACTGCTTCATTAGAGATGTTGCTCTGGCACATTTTACGTAGGCACAGAGATATCTAATTTCACTGTGAATGAGACATCAGGCAGATCAAATCATTGACCTTTGTTGGGATGGTTAGCTCCCATATTGCTCAGTGCACCATTGAGTTGAATGATATCCAAGTTCAGTGCAAAGAACTCTAACAAGTTGTCGATGTGCCTTCGACATCGAGTACAGCTATTGCTGTGCTTTTGACCGTGAGTATAGCCTTTCTGTCATGCTTAACAGTGCACCAAGCTTTTGTGTACAACACAATGTTTTTTTAATTTTGCTCATTAACACCCTTGTCCATCTACTTTACAGTTGAATTCATGTATCAGCTTACCCTCTGCCAGCAAGCAACTGTGTTCAAATTCTAGTCTAATCTGATATTTGTGTATTGAGAAACATAGAAAATAGGTGCAGGAGAAGGCCATTCGGCCCTTCGAGCCAGCACCGCCATTTAATATGATCATCCAAAATTAGTACCCTCTTCCTGTTTTCCCTCCATATCCCTTGATTCCGTTAGCCCCAAGAGCAATATCTAACTCTTTCTTAAACACATCCAGTGATTGGCCTCAACTGCCTTCTGTGGCAGAGAATTCCACAGAATCATAACTCTCAGGGTGAAATGCCCTACGCCTTATTCTAAAATTGTGATCCCTAATTTTGGACTCGCCCAACATCGGGAACATTTTTCCTGCGTTTCGTCTGTCCAATCCCTTAAGAATTTTATATGTTTCTGTAAGATCCCCCTCTTGCCCTTCTAAATCCCAATTAATATACATAACCCCAGTCAATCCATTATTTCACCATATGTCACTCCCGCCATCCCGGGAATTAACCTAGTGAACCTACGCTACACTCCCTCAATTGCAAAAATGTCCTTTCTCAAATTTGGAGACCAAAACTGCACACAATAATCCAGGTGTGATCTCATCAAGGCCCTGTACAACTGCAGTAGGACTTCCTTGCTCCTATACACAAATCCTCTCGTTATGAAGGCCAACATGCCATTTGCTTTCTCCACTGTTTGCTGTACCTGCATGCTTACTTTCAGATTTGTGTCTGAAACCTTACTATGTGCAGATTCTTCCTGCAAACTGATCTTCAAAGAATGCAAAGAGTGATTGTCTCTGTTGCTGGCACCATTTGTAAAATGCATGGTACCATTTCTACCCTTCATCATCTTTTCTTCCCCTATTGTGGTTGGGAAGATTCAACTTAGTGAGAACTAAAACCATATCCAAATTGTTGTTAAGGTTACCAACACTTTCCAGTAATACTGGCACCAATTAACAATACCAACAATTATTTATTGCCCATAACAAAACATGGTAGAGCAACTGAGTAGTTCAAGCAGCATCTCTGAAGGACATGGATAGGTGACATTTCCAGTTGGGGCCCTTCTTTAGACTATGTGAAGAAGGTTCCCAACCTGAAACATGGCTTATCTATATCCTCCAGAAGTGCTATGCAAGATTCCAGCATCCTGTGTCTCAATATTTGATTCCCATTTACTTATTCGGTACAAAATTGTAAATTTGAAGTTGAATGTTGTCACCTATCTGATACGGACTGAAGAGAAGGAATTATATGATAGGGAAAAAACAAACTGCTGGAGGAAATCTGCGGGTCATGCGGCATCTGTGGAGGGAAATGGACACATGACGTTTCAGGTCAGGACCTTTCTTTAGACTTTGTCTATTTCTTTCCATAGCTGATGCCTGATCTTTTGAGTTCCTCCAACAATTTGGTTTTTGCACAGGATTCAGGCATCTACAGTCTCTTATGTCTCACAATTAGGAGCACATTCCAAGAAGCTGTCAGAATGCTCTGAGCTCATTTGCCGGGACATGCTATTAAACATGCTGCCAGGGAAGACACAACAATGCTGACGACAAAAGTCAGAGAAGTATCTACTTACTTTCTGAAGATCTCCAGAATGCACAAAAACTGAAAAATACTGAAACCACCTCGGAGATTAGGCAGCATTTGTGAATAGAGAAACAGGTTTTTGACCCGTGAAGTTATTTTGACAAAGGATTTTGGGCTTGAACCGTTAACTGTTTCTCTTTCCAATCTGATGATTTTCAATGTTTTACCAGTATTTAATTGAAAACCTTATTTAGAGAGACCTGATTCATATTAGTTATGGCCTGTGACTAACAAGGCTAGTTATTTGAATGGTAATGAATGAGTGCAGAAGTAAATATAAAGTAACATCCATTTACTGCATTTTTAATTGGTTGGTTTGCTTTAATATTATAATTTTTTGAAAGCATTTACTATTTATGTGTTTTAAAAAATACATCAATATAAATGTAATAATTTTGATTTTCAAAATGCTTGATCTATTTATAATAGTTTTACATCACTTTGAATGCCAGGGTCAATGATATACATTCAAAAATCATTGCTCTATCTTTGAGGACAAATCGTAAAGGTGTGGCAAGCAGAATGCTAGACAGTTTTTTTTAACCATATGATGGCTCATCAGTGCTACTGATTTCCTGATGTAAGACTCTGTCACTGTACAATACCTTGGCATTCTGGGTCACACGGCACTTTTTGATAATTGAAAATCAATAAACTGTAGAAGCTGAAAAACTGAAATAAAAATATTGAATCAGAGAAACTAGAGACACTCAGTATGTCTGGCAACATTTGTGGACAGAGGAACAGTTAACGTTTCTGGTAGGTATTTCTGGGAATAATACCGAATAATACAGAATGTGCAAGATCAGTTCATTCCAAAGAGGAAGAAAGGTTCTAAGGGGAGTAAGAGGCAACCATGGCTGACAAGGGAAGCTAAGGACAGTATAAAAAGAAAGGAGAGGAAGTATAATATAGCAAAGATGAGCGGGAAGCCAGAAGATTGGGACTCTTTTAAAGAGCAACAGAAGATAACTATAAAGGCAATATGGGGAGAAAAGTTGAGGTACGAAGGTAAGCTAGCCAAGAATATAAATGAGGATAGTAAAAGCTTCTTTAGGTACGTGAAGAGGAAAAAAAAAAGTTAAGACAAATGTGGGTCGCTTGAAGACAGAAGAAGGTGAATTTATTATGGGGAACAAGGTAATGGCAGACTAGTTGAACAGGTACTTTGGATCTGTCTTCACTAAGGAAGACACCAACAATCTCTCAGATGTACTAGTGGACAGAGATCCTAGGGTGATGGAGGAACTGTAGGAAATTCACATTAGGCAGGAAATTATGTTGGGTAGACTGATGGGACTGAAGGCTGATAAATCCCCAGGGCCTGATAGTCTGCATCCCAGGGTACTTAAGGAAATGGCTCTAGAAATTGTGGATGCATTGGTGATCATTTTCCAATGTTCTATAGATTCAGGATCAGTTCCCGTGGATTGGAGGGTAGCTAATGTTATCCCACTTTTTAAGAAAGGAGGGAGAGTGAAAACGGGAAATTATAGACTAGTTAGCCTGACATCAGAGGTGGGAAAGATGCTGGAGTCAATTATAAAAGAAGAAATTGCAGAACATTTGGATAGCAGTAACAGGATCGTTCTGAGTCAGCATGGATTTACGATGGGGAAATCATGCTTGACTAATCTTCTGGAATTTTTTGAGGATGTAACTAGGAAAATGGACAAGGGAGAGCCAGTGGATGTTGTGTACTTGGACTTTCAGAAACCCTTTGATAAGGTGCAACATAGGAGATTAGTGGGCAAGATTAGAGCACACGGTATTGGGGTAGGGTGTTGACATCGATAGAAAATTGGTTGGCAGACAGGAAACAAAGAGTAGGGATTAACGGGTCCCTTTCAGAATGGCAGGCAGTGACTAGTGGGGTACCGCAAGGCTCGGTGCTGGGACCGCAGCTATTTACAATATACATTAATGACTTAGATGAAGGGATTAAAAGTAACATTAACAAATTTGCAGCTGGGTGGCAGTGTGAACGGTGAGGAGGATGCTATGAGGATGCAGGGTTACTTGGACAGGTTGTGTGAGTGGGCAGATGCATGGCAGATGCAGTTTAATGTGGATAATTGCGAGGTTATCCACTTTGGTGGTAATAACAGGAAGGCAGATTATTATCTGAATGGTGTCAAGTTAAGAAATGCGGAAGTACAAAGTGATCTGGGTGGCCTTGTTCATCAGTCACATAAAGTTAGCATGCAGGTACAGCAGGCAGTGAAAAAAGCTAACGGCATGTTGGCCTTTATGACAAGAGGAGTTGAGTATAGGAGCAAAGAAGTCCTTCTGCAGTTGTACAGGGCCCTAGTCAGACAACACCTGGAGTACTGTGTGCAGTTTTGGTCTCCAAATTTGAGGACGGACATTCTTGCTATTGAGGGAGTGCAGCGTAGGTTCACTAGGTTAATTCCCGGAATGGTGGGACTGTCGTGCGTTGAAAGACTGAAGCAACTGGGCTTGTATACACTGGGCTTGTGTACACTGGAATTTAGGATGAGAGGGGAACAAAAATGTATGGTGTTCTGCAAGCCACACCTCCAGGACATGTCAGCAGAGGTATCAATGGACTTTGAATACATACTAATGCCTCTCCGATTCAAAGAGATGCAAAGCTATTATAAATACATCAAGCACTTTTACAAATGGGATAATTGCATTTACACTGATGTATTTTTAAAACCCACGTAAACAGTAAAATCTTTCAAACAATTATAAGATTAAAGCAAACCAACCAATTAAAAATGAATGATATCACCTTATCTTTACTCTGCAATCATTTATTAGCATGACTAATCCCAATGTGAATCAGGTCTCTCTGAATAGGAAGCTTTCAGATTAAGACTGGTGTAGCATTGAAAATCAGCAGATTGAGAATTGGGCTCCCATTAGGAATAGATTGCGTGTTGGACTCAGATATTAAGGGCCACTCCAGGAAGTGAGAGGTTAGGTGCTGGGAGCAGTTACGAACACGGTGGTGAGGAGAAGCAAATTACTTGGGTGTATAACCATTATTGGGAGTAACTGCAATTCCTCCAAATTCCATTGAGAGGAGATTCTGCTATTTGTGGGTCCAAACTCAAGTAATTTACTCAGCTGCTAGAGTCTACCCAGCAAGTGTTGATTTGGCATGCCAAATTGCACCTATTGCTGCTACTGCTTGCTTCAGGTCTGACAACATCAGGATAGAGTAATCTTGAGGAGTGCCTCTCCTTTTGTATGCAAGGTTGCCTGAAATCTTTCTAAAACCATGGAAAAAAACACATTTTGTTCCTTAAATTTGCTTCCAATACAGTTGGTGTAAAGAGTCTGAAGAAGGGTCTCTACCCGAAACGTCACCCATTCCTTCCGAGTCTGAAGAAGGGTCTCGACCCGAAACGTCACCCATTCCTTCTCTCCCGAGATGCTGCCTGACCTGCTGAGATACTCCAGCATTTTGTGAATAAATCGATTTGTACCAGCATCTGCAGTTATTTTCTTATACAGTTGGTGGCCATCCTGATCAGGAAACGCTTGCTCATTTTCTGCCTCCCAAGTTTGGCCGTAGAAGTCTAGCTCATGCCTCCTTTTACTTTTAAAGGAAATCTGCCCATGGCAGCAGCACTATTCTCAGAGCAGGGCATGGTTGGGTTAAGAAGAACAAGTCTTTTAACTTTTAAGCATTTTGCTCCTTTAAGATGGCCGCAAATGACCTACACAGAACCTTGCAGACTGCAGTAAACTGCTTCATTAGAGATGTTGCTCTGGCACATTTTACGTAGGCACAGAGATATCTAATTTCACTGTGAATGAGACATCAGGCAGATCAAATCATTGACCTTTGTTGGGATGGTTAGCTCCCATATTGCTCAGTGCACCATTGAGTTGAATGATATCCAAGTTCAGTGCAAAGAACTCTAACAAGTTGTCGATGTGCCTTCGACATCGAGTACAGCTATTGCTGTGCTTTTGACCGTGAGTATAGCCTTTCTGTCATGCTTAACAGTGCACCAAGCTTTTGTGTACAACACAATGTTTTTTTAATTTTGCTCATTAACACCCTTGTCCATCTACTTTACAGTTGAATTCATGTATCAGCTTACCCTCTGCCAGCAAGCAACTGTGTTCAAATTCTAGTCTAATCTGATATTTGTGTATTGAGAAACATAGAAAATAGGTGCAGGAGAAGGCCATTCGGCCCTTCGAGCCAGCACCGCCATTTAATATGATCATCCAAAATTAGTACCCTCTTCCTGTTTTCCCTCCATATCCCTTGATTCCGTTAGCCCCAAGAGCAATATCTAACTCTTTCTTAAACACATCCAGTGATTGGCCTCAACTGCCTTCTGTGGCAGAGAATTCCACAGAATCATAACTCTCAGGGTGAAATGCCCTACGCCTTATTCTAAAATTGTGATCCCTAATTTTGGACTCGCCCAACATCGGGAACATTTTTCCTGCGTTTCGTCTGTCCAATCCCTTAAGAATTTTATATGTTTCTGTAAGATCCCCCTCTTGCCCTTCTAAATCCCAATTAATATACATAACCCCAGTCAATCCATTATTTCACCATATGTCACTCCCGCCATCCCGGGAATTAACCTAGTGAACCTACGCTACACTCCCTCAATTGCAAAAATGTCCTTTCTCAAATTTGGAGACCAAAACTGCACACAATAATCCAGGTGTGATCTCATCAAGGCCCTGTACAACTGCAGTAGGACTTCCTTGCTCCTATACACAAATCCTCTCGTTATGAAGGCCAACATGCCATTTGCTTTCTCCACTGTTTGCTGTACCTGCATGCTTACTTTCAGATTTGTGTCTGAAACCTTACTATGTGCAGATTCTTCCTGCAAACTGATCTTCAAAGAATGCAAAGAGTGATTGTCTCTGTTGCTGGCACCATTTGTAAAATGCATGGTACCATTTCTACCCTTCATCATCTTTTCTTCCCCTATTGTGGTTGGGAAGATTCAACTTAGTGAGAACTAAAACAAGAGAGGGAATGGATATATTCATACCCTCACCACCAATACTTCAGTCACCAGAGGTGACAAAGACCATCACTCCTTCCTATGAAGGCAGGACTGTCTCTTAAATTGCCTTCCAATTGTTTGATTCATCAGCAAGAAAGAAGGCAATGTATCAGTGACTCTACAGAAATGTTTTTGGATGATGTACAGTTGTGGTTAAATGATTACACTTGAGGCCAAGGTGTGAATTATGGATGCTCAGACTACAACGGTTTGAGTTATAAAAGTTGGATGCACCATAGATATGTCCTGATTGTTTGAGATTGTTGCTACTTGAGTAAGGTGGGAGAAGAGATTGTGGCTCGCACTACAATTACAAAGTCATTATTCTTCATTCTGTTCTGCATCTGCAAACTTGCATCAGCACTTCAATTATTAACCCTTGGCAGTACTTGTACTCCTTATAATATGTCAGTGGGACCTTGTGGCCAACTGCAGGAGAGAACCATCCCCCCTCCCCTACTACTAACATCTTCCGCGGTGACTAACAGAACACTGCCTGGAAATCTTCTGTCGTTAGATTTTGATCAAAAGTCCCTTTAAATAAACTTTTGTGTCTTGTGACAGCCACAGATTACTTCTGATAAAGGCTGTATTTAACGAGCTCTGGAAGCTCTTGTTGTTTGGCTTCCCACAGATGTGTGCAGCTGATGAACATCATGGGTGGTACAGGCTACATGGAGATATCAATCAAAAGGCCAACAAGCACTAATTTATTGTGCTGTCTGAAATCCAGTGAAAGGCGTAGGTTTTTAATGCACTGATTCCCAATGCCATTTTTAGAGCTCACCAGAATTCTAAAGTCTTAACCTTCCTTAACTCTATTTATTTTCACATCAAAATTATTCTCCAATCTATCCCTCATCATATCTTCCATTTTACCACTGTGAAGTTCCTTGGAATATTTTAAAGGTGTCAGAATAATTGTTTCTCTTGTTTTCTTCTAAATTAACAAAGGGAAGCACAGTGTCACAGTGTCACAGTGTCACAGTTAGGAGCTGCTTTTAGTTTTAGTTTTTTTACTTTTAGAGATGCAGCGTGGAAACAGGCCCTTCGCACCACCGAGTCCACGCCAACCATTCATCAC
Organism: Rhinoraja longicauda; assembly: GCF_053455715.1. NCBI lineage: Eukaryota > Metazoa > Chordata > Chondrichthyes > Rajiformes > Arhynchobatidae > Rhinoraja > Rhinoraja longicauda. The sequence continues at coordinate 31,533,928 of NC_135959.1, read as the reverse complement.
CCGTTCATTAGTCCTATGATATCCCACTTCCATATCCTGCACACCAGGGGTAATTTACAGGAGGCAATTAACCCACAAGCCTGCATGCATCTCAAACGAGAAGAAATCACAGCACAGGGAGAAAATTCAACGATCTCAGGGCAAATGTACAAACTCTGCAAAGACAGCCTCCTAGGTTGCAGGATACAGGATACAGAGCTTTATTTGTCATTCGGTACCGAGGTACCGAACGAAATTACGTTACCAGCAGTCACACAAAAAAAAGAACACAAGACACATAACCCCAACACAAACATCCATCACAGTGACTCCAAACACCCCCTCACTGTGATGGAGGCAACAAAACTTCCACTCTCTTCCCCACGCCCACGGACAGACAGCTCGTCCCCGACCAACCCGCACAGTCCCCGCAAGGGGATAGAAGTCCCCGCGGCCGAGCCGCACCGGGCACTGAAACATCCCACGGCCGAGCCGGGCGATGGAAGGCCCCGCGGCCGTACCGTGCGCAGCTAAGTCCCGCGGCCGAGCCGCGCCGGGCGATGGAAGGCCCCGCGGCCGAGCCGCACCAACGATGTAAAGTCCCGCGGCCGAGCCGCACCAGCGATGTAAAGTCCCGCGGCCGAGCCGCGCTGGGCGATGTTAGGTCCCGCGGCCGAGCCGCGCCGGGCGATGGAAGGCCCCGTGGCCGAGCCGCACCTGGCGCTGAACCGTCCCGTGGCCGTACCGGGCGATGGAAGGCCCCGCGGCCGAGCCGCACTGGGCACTGTTAAGTCCAGCGGCCGAGCCACACCGGGCGATGGAAGGCCCTGCGGGCGATGGAAGGCCCCGCGGCCGAGGCGAGCCCCGCGCCGCGAGGAAGAGACCTAAAAAAGAAAGGTTTCCCCAACCCCACCCCCCACCCCCCACACCCCACATCCCCCCACACCCCCATCCCCCCACACATACACAGCCAAAAAAAACAAAAACAAAAACCATCCCAACACCGACACACAACAAAAAAAAGGAAAAAGACGAATAGACTGCCAGCGAGCCACAGCCGTTAGACGCCGCCACACTAAATCCCAGGTCTCTAGCGCTGTGAGGTAGCAGGTCTACCATTATGCCACCTCTGACTTCTGGTGCTGTCTGTGTGGAGTTTGTAAAGACTCCCTGTACAGACTCCCTGTAACAACTTGGGGTTTTTTTCCTCCCATATCCCAAAGATGTCTAGTTTGCCACAGTAGATTACTCTTGGTATATAGGTGAATGGAAGAATCTGGGAAGACTGTATGGGAATGTAGGGGGAGAATAAGGTGAATGAATGTTTGATGATGGATACACACTTGATGGACTGTGCATTCTGTTTCCATACTGTTTGACTTCTTGACTATAGAAATAGCTTGAGGAACATTCTCGTCAAACTTGAGTAACATTCTCATAAACACGTCTCACTGAACTCAAAGTACATTAATGTTTTATACTCAAAACAATAAAGATAACAGCAGGTGATTAAATACAGTTTTAAAACATAAATGCATAGTTTTAGTTTAGTTTAGAGATACAGCATGGAAACAGGCCATTCGGCATACCGATTCCAGGTTCGGCAGCAATCCCCACACATTAACACTATCCTACACACACCAATGACAATTTACAATTTTACCAAGCCAATTAGCCTACAAATCTGCACACCTTTGGAGTGTGGGAGGAAACCGGAGCACCTGGAGAAAACCCCCGCAGGTCACGGGGAGAATGCACAAACTCCATACAGACAGCACCTGTAGTCAGGATCGAACCTGGGTCTCTGGCACTGTAAGGCAGCAATGCTACTGCTGCACCACTGTGCTGCTCCAACATTTTGAGTGCAGACAAGTAACTTGGTAGAATTATTTATTTATAGTGGGAGCACATCGCAACTCACAGGACAGCTTTGGTGTTCAAAACCCAGTGAATGGTCTGAAGGCTTCTGAGAAAAAGACCCTTGACATTTAAAATATTATTATGCTATCATAGTAATGAGGGTCATCTTCCTGGATATGGAAACATCCAAAATATTGATTAACAGAGCAAATATATCTTCAACCAAGTGTTAAGTGGTAGGAATATGTCTTGGATGGTATGTTTAGTGACAGAATGGGTACTTAGTTCGTTTCCTGGTCTAAATCCTTCAATGTAAGCCTTCATTGAATAATGCGTCATTTACAATTCTGCAAAACCAGAATATACCACGCCCGATGGCTGGTTTCAATGTCCTTAGAATATCTATAGACATTACATATGAGCATGTTTAATTTACAAACTGGCTGTTCATTTGTATTAATGACAGTTGTCCACAGAATTCAAGATTAAAGTTGATGCAAATCCCCAAGGATTGCATTAACCAATTTATCTAATTCCTTAGATCAAAGTTTCATACGGGAGTGCTACCTGTCCCTTTTTGATCGGGATAATATGAAGTGTGTCTAATCATCTGGAACAAATATAATTGTTTGTGCTATCATGAGTTGAGAAGAAATAAAGTGCAAATTACTGGAAAATCTAAAATGAAAGCAGAAAATCTGGAAACAGGATCATTAACATCTAAAAGAACAAAACAATCAGTTAACTTATTTGCATGAAGTTACTTCAACACAGGGTTTCCTCTTGAATTTTGATAAAATACTTCAACGAGAATAATATATTTTCCAAAATGTAATGATATAGTTCCAGGAATTTGTTTGACAGCATGTGCCACAAATGGAGGAGTTCACTATTAGTTCCACCGATATTGTTTACAGGTTCTCCGCTTTTCACCTAATCAATCATTTTTTAAAATATATTAATTTTATCCATAATGTTTGGGACAAAGACCCATCATTTACTTATTTGCCTCTGTACGCCATAATTTGAGATTTGCAATAGAAAAAATCACATGTAGTTAAAGTGCACCTTGTCAGATTTTAATTAAGGCCGTTTTTATATATTTTGGTTTCAACGTGTAGAAATTACAGCAGTGTTTATACAGTCCCCGCATTCCAGGGCACCATAATGTATAGGACACAGCAATGTCATGTAAATGAAAGTAGTCATGTTTAGTATTTTGTTGCATAACTTTTGCATGCAATGACTGCTTGAAGTCTGCGATTCATGGACATCGCCAGTTGCTGTGGTGATGCACTGCCAGGACTGTATTGCAGCCACCTTTAGCTTATGCTTGTTTTGGGGGCTAGTCCTCTTCAGTTTTCTCTTCAGCATATAAAAGGCATGCACAATTGGGTTCAGATTGGATGATTGTGTATGGCCACTCAAGAATTGATCATTTTGTAGCTTTGAAAAACTCCTTGCTTTAGCAGTATGTTTGGGATCATTGTCTTGCTGTGGAATGAACCGCCGGCCAATGAGTTTTGAAGCATTTGTTTGAACTTGAGCAGATAGGATGTGTTTATACACTTCAGAATTAATTATGTTACTACCATTAGCAGTCGTATCATCAATGAAGATAAGTGAGCCAGTACCTTCAGCAGGTGTACATGCCCAGACCATAACACCCCCACCACCGTGTTTCATAGATGAGGTGGTATGCTTTGTTCTTGGGCAGTTCCTTCTCTCCTTCATACTTTGCCCTTGCCATCACTCTGATATGTTAATCTTCCTCTCATCTGTCCACAAGACCATTTTCCAGAACTGTGGTTGCTTTTTTAAGTACTTCTTGGCAAACTGTAACCTGGCCATCCTATTTTTGAGGCTGACCAGTGGTTTGCACCTTGTATTGTAGCCTCTGTATTTCTGTTCATCAAGTCTTCTGCAGACAGTGGTCATTGACAAATCCACATCTGACTCCTGAACAGTATTTCTGATCTGTGGGACAGGTGATTGTTTTTTTTTTCCTTATTATAGAGAGAATTCTTCTGTCATCAGCTGTGGCGGTCTTCCTTGGCCTGCCAGTCCCTTTGCGATTAGTAAGTTCACCAGTGCAATCTTTTTTTTCTTAATGATGTTCCAAACAGATGATTTTGGTAAGCCTAAGGTTTGGCTGATGTTTCTAACAATTTTATTCTTGTTTCTCAGACTCATAATGGCTTCTTTAACTTTCAATGGCACAACTTTGGTCCTCATGTTGATAAACAGCAATAAAAGTTTCCAAAGGTGATGGAAAGACTGGAGGAAAGACTTGGTGCTGAGAGCTCTCTTATACCTGTATTTAGGAGGCAATTAAACACATCTGAACAAATACAAACACCTGTGATGCCATGTGTCTCAAACAATATGGTGCCCTGAAATGGGGGGACTACATATAAACACAGCTGTAATTTCTACATGGCGAAACCAAAATGTATAAAAATGGCTTTTATTAAAATATGTCAATGTGCACTTTAACCGCATGTGATTTTTTTCTATTACAAATCTCAAATTGTGGAGTACAGAGGCAAATAAATAAATGATGGTTTTTTGTCGCAAACATTATGGTGGGCACTGTATATAAGTATGTATATATAGATATTAATATAGATAAACATATATAGATATAGATATATTGCATTTTTACTTCTCGCTTATTATCTTGTTTACAGAGTACTATGTTTACACATTTTGTTAAGAATTTCTGTCCCCTCTGGGACATATGACGGTAAAACACTCTTGACTATTGATTCCTACCTGTACAATGATAGTTCTTGTGGTTGTGAAATGTTCTATGGTTTGAATTAACGGCATATCCTATGATGTGATCTTCCCAATGCTTGCAAAAAAAGGTGGAAGAGGATAAGCAGAATATTGTAAAAGCTTAATATTTGTCCCAGCTCAGTTTTCATTGTTCAAAATTAATCATTAACATGCACATATGCACACTGAATGACAGCAAATCCTGAATGATTCCTGATCATGATCATCCCAAAGGCATGCAATAAATATGATTTGCAAAACATAATGAAAGCCTTGTAAAAGAATCAGCAGAATGTTTTTTCAATTCATTTCCAACAATGAAGTTCATAGATGGAGCATAGACTAATTTGTATTGACTCAGATCGACATGAAAGATGAAAGCCTTCCATGATTTTCATTTCTATTTCAGATCCAGAGAATCTGTGGTATTTTACTGATGGTAGCTGCTAAATTGCTGCTTTTATCCAGAGAATTTATGTGATGACTAATCATTAGCAACTGTCTGGCTATCAAGTACAAGTAAAGGATTGAAATAGCAATGGGTCAAACTGAGAGGTCTAAATCAGATAGTACGTTAAAATGTGTAGTTGGATGATGAAGCACAATTGATCAGTGACTATTTGACTGAGATCAGGAAGCACAAAGCATTTAAGCTGCAATCTTATTAACCTGATTTCAGCTTTCAGACAGTGTTAAAAATGCTGTGTATTTCTTTATCGCAGACCCATGGGACCTAATGTTGTAAAAAATTAAACAGTTGAAGGTAGCTGGTGAAGATTGAAGACAAGTACCTTTGTGGCTTCAAGCACTGCCATTGTTCATTTCACAGCTTTTCGGTGCACTTATAAGTCATTGGCTTAGCACAGGAAAGAGCAGTCACCCTGGTTTTCGAATATGACCATATTCATATGGTCAAGTCTTGCTTTACAAAATGGACACCAACACAGGAGATTAAGGAAGTTTGGCATGTCTCCAATGAACAATCACTTCAACCATAACCCTCATGTCTTTGTGCACTTAAATAAGGTCACCCTCTCAACCTCCTATGCTTCTCCAAAAGAAGTCCCAGCCAATTCAATCTCTCCCTGTATCGCAAATCCACAATCAGAGGTAATATCTTGCTGAACCTCTTATGCACACTTTCAAACTTAAATGGCATCCTTCCTGCAGGTGAACAAAACTGTAAACAGTACTCCAAGTGTGGTCTCACCAATGGCTTTTACAGCTGCATCATAATGGACCAACTCCAGGAATGAGTAGGTTAACATATGATGAGTATTTGACAGCACTGGGCCTGTACTTGCTGGAGTTTAGAAGAATGAGGGGGGACCACATTGAAACGTCCAGAATAGTAAAAGGCTTGGATAGAGTGGATGTGGAGAGGATGTTTCCACTCGTGGGAGAGTCTAGGACTAAAGGTCATACCCTCAGAATTAAAGGACATTCTTTTAGGAAGGAGATGGAGGATTTTTTTTAGTCAGAGGGTGGTGAATCTGTGGAATTATTTGCCACAGAAGGCTGTGGATGCCGTCAGCAGATATATTTAAGACAGATATAAAGATTCTTGATTAGTATGGGTGTCAGAGGTTATGTGGGGAAGGCAGAAGAATGGGATTAGGAGGGAGAGATGGATTAGCCAAGATTGAATGGCAGAGTAGACTTGATGGGCCGAATGGCCTAATTCTGCTCCTATCACTTATGATCTTGTGAATATCCACTTTCCCTGCAGTCCTTGCAGTGATAGGAACACACAAGATTTTGATTCTTTCACAATGATCCAAATAGAAAGTGTAACAAAACACTCAGCAGCACATCTAAGCCAACGCAATGATTGACCTAGTGCCAAAATTGTAATTGATTGTACTTCCAACCCTCTGCTCCCCTTGTACTTCTGGGTTGTTAGGCAACTTAATGTAGTTTGTTATGAAGAAGGTACACATTACAGCCTCAGTGCACAGTGCACTAGTCAGGGAAGAAGTGAACATTCAGGATTCCAGCATGGCGTGGTGGAGCAGTGGTGGAAGATGCTGGTCCTGCAACGCTGCCAGGACATGGTCCTTTATGGCCAGCTGCACTTAAAGCAATTTGAACTTGGAAAATTGAGCTAAAACTCTTGTATATGGTCTCAATGGGCTATTTCTATACAATTTGTACTTAATCTGGGATTGTGCTTATGAATAGTGATAATTTACTGAACCATATCCAAAAAAGGAATTTCTTTGTACCTAGGTACATGTGACAATAAAGAACCGTTTAACCATTATATTTGGGGTGCCCTTGATAGAGGTTTTGCGACCAGCATCTTACACCCCCTCTTCAAAGAAGCTAGTCATTTCCGTGAATTTACAGACATGAATTAAGACTTGTGAAATCTTCAACATCCAACTTTCCCATCAAATCCGCTGTGTGAAAACATTTTCTCAGTGGGACTAAAAGCAAATTATTTGATTTCTACTGCACAGTGATACTGACAACCTGACATGTCATCTCAATGACAGCATGATTCATTGTACATATTCTTTTTAACATGAAATTCAAATTTAAATGGTCATCGTGGGATTTGATCCCACATTCTCTAGACTGCCAGCCCAGTAGCATAACCACAAAGCCGTTGCATGCAAATCATACGAAAGGAGAGATGCTTGCAGCGTTATGTCCTTATAATTAAGCCAACTCTTCTAACTCTTCTGACTGGCCAGCACACATAAATTGACATGCAATTTACAGTCTTCTGCATGATCTCCATTAATTGTTTGCAGGCTCAATTGAGCTCCAGGCCTATTGTTAACAGCTTTCCTGCAAGGCAGAGCATCTGCATGTGGTGATTAGGCCTCAGGCAGTGGACCCTGAGACTGACGCCTCCCGACCCCCATACTCCCCTCCCCCCTCATGGCCTTTTACCAACTCTTGCTAATATAAACAATATAACCTCATCTATGATCTGGTGTTCCCGATGTGACCTCCTGTACATTGGGGAGATGAAGCATGGACTCGGTGACCATTTCACCAATCACTTGCACTCGGTCAACCAAGGCTGGTTGCTAACCATTTTAACTCCCCCTCCCATTTCCATACAGACCTTTCTATCATAAGCTTCCTCCATTGCCAGAGTGAAGTCGCAGGCAAACTGAAGGAACAGCATCTCATATTCCATGTGGATAATTTACAACCCAACGGTACATTGGGTTGATAAACAGCAATAAAAGTTTCCAAAGGTGATGGAAAGTCTGGAGGAAAGACTCGGTGCTGAGAACTCTCTTATATCTGCATTAAGGAAGCAATTAGACACACTTGGGCAATTACAAATGCCTGTGAAGCCATATGTCCCAAACATTATGGTGCCCTGAAATAGGGGGACTATGTAATAACACAGCTCTAATTTCTATATGATGAAACCGAAATGTATAAAAACACCCTTAAATAAAATCTGACAATGTGCACTTTAACCACATGTGATTTTTTTTTACAAATCTCAAATTGTGGATTACAGAGGCAAATAAATAAATGATGGGTCTTTGTCCCAAACATACGTAAGGGCACTGTCAGTATGCCTGTGAAATCACTTCAAACTTTGTGGTAATTATTTGATCCCCTGTGCAGTTCAAGATAACTGGTGGCACAGCAGAGAGCAAGGTGCGACAACTAATGATCTTTTTTAGTATTGACTGCAACACTTGGGTAAAAATTCTCCACAGAAAACAGTGCTCAGACCTGGAAGTATAAATTGTAGAATGTCACGGATGAAGTAATGGATAATAGTTTATTTTCATGTGTATTAGAAGCATACCTTATTGTATTTTTTTCTCCCAGCTCCACAGAATCTTACTGCTGGCCATAACCATAAACACAGTGTGCCATTTTTTTTCTTCACTTGCTCTGTAGCTTTAACACCAGATTTTGCTCTCTATTTATTTTCTCTTTTGAACTGCCCGATGCAGATATGCCCGATGCATATGATTTGCCTGCATAGCATTTAAAGCAAAGTTTTTCAATGTATCTCAGTAGTTTAGTTTAGTTTAGTTTAGTTTAGTTTAGGTTAGTTTAGTTTAGTTTAGTTTACTTTAGAGATACAGCGCGGAAACAGGCCTAGCGACCAGCGATCCCTGTACACTAGCCTTATCCTACACAATAGGGCAATTTTACTGAAGCCAATCAACCTACAAACTTAAAAAGAAGGTAGACATAAAATGCTGGAGTAACTCAGCGGGACTGGCAGCATCTTGGGAGAGAAGGAATGTGTGACGTTTCGGGTCGAGACCTTTCTTCAGACTGATGTCATGGGAGGGGGCAGGACAAAGATAGAATGTAGTCGGAGACAGGAAGACTAGTGGGAGAACTGGGAAGGTGGAGGGGGTAAAGAGGGAAAGCAGGGACTATGCGATATTAGAGAAATCAATGTTCATACCAGTGGGGTGTAAACTACCCAAGTGAAATATAAGGTGCTGTTCCTCCAATTTGCCCTGGGCCTCACTCTGACAATGGAGGAGGCCCAGGACAGAAAGGTCAAATTGGGAATGGGAGGGGGAGTTGAAGTGCTGAGCTACCGGGAGATCAGGTTGGTTAATACGGACTGAGCGGAGGTGTTCAGCGAAACAATCACCGAGTCTGCTCTTGGTCTCGCCGATGTAGAGAAGTTGACACCTGGAACAACGGATACAGTGGGTGAGGTTGGAGGAGGTGCAGGTGAACCTATGCCTCACCTGGAAAGACTGTTTGGGTCCTTGGATGGAGTCGAGGTGGGAGGTAAAGGGACAGGTATTACATCTCCTGTGGTTGCTGGGGAAAATACCTGGGGAGGGGGTGGTTTGGGTGGGAAGGGACGAGTTGACCAGGGAGTTTCAGTGGGCACGGTTTCTGCAGAAAGCAGAAAGAGGTGGAGATGGGAAGATGTGGCCAGTAGTGGGATCCTATTGGAGGTGGGAAAAATGTTGGAGGATTATATGTTGTATGCGATGGCTGATGGGGTGGAAGGTGAGGACAAGTGGGACACTATTATGAAAGGGGGAAGGGAGAGCCAAGAGCAGAGCTGTGGGATATTGAGGAGACCCTAGTGAGAGCCTCATCTATAATGGAAGAGGGGAACTCCAATTTCCTAAAGAATGAGGACATCTCTGATGCCCTGGTATGGAACACTTCATCCTGGGCGCAGATGCGGCATCGATGGCAGAATTGGGAGTCGGGGATAGAGTCTTTACAGGAAACATGGTGGGAAGAAGTGTAGTCAAGATAGCTATGGGGGTCAGTAGGTTTGTAGTAGATGTCGGTCAATAGTCTGTCTCCTGTGATGGAGACGGTGAGATACAGAAAAGGTAGGGAGATGTCGGGGATGGTCCAAGTAAATTTGAGAGCAGGATGGAAATTATTGGTGACGTTGATGAAGTCAGTGAGTTCTGCATGGGTGCAGGAGATAGCACCAATGCAGTTGTTAATGTAGCGGAGGTATAGTTCGGGGATAGGGACAGTGTACACCTGGAACAGGGATTGTTCGATGTACCCTACAAAGTCGCAGGGCCCATGCAAGTGTCCATAGCTACATCTTGGATTTGGAGGAAGTGGGAGGAGTCAAAGGAGAAGTTGTTGAGGGTAAGAACCATTTCTGCTAGGTGGAGGAGAGTATTGGTAGAGGGAAATTGGCTGGTTCTGCGGTTGAGGAAGAAACAGAGGGCTTTAAGATCCTCCTGGTGGGGGCTGGAGGTGTAGAGTGACTGGACATCCATAGTAAAGATGAGTGAGAGGGGGCCTGGAAAACAGAAGTCAATGAGGAGACGGAGAGCTTGTGAGGTGTCTTGGACATAGGTAGGGAGGGATTGGACCGGGGGAATAGGATGTAGTTGAGGTAGGTGGAAATTAATTCTGTGGGACATGAACAGGCAGAAACAATGGATCTGCCAGAACAGTTCTGTTTGTGGATTTTGGAGAAAAGATAAAATCGGGCCGTGCGGGGCCGGGGAACGATAACGTTGCAGGCTTTAGAAGGCAGAGACCCGGAAGTGATGAAATCAGTAATGGTGTTTGAGATTAAGGCCTGCTCGTCTGTGGGGTCATGGTCCAAGGATAAGTAGGAGGAGGTGTCTGAGAGTTGTCGCCTGGCCTTGTCAAGTCAGAATTGCTGCAGAGTGCTGTACATTCAGGGGAAGGGAGAGGTTAGAGTATGTCAGGGGAGTGGAACGTTTGAGGAGGTTGAGGTCCCGCCGGCAGTTGGAAATGAAAAGGTCTAATAAAGGTCAATGGTCATCCAGGGGTGTCCAAGAGGAGGGGGTTTTCCTACAACCCACAAACTTATACATCTTTGAAATGTGGGATTAAACTGGAGCACCTGTAGAAAACCCACGCAGTCACGGGGAGAACGGACAAAGACCGTAAAGACAGCATCCTAAGTCAGGATTGAATCTGGTCTCTGGCACTGCAAGACACCCACTGTACCGCTGTGCCATCATGGTGCCCGAACACACCATATATGTGAAAAGAATAAACCAAACCTAAATCAGGTAAGTTCATTGGGGTGAAGGGCCTTTGTTGTTTCCTATTTTAAGGTCCTAGTCAGGAGAATGAGCTATATTCTTTATTTGAAAAAAAAAATTTGGCCTTTATTTGTTTCAGTGACCTAGCTGCCTGAAATTGATGGCAAGATTGGAGAACTGTGTGGTGCAGCCAGCAAAGCTGCTGCCTCACAGCTCTAATGACTCAAGTTCAATCCTGACCTCTGGTGCTGGACTGTGCATGGTCTCTCTTTGACTGCACAGATTTATTTTAGATATATCATAAGTATAATACAAATGACAAGGTATTGTATAATTGTATACAATACAATATAATACAAAAGCAGAAAAGCTGGAAGAACTCAGCCAATCTAGCAGCACCGGTGGAAAGAGAAACCAATTCATATTTCATGTCAGGAACCCTTCCTCATAACTGGTGAGAAAAGTGGACAGGTTCAAATGTTCAAAACTTTACATCATTTGAGTTGTGTGATGCCCACGGAATCCACAGGAAATTCTCTAGATGTGCACAGTAGCATCCATTGCTATGCAATAATTGCCTGGATCCCACCGCTGGGTTTTTCAATCTTGCAAGAGTGGACCATGGCATGTATGGGCCAGTCATACAAAAGCAAATTTATGCACTGCTCCCTTATCCCGCAGGCCTATCTTCCACCCATTTATAATCCCAGCCCTCACGCTTCCTTCCCTCACCATCTGTCCAATAATTCCTCCAAATCTGCTCTCACACTCCATTCCCTCTCCCTTTAGATGTTCCAACACATTTCCAGGCTCACTTTCTTCCCTCGACTGCCCTACCAGCCTCAGTATGTGACAGTTAAGTACCTTGATCAGGTGTGGTAAAGTGAACTGAACTCCAATTCATATGCTTAGTTTTCTCTAGGGAGAGACAATAGGAATTGAGGCTATGAGGCAAATGTTTCTGCAGATTGGTTGCACAAGTACAATTCATCCTGAATCTAGCACTGAATCACTATCCAGTCCCATAAATGTACACAATGTGAGGACAATGTTCAGTAATGACAGTGAGACAGAGACAGACAAAAGCAGAGGAGAAAGGGAAAAATAGAGTTAGCAATAGAAAAGGAGAGAGAGAGGAGTGAGACACAGAGAAAGAGAAAGAGAAAGGGGCAGTGACAGAGAGATAAAGAGGAAGAGGAGAGATTATTGAGCCACAAAGCCTTAGCATTCACAATTTTTTTCATTTAATAAAGATTCCTTGTGCACTGAGAAGCTTTTAGAAGTATTAACGTTCAGGAATTATCTGTTTACATATGGCATGGGGTTAATTAGGTTCAACAACAGAGAGCATGTGTTGGAAAGATGCTAATATTTGAATTTCCACAACTAAAATGTGTCCAATTGTGAATGTGTTGTTCCCTGGAACTTTATTTTAATCAGATTAGAAATCTGATTAAAATAAAGTGCACCCCATTGTGACACCTGAAATTGTGTTTAAGCACTTAGAATTAATTCAAAATTATGATTTTGTGTCATTAAAAATATCAGACAGGACAGGGAAAGAAGTGAAATGCTTTTTGCTCAGGATAGAGAGAAGGGGACGAGAAAGGGAAACCTGTATCTTCAATTGCTTCTAAACAGTGGTGACACAAGAAATGCAGACACTGGAATCATGAGCAGAACAGAACGTACTGGACGAACTCAACAGGTCAGGTAGCATTGGTGGCAGGAAATGGATAGATGATGTTTCTGGTCTTGATCCTTCTTCAATGCCACTTTTTTTTCCAATATCTCTTGAACTGCTCTATCCTATATTTCTTAAACAACTACAGATAGACACAAAATGCTGGAGTAACTCGCGTTTATCTTCGGTTTAAACCAACATCTGCAGTTTTTTCCTATACAGATAGATCTTATCTATTTTGAAATTTAATTTGGGTCATACAGCTTGGAAACAAGTCCTTCTGCCCAACTCATCTATGTCAACCAAAATGTTCATCTACGCAAGTTCCATTTGGTCACATTTCACCTTATCCCTCTCAACCTTTCCTATCCATTTACCTGTTCACGTGTTGCTTAAGTGTTGCTGCTCTACCTGTCTCAAACTGTTCCTTTGGCACTTGTTCCATAGATATACCACCCTCCGTGTGATTATCATAAATATTCACAACTAATTTGCTCTTTAATAAAAAACAACCCAATGCCATATTTTGCTTTTTTCCCCAAATTGCATTCTGGACATTTATAATTGTCTCGAGGAATACTGGATAAATATTATTGTCCTTGAATAATACGTGATCTAATAAAATAATGATAGAATTAATCTCATAAAAGTCAATGAAAAATTCATAATATGGAATTGTTTTGTCAGTTTTCTTTGTAACTTATTTAAAGATGAAGAATGGAACTTTAATTCCATGGAAATTAACACTTGGTATGGCCGGAACAGCAGATGCTCATATGGCATCGCACAATTAGCAATGAAGTGAATAAATAAATAAGGCAGCATTAGTTTTTAATATTATTTTTGATACACTGTGAAACGTGTAATTTAAATCAAAATTACAAAAGCAAGAAATTAATAAGATGACATTAAAGCATGAAAAAGGGAGATGACAAGAGCTGTCTTCAGTTGCCCTGAGTGTCGAACATGCTTCTTATTGTGATAGGCAGCATCTCTGGATAGAAGGAATGGGTGACGTTTCGGGTCTGAATGCAGTCTATAAATTCTTCAGTCTGAATGCCGTCTATAAATTCACCAACAAACCATTGTTGTCAGATGAGTTATGAGTAACAGTGAGTCAGAGTACAGGAAGTGGATTGATAATCTGATTGAATGTTGCTCGACCAACAATTATGTTCTCAATGTTTGCAAGACCAAGGAGCTGACTGTTTATTTCAGAAGGGAAAATTTGGGGAAACATGAACCTGTCTTCAATGGGATGGCAGTGGAAAGTGTCAACAACTTCAAGTTCCCAGCGAGCAAATTTCTGAAGTTCCCTTCAGCGCCCAGAACATTGATACATTCACAAATAAAGCTCCTCAATGCCTCTACTTCCTTAAAAGATTGAGGAGATTTGGTATGTTACTGAATAGTCTATCTCTACAGGTATAGACATTTCTGCAGGTAACAATAACGAGCATTATGGCTGGTTGACTCACAGCTTGGTTCAGAAACTCGAACGCTCTGGAATGAAGGAGGCTGCAGAAAGTGGTAGACATTGCTTAGTCCATCATGGTCATCAAAGGAATCTACAAGAGGCGCCTTCTCTAAAAAGGCAACTAAGATCATCAAGACCCATACCACCCTGGCTGTGCTCTTATCTCACTACTGCCATTGGAAACAGGTACGAGCGACTGACAGTGACTTCCAGATTCAAGAAAAACTTCCACCCAGCAACTATCAGGCTCTTGAACACTGCACAACACTAATCACAAGCTCAGCAACTATGATCTACTATGGATGTTGTTCTGGTTACATTACTGAACAGTTTTGTATTATTATGGTCAGGTTATCTCGTATCACCGATTATTAATTTATTGTATTTTTGATTATTGTATATTTATTTGTATGCTTTGCGTTAATGCACCTGTAAATGTGCAGCAAGTAAGAATTTTGTTGTTCCACTGCCGGTATATATGACAATCAAATACTCTTGACTGTTGAATCTTGACTCCCAACTCATGGATCGAAGATGACAATCCTGCTTCTGCAACCATGAAGATGTGGCCTTATAGAAAATTATGCATCGTTAAAAAGTCTGCTTGTTTTAAAACTAACAGAAAGTTTAACAAGAGGTTATGATGCATTAAATGTCAAACCCATAGGCACTGAGTGCATTTTGATGCATTTTGCTACTGTTGTAACTTTTGATATATTCACTATATCGCCACTTACTTGTAAATGACTGCTCATTTAAAATTATTTTAAACAGTGCTAATTACCGCTAAATGCTGGCATGCAGGTAAACCCAAAGGACAACATGATTATGGTACATTTTGCTAATGATCACTGTTAATTAAAAATGCAAATTCGGACTAATGGGCACTGAATCATTTCTCGAGTAATCTACCAGACTAGTTTTATCTATAACAAGAATGAATGTCTTGTGTATTTTGCAATAATTCTCATTAAATCGGACACTTCAATTGGTGAAAGTTAATTTTTATCAATGCATTATTACATTGTTGAAAACAGTGTTTGAAATTAATAATGATATTTTGTAATAACAATAACCATTGTGTTATCTATAGCTTTTAACTGTCCATTTTTAGATATCACTGCATTTTCCTTATTAAATAGTGGCTTAATTGTACAAATGTCAAAAAGGAAACATAAAATCTTTTATACACAAAATTAATTTGTGCTTTGCCGATCCAACATCGCCAAATTTGTCAAAGGTGCAAAGATTAGGTGGCAAAGTACTAGGAGATGGGAAGAGTGCTACAAATGTGGCATGTAATGAAATTGTTCATAGTTAATGTTTAATGCAATTAAGCCTGTGCTTGCAGTAGCATCAACATTCTTTGCTTAAGCAATGTTTCAGGAATTTTAATCACCTGTCCAAAATATTGTGGTTGTCCCTCAGACAATGTTGATTGATGAATGTGTTGAATACTACATAATCTTGTCACAGGAAGAAGCATCGGCAAGTAGTCTAACAATTATTAAAGGGAATTTAGCTTAATGTAAGTAAATAGGATTAGTAAAAATGTGGGCAAAGATCAACGTGGACATGATAAACCACTGGGACTGTTTCAGTGTTGTACAACCCTGTGAATCAATGAAAATGATTGCTAGCGCTAAGCAAATCTTTAGTTCACATAGCATGGCCGCATGTTTCTGCAAGTTTCTACCAGGGTCATACATCAACTGAGTGATCAACAATCACTTAAGCAGACATTTGCATAACTAATACTGCCAAACTGAAAATTGTTCCTGAATTTTAACATCAATAGATATAATAGTGAATCAGGTGAGTGATGTTCTGAGATACTTACACCAAATTCAAAACTCCTCATGATGAAGAAGCCATTGATGACAAATATATCTGCCAGGAACTGGATTATGGACAAGATTTTGATTCTTGGATTTATTCAGGATATATTTTGTTATTGATATTTAATTTGGTTTATCTGTGTGATATTTATAAACTATGCGGGATAACTACTGGTGGAATTAAATACACCTCTGGTATTTGGTTCTAGCTAATATTATAGTTCATACTCTGCAGTCTGGAAGAAAACCTACAGCTTTATCTTTTGAATCAAATAACACTATTGATTTTAGTAACTCACCCCCCCAGAAATTTATTTCTATTTATTTCTATGGCTATTAGTGTTGCCATCTGTCTCAATAATAATAACCAAAGTCTGCTAAAATAATTTAAAATCAGACTTAATGTATTTAAAGAAATACCTTAGAATATCTTCCTATTAGATGAGGGAAGATAAAAACATGTTTTTTTTGGTGACAGATAGAAGTAACAAGGAAAAAAACAAGATCTACTTGATAAATTCAGTGGGTCAGTCAGCATCTATGGAGGAAAACAGTTGCCACAGAATTCATTGCCACAGATGGCTGTTGAGGCCATCAATGGATATTTTTAAGGCAGAGATTGACAGATTCTTGATTATTAAGGGTGTCAGGGATTATGTGGAAAGCAGGAATGAGGTGTAGAGGAAAAAATGGATCAGCCATGATTGAATGGCGGATTAGACTTGATGGGCCGAATAGCCTAATTTTGTTCCTATAACTTTGGAACTTATGAACTTATGTTACAAGTCCACACATATCACCTGAAGTAAAAGAAGATTGTATTGAGAAGATGGTCGCAGGTTGTGGGGAGATTGTGCAAAGGTTTCTGGTCAAGGGCTGGTGAAATATCAGTGTGGACTGAGAAGATTACAGGGTGTGATTAAGTGAGGATTGGAGGTGTGAAGTGGTGACACATCTCGGAGTCAAGTTGGCACTTATTATTATTATTATTTTTTCATATTTCAGATACAGCGCGGAAACAGGCCTTTTCGGCCCACCACGTCTGCACCGCCGAGCGATCCCCGCACATCAACACTATCCTACACACACTAGAGACAATTTTTTACATTTATTTACCCAGTCAATTAACCTACATACCTGTACGTCTTTGGAGTGTGGGAGGAAACCGAAGATCTCGGAGAAAACCCATGCAGGTCACGGGGAGAACGTACAAACTCCTTACAGTACAGCACCCGTCGTCAGGATCGAACCTGAGTCTCCGGCGCTGCATTCGCTGTAAGGCAGCAACTCTACCGCTGCGCCAGTCATTTTGGTTCAGAAGGCAATACAAAAAGAGGATTCAGGTTCTAGGATCCAGCCTGTGTGGAGGAGGGTATTTAAACTGATGCCAACATATGCTTCAAACTACTGTTTCAGACATGTGCTCGTGAACTACACCGTGTTCATGGTTGAATTTTTTACATTGTCCATCAACTGGTGATAGTGAACAGATCCAGCATCTTCCATGCTTATTTGTCACTGTACACAGGGAGGATCCAGATTGCATTTCTGGAGAATTATGTGCACACAATAATGATTAGCGACGGGGTTTAGTTAAAATTCAGTGGCATAACACTTTTTTTTTAAAACTGCTATGTGAGCAAATTTCTAGACCATAGAATACAAGAAGTCATTTGGCTAATTGCGCTCCCCTGGCACTTTGACAGACCCATCCTGTCCCCAGAGATCTGTAATTTTCTCTCTTTCAAGCATCCACTTCTCTTTTGAAAGTTGCCTTTGAATTTGGGCCATATCTGAAAGCAAAACCCTCATTTGCTTAATCAAAATAGGATTATCATCTGAGCTAATTAGTTGAGTAAACAGCTATTAGTCCCTGGTTGCAGATGCTCGATACTGACATCAGTGGAACTAAGTTCCAATAACTTCATCGCACACATGTTACCACATTGCATGTTTGATGCTTACAACTTAGAGTAATTGTTTGCCACAAAGAGGTATATCAGAGGTTTTAGAGGAAAATGTAAAACAAACATGTTAGATGGGGTCTAATATACTAGGAGATGGGAGACGGGAATTTGTCAAATGTGTTTAGGAAAGTTTCCTAAGATGAAGCTTGACCTACACTCAGGAAAATGGGAAAGGCAAGTGACTGAAGTGTTGGTGGGCGAGCCTTTTGGGACCAGTGACCACAAGCACAGGGCGTGCCAACAAAGTTGCCAAAGTTGATTAGAGTAGGCAGTTTGTGGGCAAAGGGATGTGCAGAAAGTGGGGTGCTGTTAAAAGTGTAATGCATTTAAAAGTGAGAGTTCAAAGCATGTATGTTCCTATTAAAATGAAGGGAAAGACAGGTGGCAATAAAGAAACCTGGATGATGAGAGAAGGTCTACTCAGGAAAAAAAGAAAGAGGCATAGGCCCGGCATAGGCAGCTGGGATCAAATGTATCCCTAAAAGAGTTTAGGGGACTGAGGAGCATGGCTTGCCGAAACCAGGAGGGCAAAAAAGAGACCGGAAAATGTTCTAGGAGAATGGTCTGAAGAAGGGTCTCAGAACATCACCCATTCCTTCTATCCAGAGATGCTGCTTGTCCTGATGAGTTATTCCAGCATTTTGTTTCTATTTCCAGAGAATCGCCTGGCAGTTAAAACAAAGGAGAATCCAAAGAGATTTTATAAGAGAAAAGAAAACTTCAGTTAATGGAGATCTTAAGTGCAGTCTGTATCATGGTTGAGGAGGTGCTGGATGCCATAAAGTATATGAATTTAGCTAAATCTCGCAGGTCTGATGAGATACATCTGAGGACACTCTATGAAGCTAGGGAAGAAATTGCAGGAGCCTAGCCAAGATATATGAATCATTGTTAGACGCAGGTGAGGTGCCAGATAACTGGAGGGTAGCTAATACTGTGCCTCCATTTAAGAAGCTTGGGAACTATGGACCAGTAAGCCTAAACAGCTGTGGTAGGAGAGTATTCTGAAGGATGAGAAATATATGCATTGGGATAGACAGGAGCTGATTATGGATAGTCGGCATGGTTTTGTACATGGGAGATTGTGTCTTACGAGTTTGATTGCGTCTTTTAGACAAGTAAACCCACAGATGAACACCAGGCCTGTCTGAAGAAGGGTCGTGACCCAAAATGTCACCAATCCATATACTCCAGAGATGCTGCCTGATCTGCCTAGTTGCTCCAGCACTTTGTGTCCTCTTGTGAATAAGCGGATTTATATATTGCACTCTACAAAACTACTGAAGGTGAGAGGATTTTGATCCTTTTCACTCCATAATCGATTCTGGAATAAAATGTTTGTGAACTGATTTGATTCCCCTCTATTTTCCCCAACTTCTCACCTCTTCTCCCCCACCCCACCACCCTCCCACTCCCACTCCCCTGTGTCCTGCTCTCTCTCCTTTTATTGTCCCTTTGCTTAATCATTCGGTGAAAAAAGCTGTTTTGGGTCTGTTAAATGAAAAGTGGCTTGACTCTTCTGAGCTGGTCCCCACACAAATAGCCTTTCACAATTCAGTGCTGTGTCTCATATTAATCCTAGGATTAGATGCCAACCACCATTTAAATGCCATATAATTACACTTGAACATCAAACAGAAGTGAGGTGTTGAGACACAAGCATCTTTCAAAGAGTTAAATACATAATTAGATTCATTTAAACAAGTGGGTCAATGAAATGGTTCATGCCTATAAAATTTATATAACACAAGTTGAATCACATTTCTGGGTCTAAACATGTCAATTCTGATTTTTTTACCAATTAATTCTGACTGGTTCACCTTTGCCATCTCAATAAATTTGTTGTCACAACACAGATGCAGAGGAGCACTGCAGAAGGATTTGGGTGCTAGTCCAAATTCCCAAGATAGGGGAATCTATAACTAAAGGACATACATTTAAAGCGAGAGTGGAACAATTTAAAGAGGCAGTCTTCTCACAGTAGTGGTGGTATATGGAATAAGCTGCCAGAGGAGCAGTAGAGATAAATGCAATTACATCATTTAAAAAAACATTTAGATAAGAATATGGATATGAAATAGTAAGGGGGTGCATGGGCCAAACGCAGGCAAAAGGGATTGGGTTAGATAGACATCTTGGTCGGTATAAACGAGTTGGGCAAAAGAGACTATTTCTATGCTATATAATTCTTTCAATCTATGAGCCTCAAGACCATGCCAGGAGGATCCCATGATGGTAATCGCATGGTGCTGACCTGGGAAATTTGAGGCACAAAATAAACTTATCTCAATCATCAAACATCTCTCTGCAAAGCAAAATTGTCTCAACACACAAATATCTTCGCTATCCGTTTAACTCCCCCAACTGTGATTTCCATGTTGCCTCTGCCAACTTTCTCCCCGACCCAATTCATCAGAGATAGTGGCTTCCCCAAACCACTCTCCCCCAGAATATCTGACCTCCTTACAAGCACCAAGTGTCCCACCTGACCACAAACTATAGAGAATCGCTGGAGCTTGGCCTTAGCATTAGAAACTTAGAAAAACAGAAAAATAGGTGCAGGAGTAGTCCATTTGGCCCTTCGGGCCAGCAGCGCCATTCAATATGATCATGGCTGATCATCTAAAATCAGTACCCCGTTCCTGCTTTTTCCCCATATCCCGTGATTCCTTTAGCCCTAAGAGCTAAATCTAACTCTCACTTGAAACCTAATCATAGTATTCCAGCACAGGAGTGTATACTGGAAGTTATAGGCTGTAATATGTTGCGTTACAATGAAAAATAAAAGATGATCAATACATTTGTAACAAACTAAATCAAGCTGATTTGCAACTGATTGTCATATGTACCAAGATACAGTAAAAAGCTTGACACATGACAATAATAAAATAATTCCAATACTAATTTAATTTGTTCATAGTTGGCACAGTTACATTTAAAATAGTCATCTAGGGTATTTTATACAATGGGTAATCCACTTATTTTCTGGATGTATTTCAAATTATAGGAATTATATTTGGGTATATTTTGAACCTTTTGAAATCCTTTGCTTTATATTGTTCCAAATCATGTGAGGCAGAGGATTACTCCGCAAAATAAACTGATTTGTTTAAAATGATTGAATGCCAATGCCAATACCTTATTCCTCACTTTGTAGTAAGGGTCATGCTTTGATTTCTTGTCTAACCTTGAAGAAAGCAATTGATGCATTACTAATACAAGCTTGAGATTACCCTTGATTTACCCCACTAAATCTGCTCTGACTAGAGCAACGTACCATCTGCAAAGGGTTAGATTCATTAGCAACTAATTATAACAGCAATTGCAATATATTACATTTGACAACTCTACTTGTGGATTGAATTTGACACAATTATCTGATGTAAATTATAAAAAACAAATCTCAATCTGTAACACATGCAAGTTGACACAGCTTTGAATTGTAGCGACACAATTCTACATATCTGACCTTGAAGGTGACTTGGTGTTGTAAGCAGGACAAAGTGAGAAAGAGTCCGTATGCCAACCCTTCACTCCTTACATTGATTCACACACAGGAGACAAACAATCATTATTCTTAATCTGTTCCATTTTGTGCACAATACTCAGTGCACAACATTCAGCATATATGAAAAATGCTATTGCAATCGAAGATAACTCTAAGCTTATGAAATCAGTTTGCACTTTGATTGCTTAGTGTATGTAATGACAAAATAATCATTAAAAAACAATTTCCAATCCCATACTGTACTAGCACAAAACCAACCTAAGATGTTTACTTAATGAAGACTTCAACTAAACCAGTGATTAGTTTATAATATTTTAGCTCATTTAACTTCAGTCCATTTCTGTGGGGTGGAGCTGATCTATATCCATTATATATTTCATGGGAGAAAAAAAAAGGACATCTAATTAAAAACTTATAATTCTAAGAATATCCTCCCATGCTTTACACCCGTGGTTTGTTTAAAATTCAGTCACTGTTCTACAGGCAAACGCACAACTAATTTCTACACAGTGAACAAAACCAACAATGAAAAATGATGATCAGATATTTCATGATGTTGGTAGAGACAGAAATGTTGAGCGAGATTTTCACCTTTCTCCCTGTTACAAAGAAAAATATTAACAGTTCGATGTTAGACCTCCAATGTTTGATTTTTTGTCAGGAAAATTTGATGCAGTTGATTAAGCTAGTGATCATTCATCAGGGCGCAAGAATGTTACAGATGTAGCCTATTTTAAGGAATCACAGGTGCAAGATAAATTGGCAGGACAATGGTGTAGGAAAAAAGGGAATATCAAATCTCATCCCATCTTCTGATCCAGCTATTTCTTACATGTCATCAAAGTCCTTGTTCATTTTAAAGCACATATCCCTCAGGAGTAAATATTGAAAGAGAGCAATATTTGTTTTCTTCTTCAGTTCACTGAAGCAACTGAGGAATAGTCCGAGAGTCATGCAGCATGGATATAGGGCCTCAGAATGTATCAAGCACCCATCTGCCAGAATTCTGCATTCCCATCAACTAATTTTCCCCACCCCTCAGATTCTATGCATTAGGGGTGATTTGCAGTGTTTTATTAACCCACCCGCTGTGGTGGATGTTTATGTCAATTTTATATAGTTGTGTGTCTTGTTGCTTTTTTGTTGCGACTGTATGGCAAACCAAATTCCTCATATGATGCAAAACATACATGGCTAATAAATTACGATTATGATTATAATTATAATATCACATATTTATCAAAGTTTTCTCAACTTCTGGTGGTTTTAACATTAATTCCTACAGGTATTGTCCTCTCCCCTCTCTCTGTAAAAAAACAGAGCAGTAGTAATCCAGCATTCTATTTAAACCCATCTTGTTTTAACATCAACGAAAAATAATATCAGACAAGTTATAGGAAAAACAAACTGCAGATGTTGGTTTAAATCGAAGGTAGACACAAAATGCTGGAGTAACTCAGCGGGTCAGGCCGCATCTCTGGGGAGGAGGAATGGGGGACGTTTTGGGTCGAGACCCTTCTTCAGACTGATGTCAGGGGAGGGGGCGGGACAAAGATAGGATGTAGTCGGAGACAGGAAGACTGCTGGGAGAACTGGGAAGGGGGAGGGGATAGAGAGGGAAAGCAGGGACTAGTCAATGTTCATACCGCTTGGATGTAAACTACCCAAGCAAAATATGAGGTGCTGTTCCCCCAATTTGTGCTGAGCCTCTGACAATGGAGGAGGCCCAGGACAGAAAGGTCACATTTGGAATGGGAGGGGGAGTTGAAGTGCTGAGCCACTGGGAGATCAGGTTAGTTAAGACGGACTGAGCAGAGGTGTTGAGCGAAACGATCGCCGAGCCTGCGCTTGGCCTCACCGATGTAGAGAAGTTGGCATCTGGAACAGCGGATACAATAGATGAGGTTGGAGGAGGTGCAGGTGAACCTATGCCTCACCTGGAAAGACTGTTTGGGTCCTTGGGTGGAGTCGAGGGGGGGGTGGTAAAGGGACAAGTGTTGCATCTCCTGCGGTTGCTGGGGAAAGTACCTGGGGAGGGGGTGGTTTGGGTGCGGAGGGACAAATGGACCAGGAAGTTATGAAGGGAACAATTTCTGCGGAAAGCAGAAAGAGGTGGAGATGGGAAAATGTGGCCAGTAGTGGGATCCCGTTGGAGGTGGCATAAATGTTGGAGAATAATTTGTTGTATGCGATGGCTGATGGGGTGTAAGGTGAGGACAAGGGAGACTCTATCCTTGTTATGAATAGGGGGAGGGGGTGCAAGAGCGGAGCAGTGGGATATTGAGGAGACTGTAGTGAGAGCTTCATTTATAGTGGAAGAGGGGAACCCCAGTATCCTAAAGAATGGGGACATCTCCAATGCCCTAGTATGGAACACCTCATCCTGGGCGCAGGTGCGGCATAGACAGAGGAATTGGGAGTAGGGGATAGAGTTTTTACAGGAAACAGGGTGGGAAGAAGTGTAGTTAAGATAGCTATGGGACTCAGTAGGTTTGTAGTAGATGTCAGTCACTTGTCTGTCTCCTGTGATGGAGATGGTGAGATCCAGAAATGGTAAGGAGATGTCGGAGATGGTCCAAGTATATTTAAGAGCAGGATGGAAATTAGTGGTGAAATTGATGAAGTCAGTGAGATCTGCATGGGTACAAGTGGTAGCACCAATGCAGTCGTCAATGTAGCGGAGGTAGAGTTCGGGGATAGGGCCAGTGTACGCTTGGAACAGGGATTGTTCGACATACCCTACAAAGAGGCATGGTATAGCTAGGGCCCATGCGAGTTCCCATAGCTATGCCTTGGAGGAAGTGGGAGGAGTCAAAGGAGATGTTGTTGAGGGTAAGAACCAGCTCTGCTAGGCGGAGGAGGCTATTGGTAGATGGAAATTGGCTGGTTCTGTAGTCGAGGAAGAACGGTGGGCTTTAAGACTCTCCTGGTTGAGGATGGAGGTGTAGAGTGACTGGACATCCATCGTAAAGATGAGGGAGTGGGGGCCTCAAAAACTGAAGTTTTTGAGGAGTCGGAGAGCATGTGAGGTGACTTGGACATAGGTATTGAGGGATTGGACCAGGGGGATAGGATGGAGTCGAGGTAGGTGAAAATTAATTTGATGAGACACGAACAGGCAGAAACAATGGGTCTGCCAGGATAGTTCTGTTTGTGGATTGTGGTGAGAAGGTAAAATCGGGCCGGGCTGGGCTGGGGAACGATAAGGTTGGAGGCTTTAGAGGGCAGGGAACTGTAAGTGATGATATCAGAGATGGTGTTAGAGATTGCCTGGTGCTCATCTGTGGCATCATTGTCCAAAGTTAAATAGGAGGAGGTGTCTGAGAGTGGTCGTCTGGCCTCAGTCCGGTAGAGGTCAGCTTGCCAGACTACCAGGGCACCTCCCTTGTTGATAACTAAGTGGGGATTGTTGCAGTGAGCGGAGGGCTGTATGTTCAGGAGGGGAGAGGTTAGATTTATAGACTGGACTACCTGTATGTTCAGGAGGGGAGAGGTTAGATTTATAGACTGGACTACCTGTATGTTCAGGAGGGGAGAGGTTAGATTTATAGACTGGACTACCTGTATGTTTAGGAGGGGAGAGGTTAGATTTATAGACTGGACTACCTGTATGTTTAGGAGGGGAGAGGTTAGATTTATAGACTGGACTACCTGTATGTTCAGGAGCGGAGAGGTTAAATTTATAAACTGGACTACCTGTATGTTCAGGAGGGGAGAGGTTAGATTTATAGACTGGACTACCTGTATGTTCTGGAGGGGAGAGGTTAAATTTATAGACTGAATTACCTGTATGTTGACAATTATATTGTTCTGCTATTCAGGTCCAATAATTTTTTTTCCACAGATTTAAGTTAAAACTGCTTCACCTTAAGGCTAGATGTTTCTGACCATAGAGCTAAGATTTAAATACATTGGAATCTTTTCATTCATGGGTTTAAATCGTGATCTTAAATTTATACCTATTATCACCAATTTAGGCTGTCCACAGTGGCGGAGTGGTAGAGTTGCTGCCTTGCAGCGCTTGCAGCGCTGGAGTCCCAGGTTCGATCCCGACTATGGGTGCTGTTTGTACGGAGTTTGTACGTTCTCCCCATGACCGTGTGTGAGAATCTCCGAGATCATTGGTTTCCTCCCACACTCCAAAGACGTACATGTATATAGGTTAATTGGCTTGGTGCATGTGTAAATTGTACCAAGTGTGTAGGATAGTGTTAATATGCGCGGATCGCTGTTCAGTGTGGACTCGGTGGACCGAAGGGCCTGTTTCTGCCCTGTCTCTCTAAAACTGCAACTAAAACTAAAGCCAATGACAAGGTCTGAACTGAACACATCAGAAAACATAATAAAGGCTTTCACTTGGAACTCAATAATAACCTGTCAATTACTTTAAAATATATAATTGAGCCTGTATTGCTTAAGGTTCACACACTTGACTCACAGGCAATAAATATATAAAAAAGTAAATGCGGCTTCTGGAACACTAGGTCTTGTCCTTCTAATATCTCCCAATAGTAAAAACCTGGCTGCACTTTATTAAAGGCAGATATTCACAAAGATACCATGAGATTATCTGACTGAAACTATGTGCAAATTTGATCCACTGCAAAAGATATTTAAAAATCAATTATCCGGTTGAGTACTTTAAATCTCAGGTTAAATTTATTTGATGCAGGATTAAGCAGTTAATAGGGAATATCAAGAAATTCTGTCAAATGTCACCGAAGTAAGTCATTCTTCAGCAAAAATGGGGGATGTCAGCTTCCAGATCAGAGTATGCGGCATATTCCAGATGAGAGAATGTTAGCTTCATTACATGGAGAAAAGATCACTAATGTCATTTTATTTTGAAGAAAAAGAACTATATCGCCAAGTGAGTGATATCCAGAGATAAGCTATTTCCCATTTTTTATTGAAAGGTTGAATATTGAACCAATTTGTATGATGCGATGAAAAAAAGCAAATACAAATTCATCTATGTAATACACTTATGTAATAGATAATTAAAAGCTAACTAATGCGATTTCAATTATGGGATGTTGAATCAATA
The DNA here is from genome assembly GCF_053455715.1 of Rhinoraja longicauda. Taxonomy (NCBI): domain Eukaryota; kingdom Metazoa; phylum Chordata; class Chondrichthyes; order Rajiformes; family Arhynchobatidae; genus Rhinoraja; species Rhinoraja longicauda. The sequence goes on along the minus strand of NC_135959.1, from coordinate 31,507,326 downwards.
ATGTTCCTTACATGAAGTACTGCAGAATGATATCGTTTAACATTATTTATTATTGTCACGTGTACTGAGGTACAGTGAAATGCTTTTGCTGCATGCTATCCAGTCAAAGAAAAGACTGTAGATAGATTAGAGGAAAGACGTCCTTGCTATTGAGGCAGTGCAGCGTAGGTTCAAGAGGTTCATCCTGTTGGATTAACTGTCTCTGAATCTGGAGGGATGCGTTTTGAAATGTATGCACCTTTTGCCTGATGGGAGAGGGGAGAAGAGGTGGTGGCTGGGGGTGAGACTGGTTCTTGATTATGCTGATGGCCCCGCTGAGGCAGTGTGAAGTGTAGATGGAGTTGATGGGAAGGAAGTTGCTTTGCGTGATGGTCTGAGACACTTGGATTGTCTTCGTCGGCACACAGTCTTCCATGCACTTGCTGATGGTCAGTCATCTCAGTAGCAGACTCATTTGAGTTGGCCACAGAAACATGCTGATATTATTTTGGTATTTTGGACTTGAGGTTGGCTAGATTGAAATCCTTGGCTACAATGACCAGGGCCTCGGGGTGTTTTGTCTCAAGGCTATTGGTAGCAGAGTACAGTTCATGCAGAATAAGTTTGACATCAGCATGGGGAGGGAGGTAGACTGTTGTCAGAGGAGCTGAGGTGACATCCTGTGACTTCACAGTTAGATATTCCAAGTCTGGGGTGCATGAGCAGGCTAGGTTTGTAATATCTGAGCACCACAAGGTATTAATTAGAAAGCAGACTCCTCTATTTTGCCGAAAGGTGCAGTGTGGAGAAGAGAGAAGCCCTTGGGTTGGATGGCACCTTCAGGTATATCAGGGGTGAGCCATGTCTCTGAAACAGAGCGTGCAGCAGTCTTTTAGTTCCCTAAGGATGGTCAGTCTGGCATTAAGTTCATCCAGCTTGTTCTCCACAGACAACATATTAGCCAGGGGTATGCTGGTGGTGTTCCTTGAAACATTCTTTCATCCTCACCTGGAGCTGTGCATTTTGTTTGTTTCCTCACAAGCTGGCAGCACTTTGGGCCTGTGAGTCAGGACCCTAATCTGGTGCCGGTTTTGTACGGCCCAGAAGTGAGTGGCTGCTTTTGGTGGGGGGGATTGTGCATGTTTCTGGGTAGGGCCTCTGGCCTGGCTCGTTCCCGTAGGTTGGGGTCGACATCAGACGGTCCCAAAGGTCAGGTCGTCGGCCTGGTCGGGTTCCGCCATCAGGTGCGCTGGGAGACTGGGCCTGTTGTAGTAGTATTATTATAATAATAATAATAATAATAATAATTATTATTATTATTATTATTATTATTATTATTATTATTATTATTATTATTATTATTATTATTATTATTATTATTATTATTATTATTATTATTATTATTATTATTATTATTATTATTATTATTATTATTATTATTATTATTATTATTATTATTATTATTATTATTATTATTATTATTTCTATGGTACACGTTCATATTCCTGAAATCAATAGCCTAGCTCTTTCTCTAAGCTCCCTGCTGCACTGTTAACATTGAGCCCAATCGTTTGAATGGAAAGAAACTGCTGTGAGGGAAAAGGATTTTAGTTAATGAACTTATTTTTCTTTTCATGTTGTGTTTTCAATTGTTTATTTGTTTTTGAATTATTTTAAAGTGGTTAGGAAATTTATTTTGAATTATCTAAATATTGGTACTTTAATTATTTATTATCTTTCTGGTGACTGGATAGCACGCAAGAAAAGCTTTTCACTGTACCTCGCTCGGTACACGTGATAATAAATAAAGTAAATTAAACTAAACTAGCTGATTTTTTGTATGGGTTGTGAGTTTCTGGGTGTAATTGTCTTTTGTACAGGTACAGCACCTATTTTCCGGCAAATGATGGTCCGGCACCTCCTTTAATCCATCCGTAATTATGGTACAGAAATGATTCTTCCCAGCTGTAGTATATGTGGGCACACCGTCTTCCCCATGTCTTTATTGTTATCCTATCTTTACCCGTTGGAACACCTGGGCAGTGCAGTAGTCATAAGGTCATAAGTGATAGGAGTAGAATTAGGCCATTCGGCCCATCAAGTCTACTCCCCCATTCAATCATGGCTGATCTATCTCTCCCTCCTAATCCAATTCCCCTGCCTTCTCCCCATGACCTCCGACACTCATACTAATCAAGTGCAATAGATATGTGGTGCATATGCGCAGCCATGCCTTCCACCTTATGTGTGGGCCCTCGACCAGCGCACGGTCGGAAACTCGAGCTGAGGGTTTGATGCAGTCATGGCAAGGCTGAGGAATGAGGAAGAGGATCTATCTGTTGCGAATTGCATGATTAGTGATCAAGTGAGTGGGCCTGGCTCGGGGACAGACGGAGAGTGCAGCAAAGCAGTCTCTGAATAGCAGCCTAGCTCGGTTTACTGTGTATTTTTACTTTAAGTTGTGTGTTGGTGACTGTACTCTCGCATCTCCAGGCTTCTCCCTGCTCCCAAAGGTGCTGGGAAATCAGTGGTGTACCTGTACTATTAAAATCCTAGTCTATGTCAGGATTTCCTTACTATATTTTCACAATGTTTAAATTTTACTACCTTTGTGTATGCTGTAAGCACATTTATTTCCCCATTCCTTTCCTTCTATTTGCTGACCTACAATATACATTGGGACAAATAATAGTTTGTCCTCTGCATCAAAGTTCTGTCCAAGCAGAAATTGACCCTTTCAGTAATTAAAATGCATCCCAAAGGCACGAGAGAAAACAGATTATTTTAGCCTTGCATAAGTCCTTTGTACAAAACTGCATTGAGAGTATTGTGTTTTAAACATCTTTCTTCCAAAGAACAGGTAGGAATTAATATGTTTCTAAAAAAGGAACAAGAAAATAACACTAGAATTTCCAACAAGCAAAAATTTAAAGAAATGAATTTACCTTCTATGGAAAAATAAATGTCAAAAAGATAGTGATAGAGTCTTTGTCTTGCCAATCTGGTGAAAATGTTTCCACAAAACAGTTAGAAAGGGACTTGCAAAAATTTGACTGCTGAATAGCAGAAATGCCTACTCCAGTGTGAATGTATGGCATGGTAGAGATTATGGATCCACAAACACTGCCTTGGAACTTTCCACTGTTGGGTTTGTTCTGGTGGGTGAAATGCCCACACGTTAAAAAGAAAGCCTTTCTTAATGATTTCTTCTATCAGAAAGTCAGTTGTGTTGTTGCTCTCTGCTGGTACGAGGGGCAAAGTTTAAAGAAAATGCACAGGTAAGTTTTTATACAGAGAGTCATGGGTGCCTAAAATGTAGGAGTGACAATAGAGCCAAACACAATAGCAGCATTTAATAGGCTTTTCGATAGACACATGGATACGCAGAAAAATTGAAGAATATAAATCATATGCAGGCAGAGGAGATACGTTTAGTTTGGCATCATGGTCAGCACAGACATTGTGGGCCGAATGGCCTGATCCTACACAGCACTGGTCTATGCATTATGTTCTATGAGATTCCTTTCACTTTGCCTTGCTATTTTGTAGCATCATCATCACTGAGTTTTCCATCATTAATATGCGGGAAGTCACCAGTTACAAAAAGAATATCTGAATACATTGGCTGTAGAAGGCAGGGATGGGATGTCTCAGAGCAAGTAACTCACCTTCCTAAAATTCCAGATCATTTTAAGTGGAGTGGCCTGGGAAATGTTTCCATATAATGCAATGCAAAGAATTTTGCAAAATGTCACTGCTGCATTAACCATACAGAGTCAAGTGACATTTAAGGTTTAGTTTAGTTTAGTTTAGAGATACAGCGCTGAAAAAGGCCCTCGGCCCACTGAGTCAGCACCAACCAGCGATCCCCACACATTAACACTATCCTACACACACTAGAGACAATTTTCATTCATACCAAGCCAATTAACCTACAAACCTGTACTTCTTTGGAGTGTGGGAGGAAATTGAACATCTCGGAGAAAATCCTTGCAGTCACGGAGAGAAGGTACAAACATCATATAGCCAGCACCTGTAGTCGGGATCGAACACGGGTCTCCAGTGCTGCAAATGCTATAAGGCAGCACATCTAGCACGATCCTGATTACAGGTGCTGTCTATACGAGTTGGCTCGTTAAGAATTGGCTAACAGAACATAGAAGAAAAAATTAAAAGTCATTTTTAGACTGGGAGGCTGTGATTATTGAGGCACTGCAGGATTTAATATTGGGCCCCCATCAGTTACCATCAATATCAATAAGTATAATATATTTAGTTTTGTTGAGAAAAGAATGCTAGGTGGTAAAGTGGTCTTTGAAGGGCATGCAGAGGGGCCTCAGAGGAAGGAGATGCTATAAATAAACCGGCAAGAAAATGAAAGATTTAATCTAATATAATGGAAAAACTTGAGTTTGTAAAAGAATAGAAAGGCAGGATGTGGATGTCTGCGTACATGAATCATTGCAAGTTAATATGCTAGTGAACAAGCAATTAGGTAGACAAATGCTATGTTAGCCTCTATTACAAGAGGATTTGAGTACAGGAGTAGAAATGTATTGCTGCAATTAAATGATGCCCTGTTGAGACTAGGTCTACATTGCTGTACAAGTCCTGTCTCCTTATGTAAAGAAGGATATCTGTACAATAGAGGGGGTGCAGCAAAGATTCACCAGATTGAATCCTGCAAAAGTGGGTTTGTCATATGAGGACAAATTAAGAAAACAGGGCCTTTAATCTCATGAGTTTGAAACAATGAAAGATGATTTCACTGAAGCTTACAAAATTCTAAAATGGCTTGTTAAGGTCATTGCAGCGATTGCAGTGAAGATAATTCTCCTGACTTGTATGTCTAGAACCAAAGGTATTTTTTTGTTTTTAAAAATCTGAGCCATTGGACACTGACATGAAAATAAATCTTCATCCTGAAATGGGATTGAGACGCAGGCTGTGGAAATTCAGCCACCGAGTAAAATCAAAGGCAGGATCAATAATTTATTCAGATATTAAGGGAATCAAAATGTTAGTGTAGGAAAGTGGCCCTGAGGTAAAAACATATCAGATACAGTTTATTTAATGGCAGAATTGGTGTGAGAGGCTGAAGACCCAAATACTCTTCTATTTCTTAAATTATTAAGTTCTTACGTTACAGGGGAAAAATATTCAAGTGGTAAGAAAATCAGATATATTAAGTGTATTTCCAAGCAATTGGAACCAAGAAAATAGGTAGAGTTTGCAAGTTATGTTATGTTCCTATAACGGGGACCTGGCATTGGGGAGTCACGGGGAACAAAGGGGGACCCAGTATGTGGGGGGCCGCCAAAAACAAAAGGAGACCCGGAGTGTGGGGGGGGGGGCTAGGAACAAAGGCGGACCATTGGGGATTAAATGGAATACTTTGTAACTTTGTCAGCACCCTATATGTGGCCACTCTTTGCATACTTATGTGTGCAAAACAAAGAATCTCACTATTATATGTCACATGTGATAATAAAGTATCATTCACTCATTCATTCATTCATTCATTCATTCATTCATTCATTCATTCATTCATTCATTCATTCATTCATTCATTCGTAATAAAGTATCATTCATTCATTGATTCTACCAACTGCTGCTTGTTGAAAAGCTCTCAAGACAACTGCAACCTTGTGAAAGTTTATCATTCTACACCATTTTGCACCAATGCATTAATTTCTGCTGCAACTTGTAGTTGAAATTCAAGCGCACTGATTTCTTAACAGAGGTTCACTCGGAAGGCCTTTTGGAAGATTCTGGACGAATGTTTATGCACTGTCCCTCTTGTTGCACTGCTGGACGTTCACATCATTGTGTCCTTGCTAATTCCATGTTTTCAAAGCTTTATTTAAAATTCACTTTTTACAGTTGTTTTCAAGCAAGGAAGTAGTTATATAGCCAATATCAGAGGTGACCTGATAAAGGATTTTCAGATTATAAAGGGATTTGAGAAGACACACGTAGACTTGATGCTCCCTTAGGAAACATCAGAGCAAGGCAATGATAAATAACCTCTTGATCCTTGTCCACATTTCAAAAATATGGCTGTTTCTTGACTTTGTCATAGTCATACAATATGGAAACTGGCCCCACAGCCCATCTTGTCCATGCCAATTTTGCTTAACTGACAATCACTCTGTCAACATCTCACCCAGGTCTCTCCTTTTCTGTAATTGCTCCAGCCATTCCAGTACCATGTGCACACCATCTCACTCTTCTCTGTATTTGTCCCTTTCCTTCTGTAGTTCTGCACTATGCACATCTTGTTTTTCCATGACACTCAGTCCCTTTTGCAAATACATGTGACATAATGAAACTTCTCTCTCTTCCTCTTTGATTCCATTTTCCACCACAGTCCATGTTCCTCTGGACTTCAGGTCTGAACCCACCAGTCATTGGCCATCCCCTGTTAAACTTTCTTAATTTTATGAAATACGTGTTCTGTGAGTTCTTCCCTTTGACGACTGAGCTCAAGGTACAGGTAGTCTGAAGAAGTGTATTGATATAAAATATCAACTGTCCATTCCCTCCAGCACTTTGTTTTTTTCTCATGATACTGTAATATTGGTTAGATACATTTTTGCCCTGCTGCTATTCCACACTAATGAGTATTGGTATTGGTATTGGTGTTGTTCCAGCTAGTCCTCATCGGGAAAAATGAAGTTAGTTGAAGTTAATAAAGTAAGAAAAGGAAGTTTGGATCTCAGACTGCAGATACATAGTTCCTTGAAAGTGGTATCATTCATAGGGTGGTCAAAAAGGCTTTTGACATATTGTATATAATATTCTAACTGATGAAGGCCAGAGGTTGGGAGGTCATGTTACAGTTGTATAAAACATCGGTGAGGTCACATTTAGATTATTATGTTCAGTTTTGGTCACCATGTTATAGGAAAGATGTTGTCAAGCTGTAAAGGGTGCAGAGAAGATTTACAAGGATGTTGCCAAGACTTGAGGGCCTGAGCTTTAAGGAGAGGTTGAGTAGGCCAGAACTTTATACCTTGGAGCACAGGAGGATGAGGGGTGATCTTATAGAGGCGTACAAAATCATGAGAGGATTAGATCAGATAACTGCAGTCTTTTGCCCAGAGTAGGGGAATCAAAAACCAGAGGACACAGGTTTAAGGCGAGGGGGGAAAGATTTCATAGGAACCTGAGGGGTAACTTTTTTTTACAGAGATTGGTGGATGATATGGAACGAGCTGCCGGAGGAGGTTGTTGAGGCAGATACTATTGCAACGCTTAAGAAACATTTGGACAGGTACATGCATAGGATAGGTTTGGAGGGAAATGGTCCAAACATGGGCAGGTGGGACTAGTATAGATGGGGCATGTTGGTCGGCATTCACAGGTTGGGCTGAAGGGTCTGGTTCTCGCTGCATAATTCTATGACTCTTTGATTAACCATTAGTGCTTTTAAGCTACTGATGGCTTGTAGATGAACTGGCACTGGCCACATCGGTGTCCTTTATATGTATGTGACACTGTTTTATTCTAGTGTATATAGTTTCACTTATAATTAGTATGCCTCAAAAACATGGGCAATAGGTATCAAACAAATTGAATGCTGCACTTTGCACTTGCAAGAAACAAGAATCCAATTAAAGTTAACATCCTGTGAGCTTGAAATATTTCAAAATCTTATCAAGCAGTGGGCTTGCTGCCTTTTAACATCTGCAAACACTATTTTGTAGCCATGACAATCTCCTTGCATAACAAAATAATAATTTATTAATGTAACACACTGATGCACAAGAAAGAAACAATATATAAAGCATAACAATCACATCATGAAATGCTTACACTGTAACGTTATTAGGTGTTTGGTGGAAAAGTAGCAGTGTAAAATAGGATCTTTGCACAATGTCTTTAATATTACCAATTACCATTGCCCGAAATTGAAGCAGAAAATTAACCTCACACATAAATAAATCTACTGCTCCCAGTCCCTTATTTGCCGAGCATTCACAGCCTTTTTAAGCAGAAGAATTATTGATGCTTCTTATCTGTAAAAGTGCACACAGGCTTCTCTGCCAAAAACAAGTTCTAACTTTAGATGATGCCCTGTGGATGTTGTTGCTTGATTTGTATATACCCTTTGAAATCCTTTCAAACAATTTCAAGATAAAATCCACTAATGAGGGAGTTGCCACAGTTGCAGTTCAGGGTCACTGAAAAAAAGATTGAATTGTCAGTGTTTCAAGCTACTGCTAAGTTTCAAGGCAATTACCATTGCTCACATAAGTATCCCATGGTCCATAGCCACTGTTTACATGTTTGTTTCATAAACAATTATAATCAGTATTTTTCAAAGCAAGAGGCATCGCGTTCAATGACATATACGAAATTCTGCACGTTACATTGGCAAGTAGTTAGAACTCAGCGAAGGTTAACATCCCCATGAGCATTAAACATTTTTAAAACACATCAAATAGTTGTTGAATGCTTCTCATCATTAGAAAATACCAGCAGTAGCCATGGCAACCTTTGCCGCAGTAACAAAAAAAAGCATCAAATTCAAAGAAATATAAGCTGAGTTTTTGCAACTTATCCTCATAGAAGTCCTAGGTGTAAATATCTGCACCAATTAAGCCCAATTTTCCCAACTGAGATTCGGTGCATAAAAGGAATGCAATACCCCCAAATCATGTTTGAACTGTCAATTCTAGCATAACATGTAGGTAGGAGCATTATTCAACTAATTTAGAATATGTGTTAATTATTTTGTTAAAATCGAGATTCAGTGAAAAATAAAAGTATTGCTCTTGTGTTTTAATTACAGGCTCCATGGGAATTTCACACCATTTAAAATTATGTATTGTGCTCTTGAGATTGAAGAATTGTACCCACAGCAAGTGGGCACATCTGTGGAATGAGTTAGACTGACACCTTAATGATGAGGGCACGTTGCAGCAAGAGGACCATTCTCTGGCACTACTTAGAGGGAGTATTAACTTAGATGGATTAGTCGCTGACTATTTTTCTGAAGGCAATTTAAAGCTCTTTTTTTGCAACAATGTCCAGCAGAGTCCATCAAAATGTAATACCAAGAAGCATAAAGGGGCTCTCTTTTTCATTAACAATTCTATTCCTATTCTACGTCATTGACCATTGGTCACAACACAGAGATAATGATGACTACAAATTAATCTGTACAAAGAAAATTTATAAATGAAAGCATTCAATATATCTTGCTAAATCTCATTTAATCTTGCTTTGGATTCTTCCTGTGAATGATTTCATTCTGCTCTTGTTTATCCCAAGCACACTATTCCACTAGTGGCTATAGAAAAACTGTGCAATGGAAGGTTGTTGTTGTTCATCACTAGTTCTCAAGTAAGGCCATGATATCTAGTTTATAGTGTTTTGAAGTATACGGAGATGACTGATTAGACCAAACTGGGCTCAAAAGGTCCTTCCCCAAATGTGACAGAGGTGTGAAGAAGCTGTAGCAGCTGTGGTTCTTTATTTTCAATGTTCTCTCTTTCTCTTGTTTCCTCCATTCAAACTTATTTACATCAACTAACACGATTTTTTTTAATGCAGGTACACCAAACAATATGATCTGATGCTTGTTGCTCCCAATGGTGTGTCCAATGTTGAAACTCTACAGATTTTTTAAGTAAATCATTGAATCACTCTTTGGATTTGCGCATTGTTATCCAAAGGAATGATGCTGACAATCTGATCCTGCCTCTTGGCAACCTGAGCTGCCAATGTGGTATTCACATGTCAGCTTGTACTGCAGTGGAGACAGCAACATCATTTGATAAGCACAGGATCATGACTTGTTCTACATACTTTATAGCTACTTCTATAAATGTACAAATGGAGTTGAACACCATTTAAGCACCGGAAAAGATGATTTCTGTGCAAATTCATTAGACAATGGACAATAAACAATAGACAATAGGTGCAGGAGTAGGCCATTCGGCCCTTCGAGCCAGCAACGCCATTCAATGTGATCATGGCAATTCCTGTGCAAAGCCTATGGTGGATTATTGTCTTTTGACAGTGACTATAGACCTCAGAGACAGCTTTTTTAATTACACTTTTTCTGCGGATAAGACTCTATATTACTGTAACAAAAAATTAATTTAGCTTAGTATTGAGATACAGCGTGGAAACAAGCCCTTCGTCCCACCAAGTCTGCATGGACTGCGATCACCCATTAAAGTTCTACCCTACACACTCAGGACAGGTTACAGAAGACAATTAACTTACAAACTTGTACGTCTTTGGAATATGGGAGGAAACCGGAGCACCGGAAGAAAGCCCACATGGTCACAGGGAGAACATACAAACTCCATACAGATTGCACCCGTAGTCACAATCGTCTTTGGTACTGTAAGGCAACAGCTCTACCATTGTGCTACTGTGCTCCCACTTTGGGTTCTGCAATCTGGTTATTTTTCCCTTTGCACTCCTTCGTGTACTTGTGTATGGCTTGATTGTATTCATGTATAGTACGATTTGACTAGAAACACACAAATAAAGTTTATCACTGTATCTCGGTACATGTAACAATAGTAAACCAATTCCAATACCAATAGTTCTCATTTGTCGATATCCTCCCCTGTCTAAATGTGCACATTTGCACCATGGCACTTATATGTGAGTCCTGAGGAGGACATTAACCAGTTGAGTGTTGGGTATGTGGAGAACTGAGCTGTGTGTGCGCGTTTGTTAGCAACATTGGAAAGACATGGTACTTAAAGATATCTTCTCTGATTCATCAGGTTTTTTTTTGCAGCTCCTCCAAGATCTCTAGATTAGTGTCTAAGAATCTTGGAACATTCCTACATATCATGTCTTACTCACATTATACTCAATGTAAAATCTCTTGGAATATAATTGGCAGTGGTTTCTCCAGTGGTGAAGAACCTGGCTTTTCCCGTGTGCCAGTTAGGATGGGCTGTACAATGTGTCATCCAACTATCTTGTCCAGTCAATTAGCAACATGGTTATTGCTATTCGAGTGCACAAAGAAATGAAATGATTAGGTGGCATGTAGTTGCTCTAATACATGTAGCACAGTTGCAGGTGCAGATTAATTGAGAATACCCACCTAATTTTGGAGCTATTAAATGTCATCTGTTATATATTAAACATGCACTTGGCTTTTCGTATCTCACTGTGAATACATCTGGTTGCTGTGCACAGTTTAACCATGCTCCCCAGCTACTTCTGAACCCAAGGCCCCTCTCTGTGTATTGCCTGGAGCAAAGCCCAAATGACCTGGCATCACTAGATGATGCAGCGTAAACCTACCTGCCAAATGTGCTCAGAGGGACCTCTGAGCACTGGGTGAAGGATTGCCATCAGCTTGTTGTGCATCCACTGATCTCCTGAATGAATCATAGGGCAGAAGAGGCAGAATTTGGAATAGTTTTAGAATGCAAACTCTCCTTTCGGCACTTCATGAAACGAAAGAGTCTCTAATAAGTTTTGGGCAGCATTTTGATGTGATTTCCCAGGTTCCCCCATGAACCAGACCTTGTTGGCATGCTTAGGACTCTGCTTCAAAATCTGATTATGCAGTTGTAAAGCTAAGGGTACTAAAATATGAAGGTATGGACGAATTTAAATAAATCAGCAACAAGATATAAAATGGGAAAGATGTAAGGCTGCATCTAATACATGAAGAAGCCTGATTTATAACCAAAGAATTTTACTGTTCAGTAATTTATATTATTCAGAAGTCTTAGTTATTGCTACCCTTTATATGCTTACACTTCCCTGTTGACTGCTTAAAATGCATTGTTATTCCAGTGTTGCATAATCTACTGCCTTTGATACACATGGATTCTGTATCACACAGCAGTTGAAATTATAATAAATTATTTTGTATATTTTAATGAACACACATTTATAGACATATACACAAACTCTCGCTCAAACGTACATACACAGATATGCATGCAGATACCCACACAGATGCATGCATACACACATGCACAAGTACACCCTCTGACAGACATGCTCTAAGTTTCTAAGGCCCCCCTCGGTCATGGCTGACCATGGGTGATGCATGCCGGTTGTTGGCTGCTTGCTCCAAACCTCGGCTAGAGCAGCGTTGATGTGTGGCCGGATGCATACATGCATAGACAATGATGCTGCAGTCCTCACATGACTGCTCATTCAACTGATAAGATTGGTACATTTGGCAGTGTAATAACACCACTTGATACTGAGATAGATAAAAGTAACAATCCATATTTTATTATTATCTCTGGTATCGAGTAACCTATCTTTGTGTATACAGCATGGACTGAGAAATGAACTTTGAGCTTCTATTTCCCGCTTGATATATATAATCCATCAAAAATTACATTTCACTGTAAAACACACAAGGAAGCATATTTTCCTTTGATTTATTCCCATTCTAAAATTTCTGAACATTATATTGTTGACCTCGTATTATCTGAGGAATATGTTTTCTTTCGCAGCATCGATGGTCCATTTGGAATTGAAAACATTTTGTCTATTTGTCTAATTAAAACAATTATATGATTAAACTTTTTTTCCAGATTAAAAAATAATGATGTCAAAACTCACATGCTTACAATTACATGAACACAGACTATTTTGTCAGGATTAATTTCAAGATGTGAAATTCCCTCATAAAAATCTGAATTGAATGCTTTAATAATATTATTCAACTGCTTTAGTTTAGTTTGGTTTAGTTTAGAGATACAGCGTGGGAACAAGGCCTTCGGCCCACCGGGTCCGCGCCGACCAGTGATCCCCGCATATTAACAATATCCTACACACACTAGGGCCAATTTTTACATTTAACAAACCAATTAACCGACAAACCTGTATGTCTTTGGAGTGTAGGAGGAAACCGAAGATCTCGGAGAAAACCCACGCAGGTCACGGGGAGAACGTACAAACTCCGCACGGACAGCGCCCGTAGTCAGGATCGAACCCGAGTCTCCAGTGCTGCATTCGCTGTAAGGCAGAAACTCTACCGCTGCGCCACCGTACTGTTTTGCAAAGCAAAGCATTTTACATTCAGAGCATCTCTACATCTCAATACTGTTTATTTTTTTAATAGTACAATTAAATGTTTATCAATTGTGCTTTTCATAGACATGCTTGGAAACTAATACTTATTTCGAAGTTATGGCACAAACCTTTTTTTTTCTATTAATTTCCAGCTTCCAGCATTTATCATCCATTCTTTGAGGGTGATCTATGGGGAGCAAATAATTTATAAAAACATGGTTTCTAATATGAATACAAACAAGGTTATAACATGCTTCTTTGATGTATTTGGATGTACTGCCAGCTGTTATCAACAATTAGCATACCCATGTTAAACTCATTAATAACTATTAATGTGTCAAGGACATTCCATATCACGTTATCTTCAATGCTGTAGCAAGACCATAGCCAACCACATTAAATTGAATTTACATTAATATACACTACTATTCTTGTACAACACTGAAAACATATTTATTTTGAGCAAAGGCAGAAATAATTTAGTATTATAACAATCATGTTCATTTTTCCATGCTTTATAACATCTGTAATTATTAATACAAACAAATTATATGGAGAATTAAACTGACACCTGAGGGTTGAGACTATAAATTAAATTTGTGATTGAGTTTACAAATTTGGATACTGATAATTGAGGCAAGAGAGGTGCCAAAGGGGGATGAGAATGTATTAAGTAAGCGGAAAGATTTATGTAGATTTTGGTTGACTTGTCCATTGCAAAGTGAAAACGGGAGTAAAACACTGAAATCTTTCCATATCTTAATGGAAATCGCTGGGTTGAAATCTTGATAAAGTGCATTGTATATACCTCATGAAAAGCAACAGGCTTGATAGGTCAATTGTCTTTCTGCCCTTTTCCTTATCTCATTGTTTGGGGAGATTTTGCACTCTTAACTCAAGTAAAATGAAATATAAAGCTTACAATCTATTGCCTATAACAGCATATGAGATAGGAAAAAAAAGGAAGGATGGTGGTAGCCACTGTGAAATCATCATAATAGCAGCAACACATATGAAGGAATGTGCCCAGTGAGAATTATTTTAAAATATATTTATTTATATTTGAAAAATTGACAATATTTTTCAAAAAGTATTTAAAAAAGCTGCAACCAACAAATATATTTCAATTTCCCATGTTTTAGTATTGATTATGTGCATAAAGCCTACTTGATACACCATTGACCAAAATATGCAGAGATTATACCACCCTGGTAGATCTTAGAATCTATCTCTGTCAATGTTAGCATCATAAATAAATCCCTCGCCAGCCTCCCCCAATGAACAAAGACTATTCCAAATTTCTGGGGTGTCTTGCTGGCACAATTGGGGCAGCCCATCTGCGAGATGTAATTGCAGCTGATTCAGCTTATAAGGGTCATCAGGAGGCCAAATGAGCCCAAAAAAAAGTTTAATGCATTAACGTTTGAATGAAGCTATTCCAACTGTGTAAGGTAACCGATCTGTTCTAATAAATGTTTGGAGCGTTTTGAAGGCCTCAAAAGAAATTTGTGTAAAATATTCATCATTCTGGGCTTTGCTAAGCCTGTTTGAAGGCATGGAGTTTTCAAAGGAAGAGAGACACCATCAAACTGAGCACTTATGCTCTCCCTATCAATGCGATGTAAATGTACTGTGAACCAGTTCCAAATGCACTGCAAATGTTCATCAAAACATTTTCTGATCTAGCCACCTCAGATGATTTGTCCCCAGCAGTTCCTCACATCAATGTCCAAATGTTGTTAATTATTTAGTGACACTTCATGTTCCTGGACATGCTTTAAGACCTGTGGTAATCTGATAACCCAGACACACATTTGATCTACATGTAGGCCAATGACTTGTTGATTCCCCAGTATGACCAGATTAGACAGTGGCACTACACTCAAAATTGCAAAGCACAACATTTTTCTGTTTTGCATATTTGGTATAATATTTTATCAGTAAAATCATTCCACCTTTTGGTTTTCAATTTTCTTGCCATCATCAATTCTGTGAGAGACTGTCAAGTTGTAGAATACAATGACTTGCAATAACCAAGCAGAAATTGAGATTAAGACAGGACAGATATCACGTGATTTGTTTCCTGAAGATCTGAAGTTCTGCACTTGTGAAGCAACTTCCATTGTCTGCTATCAACATGCAAGATGATCCATGAACATTGAAACTTCATCTGGGCTTTTCACCGGTAAGGTTGACTATTGAAGTAGTCATTGTATATGCAACTATTCAATTTAAATGAGCAGGAACATCTTTCCAAAGAAAGGTCTAGTGTAATAAATATGAATGCTACTCCATGGCTGCTCAGGCCTTTCCCAAAGGAGCAAAAGATTTGAAGCAGATACCTTTAGGTTATAGAGTCAGAGAACAATATAGCGTGGAAACAGGCCCTTCAGACCAACTTGCCCACACCCAGCAACTTCTCCCATCTACACAAGTCCCACCAACCTGCATTTGGTCAATATCCCTCTAAACCTATCCTATCCATGTATCTGTCCAAATGTTTTTAAAATACAATACAATACAATATATCTTTATTGTCATTGTACCCAGGGGTACAACGAGATTGGGAATGCGCCTCCCATACGATGCAATAATTTAAGTAATTTAGACAACAGCAACCCAACGAAACGAAACAATTGTAACAGTTTTAGACAGGGTAAAGTGCAAGTTGATCTATGCGTTGTGGCCATCTGGCTCAGCAGGACCGGTTCATAGCAGCTATGGCCCTGGGGATGAAGCTGTTCCTGAGTCTGGAGGTGCGGGCGTATCGTCTGCCCGATGGAAGGAGTTCAAACAGACTGTTGTAGGGGTGTGAAGAGTCTTTGTGGATGCTGGTGGCTTTTCTGAGGCATCGTGTGTTGTAGATGCCCTCCAAGTCTGGTAGCTGTGTTCCGATGGCCCTCTGAGCTCTATGGACTACCCGCTGTAGAGCTTTCCTTTCTGCCTCCGTGCAGCTGAGGTACCACACAGGGATGCCATGCGTTAGGATGCTCTCTATGGTGCAGCGGTAGAAGGTCGTCAGCAGCTGTTGGGGTAGACCAGACTTTTTCAGTGTTATTAAGTAGAACAGTCTTTGTTGTGCCTTCTTGACCAGCGCAGCAGTGTTATTGGACCATGTTAGGTCCTCCGAAATGTGAGTGCCCAGAAACTTGAAGCTGGACACTCTCTCCACACTGTCCCCATTGATAGAGATCGGGGCATATTCCCCGTTATGTGACCTGCGGAAGTTGATGATCAGCTCCTTGGTCTTGGTGGTATTTAGGGACAGGTTGTTATCCGAGCACCAGTCCGCCAGGTTCTGCACATCCACTCTATAGTTTGTTTCATCCCCGTTGGTGATAAGCCCGATCACCGTTGTGTCGTCTGCAAACTTGACAATGGTGTTGGTGTCGAATGCAGGAACACAGTCGAGTGTGAAGAGGGAGTAGAGCATGGGGCTCAGAACACAGCCCTGTGGTGTGCCGGTACTCAGGGTGATAGTGGAGGACAGGTGCGGGCCCATTCTCACTGCCTGCGGTCGTTCCAGCAGGAAGTCCAGGATCCAGTCACATAATGACGAGCTGAGGCCTAGCTGGTGGAGTTTGGTGATGAGCTTGGTGGGGGTGACCGTGTTGAAGGCGGAGCTATAGTCTATGAATAGCATCCTCACGTACATGCCCTGTCTCTCTAGGTGAGTCAGGACAGTGTGAAGAGCCAGAGAGATGGCGTCCTCTGTGGATCTATTTGCCCTGTATGCAAATTGATGTGGGTCCAGTGAGTCAGGGATGCTGGATTTGATGTGTGAGAGGACCAGCCTCTCAAAGCACTTCATGACTATTGGCGTTAGGGCAACCGGGCGGTAGTCGTTCAGGTTGGAGATCTTTGCTTTTTTCGGCACCGGAACTATGATAGCCGACTTCAGGCACTTGGGGACCGTAGCCAGAGATAATAATAATAATAATAATATATTTATTTTATATAGCGCCTTAACACATGCACAAAGCGCTTTACAAATACAATTAACATAGAAACAAACAGACAAACAGACAAACTATCCTGACGGAAAAGCGGTGAATAATCAACGCCAGCGTCCTCTCACGTCAGGGTCCGGCAGTAGACATTAAAGAACACAAGACACACAGATACAATTTTTTACACAAAACAGCCATCACAGTGATTGCTCTAGGCATACCCTCACTGTGATGGAAGGCAAAGTCTTATCTCCTCCTCGTTCTTCTCCCGTGGCGCCACGAGGCGATCGAGGCTCCCAACCCCTTGAAGCCCCCACCGGGCGATGGAAAGTCCCAGGGTCGAGCCGAGCAGGCCGATGAAAGTTCTGAGCCCCCACCGGGCGATGTAAAGTGCTGCGGCCGAGCCACGCAGGGCGATGAAGGGCCTGAGCCCCCACCGGGCGATGGAAAGTCCCAGGGTCGAGCCGAGCAGGCCGATGAAAGTTCTGAGCCCCCACCGGGCGATGTAAAGTGCTGCGGCCGAGCCACGCAGGGCGATGAAGGGCCTGAGCCCCCACCGGGCGATGTAAAGTGCTGCGGCCGAGCCACGCAGGGTGATGAAGGGCCTGCGGGCGGGTTGATCGTGCCTCGTGCTTCGGGGCGGTCGAAGCTGCTGCGGCTGGAGCTCCCAAAAGCCGGTCGCCAGCCAGGGACCTGCGAACTCCAGATGTTGCGGTCTGCAGGGCCCACGGCCGAAGCCTCCGAGATGGTAAGTCCAGGCCCTGCGACCGGAGTCTTCGAGGTCGATCCCAGCTGGAGGCCGCCGACTCCACGATGTTAGGCCGTAGCGCGAACGGAGATACGACACGGTAAAGGTCGCATCTCCGTTGAGGAGGAGATTTAAAAAAAGGTTTCCCCCAACCCCCCCACCACCCCCCTACGTACACAGAATTAAAAATAAAACAAAACGTACATTTAACATCAACATTGACTAAAAAACACAACAAAAAAAACGGAGAGACTGCCGGTGAGCCGCAGCTGCAGAACACAGCCACGCCCCAAATAATGACAGGTTAAAGATCCTGGTGAATACCTCAGCCAGCTGTTCAGCACAGCCCTTAAGTACCCTTCCTTGAACTCCATCCGGTCCTGCAGCCTTGCGTGGGTTGACCCTTTGCAGAGCGCATTGTACCTCCTGTGTGCTCAGTTACAAGACCTGTCCCTCCGCCTCGGCTGGGGTTCTTCCACTCAAGGTGGTTTTGCCAGTTTCAAAGCGGGCAAAGAAGGTGTTAAGCTCGTTGGTCAGTGCCATATCCCTGTGGGGGCAGGCAGGGCTGCTCTTGTAGCCAGTGATGTCCCTGACACCCTGGCACATGCTTCTGTGATTGTACCTGCTTCAACTACCTGCTCCGGCAGTTCACTCCATATACCGACCATTCTTTGTGTCAAAAAAATTGCCCCTCGAGTTCCTATTAAATCTTGCCCTCCTCACCTTAAACCCATGTCCTACAATTCTGATGCCTAATCAAGGTTTATCAATGCTTCATGCAAGACTGGACTTTTAGCTCAATTGCAGAGTGCACTTCAGGCCAGCTCATGCGGTATCTAGCTAACTCCTTCACACTAGTAATTCATGGCTGTGACTGATATGGTTGCTTCAGATGCAATGTTTGGCATTGAAAGGGAATAACTACTCCAACTCCCCATGTACTGCATCCAACTCTTAAACATGGCTTTAAGTTCTGGAAATGTTCGGGCATGAATGTTGAATCTTTGTCGGCAGGTCACCCTTCAATGAAACACTCACCAACTTCAGGCTGTTGAAGCACTTACCCGGCTAGTGCCCAGCATTCACAGTCAAAGTGTCCAGACAATCCATCATCAGCTACTTGGTCCCATATTCATTCCTCAGCAGGTGGGCTCTGGCACCAAAAAAAGAAGGAAGACTATTTGCATCTCACAAAGTTAGTGACAGGATTCAATCCTGACCTTGGGTGGTGTCTGTGTGCAGTTTACATGTTCTCTCTGTATCTGTGTGGGTTGCGTTCAGATGCTCCAGTTTCTCCCCACATCAAAAAAATGTGCAGATTACTAGGTTAGTTGGAACTGTATCTAAGTTGACCCTTGTGTGTAGCTGAGTGGTAGAATCTGGGGAAATTGATGAGAATGTGGGGAAAATGTGCGATTAATGCAGGTTTGGTGTAAACGTGTGGTTGATGATCAATACAACCTTTGAGGCTCAAGGGTGTGTTTCTGTGTTGTCTCTCTCTTTGTCTTTATAACCCCTTTTGGCCTTTCAGAATAATCTTCCATTCAAAAATGTAACTTAGCACCAATGTTGTTTGAAGATATATCACAAAATAAGACTGTCTCTCTCTGGAGCACATCAGCCGATTACAGCATTTCTTTGGAATGAACAAAAGCATTTTCTTGAGCTTCAATCAATCTTCTCGACATCTTTTCGCAACAACTGATGCAATAGAGCTGACAACTTTGCTAAACCTGACCACAATTGACATTGTTCAAATTTGTAATCCCAGAGACACTTTCAATTCAGTTACATAAGTTGGATAGAAGTATTGGCAAAAATGTTTACCTTCATTGGAACAGTCCATTTGGTGTCCCAGCCATTATATTTCATTATTTAAGAAAGTACACTGCCTTGTCTTTAAGCCCAGACCTGCTTTTCCCAGTCTGCTTAATACTTCTCCCAGGTTCCACAGGTGGTACTTCTCAACACTCGTGGAGTCCTAGATTCATACAGCACGGAAACAGCCCCTTCAGCCCAAATAGCCCATACTGACCAAGATGCCCCATTTACACTAGTCCCACCTGCCTGCATTTGGCCCATATCCCTCTAAACTCTCCTATCCATGTACAGTACCTGTTCATAACTCACAGAAACAGTACATCATCCAAGGATAACCCATCCTGGCAATCCCTCCATAGCTGTTTGGAATTCAGTAGGTGCAGATGAAATTTTTAATGTGAACAAGTTCTTATGTGTCCTTTGTACTAGGTCCTACAAATACGTTTTTTGCGCAGCACAGTGCCGCAGTGGTAGGGTAGCTGCCTTATTGCGCCAGTACCCCGTTCCTGCTTCCTCCCCGTATTCCTTGATTCCGTTAGCCCTAAGAGCTATATATAACTCTCACTTGAAAACAGCCATATCTAACTCTCTCTTGAAAACTCTTGACTCTCTCTTGAAAACTGGATGTTCCGGTTCTCCCACACTCCAAAAGACATACAGGTCTGTAGGTTAACTGGCTTCTGTAAATTGTAAATTGTCCCTAGTGTGCAGGTTAGTGCTAGTGTACGAGATGATTGCTGGTCGGCGTGGATTTGGTTGGCCGAAGGGCCTGCTTCCATGCTTTCTCTCTAAAGTCGAAAGTAAAATCTAAAGTGTGTTGGCAGTCAAAAATCTTTGACCTCCTAAATCCCCATACCTGTTGAAAAACTTCAGTCAATGTAAATGATTCATACCCAACTTGGTGAACTGCTGCCCTCCAGACAGACTGTAAATAATTCTTCTATTTTAGGAATTGGATATTGCCCCAGGGATGAAACTGTTAAGCTTACAAGCGATTAACTGTTAAGCTTACAATCCTGATGGATCTATCATGTTGTAACACTTTTGCTTTGGGTGTTGTCCATACAGAACAGATAACATAGAAAAGACAAACTGCTGGAGGAACTCAATGGGCACAAAGGGGTGGTCAATGTTTCCTATCCATGTTTCAGCTGATGAAATGGTCAGTCCTGATGTATGGTCTCAGTCCAAAACAGCGAACATCCCCTTGCTTTCACCGATGCCTTCACATATGCTACCCGACTGGCTGTGTTTTTTAGTTTTTTTAGTTTTAGTTTTAAAGATACATTGCGGAAACAATCCCTTCGGCCATCCGAGTCTGTGCCGACCAGTGATCCCCACACTATCCTACACACACTAGGCACAATTTACACATCACCAAACCAATTAACCTACAAACCTGTACATCTTTGGATTGTGGAAGGAAAACGAAGTTCTCAGAGAAAATCTAACGTGGTCATGGGGAGAATGTACAAACTCCATACAGATAGCACCCGTAGTCGTGATCAAACCCGGGTCTCCAGTGCTGCAAACATCTAGTGCTGCGCCACCATGCCGTCAGCAATTTGTTTTTTGCTTCAGATTCAGATTCCAGCATCTGAAGTGCCTTATTTCACCAGAAATAATTGTTAACAGGTTCAATTAAGAGTCAAGAGTCAAGAATATTTAATTGTCATGTGTACTGAAAACAAAACAATGAAATTGTTACTTGCAGCAGCATAACAAGCCTATAAACACTGTATTCATATATAAAATAATAAATGAAAAAATCAATAAATTAATGCAATATTATTGCAAAAGCCCAAAGTCAGTGCAATCAAGACAGTTCATAGTTCATACATTAGTTAGAGTTTGTAGTGTACAAGTGCTTGATGGTTGATGATAAGAAGGTGAAGGTCATAGATTTCAGACTCCTAAAACCTCTTCCTGATGAAAGGAGTGAAATGAGAGTGTGGTCAGTGTGGTGTTGGTCCTTGATGATGTTGGCTGCCTTTTTGAAGCTGCGTCTCCCATTGATCCCTTCGATGGTGGGCAGGTTAGTACCGTACACCTGTGGAAGATCACATGAGTATTTGTCAACATACCAAATCTTCTTAACCTTCTAGGAGATAAAGGCACGATGGACCTTGTTTTTGATTGCATCAATGTGCTGGGCCCCAGATACATCTACAAGGATATGCATGCCCAGGAACTTGTAGTTTTTAACTCTTTTCACCACAGACTCATCATTGAAGATTGGTTTATGGATCCTCGGTCTCCCTCTTCTAAAGTCAGCAATCAGCTCCTTGGTCTTGCTGACATTAATAGCAAGGTTAGTCCAACTGAGTTAGTCCAGCACCTTGTGCCTTTTTGTGTAAATCAGCATGTGCAGTTGTTTGTCTCTACATTTCCTGACAGCAAAGTTGTTGTTCAAAGTTGTTATTCATCCAACAATGGTGGTGTCATCAGCAAATTTAAAGACTGCACACAATACTCCAAATGCGTCCTGACCAAACTTGGATGAAATTTTCTGCAAGTCTAAGAATTTAATGAATCAATACTCCTTTGGTTTCTACACAGTCATCAGGAAACTTTGCATATAATTGAGAGAATAAAATTAATTAGAAATTATGTTCATGAGGAGGCCATTTGGCCCTTCGAGCCAGCACTGCCATTCATTGTGATCATGGCTGATCATCCACAATTAGTAGCCTGTGCCTGCCTTCTCCCCATATCCCTTGCCTCTGGAGCTCTACCTAACTCTCTTTTAAATTCATGGGGAAATTGCAGGGAAAATTGTGGGGGGAAAAAAATATATATAAAGAGAAACAAGGCTGAATAATCATAATTTGGGATATTATGGAGCCTTTTATGTAAACCAGCTCAGGAAACAGTGGAAGTGGCCTTCAACAAAATAAATATGCAAATTTTTTATATCTTATTTCATGTATGAATGATACAAAAAGGAAATAAGCAACAGCGCAGCAGGAAGAATCTCAAGTGTTTTTTTAGTCTTCATTGAGCCTTGAAAAGGAGGTGCTGGTCACATGTTAAGAAAAGCAGGATGGATCAGTGAGTAAGAATTTTGCTTCACTGACACTCAATTTGATATCATAGCAGTTGAATGCACAACCATGGTGAAAAATGCAGCAGACAAGACCATCCTCACCTCAATAAAGATAGAAAGCCCCAACAGAAAAACATCAAGAGAAAAGAACCAGTCAGCAATGAATTGATTATATTTATTCACAAAATGCTGGAGTAACTCAGCAGGTCAGGCAGCATCTCGGGAGAGAAGGAATGGATGACGTTTCGGGTCGAGACCCTTCTTCAGCATTTTGTGAATAAATACCTTTGATTTGTACCAGCATCTGCAGTTATTTTCTTATACAGCAATGAATTGATTGTGGTTATCCATTGTCAGTACCAGGGCCGTCTTAACGCATGGGCCTGATGGGCACTTGCCCGGGGGCCCACGAGCATAGGGGCCCCATCCTGATCTGTGTATGTTAAGTGACTTGCAATAAATAAATACTACTTTAAAAATGTAGGTTCAATAAGTGCTTTTTTCGCAACATTTTCGGTCACTAAGTGCTTCTCACAGCGATCTGTAAGTCCTTTTCGCAACAATGTAGCACCTTAAGTCCATCGCTAAGTGCTTTTCGGTAAGTGCTTTTTGCCGGCACGACAAGGGGGGGGGGGGCTGGTAGGGAAAGGGGGGTGGGGGAGAGTAACGGTAGGGGCCCCAGTACACTGCTTTGCCTGGGGGCCCATAATGCTGTAAAAACGGCCCTGGTCAGTACCCCTAAATAAGGAGCATTTACACGGGCAGGTTTATATGATTCAATCAGAGTCTGCTGACGTTTTTGAGATCTATTTTATTTTATTGTTCTTTATTCATGTGGCAAGAGTACATTGGTTGCATGATGTATGATGGACATTAGCTTTGATTAAGTATTATTGACCTGAAATGTTAATGTTATTGGGGAACCTCAGACTCATTGAAGTCCCTTGGACTTCATTGGAGACCTTTGGATTATCTTTATTCGGATTTTACTGGACTTGATCTTGCATTAAACATTATTTTTTTCATCACACTGTATATATCTATGCTGTGAATGGCTCAATTGTAATCATGTATAGTCTTTCCACTCACTGGTTAGTATGCAGCCAAAAGCTTTTCACTCTACCTTGGTGCACATGATAATGAACTAAACTAATTCTATTTCTCCCTCCACAGATGCTGTTGGATCTGCTGAGTATTTCAACCTTTTTTCATTTTTGCCTGGGATGTGCATTGTGCACTGACTATGCTCACTGCTGCATTCTCACTATATAATTTTGTTTCCATTATCCAAATCGGTTAGAAGGAAATTAAGTACTTAGTATTTCGCTTCTGTTCATTCAGACAGTGTGAGAAAATGAGGCACAGATTGATTCTTAGGACAATTCATTGAGAAAAACAAAATTATTTCCATCTATTTACTTTAAAATAAACTCAATTAGAACAGAAAATCATCTCAAACCCAGCAGACAACAAGACTTCTTAAAGTGTCTCTGTAAATGAAGTGTATTGAACATTAGCATTCTGCACAATTAACTAGCTCTCAACAATAGATATGCCTTGAGGCCTAAACAAAACTAGCTAAAAAAAAGCCAAATTGAAGCAAAGCTTGGAATGCAAGAAATCTGGGGGGTTGTACATCTTGAAAACAGGTTCACCACCTTGATGTCCTTGTACACCAGTCCTTGTAGTGTATCTAGACTTTCAAAAAGCTTTTGATAAGGTCCCACACAGGAGGTTGGTGAGCAAAATTATAGCACATGGTATTGGGGGTAGGGTATTGACATGGATAGAGACTTGGTTGGCAGACAGGAAGCAAAGAGTAGGAATAAACGGGTCCTTTTTGGAATGGCAGGCAGTGGCGAGTGGAGTGCCGCAAGGCTCGGTGCTGGGGCCGCAACTATTTACAATATATATTAATGATTTGGATGATGGAATTAGAAGTAACACTAGCAAGTTTGCAGATGACACAAAACTGCGAAGAGGATGTTAACAACTTCTCCTTCTCCTTTGACTCCTCCCACTTCCTCCAAACCAGAGGCGTAGCTATGGGCACTCGCATGGGCCCTAGCTACGCCTGCCTCTTTGTCGGGTACGTCGAACAATCCCTGTTCCAGACGTACACTGGCCCCATCCCCGAACTCTACCTCCGCTACATCGACGACTGCATTGGTGCTACCTCTTGCACCCATGCAGAACTCACTGACTTTATACACTTCACCTCCAATTTCCATCCTGCCCTTAAATATACCTGGACTATCTCTGACATCTCCCTCCCGTTTCTGGACCTCACCATCTCCATCACAGGAGAAAAATTAGTGACGGACATTTATTACAAGCCCACCGACTCGCACAGCTATCTGGACTACACTTCTTCCCACCCGGTCCCCTGCAAAAAGTCTATCCCCTACTCCCAATTCCTCCGTCTACGCCGCATCTGTGCCCGGGATGAGGTGTTTCAGACTAGGGCTTCCGAGATGTCCTCGTTTTTCAGAAAACGGGGCTTCCCCTCCTCCATTATAGATGAGGCTCTCACTAGGGTCTCTTCTACATCCCGCAGCTCCGCTCTTGCTCCCCATCCCCCCACTCGCAACAAGGACAGGATCCCCCTCGTTCTCACCTTCCACCCCACCAGCCAGCGGATCCAACATATCATCCACCAACATTTCCGTCACCTACAACAGGACCCCACCACTGGCCATATCTTCCCATCCCCTCCCCTCTCTGCATTCCGCAGAGACCGTTCCCTCCGCAACTCCCTGGTCCACTCGTCCCTTCCTACCCAAACCACCCTAACCCCGGGCACTTTCCCTTGCAACCGCACGAGATGCAACACCTGTCCCTTTACCTCCCCCCTCAACTCCATCAAAGGACCCAAACATTCTTTCCAGGTGAGACAGAGGTTCACCTGCACCTCCTCCAACCTCATCTATTGCATCCGCTGCTCTAGATGTCAACTCATCTATATCGGCGAAACCAAGCGCAGGCTCGGCGATCGCTTCGCTGAACACCTGCGCTCGGTCCGCATTAACGCCACTGATCTCCCGGTGGCCCAGCACTTCAACTCCCCCTCCCATTCCCAGTCTGACCTCTCTGTCATGGGCCTCCTCCAGTGCCATAGTGAGGCCCGCCGGAAATTGGAGGAGCAGCACCTCATATTTCGCCTGGGCAGTTTGCGGCCCGGTGGTATGAACGTTGACTTCTCCAACTTCAGATAGCTCCTCTGTCCCTCCCTTCCCCTCCTCCTTCCCAGATCTCCCTCTATCTTCCTGTCTCCACCTATATCCTTCCTTTGTCCCACCCCCGACATCAGTCTGAAGAAGGGTCTCGACCCGAAACGTCACCCATTCCTTCTCTCCCGAGATGCTGCCTGACCTGCTGAGTTACTCCAGCATTTTGTGAATAAATCGATTTGTACCAGCATCTGCAGTTATTTTCTTATACAAGAGGATGTTAGGAACTTGGGCAGGTTGAGTGAGTGGGCAGATGCATGGCAGATGCAGTATAATGCAGATAAATGTGAGGTTATCCACTTTGGTGGCAAAAACAAGGAGGCAGATTATTACCTCAATGGTGTCAGATTAGGAAAAGGGGGAAGTGCAACGAGACCTTGATGTCCTTGTACACCAGTCACTGAAAGTAAGCATGCAGGTACGGCAGGCAGTGAAGAAAGCTAGTGGCATGTTGGCCTTCATAACAAGAGCATTTGAGTATAGGTGCAAGGAGATCCTTCTGCAGTTGTAAAGGGCCCTGGTGAGACCAAATCTGGAGTATTGTGTGCAGTTTTGGTCTCCTAATTTGAAGAAGGACGACCTTGCTACTGAGACAGTGCAGCGTAGGTTCACGAAGTTAATCCCTGGGATGGAGGGACTGTCGAGGAATGATTGGAAAGACTGGGCTTGTATTCACTGGAGTTTAGAAGGATGAGAGGCGATCTTATAGAGACGTATAAAATTATAAAAGGACTGGACAAGCTAGATGCAGGAAAAATGTTCCCAATGTTGGGGGAGTCCAGAACCGGGGGCCACAGTCTAAGAATAAAGGGGAGGCCATTTAAAACTGAGTTGAGAAGAAACTTTTTCACCCAGAGAGTTGTGAATTTGTGGAATTCGCTGCCACAGAAGGCAGTGGAGGCCAATTCACTGGATGAATTTAAAAGGGAGTTAGATGGAGCTCTAGGGGCTAGTGGAATCAAGGAATATGGGGAGAAGGCAGGCACAGGTTACTGATTGTGGATGATCAGCCTTGATCACAATGAATGGCGGTGCTGGCTCGAAGACCCAAATGGCCTCCTCCTGCACCTATTTTCTATGTTTCCATGTTTCTATAACAATGCTCAGTAACTAAAAGAACAGTTTTATCTTTGCAACATCACAAAATTAAAACAGAGGGGAAATATTATTAAAATGGTATTCCACCTTTATAGCTAGCCACCTAATATTTTTGTCTCAAAATAATGCCTTTGAAACAAAAGACATGCTTTACAGTACTTTATAAGCACTGTGTGAGAATATATCACAGTTCACAAGGATTAAAAATATTTGCCTAAAAATTGGATTTTCTCCATTGTTGTTCCCCCGAAAGACAAACTGGATTTCATTCAAAGGAAAAACCAAATTGAAACAGGCTACCTTTAAAAACTCATTATCATGGTTTCCTCACTGTTAAAGACTTACTTTCCCATTTCTTAAGCTTACAGCTAGTGTCTTATTTGTAGTGTGGTTAGTAATATAAACCCTCAGCATCATGTGTTGTTGTGGTCAGAGAGGTGGGAGAATAGTGATATGGAAAGAGAGAGTGGATGGGCAAATTCAAGGAGGAAGGTATTACAGTACATGGCGCAGTTTAATGGGACAGTCCGATGCCACAATCATAGTTCATGTGATCATTGGAGCCACAGAATGTAGCATCTAATTTATAAAGTCTGCAATTGAAGTACTCCCAGTCTGCAAAAGGATTGTGGAGTCAGCAAAGATGAAAATGATAACCCAGCAGCGATCCTTCAATTCATGTATGGTTTGTAACTTACTGTGCGATATCGTCTTTCTTTAATTTTGAGCAAATAACTAAACCCATGTGTCGGAAGGAACTGCAGATGCTGGTTTACACCGAAAACAGACACAAAATTCTGGAGTAACCGAGCGGGACAGGCAGCATCTCTCGATAGAAGGAATGGGTAATGTTTTGGGTCAAGAACCTTCTTCAGACTGGCACTAGCCATGTGTTGTGTCCTATCAATCTAATTTGGGTCAGTAAGCCTGAAATGTGAAATTCACCACATGTGTAAATGAGCAAATGACCGGCAAACTGCAGTTACTTATAACATGTGGAAATCAGTCCAATTTCCAAATGGCTGGAGCTGCCCGGGAATTGAGTACAGACATTTCAAAACACATGTAAAGTATGTTTTTGTGTGATTTACACAAAAAAACTGTTGCAATTTTCATAGTTCATATATTTTCTTATAATATGGAAAGAAGCTTTTGGTCTATTAAGTCTATGCAATGATTGATATTTTTTATATCAACCCATGTGTCGGAAGGAACTGCAGATGCTGGTTTACACCGAAAACAGACACAAAATGCTGGAGTAATTCAGCGGGACAGGCAGCATCTCTCGATAGAAGGAATGTCATCAAACAGCTAAACCACTTTTGATCAACATGTTAGCCTTTACCTTCAAAATATATTTATTTGACTTCATTGAAATAAATTCTGGAGGAAGATGAGAAATCGATTCCCAGGCCAATCAACTCATCTTGAATATTAGGATTCCAAAATAACGGCATTATATTCTCAAATTAGCAGGGGAGGTTGACCTGCTGAGTTACTCCAGCATTATGTGAATAAATACCTTTGATTTGTACCAGCATCTGCAGTTATTGTCTTATACTAATGTTAAATGGAGGTACAATTGACCTTTCATAGTGGACGATTAGATAATAAGACACAGGAGCAAATTTAAGCAATATGGCCCATCGATTCTGCTCCACCATTCCAACATGGCTGATCTACATTTTCCTCCCAGACACATTTTCCTGCTTTCTTCCTATAATCTTTGATGCCCTTACTAATCAAGAACCTATCAATCTCTGCATTAAAAGTACGCAAGATTCAGCCTTCACAGCCACCTGTGGCCATGAATTCCACTGATTTACCACCCTCTGGCTATAGAAATTTCTCCTCATCTTTATTCTAAGACTATTCTAGTGCCATAAAGTCAGTAAGTAGTGCTGTAACTCACAGCTCCAGCGGTCCAGTTTTGATCACAACCTCCAGTACTGTCAGCATGGAATATGCAGCTTCTCGCTGTGATTGCATGCGTTCCTCTTCGTCTTCCCACCACTCAAAAGTTGCAAATTTGCTTGGCTACTATTAATTGACCCTGGTGCATGGATGAGAGGTAGAATCTGGGAGAATTGACAATAACGGGAAGAATAAAATGGGATTTGTTTAGGAGATTAGGCGACCCAGAAATAAATGGGAATGTATAGATTTAATGGGCCAAATCGCCTCCTTCTCTGTCATACGAAAAAAAAGAAAAAAGAAATGCTTTTGCAGTATTTTGCTTCTGAATTATATTCAAATTCTTCTGCATTGCAGTTGAGCTCTCAACATTTCCATTCCAAAGGAATACCACCAATGGAGCCAAGCTGAGTCATATGGATTACAAGGGAGAGATAGAATTTGCATCCTTAACCACATTACTCTCTTCTGTAGTACTGGTAATTTATTCCTTGCCTGCTTTGGCTTTCTGCCTTTGGCTTTCTTCAGTTATTACCTGAGGCAATGTTGAAATGTCATGGAAACATTCAGGACAAATAGGAATTGAGCAGAAAACTAATCTGTCACATTACGAAAGTGCTTCAGATTTCCAATTTAACTATAAAAGGATGTTTAAAAAAAATGTGTTTAAGTAACAACTTTAATTGAAAAGACCACAGTTCTACAATATAAATGATAGCAGATGCCATGGGTAATGATGGTAAAGAGCCGACTCAGTTTTTTTCGTCTACCTCAATATGAATAAAACAAATGTAAGAAAGAGCAATGCAAATTTAAATAACTGGAAAGGATAATATGGACTACAATGTGAACATGCTGCTATGCATATTACAGCTAGCTGGTTGTCCAAACTAAACTGTTGGTTAGCTGTTGCATTTTTTTGCAGCATACTCAGAACGTACACAACAGTACAGACAGTACCAGTTACAAAGCTCTAGGGGCGCGAGTTCAATTCTGACTGTGGCTGTTGTCTGTCTTGA
Organism: Rhinoraja longicauda; assembly: GCF_053455715.1. Lineage (NCBI taxonomy): Eukaryota > Metazoa > Chordata > Chondrichthyes > Rajiformes > Arhynchobatidae > Rhinoraja > Rhinoraja longicauda. Next base: position 31,477,495 of record NC_135959.1, on the reverse strand, counting down.
GTTTGTACTATCTCTATGTAACTGCATGTTTCCCTTAGTCGCTCCATCTTCCTAACATAATCCAAGAATGTGTTGAGAGCTTAATTGCTTACTGTACAATACCTCAAGTATTGGATGACATTTTTTGGACATGTTTGTGTTACTTGTAAATCCCAGGGAATATAACCAATTGAAATGCATAGAATCAGAAGCACAAGTAGCTTCCTTCTATGATGTAAGAAAATATGAAAAATAAATGTCATGAATGCATTGGGGCTCAATGTGCAACTAACTGATCCTTCACTCCACAGCTGACACATGTTCTAAGTTCTACAATTAGATTCCAAACATATCGAAGCCATGGGCAAGAAAGAACACCAATGCCTCTATTTCCTTAGAAGGCTTAGGAGGTTTGGCATGTCCCCAACAACTCTCACCAACCTCTAGAGATGCAACACAGAAGGCATTTTATCGAGATACCTCACAGCATGGTTATGGAACAGCTCCATCCAAGACCACAAGAAATAGCAGAGAATTGTGGACGCAGCAGACAAACCTCCATTCCAGTGACTCCATCTATACTTCATGCTGTCTTGGCATGGCCAATAGCATAATCAAGGATGAGTCTCACCCCAGACATTCCATTGTCTCCCCTCTTCCATCAGGCAAGACATTCAGATATATGAAAATGCATACCTCCAGATTCAGAGACAGTTTCTTCCCATCTGTTATCAGGCAACTGAACCATCCTACTGCCAACTAGAGGGCAGTCCTGACCTACTATCTAACTCATTAAAAACCCTCGAGCTATCTTTAATTGGACTTTGCTGGACTTTATCTTGCTCAAAAACAGTATTCCCTTTATCCTGTATCTGTACACTGTGGACGGCATGATTGTAATCATATATAGTCTTTCCATTGACTGGATAGCTTGCAACAAAAAAAGCATTTAACTGTACCTTGGTACATGTGACAATAAACTAATGTAAACTAAACTAGCTAAGATGAGGAACTGGGTAAATGTTGTATTTGACCTTTTTGCCACTCCAATCTCAAGTTATTTTGTCGATTGACTATATTCCATTGTGCATATGAATTTTCAAGTAATTGGTGGTATTTAGTCAGTGTATATATTTAGTTTTAAATAAATGTGAAATAAAATCAGTAAACACTGCTAACAATCAATGGATCAGGCCATATCTGTCCAACAAGGAAAAACAAAATATTAGATTTAATTTTATTATTAACTGTATTTTTAATTATATTCTTCCAATATTTGCAATAAATGAATTCACAATTACCCACAATTAAGTTGGTGATTGATTATTAATGGCCCTTGGTATAACTTCAGTTGTCTTAAGCTCTTAAAAATTGCTAACATCTACAGGAAGAAGTGTGGCTGAAGCTGATGAATATTATATTGGCTTGAAGCTTTTACACATAATAGTTGCTCGAGATGCGTGTAATGCAATTCTGACATTGTGAGTTTGTTGGGATGGCCGAAAGGTTTTTTGACGTCTGTGGCCTCAGATGCCACTAATGGTGCCCTCTGCTTCACCAAACAGCCAAGGCAGTGGAATCTGCAGGTGGTGCATGTCTATAAAAAGTTAGTTTGGTCTAACTTGTCTATGACAACCAATTGTATCTCTGTAACTTCACCAAATTACAACCCTACAAAATGTCAGGGGTCCATCAATTCTGCCCCTTAAAAAAACTGTCTGCAAGCCATGGCCTCAGCTTCAGAATCCCATCTCTGACTCTCCATTATTAAATTCATTAAAACATTTGACTTTATTTGACTTTGGCCAAGCTTTATATAACCTGTCCTGACATCTCCATCTGTGATTTGATGTCAGGAGTGTTTGATATAGCTCCAGAGAAGTGTTTGCAAAGTGTAGGAAGGAATTGCAGATGTTGGTTTACACCAAGGATAGACACAATTGCTTGAGTAACTCAACGGATCAGGCAGCATCTCTGGAGAAAAGGAATAGGTGATATTTTGGGTTGAGACTCTTCTTCAGACTGAGAGTCAGGGGAGAGGGATACTACGGGCATGAACAGGTACAGAACAAATCAGAGCCTACATGATGCAAGAAAAGTGGAACCCACAATGGCCCATTGTTGGCTGTGGAAGAGGTTATAATAAAGGGATATGAACAGTGAAACTAGCAAGACGACTAGGGTGGGGGAGAGACAGAGAGAGAAGGAATGCAAGGGTTACAAAATTCAGAGAAATCAAATTCATACCGCTAGGTTGTAAGCTGCCAAAACAAAATATGAGGTGCTGTTCCTCGAATTTGTGTGTGGCCTCACTCTGACAGTGGAGGAGCCCCAGGACAGAAAGGTCAGCATGGGAATGGGAAGGAGGGTTAAAATGTATGGCAACTGGCAGACTGAGTGTTGGTGTTTAGCAAAACCTGAAAATTTGCCTCACCTGAAAGGACTGTCAGGGTTCCCAGATGGAGTTGAGGGAGGAGGCATATGGACAGGTGTTGCATCTCCTGTGGTTGCAGGGGAAAGTACCTAGGGAGGGAGTAATGTTTTACTTCCTTACATAAACCTATATAAAAGCAAAATAATGTTTACATTTTAATTGATATGTTGCAAACAACAAGTATAAATTAAAATAGACAACTTTCTGAAGTTCATATGAAATCCGATCGATTAGTGGAACTTCTGCCTAAGAAATGTATTGGTATTTCCTCTCACTCAGTCATGTATTAAATCAAGTTATTTTGATTTCCACAGGCAAGAAACTGTGTTAATTTATAGGGCCTCATGTGGAAATGTGGAAACAATTTATTAATTTTCCCAGGATCACTGGACTAGATTGCATTCTGAAGGGAATTCATTGAAATCACTTAACTACCCATTAGTTGCATAAATAATTCAGAATGCATTTGAACATGGTAATTACATACTTTTAATTCTGCTTATTTTAAAGTACATTCCTGATTGGTTGGACAAATGTGTTGCATAATTGCAACAGTGCACTTTACTCCACCTCTGAAATTTAATCCCACAATAAAATTGAATTTGAGAACTTGGAATTACTCGAGATCTGACTTCATTGCAGCGTTAGTTCAATTAGACTCCAAATGACCCCTAAGTTGCAGAGATGGTATTAAAGTTACTGCCCTTGCGACCCAGACAATTGTGTGGCATCAAAGCCAGGGCTCTGATAAAACAGAATTCTACGGGAATTAAGAAATAAACTGTACAGTGACTGGAACTATAAAGGAAGATTATTATGATTGTTTGAAGGACTACTATCCCAGCCTTGGCTCATTGCTGCACGATTTCCAAGGATGGTTTGTGAGACTCAATCATATTCTGGTGCTTCATCAATCACCTTCTTTCCTACAAAACCCAGAAACAGGATGTTTTCAAACAATATTTACTGATTTCCAAATTCTCGGTATTTAAATCAACTGCATATAGAAAGATATTTGGAAAGATATATGGATTGGGAAGATTTAGTGGGATATGGGGGAAAATGCAGTTAATTGGACTAGCCCAGTCTACTAACTTGGTCAGCATGGATTAGATGGGCCAAAGGACCTGTCTCCATGCTGTACAGCTCTATGATTCTTTGACCCAAGGCAAATGCCGATGAGTAGCAAGTCACACTTATGCCACAAATATGTCAGACGATCAACATCTATAATGGAAGAGTCAAACCATACTTGACAATCAATGACTTTACCTTCTCTATATTCCTCCCCATTTTCATCCAGGGGGCGGGGGATGTGGAGATGTGGTCACCATTAATCAGAAAACTGAACTAGATTGGCCACATCAATATGTGCAGGAAAGAACTGCAGATGCTGGTTTAAATAAAAAATAGACACAATGCTGAATTAACTCAGCGGGACAGGCAGCATCTCTGGAGAGAAGGAATGGGTCTGAAGAAGGATCTTGACCCGAAATGTCACCTATTCCTTCTCTCCAGAGATGCTTCCTGTCCCACTGAGTTACTCCAGCATTTTGACTAGTCACATCAAACCCAATTGCTTTGCAAGTCATGGAAAAATATTTTTACCATAAGGAATTCAGAAATGTTCTCCCTGTGCCTCCAATGATGCGAATTTCACTGAGTTGCGAAAAGACAGGTAAATGGACATGAATATAGGTAGAACAGTTAAGAGCAATTTCAGGAGTGCAGAGGTGAGTACAAAATGACCTCAGATGAAGTGTGAATTTGAAGTCACTTCAAAAATTAAGATATTTGAATCAGAATCAGAATCAGAATCGCCTTTATTGTCATCTAAAACAAGTATTTTGGACAAAATTCCATTACCCACAGTCCAACAATAAGAGCAATAAAAATAAACAATAACACACACAATCACAAACCAACATAAAACAAAATAAAGAAACATCCATCACAGTGAGTCTCCTCCAGTCACCTCCTCACTGTGATGGAAGGCCAGAATGTCTTTTCTCTTCCCCTGTCGTCTTTTCCCGCGGTCAGGTTGTTGAAGTTGCCACGTCGGGGCGGTCGGGGCTCCCGACGTTGAAGCCCCGGCCGGGTGGAGGAAATCCCACGGCCTATTTCAGGCCGCGCCGGACGGTGAAAGGTCCGCAGCGGGCCAACCCAAGCCCCGCGATTCAGGGCGGGCGAAGACGCTGCCGCTGCCGGAGCTCCCGATGTCGGCCCCCACCCAGGGGCCTACGAGCCTCCGATATCCACGCGGCACACAGCCCGCGGCCGAAGCCTCCGGAGCCTCCGAAGACGAGTCGCAGCCGCACTCGCAGCACCACCACAGCCTCCGAAGGCAGCCAGCTCCGCAGATGGTAAGTCCGGACCGCGGGCTCTGCGGTGGAGGTCCCAGGAACTCAGGTGGAGGCCTCCAGCTCCAGGTGTTTGGCCGATGATAGGCCGCAGCGGGAACAGAGACACCACCCAGAAAAAAAGGTCGGGTTTCCGTTCGGAAGAGACAGTTTTACAGTTTTACAGTTTTCCCCTCCACATAGTACACAACCACAAAAAAAACTCTACATGACATCTAAACACTACAATTAAGATAAAAAACAACAAAAAACACAAAAGACAAACGGACTGCGGGTGAGCCGCTGCTGCTTGCGTTGCGCCGCCACGTCTGGGTGTGTTTGATAGTTTGATGAGCAGACAGTTGATAGATGGACTGATAGACAGTAGATTGACAGAGTGGAAAATAGGGTCAGATGTATACACCGATCAGCCAAAACATTATGAAGTGTCACCTGTAATGTGCTAATGCGAGAGAACAAAGATTTTAAAGGGAAAAGGGGCAAAAAACAACTGATGATAAGGAAAAAAACATAAGATTTGATGGACAAAATGCAAAGCTAAGTTTGTTGATAAGGACAACAGTGTCACTTTGGTAGCTTTCGACGAGAACAAGTAGAACCTGGTCCAATGGGGTCAACAATATGTGTCAGGTTTTCCGACTACATCCTTTCTTTGTCCCGCCCCCTCCCCTGACATCAGTCTGAAGAAGGGTTGTGACCCGAAATGTCACCCATTCCTTCTCTCGAGATACTGCCTGACCCGTTGAGTTACTCCAGCATTTTGTGTCTACCTTTGTATCAGGTTCAATTCAGATTGGGTAAACTATTCTTAGGCCCCCTCGGTCATGGCTGACCATGGGTGATGCATCCTAGTTGGCTGCTTGCTCCACACCTCGGCTAGAGCAGCGTCGCTTGTGGGTGAAGAGACCAATGTGGGAGTGACAGTCTCTGTCACAAACGTCACATTTGTGTGTGGTCTCTGGTCTGAAGTTGCTGCGCTCCTTTCTGTGTACCCGCTTGTCTGCCGCTGCGTTCATCAGTTTCTCTTCCCTCGTTTTGAGATGTTGGTTCAGGGTACCTCTCCACCTTGTACGGTCAGCTGCAAGACTCTCCCAGGACTCCACATCAATGTCGAGCACCTTCAGATCTCTCTTGCAGACATCCTTGTAACGTAGCTGGGGGTGGGCGATGGTTCTCCTCCCAGATGTCAGCACTCCATACAGTATGTCTTTTGGAATACGGCCATCCTCCATGCGGTGGACATGGCCCAGCCACCGCAGCCTGCGCTACCTGAGTAGAATGTACATACTCGGAAGGCCAGCGCTAGGCAGAATCTTGGCGTTGGACACTCTGTCTTGCCAGGATACGGCGGTAGCTTCTAAGGTGGAAGGTGTCGAGTCTTCTATATATTAAACTATATATTCTGATAGAATGTTTAAGTTTTGATTGAGCTGCACTAGGCTAGCAAAGATCAGAATTTTAACTAGGTCAGGATGATTTGCTTGGTATTAATGCATGGATTTTCTGTTTGTGATCAATAATAATGCGAGTGCCAAAAATAAGTCCATTTGCACCCTCCCTCACCACCCCCTCCTCCAGTGATCACAAAAAACCCCAATACTGACTGCATGTTTTTGAAAGCACAAGCTCAAGGAATTGTTGGAAAACCTATATTTGGGCTTGAAATGTATTTAAATTGGCTATGGTCAGATCTTAATAAGGATAGATATAGTTGTATACTCAATCAGTGCTTGTGGTAGTGGGTGCTAATGCACCTGTAACCAGGAATGGAAGCTTTGATTAAAGTAAGTTACTGCCAGTGCAATGGCATCAGAAGTTCAATATTTGTAATTGCGAATAAAAAAGCTTTATTATATTTGTATTGTCACTGATTACTTCCCTTCACAAATCACAGAGCTCATCTGAGTCAAAATGGCAAAGAGCCAACATGTAAAGATTGGTTTATTAAATTTTGTGATAGAACTTAATAAATAGTAATCCACCAAGAGAGAGAAAAATAGCCTTTATGGTTTAATTCCTAAATACTATAATAGATATGCTATGTGAGGTGGTCAATGCGAAACTTGGCTCCACCACAATGGAGGGTTAAGCCAGCGCTGCCGTCGCAGCTGCGGCTTGCCTGCAGTCCGTCTGTCTTTTGTGTTGTTTGTTGTTTTTGTATGAATTGTAGTTTTAATATGGTGTAGTGTTTGTATGTTATGTTTGGGGGAGGGGGTGGGAGGGAACGGGAACTGTAAAAAATTCTCTCTCCCGAACGGAGACGCGACCTTTGTTTCTGTGTCGTGTCTCCGTTCCCGTTGCGGCCTACCACCGGCCATGCACCTGGGACCACCTGGGGCTCTGGTTCGCAGAGCCCACGGCCCGGACTCACCACCTGCGGCGCTGGCTGCCTGCGGATGCTGCGGGAGCGGCTGTGACTCGTCTCCGGAGGCTCCGGCGCGGGCCGCGTGGACGTCGGAAGCCCGCAGGCCCCTGGGTGGGGGCCGACATCGGGAGCACCGGCAGCGGCAGAGGCAGCGTGTTCGCCCGCCCCGAATCGCGGGGCTTGGGTCGGCCCGCCGCGGACCTTTCACCGTCCGGCGCGGCCTGAAATAGGCCGCGGACCTTTCACCGTCAGGCGTGGCGCTCCAATGTCGGGAGCCCCGACCGCCCCGACGTGGCAAGTTCAACAGCCTAACCGCAGGAGAAGACGGCAGGGAAGAGAAAAGACATTCTGGCCTTCCATCACAGTGAGAAGGGACTGGAGGAGACTCACTGTGATGGATGTTTCTTTTGTTTGGTGTTAGTGTATGATTGTATGTGTTATTGCATTTTTATTGATTATTCTTATTGGTCTTATTGTTTCAACTGCGGGTAATGTTTCATTTCACTACACATTTATGTGTATGTGACAAATAAACGACTATTGACTATTGACTATCTATCTTTGTATCCGTGGAGAATATTTCTTGGAATGGTAAGAATTACTGCAGTAGGTAATTTCCCTTTACACAATATTTTACATAATTATAGCCTAAAGTTCTGAGATAATAAAAGGAATTCCTAAAAGATCTTCTGGAGTGTTTCTTGTGATAAAATGAAAACCAATAAGAAGCCCCAGAGCATAATTTCATGAGACTTGTGCAGGAAGCAATATACTAAAAAAATGTATTTATTCCAGACAATATAGAGATTAATGAAATTATCTCAAAGGAACTAAAGTCATATCAAGTCAGGCTTACTATTATGAAAAATTGTAGTTGTAGGCTTAGAGTCTGCAAAGCTTATTGTAAATCTCTTTTTATTTTAAATGTCAGAAGTCTGTGACAGTCTGAAAATTTTAAAGAGGCATTAATGTTGCCATTGATTTGGAAAGGAGAAGCATGTCAGATAATTAATTAAAAGTAGATGTGGTGAGCAGCAAGATTTTGCATTTGAATTAAGCTAAAATCCTAATGTAATTTTATATTTCACCTGGTCATATTTGCCAATGATTTCATACTTGAATTAAGACTGGCAGCATTAAAGCCTGAGGAAGTGAACCTGAAGCCTGAACTTGGGAAGTATCCAACCTGATGAATATACTTAAATATATTAATGCAAATAATCAAGTCATTCTGCATTAGGGCTAATCACATTTGGAAAAGCATATACCTTGAACTTGCCTTTTATAATTTGCAGCCAACTTGGAACATAATAAAATTATAAACAAGTCAACAATATCAAAATGTTCCTGCATTTTGTATCTATCCCAAACCTGCTGCTTAACTAAATCAATCTTATAACCTTGAGGTATGTCCTTATCTAATTTCATGTGTCAAAGGGTTATAATGGTGATAAATAATTACTAAAAAGAATGCTTATTCACAAGGCCTTCAGCAAATATATTGGGATACTCTGTTTCATGGGCAGAGTAGAGCAATACTTATGTTATAAGTATTGCTTATATAATATAAGGACGATACAAGGCCTTCTACACCCGCACCTCCAGACTCAGGAACAGCTTCATCCCCAGGGCCATAGCTGCTATGAACCGGTCCTGCTGAGCCGGATGGTCACATCGCACAGTAAACCAGCACAGATCTACTTGCATTTTATTCTGTTTTAAAACTGCTCTAATTTGTTTCATTGGGTTGTTTACTGACTAACTAATTAATTTTTGCATCGTATGGGAGGTGCATTCCCAATCTCTTTGTACCCCTGTACAATGACAATAAAGATATATTGTATTGTATTGTATTGTATTGTATTATGCAATGATTATTACAGAGGTGCAAACAAATCACAAAATATATCAGTTCTTTATACTTCTGTGTTTGCTTGATATGTTGAACTTCTTTAAATAATACATTTTAAAAGCTGATACCAGTGAATTTCTCATGGAAAGACCAATGATTCCCCAAGACAATGAAGAAATAAACTTGCATGCTTTTGTGTAATTCTTACCCTACACCAAGTGTAAAATTAATCTGCTGTTCTTTCAGAAGAGTGAAACCAGTTGGGTATAATCGTGGTGCAGGGATTTGCACAATTGCCTTATGGTTCCAAAGGTCCAGGTTTGATCCTGACGTGGCTGCAGCCTACGTGGAGCTGCATGTTCTCCCAGTGTTTAATAAAGTATGGCTGTACTTATATCATTGGACGAGGCTGTCTAGTCAGTTTCAAAGGTAAATCACTTTGGGGTGACTTCCACTGTGAATTGACAGCCTGTGATTGTTGTCCTTGGTGAATTAGTTCAGTTACACTTTGTGGTTAATTATTTTGTTTACTGAAATTCTGCAAGAGGGAAATTTTACTCAATATCTCAAATTATTTGGATGCGATTTCTGGATTCAGTTGGGACAAATTTCTATCACCTGATCTACCATAACGCAGGAATAGTGTCTAGGTGTTTACCTAGACTGAGGTTGAGAAATTACCGAGGAAGCATCCAGCCAACATTAGGTTAACAAGCATTATCATTGAACTGCCATCTAATGATTCTAATAAGAGTCAAGAGAGTAAAGTGAAACAAGAGTGTTTTAAATGTCATATGCACCAAGAATGGAACAATAAAATTCTTACCTGACGCAGTTTACAAGCACATTAATGCAACGGGCGGCCCATTGGCATAGTAGAGTTGCTGCCTTAGAGCGCTTACAGCGCCAGACATCCGGGTTCGATCCCGACAACAGGCACTTGTCTGTATGGAGTTTGTACGTTCTCCCTGTGACCATGTGGGTTTTCTCCAAGATCTTCGGTTTCCTCCCTCACTCCAAAGACGTACAGGTTTGTAGGTCAATTGGCAGTATAAATGTAAATTTTCCCTAGTATGTATAGGGTAGTGTTAGCATGGAGAGATCACTGGTCGGTGTGGACTCGGTGGGCCGAAGGGCCTGTTTATGCGCTGTATCTCTAAACAAAACCAAACAAGACAGCAAATAAATATCCAACAATAAATAATATAATACATGGATGGAGATGGGAACTGACAAAGAAGAAGGTGTTAAGGTGTTGTTTAAAAAAGGGGCATCATGGTGACGCAGTGGTAGAGATGCTGCCTTAGTGCTGGAGACTCAGGTTAGATCCTGACTACGGGTGATGTGTGTATGAAGTTTGTACGTTCTCCCTCTGTTCTGTGTGGGTTTTCTCCAGGTGCTCCGGTTTCCTCCCACACTCCAAATCACGTATAGATTTGTAGGCTAATTAGCTTGGTTAAATTGTAAATTGTCCCTAGTGTGTCAGATAGTGTTAGTGTGCTGGGATCGCTGGTCGGCGTGGACTCATTTGGTCAAAGAGGCTATTTCTGCGCTGTATCTCTAAAATAAACTAAACTAAACTCAACTAAACAGTAACACTAGGTTACCAGAACTTATTGGTGCAAACCATAGTTACAGCGCACCCTAAACAAAGGCCACAGCAGATTGTTGATACGACAGACGTGTGGTTAGGGTTGTGCAATGTGGTTCAAGGCCCTGATAGTTGATGGGAAGAAGCTGTTCTTGAACCTGGAAGTAATGTCCATTAAACAATTTTTCTCAGCTTTTTTTTCTATCCAATCAGTAGCCATTTGGTTATCTGAGAATATATTTCAATATAAACTATGAAGAAATTAATTTTAAATGAAAGACAATCCTGCTAACATTTCATAACTCAACAGTTAAGCCAGCTTTAAAGTACATCATAAAATGTGAGGAGTTAATCCTCATTAATATATTAGAGGGCTGACATATATTTAAAATTATAATTCTTGATAAAATATTAAGAGAACTGAATCTAGACAACTTGCAAAATTGAAAAAGAAGATTCTTCAATTTGTTGAATGTGTGAATGATAGCGTGAGGCTGATTTATCAAAGTGTTATCATTGCATTGGAATATGCAATTAAAAAACCTCAAACAAGACAAGTACTTAGAATTATTCTGCCAGAATTGTAGAAAACTGAATATTTCATGTCAATGGATCAATTGAATGGCACCCCTTAAAAAGGAGCAAGGGGTGGGTGGTGTGATCATAAACCCTGAAAAGCACTACGTTTATGACCTCAAACAGATTGCAAGAATTTCTGAATTATAACCAAAGCTACGTTGATGTTGAGGAGGAGATTCTATATTTGATTGCCTTTCAGGAACAAATGTGATGCCTATAAGTCGTGATTTTATACATTCAAATGACATGTGTGAAGTTTAAATTGCACATTGTCCTTTGGAATGTATAGGCACCAAAGGGTGAATAATCTTTTCTTACTCTCTGTTGTTAATAGATAATGGAATAATTTATTTTGTGGGTACAGCCTTGCTTGCATCCAATCCCCTGCTCACCTTTTAAAATAGTGAAATAGCCAGAAGCTAGAAAATAATTTTCTAAACTTTATTGCTCCTTCTACACTCATTTAAAATTAATTCAGCTTGTTCACCATCCCTATGCTTGCTGGAGCACATTGACTTTTGCATTACCAATACTTTGATTTTAAAATGTTCATGAATGTTTGTATTTCATTTCACACTCTCATTCTTCCCTATCTCTCAAGCAATGGTATAGATTTATAATGTCAAATAATGTTGACTGACTAAGTGTCTTCTGCATCCTTGCTGAAAACAATGGTGTGTATATTTGCTATTGGCCCTAAATGTAAGTAAGTGATTAGCTGTCAGTTGTATGCACCTCAGCGTGTTCAGTTCTTGTGGAAACAATATCAGAAACAAGATCCAAACAACCGCAGGAAGATTCATACACATTTAACAAAAATGACCAGTGAAAAATGTCTTCTTTATCATTGCCAGATGATTTGAGTTAGCCTTAACTTAATTCTGGTTTCAAAGAAATTGAATTTAGCCTAAGCTTTAACAAATGAGTTTGATTACCCTTGCAACATTACTGGTGGGAGAGAGTGATAATACGAGTTCTTTACCTTCAGTCTGATTTAAATAATGAGTAAGTCAAATACTGGTTGAGTACATCAGATTTTATTGCACAGTAGGGTTTTCCCTCTAAAATTCCTTCAGCTCTTAGCAGTAGAAGGGAAAAAACAGCTTTTCCAAGATTAATTGCTCTTTATACAGAAAGGAAAAGGGGTGGTGCATAGTTACCCAATGGCCAATTACAATCTTAATACAATTCACATGGTTACAGAGAAAACAAAACTTAACTCATTCGTACAGGTCACTTTCAGGGAAATGCATCAGAGGGGAAATCGAAACTTAACTCTTCAACTTCAACACATGTCCATATAAGGAGGTGTTTTTTCCAAAAGAAGCAAAACCCTTATCAGTAAAGCAGGCCCTTATCAGTAAAGTTCACAGGCTTTTTATTCTTGAGCTGCTAAACAGCATTACATTCCTCAGAAAACATCACTCGTCTACAAGCCAGTATCCATTTTACTGCTTTACAGGCAGTAAAACAGGCATTCATTTTCTATTAGCTAAAACAACAAGAAGAGCTATTTTGTAACTATCTACAACAAGATATCAGTATCATTAATCAACTACACATGCTATATATTCGCAAGAGCAGTATAGTATTTCTAAATCAAAAATATTTTTATTCAGAGTACATGTTTTAAATCTAATCATTCATCCTTCTGCAATTTAGCAAAATTGGACATATTTCTTCCCTCAACTACATTTTTGCCTTTAACGAAGACGGCAGCGTCGTCGCCCGCCCCGGATCGTGGGGCTTGGGTCGGCCCGCTGCGGACCTTTCTCCGTCTGGCGCGGCCTGGAACGTGGCAACCTCAACAGCCTGACCGCGGGAGAAGACGGCAGGGGAAGAGAAATGACATTCTGGCCTTCCATCACAGTGAGGAGGTTCACCTGCACCTCCTCCAACCTCATCTATTGCATCCGCTGCTCTAGATGTCAACTCATCTATATCGGCGAAACCAAGCGCAGGCTCGGCGATCGCTTCGCTGAACACCTGCGCTCGGTCCGCATTAACGCCACTGATCTCCCGGTGGCCCAGCACTTCAACTCCCCCTCCCATTCCCAGTCTGACCTCTCTGTCATGGGCCTCCTCCAGTGCCATAGTGAGGCCCGCCGGAAATTGGAGGAGCAGCACCTCATATTTCGCCTGGGCAGTTTGCGGCCCGGTGGTATGAACGTTGACTTCTCCAACTTCAGATAGCTCCTCTGTCCCTCCCTTCCCCTCCTCCTTCCCAGATCTCCCTCTATCTTCCTGTCTCCACCTATATCCTTCCTTTGTCCCACCCCCGACATCAGTCTGAAGAAGGGTCTCGACCCGAAACGTCACCCATTCCTTCTCTCCCGAGATGCTGCCTGACCTGCTGAGTTACTCCAGCATTTTGTGAATAAATCGATTTGTACCAGCATCTGCAGTTATTTTCTTATACAGTGAGGAGGTAATTGGAGGAGACTCACTGTGATGGATGTTTCTTTTTTTTTGTGTTTTGTGTTGGTTGAGGTTGTGTAATTTGCTTATTTTATTGCCCTTATTGTTGGACTGTGGGTGACGAAATCTTGTCCAAAAGACTTGTTTTTTGGATGACAAATAAAGATATCCTGAATCCTGAATCCTACCCTGAATCCTTTAACTGCAAAATCCATTATCATTGTTGAAAATGTTATTAAAATGTGTTATTTGTTGTATTGAAGAAATTTTGGACAAAGCCTTGAGTGCACTGACATCACTGGAATGGAGAGGAGAAGAATCATCAACAACACCACAGAGGCAGCGGAGAAAGCCTCGAGATGGCTCTGGATCAGGAGAGGAGGTCCATGGGGAGGAGCGAATGCCACCTGATCACAAGTCGTGGTCTGATCAACCACGGCTGGGTCTCCCGGGTAAGGGTCTAATGTTGAAAGATCCAAAACACCCAATGACCCAGATTACATCACTGATGATGTGTTCAGGAGCATCAAGAGATGTATTTTTATAAAAAAAATGTATATTGCAAACTTGTAAATCATATCAAATTAGTCTGAAGATGTAAAATAAATATTCCCCAGTGTTTGATTTGAAAGGTTTTATTTTGAAAAGAATATGATTAACAAAAGATTTGAAACAAGCAGACAGATTGCAATTAACAATTTAACATTTACTCATACAAGTTGGTGATTGATGATACAAGTCACCAGATGCCATAATTGCTCTTTATCTGATTATTAATGATGTCAGAAGCAATTTAGAAATCTTGTAGTTGGAAGATTTCCAATGACAAGCATAAATAATGTTTCTGTAGGTAGTTTATTTCCTGACTCTCATTGAGGTGCCTGTTCCCCTTGTTCACTAGCTACCTCCGAAGCAAAGAATCACCCAACCCCAGACCCTGATAAAATCCATCAAATCGTCAACCATTTGCTCCCAGTCACTAACCCTGACAAACTGCACTGGGCCCACCTCACTCCCACCTCAAAACTACTACCATTTGCCCATCGCAGGTACCTCCTATCACCAATACCAGCCTAAACACCCTTGGAAAATGTAACCCTCCCCCAAGCAAGTCCTTCATATGACTAACAAACAATCATCCTCCTGTCTTAAAAACAATATCCTTGCTCAGATTCAGGCTTGTTTTCTGCTGAGTTACTCCTGCGCTTTGTGTCCTTGTGTCTCATTAATCCTTTTTTAGTTAATTTGGGATTTTATCTTGCAACATTAACCATAATCTTTGAGATAAACAAATTGATCTACCTGGGATTAGGATCTGAAAGTTCAAGCAGCAATTAGAAAAAAGCCTTCCCATTTTGAGTGTACTATTAGGCTTTCAAAGTATTGAAAATATCTATCTTGTTTACAACATTTCAGACATGGAAATAGTTGCATCTATTGTACAGAGCATGTTGCCTGAAAGTAAGCAGGTAAAGGTGAGTGCAGCTGGGAATATATTACAATATATCATCTCTGTGGAGTAACTGAAAGAGGAGAGATGGATAGAACATTTGGGACCACATTCTCACTAATTCAATTAATTTATCATTATTGGTAAATGGAGGAAAACAAATCAGTAAAAGTCTGTAGAATATTTAGAAGTGCATATATATTGACAAGACCTATATTACAGAATAAGCCATCAAATCAGTTTAAATGGATGACTTGATAAAGTTCAATCCACTCCCGATTTTCTGCATGGTTGAATAGATGGATGATTAGACTAGAACAGCAGCAGGAAATCACAGCACGATGCTGCTGTAGTTAGTGCTGCTGCCTACCAGCTCAGGGACTCCAGTTCAATCCTGCACTTCGGTGCTGTCCCTGCAGAGTTTGCATGTTGTGCTTGAGACCACACAAATTTCCATTGGATGCTCTGTTTTTTATTGCAAAGATCTTGGTGAGGCAACATTTAAAGTATTGTGTTCAGTTCTGGGCACCATGCTATAGGAAAGATGTCCAGTTGCAAAGGGTACAGAGAAGATTTATGAGGATGATGCCAGGACGCGAGATATAAGGAGAGATTGAGCAGGCTGGGACTCTATTTTTTAGAGTGCAGGAGAATGAGGGGTGATCTTATGGAGGTGTATAAAATCATGAGAGGAATAGATCAGGTGGATGCACAGAGTCTCTTGCTCAGAGTATGGGAATCGAGAACCAGAGGACATAGGTTTATGGTGAAGGGGAAAAGATTTAATCCGAATTTGAGGGATAACATTTTCACACAAAGTGTGGTGGGTGTATTCAACAAGTTGCCAGAGGAGGTAGTTGAGTCAGGGACCTTTGCAACATTTAAGAAACAATTAGGCAGGTACATGGATAGGACAGGCTTAGAGGGACACTAGCAAAGCGGGCCCGTTGGGCCCATTCCCACACCCCCCATTCTCTCCTCCCCCAGCCCCACTCTTACTCTCCCCACAACCCCCCTTTCTCCATGACCTCCCCTTTTCCCAGTACCCCTCTTTCCCCCACCACCAAGCCCCCTCCGCACGACCCCTGTTGTCCCCCTCCCCAGTCCCCATTCTCAGACCCCCCCATTCTCTCTCCCCAGACACACTCTTACTCTCCCCCACCTCCCCCCCTTTCCCCAGCACACCCCTTTCCCCTACTCTCTCTTGCCCCCAGCACCAACCCCCCACCCCCGCTGTCCCCCTCCCCAGTCCCACTCTGCCTCCTCCCACCCCCACTCTCTCCTCCTCCCACACTCCCCGTCGCCCCCACCGTTACTCTCCCCACCCCCGTTTCCCTACCAGCCCCCCCCCCCTGTGGTCGCGGCGAAAAGCACTTACGGATCGTGCAGGGAGGAGGAGGGAGCTGCGGAGCGCGGCCGTTACTGTGGCGTGGCCGAGCCCGGACTACTGGAGACGAATAGGGCGGCGGCGCGCTGGGTCCGTGCGATAGCGGGGAGAGGGTCTCCAGGGTGTGGGAGAGAGGAGAGAAGCAAGTGGAGAGAGGAGAGGTGAGCCGGTGATCGCGGGCGGGTGGCTCCGCTAACGGCGTCCATGTCGTTGGTGCGAGTGAGGAGAGGACACGCGTGCGCACAGACGCACAGCAGCGCCACGCTGAAAACCTTCAATAAATCAGTAGGAGGGGGGGCAGCACGAGCTCATCTCACAGGGGCTTTGTGACGTCACACGCTGAAGGCCTTTAATAAAGCGCTTAGAAAAAAAAAAATTTAACTTTAAAACCTGTGTAACTTAAAAAATATACGACCGAATTAAATAAAAATATCATTTTCCACCAGCGTTCAGCGATGTGATTAAGGCGGTGCAAAAATTGTGGCGCTACGGTTCACCGTTTTGCCGAAATCAGCCGAAATCACAGATATATATAAATATAGAAACACTACATATATTCATACATTCATATACAAGATCTGAGTTTTAGTAGTATGTAGATAGATGGGCCAAACAGCAGGCAGGTGGGACTAGTGTGGTGAGGACATGTTGGTCGGTGTGGGCAAGTTGGGCTGAAGGGCCGGTTTCCACACTGTATGACTCTATGACTTTGCTGGCAGGTCAACCACAACAAAACCCGCAAAAAATAAACATGTTCATGCACATGTATGAGAGAGAAGTTGGAGGATTAAAGCAAGTAAGAATAGCGAATATGAGATAATGATATTCCTCCCTTTGTGACTGGAATGTATCAAATGGGCAGATCGGCCTCTATGATGCTACAAGACAAGATATAATTTTACATTTCTGTAGAAGTATTAGTGAATGAAAGTATCCAAAGATGCTTCCAACTAAAATTTGACACAAAGTGTGTAAGGGCAGCTGGCTGAATGTTTCATGAAAAGGAATAGGATTTGAATAACCAAATGTATATTGGTGACTGATGAGGAAAAAAATGATTCAGAATGGCAATGAGACTGAGAATACGCCATAAACATTATGAAGAAACTTCAACAAGGGCACTGTCTATTCCAGGATATAATTTGATTAGACTTGAAGTACAGTCAAGGTACAAAAAAGCGAGGATGAAATACTGCCGTCAAGTTATAGACCAGGACATGAGGCCAAACATGATACGTTTAATGAAATGTAATAAAAGGATGGGTCAAGTTGAATAGTGCAAGGGTTTGGAAGTGGAATTATAAAGTACAAGAATAAACGGCTGAGGGCTTGCTTATCAGGTGCAGAACAAAAGGAGTGGGGATTTTTAGTGGCCCATATTTAAGTAGTGAAATTTTGAGGATGTGATTCGAGATAGTTAGCCATGGGAGGAGACTGGAGAGAAAGCCAGAAAAAATTAAGCACAAGCTATAAGAAAGAAAGATGTTTAATTTCAGGTGAGTAAAAAAGGAGAGAGAGAGAGAGAGAGAGAGCGAGGCAGAATGTTTAGGCTTATTGTGGGCAGCTTCTCACACACAGAATAGGCTTAAATAAATACTTTGGGTAGAGCAACAGCAGAATATGAGATGAATATTTTGAGGATTGCTTTGAGTAAAACATCTGAAGAGTACATGCAGGTGTCCAAAGAGAGTTGGATGTTAATGATTCTCCATACATTTTATTTCCGTCTATGCACTGTGCTCATATCATTTGTTGAGTTGATGGTTTTCGACTGTTGTTGATTGAGAACATGCTGGATTTAGTTCTTTAGATGTTCCTTAATTCCAATGCATTTATTACTACTTAATGCATTTCGGTGAAACAATTTTTTTTATGGTGTTTGTTGGAACATAAATGTTTCAACAGTAAAGATTAATATGATTCCTAACAATTGTCATTGCTAACTAGTGCTCAAAGATCGAACGTACAGAAAAGTTATTTAATTTTTACATTCAAGTTACAGCAATTTGCTTTTTGAAGCAGCTACAAAAAAAGCAAAAGTCATTGCAAGATGGATCTCTGGGAGGTATACTAAACAACAAACACATTCATCTTTACATCAATGGAACAATTTAAAAATATTTTCCAGGTGCTGGAGGTCAACAAATCATTTTATCGTCACATTCATGTTGAATCGTTATTGCTTTCTTGTACTGTGCCAGCAATGGTCTGTGATGACCTGTGTTGTTGCTATCTCTGATTACAAAGTAATACTTTAAAACTTCAGCAATGAAAAATTCATTTCTCTTATTTACTCTTTCTGTCCTGGTTTTATTTATTATCCATGTTAGATGCTATGCATCTGGATTTCCTGCAGTTATTAATTCCAGTCAAGTTGTGGACAGAAGTAAAATACAGTGAAGCGTAACTAGAAAGTGCTGGAAGACCGTGCCAGAGCTTTTCCATCAATCCTGCATATCCACCTCTCTTCATCTTCCAGTATGACTTGGTTTTTTTTTCTACTGACTAAAAGCTGCTAAATGCTTGGTAAGCAGAATGTATTACTACATTTCTACAATACCATAATAGCTTTGGTTTCATTTTTTGCGATATCAGACAAAAGTGACTGAAATGATTTTGTGACGATGGAAACGGAAATTAAGAATAGCATTAATGCGTACAGACAAATGAAATAGCAGGAATAGGCTATTCAGCCCCTTGTGTCTGCTCTGCCATTTAGTACGTTTATGGCTGCTTGTTTACCTCAGAATTTGGTATCCTTCGCTTCCTTTAACTCTTGCAAATCTGTAGGTATCTTTCTGGAATATATTCGGTGACACAACCTTTATTCTGAGACTGTGATCCCTGGTTCTAATTATCCCAGAGAGTAAAAGTATTAACCCTGCACTTACCTTGTCCAGCTCCTTAAGAGTTTTGGTGGTAACAATGAAAACAATAGACAATAGACAATAGACAATAGACAATAGGTGCAGGAGTAGGCCATTCAGCCCTTCGAGCCAGCACCGCCATTCAATGCGATCATGACTCTAATTTTTCTAAATTACGGAGAAGATCGTCCTAATTTGCTTAATTTCTCCTCAAATGTTAAAATCTACCACTTTTGGAAACATTTGCTGAAGCTTTGTTTCACTCATTCCACTGCAAGCATATATTTTCTTCAATGGAGAGATTAGAACTGTACACAATATTCCAGGCCCGTTTTTACCAGTGTTCTATATAATTGGAACAATTCATTTCTGCTCTTGTACTCAAATCCACTGCACTAAAAGCTAGCGTGCAGCTTGGTTTACTGCTTGTTAAGTTACAGTGATTTGTGTGCAAGAACATCCAGATCCTTTTTAAAACCATCATCTTTCATCTGTCACCACCCAATAAAAATTCCACCCTTCAATGTTTTCCACCAAAGAGGGTGACCCCATTTTTTTCCATAATATATGTTCCAATGGCCATATCTGCACCTAATATAATTTCTCCATTTGCTAAATACCTGATTTTAGTATATCAGGGTCACTTGCAATCACATTTCTCAAAAGGAGAGCTATGTTGACAGGCAGGTTTAATGGGTAAGTTCATAATGGGCATGACTACATATCCTTAATCACCCTTTACATTTCCCTCACACCTATGTTTTTAAACAGATTGCAGTTTTTTTTAACAATTGGGAGGGAAGAATGGCAGGAAACATTAGAATGAGTGTTCATATAAATAATTGAATCCTGCATGAAATTTTAATTAATCTTGGTAATGTACATAGACCATTTATGGGATTTGTGGTGCTTATTAACACATGCCATTTTTAGTCATATTACAAATCAGGAAGCCCAATAAATTAAGCATAGCCCCTTTTTACAGCAAAATACCATGTTTTTTTTGTACTGGCTGTAAGATGAAGAATATTATCAGAACAATCAATACTTTGTTAAACCTCCGTGAACAGAAAATAACAACGACCATGTTAAATGAAAATCTGTGAAGGTATATTTCAGACACCAGAAATATAAATAAAGCAGTCTGCATATCTGAGCTAAATACACCCAACTATCCCTTGAATAAAGTTTATTGTTTGAAATTAGGGAAGTAAAAATGGAATGATAATATTTCAGCTAATTACCTTTTGCTAATGCAAGGTGTAAATATGGTTACTTTGCAGATCATTGTGATTACCAGAGAAGTCCTCCTGCAAACTAACAAGATGTTGACTGAATTTGCTGACATATCAGATTAAAGTTATTTATTATCAGCTAGGTTTTACTGATGCTTTTTATGAAATAGCTTGAAATTCATAAATGCACTATTAATGTCATGATTTATGGAGGACTGAAGTACTCTCTCCTAAGTAACTTAATAATATCAAAATATTCCAAGTCAGCACTTCTGAACCGAGTGAGGCAAAATATCTCCTCAAATCAAAAATTGCATGTATTTTAACACTTACACTGTTTAGACATTGTTCCATGAACTTCAATTGTACATTGTCTATTGTTGATTATTGTACCATTCCTGTGGTGAGAGTTATTGGATCTTTCACATACCAGCCCTATTAATGAGGCATTGTTTGCGCATCTAATTATACTAAGTGAAAATATTTGTATTTAAAAAAATTAAATAGACAGAAATAATCTCAAAATTCAGATATCAATACCCAGTCAGATGTCTTTACTCTTTAATGTTATTAATTTATGCATGTATTTAATGGACAATGGTACAAATAGTTTATCCCAAAGTTGCATGTGAAATGCAACCAAGTGAAAAGCCTACCCTTTGATGGTAAAATCTGATGACCTAGAAACTAAATGATGATTTTAAAAAGTATGTTAAGGGGATGGTGCATCATAAGCTAACAAATGCTTTGATCAAAGGTTTGTAACTACTGAACATTAACATACAAAGTCCAAAACATCATAAGACACAAACCAGATTTTACAACAGAAAAGCTACAGTTTTTGCCCATGCCTTCACTGGAGGTACACACAGAAGATCAGATGTCCTAGCTTTTGCCTTGGTTGGAACAGAAGGAAGGATGGGTGGGGAGAGAGGCATTAGTGAGTGTTGATAGGAAGGAGGAAGAGAGAGTCATACAGTGTGATCAGAAATTAAGGATCAGGTGGAATTATTGGTGAAGCGTTGAAAATTTATCAGTAAGACAGCAATGGGGTAAATATTTGGAAGTAGAGATATTTTTCTTGGAACAGGCAAATAATTGGTTAAGGTCTACACCAGACGGTCAGTGGTTGGATGCAATGGGCACTGAAGCATGAGACTGCTTGATTAGCAGATCAGTGGGTTTGTTGGGAAGGTAGCAATGGTCAGAAATGCTGGTGCATTTGAGCAGCACATCAATTGCTTGACGTAGGTGGCTGATTAGTAACTGTATTATGAGAATTAAGGCAAGGGATAACTAGGGGAGGAAATCAATGTTGTGGGTCAGGGTGGGGGTACCTAAGGAAACGGAGTACCCAAGGGAGAGCTGTCATGACAGGCAGGTGTAATTGCTAAGTTCATGCTGGGCATGATCAAATGTCTTTAATCACCCTATGCAGGTCCCTCACACTGTCACTTAACTGAGACAGATGCAGAGAGCAAATATTGTTGGGTCCCCAACCCACGCCGCAAGATTTATGACAATATAGTTCATTATATAATTTTAAAAGTAATAATAAATAAATACACAAATAACCTTAAAAAACCCACTGAATCAATAGATAGTCGACAACATTTATGAAGTATCTAGATGAACATGTTATCACCACGGCATAGAAGGTTAGACACCAAGTGCTGGTGAATGAGCTGACTCGTTGATGGAAATTTGATGGTCCACATGGACATGGTCCTGTCTTTCTGCTGTGTAACTTTATGAGCACTGGGCGTGTACCCGCTGGAATTTGGAAGGATGAGGGGGGACCTCATTGAAACTTACCGAATAGTGAAAGGCCTGTATAGAGTGGAGAGGATATTTCCTTTAGTGGGAGAGTCTAGGACTAGAGGTCATAGCCTTAGAATTAAAGGACATTCCTTTAGGATGGAGATAAGGAAGAATTTCATTAGTCAGAGGGTGGTGAATCTGTGGAATTCTTTGCCACAGAAGGCTGTGGACACCAAATCAATGGATATTTTTAATGCAGAGATAGATAGATTCTTGATTATTATGGGTGTCAGGGGTTATGGGGAGAAGGCAGTAGAATAGGGTTAGGAGGGAAATATAGATCAGCCTTGTTTGAATGGTGGAGTAGACTTGATGGAGCAAATGGCCTAATTCTGCTCCAATCATTTATGACCTCATTATAAAACATTATAAAACAGTTTTTTTAAATCACTCACCTTTCCCTCTGAATGTTTTGTATCCACAATAAAGTCAATGGGTTCTCAGATTGTACATCTGTCTTTGCACAGAACCTGACCTGGTATAGTGTCTGAGAGATGTGCCCTCAAAGTGATGAATTCCTGAAAGTATGGGATCCATTAATGAATTCCATTTGGAGTTCAGCACTGGAGCATAGAGATAGATGGAGCACAAATATTCCTCACAAATTATTTTTCATTGGAATTAAATCACATGGCACTCAAAACATTTGGTGCTCAAGAATCCAATTTAATTTGATTCAATTTGAATAAAACAGTTAATTTATCACATCTAAGCAAACTAATATAGTCAAGGGGCCAAAGTTATACCAGACAGCAGCTTGTTACTTCTGTATCAGTATGTTAAAGATTATCTGTTAATGCCGAGGCACCATGGAGCCTTTACAATTCTATTTATTTGAACGACACAGAAATAAGATAATCACTATCCTATTGCTCCCTAAGTTCCTGTTATAATTGGCACCATGGTTTCCTGAGTCTTGACATTAACCTCTTGTGTCAAGAAGCTGTCTGTTTTGTTGCAGCATATAACTGCAAACCCAATTAAACTGACCAAAATTTATAGAACGCATGTTCTGACTGAGAGAACAACCAATCACACACATTGAGTTACGTTAGCCTTGATAATTATCATTATCATTCAGTTTCTTTGGAGACCAGTACCATCACATGGACCGTACAAACCGCTGGTGCACTGCGCTCCTGTTGTTAAAGCCTTCTGTGGATGCATTCAATGTTATAATGAAGGTAAAATCACAGAATAAACTTTTCAAATATAAGTTTTGTAAATAATAATAATAATAATAATAATGCATTTTATTTATATAGCGCTTTTCATATACTCAAAGACGCTTTACAGAGATTTAGAGAACATAGGGAAATGAATAAATAGATAAATAAGTAAATATGTAAACGAACAGAGAAAGGAGACAGAAGGTGAGGTGACCTTCAGTGGTTGAAGGCAGTACTGAACAGGTGAGACTTCAGCGATGTTTTGAATGTGGTGAGTGTGGAGGAGTCTCTAACGGTTTGGGGTAGTGAGTTCCATAGGGTGGGAGCCCAAATGCCGACAACCAGCTCTGCAGATGCTGCTTGACCAACTGAGTTCCTCCAGCACTTTGATTTCTATTTAGGATCAGTCTCCAGACGGGCTCCAATCAAGACCTTGACAATGGCTCAGAGGATATTGTGGATGAAGCACTTCACCAAACATGCCTTTTTTAATTTCTACTTTCCAACACTCCTCTGATGTCTTTAAAATCCTATAAATCTGAATTCATCCCAAATTTTTGATCGTTCATCCTAGTCTTTACTAAATCGCGTATTCTGTTTTCAGTAACTGTAGAAAGAAATTTGCATTTAAGTGGCACTTTTTCAACGTTTCCAGGATGTTTCAGAGACAATAAAGATCTTCCGAAGTGGAGATATTGTTGTAAATTTGGAAATATAGCAGTCAAATTGTACACGGGGACATTGCTCTCACCACTCACTCCTCTTCACTTATTTCATATAGTTCCTCCCTGAACTTCATAATGTAAATTTCCCTGGGTTGAGTGCAAATATGACAATATTTTCCAGAAGGTAATCTGAGACATATTAATTATTATGTGGTGCTACCTTCTTCTGGCTTCTGTCATGTTGCATTGAATCTGTAGATAGAAAGTCAGCTGTATGTGACTGCAGCACATATTGCAAATATGACTGTGTAGAGTATATCATGTGCTGTACTTGAGCAAATCACAGTGTGGAAATATGAACCACATAGTAATTAATATGTCTAAGATTACCTTCTGGTCATGGAATGAGGACAAACTTTCTCTCCATGAAGACTTGCAAGAAAAGATAAGAAATAAACAGATAATGCAAAAAACCCCAGCAGGTTAAGCAATATTTTTGAAGGGAAAAGCAGCGCATCATCCTCGAGTCCTGTTTGCTGAATCTCCTGTCTATCCCCCTAACGATTGAGTCACCTGTCACCTGTTTTTTGCGGTTGCAGCTCCTAGACTGTGGAACAGCATCCCTCTCCCGATCAGAACTGCCCCCTCCACCGACTCCTTTAAGTCCAGGCTCAAAACATATTTCTACTCCCTAGCGTTTGAGGCTCATTGAGGAGGCGCTGTGAACTGTTTGCGTACTACTGTATGTTTTCATTTTTTTTTCTATTGGAACCTAATCAAATGTACAGCACTTTGGTCAACGTGGGTTGTTTTTAAATGTGCTATACAAATAAAATTGACTTGACTTGACTTGACTTCAGCATTTCAGATGGATGATCTTTCATTCTCCCACATAACTGACCACTTTTAATTAAAATAAATACTTTCACCTCAAAAATATCGAACGTGTCTGCCCATAACTCTCTCACCTATGCCCATTAGCCTATTGGTTTTAATTAACCGATATCTAAAATACTTTCATTTTGTAAAAAGCAAATTGTCCAACTGAAACAAGCACTTTTGAATATTATAACATTCATTGCTATCACCATAGTAACAGAGAACATTATCAATTTTGCCAACAATTCAATTTTTTATCTTTGGTTTGCTGAGTCAGAGACATCTTCAAACTACAATTATAGTCGGTGCCCAAATAAGCACGTGTTGACAAGGAGGCCCAATATAAGCACAATGGCTATCTTTATTTAGGCCCAATACATCGGTGAAAATAAAAATAGTTTTCATTGATAAGAAGAAGACCAAAATATGAATTGTTTCACTGTTGACTGAGCGGCTGAGAGGAGGAGCAGCACGGGAGATTTAAAAAGCAAAAGTTAGTATTCCAGAATGACTGCTCCTAGTGGTGTCTAAAAGGAAGGAAGGCACCAGCGAAGGGACGTTTCTGGAGTGGCCATTTTGAGAGTAGCTATGTGTTGAGCTTCTTGTGGTGTGTTTGAAGGAATTGTTGATGTTTTGGCATGAAAGGCTTTAGTAAGGAGGCTGCGCTGAGGGTTACAGCAAGGTCATTTTCTTTGCAATTCTTCTTTGGTCAGTGCAGTAAGAATGACACTCAGGGTACTGTTTTGCTCCTCCTGTAGGCTGTGGAAAGTCATGGTAACTTCTAATGTTCCTGAGGACTACATCTTGGGAAATGCATGCAGCTGCAGCTCCTGACTGACTGCCTGAGGGAACTGGTGCCACAGCGGAACAATTTCAGTATCATCCAGGAGCTTGTGGGATTCATAGATGGGAGTTAGGGTGAGGTGGTCACATTTAAGGTGCGGGCAGAAAGTAGATAGGTATTCACCAAGATAGGAAGTAGGCAGACAGTCCATGAATTCCACTGGCCATTCCCCTTGAAAACATGCATATCCTTTTGGATACTGTAGGGAGGGATAAATGTTCAGATGAGAGCTGCAGCAGCAGTCTGTAATACCAGATCTGGCTCTGAGGCACAATAAGACAGGGTAATGTAAAAAAAAGGCTACAGTGACAGGTGACTCATTAGGTAGGGGATAGACAGGATTCAGCAAACAGGACTCGAGGATGATGCGCTGCTTCCATGGTGCAAAGGTCTAGGAGCGGTTGCAGAACATTCTCAACGGGGAGGGAGAGAGCCACATTGACACAACTGGCTTAGGCAGGAAAAGGGATGAACTCCTACGGAATGAATATAGGGAGATAGGCAAAACGTTAAATAGCAAGACGTTAAATATAGTAATCTCCACAATACTCCTGGTGCCACGTGCTAGTGAGGGTAGGAATAGAACAAAAGAACAGATGAATGCCTGGTTGAGGGGTTGGGGCAGGGGCTGAGAATTCAGACTTTTGGAGCACTGGCATCTCTTACGGGGTAGAGGTGACGTGCAAGGGAGACGGTTGCACCTTAACTGGGCGATACTAATATCCTGATAGACTAGTGTACTAATGCTACTCGGGAGAGTTTAAACTAGACTGGCAGATGGATGGGATCCATTGCAGCAGTCAATGGAAGTCAATACAGAAGTCAATGACAGCAATTCAGCAGATGGAAGAACCAGT
The DNA here is from genome assembly GCF_053455715.1 of Rhinoraja longicauda. NCBI lineage: Eukaryota > Metazoa > Chordata > Chondrichthyes > Rajiformes > Arhynchobatidae > Rhinoraja > Rhinoraja longicauda. The sequence goes on along the minus strand of NC_135959.1, from coordinate 31,450,743 downwards.
AACAAGGCAGGGAGCAAGGAAAGACGGTTGGATTAAATTGTATATATTTCATTGTCAGAGAGACCTGACAGGTAAGGTGGAAGAACTCAGGTGCTGAATATGGATGTGGGACATTATGGATTGGGACATTATAGTCATTATCAAAACCTAGCTAGGACTGGTAGCTGAATGCCCCGGGGTACAGGTGCTGCAGGTGAGTTAGAGGTGAGGGTAAAAGAAGTGACAGAGTTTCTATATTGACCAAGGGAACATAATGACAGAAGTCCAAGATTACTTTTTTAAATTTTTTTTAAATTTTATCTTAATTTAGTTTAGTTTAGTTTAGTGCCACAGATCTGAAACAAGCCCTTCAGTCCACCAAGTCCACGCTGACCAGCGATCACCCATACACTAGTTCTATCCAACACAGTAGGGACAATTTACAGAAGCCAATTAACCAACAAACCCCTGCATGTGTTTAGAATGTGGGAGCAAACCAGAGAACCTGGATAAAACCCACGCAATCACAGGAAGAACATTCAAAATCAATACAGACAGCACCCGTAGTCAGGATCAGACCCCGGTATCTGGTGCTATAAGGCAGCAGCTCTATGCTATGCCACAGTGCTGCCCTTAAAAGTCTTAGCCTGCCCAGCCTAGCAACATCCTTGTAAATCTTCTCTGCACTCTTTCCAGCTTAATGACATCCTTCCTATAACAGGGTGGACCAAAACTGAACATGATACTCCAAATGCGGCCTCACCAACGTCTTGCACAATAGTAACAATACATCCCAACTTAATACTATGACTGATGAAGGCCACTGCATCTAAAGCCTTCTTGGCCACCCTATACACCTGGGTTACCAGTTTCAGGGAACTATGTATCTGTACTTCTTGATTCCACTGCTCTAAAATACTCCTCAGTGGTCTACCATTCTCTGTGATGGTCCTGCCCTGGTTTGACTTTCCAAAATGCAACACCTTGCACTTATACAAATTAAACTGATCAGGGTCTTGCTGTAAATTTTGATAACCATCCTCACTATCTACGCTACAACCCATTTTAGTGTCATCTACAAAGTTACTAATCATACCTTGTACATTTTCATCCATATCATTGATGTCAATCACAAAGTGCAATGGGCCCAGCACTGATCCCTGAGGCATGACACTAGTCACACGCCTCCAGTCCATGGATCCACCTATCTTTTGCCAGTTTCTGCCTCTCATAATTTTATATATTTCTATAATTTCTCCCCTCAAACTTCTTAGGAAAGCAATCCCAGTCTGTCCAATCTCGCCTTGTAGCAAATAGCACCTAATCCAAGCAGCATTCCAGTAAACCTCTTTTGCATCTTCTCCAAAGGTTTTGTTGATCATCTGCTCTAAACGCACAATGTAGCGGCAATTACACATTGTAGCAGAATGCTGAAATTGCATATGTGTTGCAATCGAATAGTGACAACCTTCTTGACGATATACCTGTCACCCACACAGTCAACCCACCAAATATCCAATCCCCTCCCTCTAGGGTGGCACGGTGGAGCAGCGGTAGAGTCGCTGCCTTACAGAGACCTGGGATCGATCCTGACTAAGGGAGGTATCTATATGGAGTTAGTACGTTCTCCCCATGGGTTTTATCCAGGATCTCTGGTTTCCTCCCACAATCCAAAGGCATACAGGTTTGTAGGTTAATTGGCTTGGTATAATTATAAATGATCCCCAGTGTGTGTGTGTGAATAGCATTAGTGTGTGGGGATCGCAGGTCGGCGTGGACTCAGTGGGCCGTAGGGCCTGTTTCTGCTCTGTATTTCTAATCTAAACTAAATTAAACAAATTTTCCCATCCGCCCACCATCTTGTTCCATTTATAACCCTCTTTTCTTATCATATTACATCATCTGCAACCCTTTATTATCTCCAATAATCGTCAGATTTTACAGATGAAGAACTCTTATGGTAATTGTGGAATAGATGGCTTCATAATTTTCTTCATGAGGAAGTGCACTTCATGATACATTCTTTGTCTTGGAAGATTAGACATGTGCAACAGTGCTCCAAAGTCTGGGTATGGCATGTCCTAAAAGATTTTTTCAATTAGATGGTGGTACTCTCCAACCACCTAAAACTGGCTCCATATAAGTGGGAGAAATAAATCATATAAAAGAAGTTTCTGTGAAATACAGTCTTAAATTCCAATGCACAGAGCAGAAAAATAAGTTGGCACAGGAGGAACTACATCCTCCTGCTGTGTGTGTTTGTAGTTGTGCACAAGTGGAAACCAGGATGTAATAAAAACAGATAATACCGTAAAAGTTAAGCTGGTCTGGAAGTGCCTGTTCTAAAAGAAGTGCATAACATTTCAGCCCAGAATGCTTCATAGAACTGAAAGAAAACCTTGTTCAAGATTATTATTAATAAATATATTATATTATTAAGATACGCGAGACTGCAGATGCTGGAATCTTGAACAAAGAACAAATTGCTGGGGGAGCTCAGTGGGTCAGGCAAAATCTGGGAAGGGAAATGGACAGACAGCATTTAGGGCTGTGAATATGTGGACTTCATTGCATATTTTTAAATCGGAGATTGACAGGCTCTTGATTAGTACAGAGGTTATGGAGAGAAGTCACGATAATGGGGTTGAGAGGGAAAAATAGATCAGCCATGATTGAATGGTGGAGTAGTCTCAATGGGCCAAATGGCTTAATTCTGCTCCTATGATTTATGCACATGAACTTAATGCAGTTTTTTGGTTCATTACGCATATGATTTTGTGATGTATCTTTACGTATTTGTGTGTGTGTGTGTTAATATTGTGATAACAGAATTATGTATTTGTCTGTTCTCAAACAAAGTAACAGTTTCATAGATATTTAATTTGCCAGTTTTCCTATACACAAACAGTCAGAGTATTGTTTTGTGATTAACTTTTACTTATTTTTAAAATATATTTGCTGTGTCTCAATGATAAACATGAGACACATGAATTTTTCATTTATTATTTTTGGTTCAATTCAGGACACTGTTTTCATTAAAATCTATATTTTCAATTCTTAAATGTTCTCTCAAGCAATACATAAAATTTCAGTCTAAATAAAACCCAACTAAATCAAAATTGGTAGCAATTACAGACTAATTCAAGCTTTACCACAATATATACCTCGCACGATCTTCATTTTCTATAACAACAACTTTTGTCTTTCACCCCATTTTCATTTGGAATCGTCAGTCATCTGACTTTTGTCACTGATTGTCACTGACTTCCATGCATATCCGAGGGGTGAAGAGCAATCACCACAAGCATGTTGGAAGCCACTGCAGTTGTATGGAAACAAAATGAATGTAAGTGTAAACTTTTCACGGGTGACAGTTATCACTAGCATGTACTGTTATTAGCACGAAAATTAAACAGTTTTTCAGTTGAGCCTTCAAGGTGGTTTATTTTGCCATTTTGAATTAGTTGAATGAAAAACTCGAGCCTTATTTATGTGGCTTTTGTTGATGTATTTCCCTTACTGTCGATGTTTCAGTGATCCAGCATGGTTAGCTCATAAGAAAGCAATTGAACAGAATAATTTAGGATTCAAGATATTAAAAAACCTATCCAAAATGACTCGCTGCTGCGCAAATGAGTATTTTGGAAAAAAAGCCTGAAATATTTAATCACTTGCTAACATCGACTTATTCCTGTCCCAATGTGAAATCAATGAAATAGCTTAAGCAAGAGAATAGCTGACAGTCTGTTGATGAACAATTTAATAGAATGTAATTCCAATTTTAAGCTTAAGCACAATACTTTTATTTTACAACAGTCATTTATTTTAAAGTTACAATTTCATGGCAGCAAATTCTCAGTGGACCATATATAAGGATTTTGTCAATTTGCTAAGGCCATACAAGCATGTCACCTGATTGCAGTCTGGCCTCTATTAGTCAAGTCATTTGACTTGCACTTACATAATGCTTCGTGGACATTTTCAAATGGAAAATTGCCCAAATCTGCATTGAGATACCTGCAGTAGTTAATAAGCAGTTTCTAAGGAATTTTATTTTCAAATTATATATTGAGCAGCTGACCAAGCAGGGAAATTGTGGCCTTCTGTACAGAGGCAAACCTATGAAAAAGTGCAGTGAATGCGTATTGGATTAATACAACTCTAAAGCCTCCAAATAATCACGGAAATTTTCACATAGCTGTAAAAACTAAAAAGCAGACATTTTCTTTGAATGATTGTTGTCAAAACATTTTCTTATCAAAGTTATTCAATGGTTTTTCACAGCCTGTCCAGTTATACTTAAATATCCACAATCTAATATCTGTGTCAAATCACAACAGCCTTCAATCCCCTGATCTTTAAAATTGTATTTACCTTTATTTCAAGTATTTCTAATCAGCTGAAGGTAGACACAAAAAGCTGGAGTAACTCAGCGGGACAGGTAGCATCTCTGGAGAGAAGGAATGGGTGATGTTTCGGGCTAATCAGCTGACTTCCACAATTCTTGGGGACAGAGAATGCCAGAGATTCACCACCCTCTATGAAAAGGAATTTCTATGTAGCTTGGTTTTAAATGATTGGTCCCTTCCCTTGGAAATATGCCCTCTCATTCAAAACACTTAGTATTTTTGGAAAAAGCTTTCATGATTTTTTATAGCTCTAACAAATGTCCTCTTAATCTTCCCCGCTATATTTAAATGAAAGCAGCTTCTCTGGCTTCTCTATGTCTTCAGTTATCCCCTTTTCCATGTTACTCATCTACAGCATCTTCAAACCTTGGACTGTGGCATTAAAACTGAACATTACAATCCAATTCGGTAAACCCTCCTTATTATGAACTATAGGGGGGAGGGTTGGGGGGGGTGTAAAATGGTGTCCGTTATTGCTGATTGTCCACTGTAACCATGTAAGGTATTATCATTGTATAAGTAGTAGAAACAAACAACTGCAGTTGCTGGTTAATACATAACATGACTCAAAGTGCTGGAGTAACTCTATAAGATTATTAAGGGGTTGGACACGTTAGAGGCAGGAAACATGTTCCCGATGTTGGGGGAGTCCAGAACAAGCGGCCACAGTTTAAGAATAAGGGGTAGGCCATTTAAAACTGAGATGAGGAAAAACTTTTTCAGTCAGAGAGTTGTGAATCTGTGGAATTCTCTGCCTCAGAAGGCAGTGGAGGCCAATTCTCTGAATGCATTCAAGAGAGAGCTGGATAGAGCTCTTAAGGATAGCGGAGTCAGGGGGTATGGGGAGAAGGCAGGAACGGGGTACTGATTGAGAATGATCAGCCATGATCACATTAAATGGCGGTGCTGGCTCGAAGGGCCGAATGGCCTCCTCCTGCACCTATTGTCTATTGTCTATTGTCTAACTCAGCAGGTCAGGCAGCATCTCTGGAGAACATGAATAGGTGATGTTATGGGTCGGGACCTTTCTTCAGACTCTCAATCCAGAACTGGGTCTGGAATCCAGGTGAGTTGACGGCCCTGGTCTGCTGATAGCTGGGGGAGAGGTGAGGATTGGTGTTGTCAATGGTCGCCGCCCGTGGGTAGCCGGAGTGCAGCGAAGGTGTCGGCAGTAGCGGCGACAGTGGCAGGCACGCCTGAAAGTGGTAGGGGAGGTGGTGCGAGCTGGGGCGGAGGGGGTTGGGGGGTGGGGGGGGACGACTACCATGGCTGTAAGCTATGTAAGCCGGGGATGTCATCGGCATCCATTACAAAGATGTGCATTAAAACAAAAGTTTACTGTATACACATCAGGGTTTTATAAACATTCAGCAAAATTTGCATTATAACTAAAAGAAAATGAATTGGTTCAATTATATGATGTGGATAAAAGTACATTTAGTGCCCAATGAAATGTTTAGTGGGAATTTATAAGCAAATGGTCCGTAGTCCATGAGTCATGAAGAAATAAATACTGATACCTGCATGAACTGGCATAATTCAAAGGCTACATTTTTTTTGTTGAAACTGTACAACAGCTTAGTGAATCGTGAAGTTTAAATAAAGACTCCATTCAGCAAATAGAGTTGAAGTATCTGATTGATTCATCGTGGAGCACTGCTTCCAGCAACTTTCTTGATTTCAAGTAATTACATTTGTTATTACTTTTGATTTCCCTCTCCATTCTTCTTGTTAGTCCTGACTGGTTCTTATTATTTCTTAATAAATCCTTCGTTCATTGGTTCAGATTCCAAATTTTTTCTTGTTTATTTTCAAATCTTGATTGATACTATCATTACCTAAATTGGTTCTTTTTATTTCAACTGTATTCCTCATTTAAAAAATGCTTTCCTTGCCGTCTCAAAGCAGTGGAGAAAAGATCTGCTGTTCATTGAATTATTGTTTTTTAAGAATATCTGACTTTCCTATGTGACTATATTACCTCATATTAATAACCAAAATATTATGCATCTCTTCAGTTGTCAAAGGGATGCACCAAAATTTAAAAGGTTGCAACCTCTTGAAGGTTGTTGGCAACTGGCAATAAGAAAACAAAAATTATATTGCAATCTTTAGAAAGGTTTAATTAAAAAGCACACATGTATGTATCAGCTTCTCCAGTTGACAACGTGGCAGGCCCAAATCAGGAAGCAGACCAGCTGCATTCTGACCAAAGTTGGTACTGGGCACCCAAACCAGTTTTGCGTTTTGCCCAAAATGGGGGAGAGGTGCAGAGACCAGCTAGGTGCCCGGTCACAGCTTCGACACGTGGAAGAGCAGAAGGTTATTGATTTCAACTAATTAAGCCCGAGACAGGGTATTGAGGACAGAGTGGGAGGTTGTGCTTGAAGGAGTTGAGCAGACAGTGATCACCACATTACTATTGTGATACCTTCGATTTGTACCGGCATCTGCAGTTATTTTCCGACACCACATTATTATTGAGGAGCTTGGAGAAGCACCAACTCCATAACAATACCATCAGTGACTTCTGGTTAGGCTTGGCATAAATGGATAGGACAATAGAAATACCATCATCTATTATCCAGTGAAAATTCTAAACTAGAGCAGTGGCCATGAGATAGCACTAGCGGGCAAAATAAAAGAAAATCCCAAAGTGTTCTATAAGTATATCAAGGGTAAGAGGATAACGAGGGAAAGAGTGGGGCCCATCAGGGACCATAGTGGAAAGCTGTGTGTGGAGCCAGAGGATGTAGGAGATGTTTTAAATGAATTTTTTGCATCTGTTTTTACGAGGCAGGAGGGCGATGTGGACTTAGAAATGGAGCAGGAGGGTTGTGATGTTCTTGAGCATATTGCTATTGACAGGGAGGCGGTGCTGGAGGCTCTGGCAGGCTTAAAAGTGGATAAGTCTCCGGGCCCTGACGAGATGTATCCCAGGATGCTGAGAGAGGCAAGGGAGGAGATTGCGGGGGCTCTGGCACAAATTTTCAGAGCCTCTCTTGCAACAGGGGATGTACCGGAGGACTGGAGGATAGCTAATGTGGTGCCATTATTTAAAAAGGGCAGTAGGGATAAACCTGGGAACTACAGGCTGGTGAGTCTGACATCGGTGGTGGGGAAGCTGCTAGAAAAGATTCTGAGGGACAGAATCAGTCTTCACTTGGAGGATCGAGGGTTAATTAAGGATAGTCAACATGGCTTTGTTAAGGGAAGGTCGTGTCTGACTAACTTGATTGAATTTTTTGAAGGGGTGACCAAGGAGGTAGATGGGGGTAGTGCAGTGGATGTGGTATACATGGATTTCAGTAAGGCTTTTGACAAGGTCCCACACAGGAGACTAGTCAAGAAGGTAAGAGCCCATGGGATCCAGGGCACCTTGGCAAACTGGATAAAAAACTGGCTTAGTGACAGAAGGCAGAGAGTGATGGTAGAAGGGTGCTTCTGTGACTGGAGGCCGGTGTCCAGTGGGGTGCCGCAGGGATCGGTGTTGGGTCCCTTACTGTTTGTAATCTACATAAATGATCTGGATGTCAACGTACAGGGCATGATCAGCAAGTTTGCAGATGACACAAAGGTGGGGGGGGGGGGTGGTGAATAGCGAGGAAGGGATCTGCAAGCTGCAGGAAGATATAGATGAGATGGTCAGATGGGCGGAGCAGTGGCAGATGGAATTTAATCCTGAAAAGTGCGAGGTGATGCACTTTGGCAGAAATAACTTGGAGAGGGAGTACACCATGAATGGAAGGACCCTAGGGAAGACAGGGGTACAGAGGGACCTTGGAGTACAGGTACATAAGTCCTTGAAGGCAGCAGGACAGGTGGACAGGGTGGTTAAAAAGGCATATGGGTTACTGGCCTTCATTAGCCGGGGCATCGAATATAAAAGTAGGGGGGTAATGATGGAATTGTACAGAACACTGGTGAGGCCACAGCTGGAGTATTGTGTACAGTTCTGGTCACCACATTATAGAAAGGATGTGATAGCTTTGGAGAGGGTGCAGAGGAGATTCACCAGTATGCTGCCAGGGATGAAGGGCCTCGGCTATGAGGAGACTGGGCAGACTGGGGTTGTTTTCCCTGGAGCAGAGAAGGCTGAGAGGGGACATGATCGAGGTGTACAAGATCATGAGGGGCATAGATAAGGTAGATGGCGGGGAACTTCTTCCACTGGTGGAAGGTTCAACAACGAGGGGACATAGATACAGGGTAAGGGGAGGGAGGTTTCGGGGGGATGTGAGAAAGAACTTTTTCACCCAGAGGGTGGTTGGAGTCTGGAACTCACTGCCTGGGGTGGTGGTGGAGGCGGGAACACTCACAACGTTTAAGAGGCATTTGGATGGGCACTTGAAATGCTACAACATTCAGGGCTACGGTCCAAATGCGGGAAAATGGGATTAAAATTAGACTGTGTTTGGTAATGGGCGGCGCGGACACGATGGGCCGATGGGCCTCTTTCTGTGCTGTAGGACTCTATGATAAGGTTCTGAGGCATGTAGCAGGAGCAGGAGTTTTACTTTGTTTGCAATTCCTCTGTTTTTTGCTCCCCTCCAGAATAGCTTTTCATTATGAGATTATATCCAATATCTAATCACACTCTGAGAATCTGAGGACAACTTTGCATCCAGTTAGGAAGCTGGTGTATAATATTTCCCAACACAACAAGCTGGATGACTCAGGTTTGTTAATACTTTTGAGTGGTTTCATACTTTTTCCAATCATGATTGCAACAGAACATAAATCCTTTGGATCATTGATTTATTATCCATCAAACTTGCTTGTGATCTTATGATCTGGTGTCTACTGTGGCAATGTTAGCACACATAAGGTTGGACTCAGATCCTTGTGAACTGCTTAGTTAGTTGCAAAAATAACTTTGAATGGAGATAAAATAATGAGACAAAATTTACAAAAAGCATATAATCCTCCAACACTTTCGCCACCTCCAACGGGATCCTACTACTGGCCACATCTTCCCATCTCCACCTCTTCCTGCTTTCCGCAGAGACCGTTCATTCCACAATTCCCTGGTCAACTAGTCCCTTCCCACCCAAACCACCTCCTCTCCAGGTACTTTCCCCAGCAAATGCAGGAGATGAAACACCTACCCCTTTACCTCCCCCCTCAAATCCATCCAAGTACACTGACAGTCTTTTCAGATGAGGCAGAGGTTCACTAGCACCTCCTCCAACCTCATCTACTGCATCCGCTGTTCCAGGTGTCAACTCCTGTACATCGGCGAGACCAAGCGCAGGCTCGGCGATTGTTTTGCTGAACACCTCTGCTCAGTCCGCCTTAACCTACCTGATCTCCCGGTTGCTCAGCACTTTAACTTCCCCTCCCGTTCCCAATCTGACATTTCTGTCCTGCGCCTTCTCCATTGTCAGAGTGAGGCCCAGCGCAAATTGAAGGAACAGACCTCATATTTCACTTGGGTAGCTTACACCCCAGCGGTATGAACATTGACGTCTCTAACTTCAAATAGCCCTTGCTTTCTCTCTCTCTCTCTCTCTCTCTCTCTCTCTCTCCATCCCCGCCCCCTTCCCAGTTCTCCCACTAGTCTTACTGTCTCCACTACATTCTATCTCTGTCCTGCCCACTCCCCTGACATCAGTCTGAAGAAGGGTCTCGACCCGAAACGTCACCCATTCCTTCTCTCCAGAGATGCTGCCTGTCCCGTTTAGATACTCCAGCATTTTGTGTCTACCTTCGATTTAAACCAGCATCTGCAGTACGTTCCTACACAAAAAAACAGGTTTGTATTCATTTATTTACATGATAACATTAAATCAAAATCTGCCCAGATCCTAAACTATCTTGACCCATGGAACAGGACGTCTATGAGGCAATATATCATATCATATCATATATCATATATCATATATATACAGCCGGAAACAGGCCTTTTCGGCCCACCAAGTCCGTGCCGCCCAGCGATCCCCGTACATTAACACTATCCTACAGATAGTATCAATGAATACAGTTGATTAAATTAATCCTAAATTTAAGCAGGTAGGTCAATTCAAACTCTTTTTGCTCTTGGTAAAGTGACTTCACTTCAAACTCAGAATTTGGTTTACCTCCTCTTGAGTTTATTAATTACACTGCCACAGTGAATTTTAAGGAGGTTTATTCCTGGGATAATTTATGTGAATTAAAGAGACTGTTGAGGCACTTAAACAGATTAAGGCACTTGAAAACCCATTCTAATTGATGTATAAAATGTCATTCTGAAGGATTCAACAGTGGAAATAGGAGGGGTGGGGGAATGAAATGAAATGCAAAATTTATCAGGACAAAATTGATTACAAAAAGTGTACACGAAGAGATTGAAAGTAAATTGATTCTTGTTGCCTTGTCTTATTACTTTGGATGATCACACATTAAAAAAACTCACAGATAGTAAAGTGGTAATTGAGTGGAGAAATCCATTTTTGGTTAAACATATACAAGAATATCATCCGCCAGTTGTGCTCACTCCTTCACATCCTACTCCAGAAACGTTAATGCTATATTCTGCTGTTAGAGGTTCTACCTATTAGATGTTAGAGTTCTACAGCACGGAAACAGACTCTATGGCTCAACTCATCTATGCTGACCAAGGTACCCCATCTAAGTTTGTTCCATTTGCCGCATTTGGCCCATATCCCTCCACATCTCTCCGAGCCATATACCAGTTCAAACGTGTTTTAAATATTGTTACTGCACAAACCACAATTACTTCGTTTAGTAGCTCATCCTGCATACCCACCGCCCTCTGTGCGAAAAGGTTACTCCTCAGGTTTCATATTAAATCTTTCCAGGAAGATTGAGGACCACTTTTCCAACAATGACCCACGGCGGGTATGGCAAGGCATCCAGCACATCACCAACTACAAGACCAGCAACCGCACGACTGCCGACGGCGACGCCTCGCTGGCAGAGGAACTTAACTGTTTCTTTGCTCGTTTCGAGGTGAAAGCTACAGTGGCAGACATAACACCCTCTCCAGCACCTGACAGCAACACCTTCACTGTGCAGGAGTATGATGTTAAGCGCGTGCTCAGAGCAGTGAATCCCAGGAAAGCTGCAGGCCCTGATGGTGTGACGGGCAGAGTGCTGAGGGAATGTGCAGACCAATTATCTGAGGTCTTCACAAAAATCTTCAACCTGTCCCTTTTAAAATCCACCATCCCTCCCTGCCTGAAGTCCGCCATAATCATCCCACTGCCGAAAAAGTCTGTCATCAGCGGTCTTAACGACTACCGTCCGGTAGCACTCACACCGGTCATCACAAAGTGCTTCGAGAGACTGGTCCTGCAGCACATCAAAGCCAGCCTCCCACCCACCTTCGACCCACACCAGTTTGCCTACAGAGCAAATAGGTCTACAGGGGATGCCATCGACACTGCTCTTCACACTGCACTGACCCACCTTGAACACCAGGGGAGCTATGTGAGGATGCTCTTCCTCGACTTCAGCTCTGCCTTTAACACGGTCATCCCGAGCAGACTGGTCACCAAACTTTCCGACCTTGGATTTTCCCAAACCATCTGCCAATGGATCAAGGACTTCCTGACCAACCGCCCCCAGACCGTCAAAATAGGCCCTCACCTCTCCTCCACCATTACACTGAGCACCGGCTCACCACAGGGCTGTGTGTTGAGCCCCATCCTTTACTCCCTCTACACTCACGACTGCGCCCCCACCCATCCCACCAACACCATCATCAAGTTCGCGGATGACACGACTGTGGTTGGACTCATCTCAGAAGGAGATGAGACAGCCTATAGGGATGAAATCCAAAGGCTGGCAGCATGGTGTTCAGTGAACAATCTGGTCCTGAACTCCTCCAAAACAAAGGAACTTATAATTGACTTTAGAAAAACCAGTGGAGATTACGACCCACTCTACATCAATGGGGTCTGTGTGGAAAGGGTACCAGCTTTCAGGTTCCTGGGTACGCACATCGCAGAGGATCTTACCTGGTCTACCAACACCATCACCACAGTAAAGAAGGCACAGCAGAGACTCCACTTCCTGAGGATCCTCAGGAAAACCAACCTGCAGGAGAAGCTCATGTTGTCCTTCTATCGCTGCTCCATCGAGAGTGTGCTGGCATACTGTATAACCACATGGTATGCCAGCTGCTCAGAAAAGGACAGGAAGGCCCTTCAGAGGGTCATCACGACGGCCCAGAAGATCATCGGCTGCTCACTGCCCTCCCTGGAGCACCTGTTCAGCCTACGCTGCCTCAGTAGAGCAGGCAAAATAATAAAAGATCCATCCCACCCCGGCCACCGTCTGTTTGTTCATCTGCCCTCTGGTCGACGTTTCAGGTCGATCAAATCCCGAACAAACAGACTTAAAAACAGTTTTTACCCCAGGGCCATACGAGAACTGAACACTACCTTTGCACTAGGCAACACCGTTAAAAAATCTTGTACTTAATATAATTGTATTTAATTGTATTTATGTATTTATTTGTTTTTGCATTTATTGCATATATGTTTGTACGCACCGTCAGGATTGGCTATTTTTTAATTTCGTTGTACTCGTTGCAATGACAATAAATGAATATTATTATTATTATTATTATTATTATTATTATTATTATTAAACCCATGCCCTCCAGTTCATGATTCCCATACCTGAGATAAATACTGTGCATTCATTCTGCCTATACCCCTCATGATTTTACGCACCTCTATAAGATCACTCCTCAGCCTCCTGTGCTCCAAGGAATTAAGTATAATCCTGCCCAACCTCAAGCCATAGCTCAGGCCTTCAAGTCCTGGTGACATCCTTGTAAATCTTCTCTGCATTTTTTCCAGCATAATCATATCATACCATATCATATATATACAGCCGGAAACAGGCCTTTTCGGCCCACCAAGTCCGTGCCGCCCAGTGATCCCCGGACATTAACACTATCCTACACCCACTAGGGACAATTTTTACATTTACCCAGCCAATTAACCTACATACCTGTACGTCTTTGGAGTGTGGGAGGAAACCGAAGATCTCGGAGAAAACCCACGCAGGTCACGGGGAGAACGTACAAACTCCTTACAGTGCAGTACCCGTAGTCAGGATCGAACCTGAGTCTCCGGCGCTGCATTCGCTGTAAAGCAGCAACTCTACCGCTGCGCTACCGTGCCGCCCTAATGTCATAATTTCATATGCAAAATGACCAAAACTGAACAGAATACTTAAATGCCTGCCACTTCTTTCCTACTGACTTTCCCGCTAAATCTGCTGCCTGCTCCACTTTAACCATTTCTAGCTTCATTCTATTATAGTTCCCTTTAACCAACTTAAACATATTTATTTCCAACCTAAGTTCCTTACTTACAAACTAAGACAAGTTTATGTTATGCTATAATAATAATAATAATAATATATTTATTTTATATAGCGCCTTAACACATGCACAAAGCGCTTTACAAATACAATTAACATAGAAACAAACAGACAAACAGACAAACTATCCTGACGGAAAAGCGGCGAATAATCAACGCCAGCGTCCTCTCACGTCAGGGTCCGGCAGTAGACATTAAAGAACACAAGACACACAGATACAATTTTTTACACAAAACAGCCATCACAGTGATTGCTCTAGGCATACCCTCACTGTGATGGAAGGCAAAGTCTTATCTCCTCCTCGTTCTTCTCCCGTGGCGCCACAAGGCAGTCGAGGCTCCCAACCCCTTGAAGCCCCCACCGGGCGATGGAAAGTCCCAGGGTCGAGCCGAGCAGGCCGATGAAAGTTCTGAGCCCCCACCGGGCGATGGAAAATGCCGCGGCCGAGCCACGCAGGGCGATGAGAGTCCTGAGCCCCCACCGGGCGATGTAAAGTGCTGCGGCCGAGCCACGCAGGGTGATGAAGGGCCTGCGGGCGGGTTGATCGTGCCTCGTGCTTCGGGGCGGTCGAAGCTGCTACGGCTGGAGCTCCCAAAAGCCGGTCGCCAGCCAGGGACCTGCGAACTCCAGATGTTGCGGTCTGCAGGGCCCACGGCCGAAGCCTCCGAGATGGTAAGTCCAGGCCCTGCGACCGGAGTCTTCGAGGTCGATCCCAGCTGGAGGCCGCCGACTCCACGATGTTAGGCCGTAGCGCGAACGGAGATACGACACGGTAAAGGTCGCATCTCCGTTGAGGAGGAGATTTAAAAAAAAGGTTTCCCCACCCCCCCACCACCCCCCCACATACACAGAATTAAAAATAAAACAAAACGTACATTTAACATCAACATTGACTAAAAAACACAAAAAAAAACGGAGACTGCCGGTGAGCCGCAGCTGCAGAACACAGCCACGCCCCTATATGACTATGACTGCTACTTCACAATTGATGAATCAGTGAACACTATTTGTAATGTGCAGGCCGAACAGGTCATTACATGATTTTGATCGAGAACTAGAAAACTACTTAAAAGTTGAATTTGACTTGCAATAACATCCATTAACAAAAGAACACCAAGTGCTGGGGTAACTCAGCCAGTCAGGCAGCACCCCTGGAGAACATGGATAGGTGATGTTTCGGGTTAAGACCCTTCCTCAGACTGATTGTAGAGGGGGAAAGAGAAGAAAGCTAGAAAAGAGGAGGGGCATGACCTGCATGGCAGATCATCGGTCAATACAGGTGAGGGAGGAGATATTTGATAGAAACTGGTTGGAATAAAGGGCTGCCAAAGATAGGAAAAGAAGGAAGGTGTGAGACAGGTTTGATGAGATGGAGATTGTAAAACCAGAGGGAGGAAATTGGTGGGGGAGGAGGGGGAAAGTGAGTGAGGGGGAAGTTGGTGGGCATCCAGGTGGTCCTCAGGGAGGGAAGTGGGGGGGAGGGGGGAAGAGAAGAGGGCGGGGGTTGGGGGAGAAGGGGGGGTTCAAAGAGATTTATCTAAAATTGGAGAAATCAATATTCATAGTGTTGGCTTGTAAGCTACCTAAGCAGACTATGAGAATATGAAGGGGCTGTTCTTCCAGTTTGCATGGGACCTCACTCTGGCAATGGAAAAGGCCTAGGACACATTGGGCAGTGGGGGAATGGGAAGGGCAGTTAAAATGGTTAGCAATCAGGAGACCTTAGGGCTTGACAGACCGAATGCAAGCGTTCAGTGAAAGAGTTGCTGAGTCAATACTTGGTCTCTTCGATATACGGGAGGCCACATCAAGAACCCTGGGCGCAGTAGACAAGGTGCACGTGAATCTCAGTTTCACCTGGACTTCTGTGGTCCCTGGATAGAGGCATGGGAGGAGATATAAGGACAGGAGTTACATCTCCTGCGATTGCAGGGGAATTACCTGATGAGGGGTAGTTTGGGTGGGAAGGGATGAGTGAACAAAAGAATTGTGGAGGGAGTGGTCTCTGCAGAAGGCAGAAAGGGCTGGAGATGGGATGACGTGGTTAGTCGTGGGATCAGTTGGAGGTGACGGGAATGTCCGAGGATGATGTGTTGGATTCGAAGGCTAATGGAATGAAAGGTGATGACTAAGGGAACTCTGTCCTTATTCCATCTGGGGGGAGGGGGAGCAAGAGCAGAACTACAGGACACAGAAGAGACGCATGTACGGGACCCATCCTCCATTACCTCCATCCAGGGACCCCAGCAGCCCTTCCAGGTGAGACAGAGGTTCACATGCACCTACTCTAACCTCATCGACCGCATCCGTTCACAATGTGGCCTCTGGTACATCTGTGTACAACGAGATCTTGGTGTCCTAGTGCATCAGTCACTGAAAGGAAGCATGCAGGTACAGCAGGCAGTGAAGAAAGCCAATGGAATATTGGCCTTCATAACAAGAGGAGTTGAGTATAGGAGCAAAGAGGTCCTTCTGCAGTTGTATAGGGCCCTAGTGAGACCGCACCTGGAGTATTGTGTGCAGTTTTGGCCTCCAGATTTGAGGAAGGATATTCTTGCTATAGAGGGCGTGCAGCATAGGTTTGCTAGGTTAATCCCTGGAATGGCGGGACTGTCGTATGTTGAAAGACTGGAGCGACTAGGCTTGTATACACTGGAATTTAGAAGGATGAGAGGGGATCCTATTGAAACATAAGATTATTAAGGGGTTGGACACGTTAGAGGCAGGAAACATGTTCCCAATGTTGGGGGAGTCCAGAACCAGGGGCCACAGTTTAAGAATAAGGGGTAGGCCATTTAGAACGGAGATGAGGAAAAACTTTTTCAGTCAGATAGTTGTAAATCTGTGGAATTCACTGCCTCAGAAGGCAGTGGAGGCCAAGTCTCTGAATGCATTCAAGAGAGAGCTAGATAGAGCTCTTAAGGATAGTGGAGTCAGGGGGTATGGGGAGAAGACAGGAATGGGGTACTGATTGAGAATGATCAGCCTTGATCACCTTGAATGGTGGTGCTGGCTCGAAGGGCCGAATGGCCTACTCCTGCACCTATTGTCCATTGTCTATTGTCTGTTGACACCAAATGTAGACTCGGCGACCATTTCGCTGAACACTTGCGCTAGTCTGCCAAGGCCTACTGGATTTCTTGGTTGCTAACCATTTCAAATCCCCATTGCCAGAGTGAGGTGGCTAACACAAACTGGAGGAACAACACCTCATATTCTGCTTGGATAACTTACAAACCAATGGTATGAACATTAAATTCTATCATTTTAAATAACCTCTTAAAACACCCCACTCCTTTTTCCCTCAACACCCCCCTCCACTTTGACCCATCGCCTTCCTTCCCCTGTGCCCCACCTAGACTTCCATTTACTTCTCCACTCCACTCACATGCTCCCCCCTGCCAATTTCCTCCCTCTGCCTTTACAATCCGCAGCTCTTCAAACCTTTGTCAAACCCTCCTTCCTTTCTTATCTTTGGCCTTTGCCTGTCAAAAAACCCTCTCCCTTGCCTCTGTTGACCTATTACCTGTCACGCAGGTTCTATCTCCGCCTTTTCCAGCTTTCTTCTCTCCTCCCCCGTACAATCTATCTGACGAAGGGTCTCGACCTAAAACTTCACCTATCCATGTTCTCCAGGGATGCTGCCTGACCTGCTGAGTTACTCCAGCACTTTGTGTCCTTTTGCATATTAACCAGCTTCTGCAGTTCTTTGTGTCAACATCTATTGCCATTTGTATAGTGATAGTCTATTATAAAATTCCACCTACAGCCTTTAGCATTTTTAGCTTGCAGTAACACAAATAAACTTAAAGCTATTAAAATATCTTTATTTTCAAAAATTCTGCAAGGGAAAATAAAACTTTGTAAAAGTGAGACAGAAAGTCTTTTGCCCGCTGCCCCCTTTTCCAATTATATTTCTAACACAATGTTTTGATAACACAAGGTTATTTGGGAATGCCAGTATCATATTGCAACAGAACTACATGTAAACAAAACACTCAAAACAATATGTAGTGTTTCAGTGGGGAACATGCTTGTGTCGATTATTAAAGATGTAATGGCAGCGCATTTTGAAAGCAGTGACAGGATCTGCCAATATCAGCATGGATTTATGAAGGAGAAATGATGCTTGACTAATCTTTTGGAATTTTTTGAGGATGTAACAAGTAGAATGGATAAGGGAGAGCCAGTGGATGTGGTGTATCTGGACTTTCAAAAAGCCTTTAACAAAGGTCACACACAAGAGATTAGTGTGCAAAATTGGAGCACATGGTATTGGGGGCAGGGTATTGACATGGAGAGAGAACAGGTTGGCAAACAGGAAACAAAGAGTAGGAATTAACCGGTCCTTTTCAGAAAGGCAGGTGGTGACTGGTGGGGTGCCGCAAGGCTCGGTGCTGGGACCCCAGTTATTTACGATATATATTAACATTTTAGATGAGGGAATTAAACGTAACATCTCCAAGTTTGCATATAACACAAAGCTGGGTGGCAGTGTGAACTGCGAAGAAGATGCTATGAGGCTGCAGAGTGAATTGGATAGGTTGGGTGAGTGGACAGATGCATGACAGATGCAGTATAATGTGGATAAATGTGAGGTTATCCACTTTGGTGGCAAGAACAGGAAGGTAGATTATTATCTGAATGGTAGACACAAAATGCTGGAGTAACTCAGCAGGACTGGCAGCATCTCTGGAGAGCAGGAATGCGTGACGTTTCGGGTCAAGACCCTTCTTCAGACTGATGTCAAGTGAGTGGGCGGGTCAGAGATAGAATGTAGTCGGAGACAGTAAGACTAATGAGAGAACTGGGAAGGGGAAGGGAATGGAGAGAGAGATAGAGTAAGGGCTATTTGAAGTTAGAGAAGTCAATGTTCATACCGCTGGGGTGTAACCCCTAGTGAAATATGAGGTGCTGTTCCTCCAATTTGTGCTGGACCTCACTCTGACAATGGAGGAGGCCCCGGGACAGAAAGGTCAGATTGGGGATGGTAGGGGAAGTTAAAGTGCTGAGCAACCGGGAAATCAGGTAGGTTATAACCTATGGTATAGGTTATAGAGTGGAGTTGTTTAGTGAAATGATCGCCAAGCCTGCGCTTGGTCTCTCCGATGTACAGAAGTTGACACCAGCAACAGCGGATACAGTAGATGAGGTTGGAGGAGGTGCAAGTGAACCTCTGCCTCACCTGAAAAGACTTGGATGGAGTCGAGGGGGGAGGTGAAGGGACAGGTGTTGCATCTCCTGCAATTGCTGGGCAAAGTACCTGGAGAGGGGGTGGTTTGGGTGGGAAGAGATGTGTTGGCCAGGGTGTTGCGGAGGGAACGTTCTCTGCGGAAAGCTGAAAGGAGTGGAGATGGGAAGATATTGCCAGTAGTAGGATCCCGTTGAAATCTGAATGATGTCAGGTTAGGAAAAGGGGAGGTGCAACGAGACCTGGGTCTGTGCTTGTACATCAGTCATTGAAAGTAAGCATGCAGGTACAGCTGGCTCTGACGAAAGCTAATGACACGTTGGCCTACATTGCGAGAGGATTTGAGTTTATGAGGAAGGAGGTCCTACTGCAGTTGTACAGGGCCCTGGTGAGACTGTACCTAGAGTATTGTGTGCAATTTTGGTCTGCTAATATGAGGAAGGACATTATTGCTATTGAGGGAGTGCAGCATAGGTTCACCAGGTTAATCCCCATGAAGGTGAGACTGACATATGAGGAAAGATTGGGTCGATTGGGCTTGTATTGACTGGAATTTAGAAGGATTAGAGAGGAGATTTTATAGAAACATAACATTCTTAAAGGATTGGACAGGCCAGATGCAGGAAAAATGTTCCCGCTGCTGGGGGAGTCCAGAACCAGGGGTTACTTTTTAAGAATAAGGGGTAGGCCATTTAGGACTGAGATGAGGAAAAACATTTTCACCCAGAGAGTTGTGAATCTGTGGAATTCTCTGCCACAGAGAGCAGTGGAGGCCAATTCACTGGATGTTTTCAAGAGAGAAATAGATTTAGCTCTTGGGGCTAAAGGAATCAAGGAATATGGGGAAAAAGTTGGTACAGGGTACTCATTATAGATGATCAGCCATGATCATATTGAAAGGCTCGAGGGGGCCAAATGACCTACTCCTGCACCTATTTTTCTATGTTTCTATGTTTCTATGATACCCATTTAAGGTCAACCATGGGAAGAACTTCTTCTCTCAGTAGTTGTAATCTTGGTAATCCTTGCCTCATAGTGCTGTTTGGATAGAATCATTTGGAATATTTAAGGCTGAAATAAATTTCTAATCTATAAGGGAATCGAGTGTTACAAGGAAAGGCGTGAAATTGGATTTGAGAAATGTCAGATTAGCCTTGATCCTATCGAATGACGGAGCAGGCGTGAAATAATCAACAACTTACTCCTGCACTTATGTCAGCTGGTCCTGTGGTCTTATAATTGACTTAACATTCTTTACAGTAGATCAAGGAACATTTCGGAAAAAAATATCCTTATGTTCTTCAACAATTCATGAAAGCACTTCTGATTTCATCATACTCTACACCAGCAATCAATACCACAATGGGTTATGTGCTCTGAAATATAATAACCTCAAAGATATTCCATGGCAAAAGGGAAACGCACAGACGGTCCAACATATTTGAAAAAAGAAAATGAGGAACTGCAAATCAATATTTTTTCTCTTGTGCCTATAAAGTGTGATTTCCTTTTTGTATGTGAAACTGGTAACTTCAGCATTTTGCTAATACCACTTTATTCTATTCAATGTATCTCAATAATATTCAGACATGTAATTGGAAAACTGATGTCATTCCAAAATTAGTACTAATTGCACTCTTCTTTATATGGACTCATCTCAAGGACATTTAGTTCATTCCTATGGACAGAGCCACAATTGAACATTCTCTGAGGGTACCTCATTTTGTGTACTAAATTCCAGATATCTTGCTCCTGTGGGAAACATTTTATTCCTCTTGTCCAACTGCATTGCGCCATTCTCCACACAACAACTAATTTTTGAGTCACGTGCCTGAAATAAATTGCTTTTTGAGAGCCAGGCAGTGATTTTCTTTCTTGTAATAATGTTGTTGCTTTTCATTGGCACAAAATATCTTTCAGCCTGCTCAGTAGATTTTTATAATTTAATCATAAAAGATGCATGACACTGAATAAATTTGAATTGCACTGCAAAGGAAATTTGCATTAGTAGAAGCACAGATCCCTAGAATGATATTGATCTGGTCAGTCGTGTAATTTAATATAGGTTTTTATAGAGATTTATTTTCAGCTTTTAGCTATGGCTATATTAATAGAGAATGGGATTGGTCATTGATGATGAAATGATACCAGAGCTATAATATAATTCAGCCTATCCAGTTTTGTAACCAATCATTCAGTATGTGTCTCTGGTGGTTCATTACAGTCTCTTGCAGTAGTTATTATCCTATAGCAGTCCAATACGGGATAGGTACTGATAAAGCAAATATCCATAGCTAGTCATCAATGATCTCATATCAAAATGTATTGTAATATATATAATTTATTTTGTCTTTTGAAAGACTTGGTTCTTCATTGCTTATCATTTCAAAAGCTCTCTTGGTATAAATAGTGGCATCAAATGTATTGCATTTGGATAATATAGGACACATTTCAATTTCCAAATATTTACATTTGATGAACATAAATAACCGCCTGGTTCTTGACTGGTGCTGTAAGGCATTTTAAGTATCTTCAAACCCAATTGGAGTAACTGATTAACAATGGATGAGGTTCACAATGATTTATTGTCAGAATTGTTGGCTTACAAATTATTTACTACATTTTAATAGAATTAGAAGCAGATTTGCATTTTATCCTTAAATTCTACTTAAAAATACAATAAACATTATAGTCTTCAATTGCAAAATTCATGCAGCAATATTGTTAGGTTTCTCCATGTACTGCATATTATTCCATTGATCTGCAGGTTCTTGCAGTTGCCAGTCCTCGAGTCAGAAATTGTGAACTTGGTAGCCTTCTCTTGAGTAATTAGAAGAAACACTATGAATGAATACCAACAGAGAAAATGGCTGGGAGAGCTCTTGCAGAGGGTTATAATGTTCAGATGAAGGATAACACCCACATGTTGAAAGTTTTTGGTTCAAGGGTGCCACAGAGACCCTTCCGGGCTACAAGCAGTTGAACCTATAAGGAAATTATCATGGGTCATTTGTAAATTGTAAATTGTAAATTGTAAATTGTAAATTGTAAAAACCTTTATTGTCACTACACAAAGTACAGCGAAATTAAAGCAGTCCAAATGATGCAATCACACACAGCAGACAGTACAAAGGATAAACCTTTATCCATAACAAGCTAAACCTAATCTACTGAATTAAACAAACTGACCTCTAATACAATATAGACAAAACAATTACAATACGGTCGAGGCAGTGTACAGTGCAATCAAGACAGCAAGTTATTGCACAGCAATGAGAGCTAACATATTGCAAGTGCCGTTTAAAAATAAAAATAAAAAGAAATAATGTAATTAAATATAAGGTGCGGTCGGATGTAACATGTAATAAGTTTAGCAAATGTTAAGCAATATAAGTGCAGTAGAATGTAAACTTGTATTAAATTGAGGCTTATGTTTTCTGACAAGTAACTGATAGTGTTCCGATCAGTTCCGTTCCTTCCATTCAGTTTTATGTGAGTGTCTGGCAGTGTTCAGCTCACGTATGACACTGGGGTAGAAACTGTTCTTGAGTCTATTAGTCCGTGATGTAATGGACCTGAACCGTCTACCAGAGGGCAGCAGTTGGAACAGCTGATGACCAGGGTGGGAAGGATCCCTCAGGATGTTGGCTGCTCTGCTGAGGCAGCGGAGGGAGTAAAGTTCCTCTAGAGAGGGCAGTGGGCAACCAATGATTTTCTTTGCAGAGTTGATGACCCTCTGAAGGGCTTTCTTGTCTGCCTCTGAGCTGCTGGTGTACCACATAGAAATACAGTACGTCAGCACACTCTCGATGGTGCAGGGAGTAACACTTAATGGGTGCAGCCGTGAGTGCTTGAACGTATGTGTATATTTTCATAACTCAACTGCCCGATCTTTTGACCTGAAGGGAAACCGGATTGCCTTCTCTGAGTGTGAAGTTTGGGTAACTACCCTAATGCCACAATGAGCAGGAAATGTGAGATAAAATGGAAATCAGTGTCAGCAACCTGGAATAATCCTGAGGAAAGGAAAGATAAATGTAACTATTGCCTTGAAAACTATGGATACAGTAGTTCAGGTTGTGCATAAACATGGATTTGAGGTTGCAGAGCATCAGAGATCTCATAGAGAATGCAGTTTGAGCATAATCCCTTTAAATAGTATCATAGAGTCATAGAGTGATGGAAACAGGCCCTTTGGCCCAACTTGCCCACACCGGCCAACAATGTCCTAGCTACACCACCTGCACTTGTCCCACCTGCCTGCGCTTGGTCCATATCCCTCCAAACTTGTTCTATCCATATACCTGCCTAACTGTTTCATAAACGATAGGATAGTTCCAGCCTCAACTACATCCTCTGGCAGCTTGTTCCATACACCCACCACCCTTTGTGTGAGAAAGTTACCCCTCGGATTCCTATTAAATAATTTTCCCTTCATCTTGAACCTGTGTCCTCTGGTTCTTGATTCCCCTAATCTGGGAAAGAAACTCTGCGCATTTACCCGATCTATTACTCTCATGATTTTGTACACCTCTATAAGATCACCCCTCATCCTCCTGCGTTCCAAGGAATAGAGACCCAGCCTACTCAACCTCTCCCTATAGCTCATGCCCTCTAGTCCTCGCAACATCCTCGTAAATCTTTTCTGAACCCTTTCAAGCTTGACAATATCTTTCCTATAACATGGTGCCCATAACTGAACACAATATTCTAAATGCGGTCTCACCAACGTCTTATACAATTGCAATATGACCTCCCAACTTCCATGCACAATACTGACTAATGAAGGCCAATGTGCCAAAAGCCTTTTTGACAACCTTATCCACCTGCGACTTGACCTATAAGGAACCATGCACCTACACTCTGAGATCCCTCTGCTCTATAACACTATCTGGAGGCCTACCATTTACTGTGTGGGTCTTGACCTTGTTAGACCTCCCAAAATGCAACACCTCACACTTCTTTATATTAAATTCCATCAACCATTCCTCAGCCCACCTGGCCAATCGATCCAGATCCTGCTGCAATCTTTAGCAGCCAGCTTCACTATCTGCAAAATTACTCACTTTTGTATCATCAGCAAACTTGCTAATCTTGCCCTGTATGTTCTCATCCAAATCATTGTTGTAGATGACAAACAGTAACAGGCCTAGCACCAAATCCTGAGGCACACCGCTAGTCACAGGCCTCCAGTCCGAGAAGCAACCTTCCACCATCACCCTCTGCTTCCTTCCATGGAGCCAATTTGCTATCCATTCAGCTATCTCTCCTTGTACCAAAAATGGTGGCAATGCCCTAGCAGCTGCGGCTTACCTGCGGTCCGTTTGTCTTTGTGTTTTTTGTTGTTTGTTGTTGTCTCAATTGTAGTGTTTAGATGTGATGTAGTGTTTTTTGTGGTTGTGTACTATGTGGGGGGGAACTGTAATATTGTCTCTTCCGAACGGAGACCCGACCTTTGTTTTCAGGGTCGTGTCTCCGTTCACGCTGCGGCCTACCATCGGCCAAACACCTGGAGCTGGCGGACTCCAGCTGGGACCACCTGGGGCTCTGGTAAGCAGAGCCCACGGACCGGACTTACCATCTGCGGAGCTGGCTGTCTTCGGAGGCTGCGGGAGCGGCTGCGACTCGCCTTCAGAGGCTTCGGCGCGGGCCGCGTGGACGTCGGAAGCTCGCAGCCCCCTGTGTGGGGGCCGACATCGGGAGCTCCGGCAGCAGCAGTGTCTTCGCCCGCCCCGAATCGCGGGGCTTGGGTCAGCCCACTGCGGACCTTTCACCGTCCGGCGTGGCCTGGCATAGGCCGCGGGATTTTCTCCGCCCGGCGGGGGCTTCAATGTCGGGAGCCTCGACCGCCCCGACATGCAGCGGCAGCGTTCTCGCCCGCCCTGAATCGCGGGGCCTGGGTCGGCCCACTGCGGACCTTTCACCGATCAAAAGCTAGCTGCTGAAGGAATTCAGCTGAACAGGCAACATCCATGGTGGCAAATAAATGGTCAATATTTCAGGTTAAAACCAGCATTGGGACTGCTACAAAGGTCTCGATCCAAAATCTTCAATCCTATCCCTTTGCATCCATTGAGGTTGAGTAATACAGGAAATTTCTGGGCAATGCAATTTTGTAGAGTTGGGTATGTTGACACAGAGAAATAAGTGTTAGGGCAAACAAAGCTGACAAAATCCCAGGGGTTGAAATAAGTTGTCAAAAATTGTGCAATGTTGTTCTGCTTTGAACAATGCTGATTTTTGATTGCACAGCATTGAGAGTCGCCAAATAAATTTCAAGGTGAATTAGTTTTCAAATAAATTATTAGTTGTTGCAAGTTGCGATAAAACATTTGGCTAATATTCATATCAATAAGCCACGTGATGCTCCCTTTTTCATCTTTGGTTGATTGTTGGGTTAATGTTGGGTTAATTCTATTTTCTTAGGATCTTAAGCAAAACTGCTTTGCATGTTTTTTTATAAACAGACCACAGAGCTGGGCATAATTTATCATTGGAAGAATCTTTTATTTTAAATTGTTCTATATTGAATCCTGATTAACATGGTCAAGCATCTATATTGATAGGGGGAGACTTCAATTTTTGTTTAAATCCAGTAATGGATAGATCATCAAGGACAACGACAAGGACAAGAGCAGCGAAGACAACCTTGAATTTAATGGAAAGTTTAAATTTAATAGATGTTTGGAGGAAAAGCCATCCCAAGGAAAGAGATCACTCTTTTTATTCCAATAGACATGATACATATTCTAGAATAGATCTATTTTTGATTTCAGCTCAATTAAGCGGTAGAATAATACAAATAGATTACAAGGCTAGATTGTTATCGGATCACTCACCATTATTAATGAAAATTACGATGCCAGATAAAGAACAGTCAGTGTATAGATGGAGACTCAACTCTTTACTATTGAAAAGGCAAAACTTCTGTGATTTTATTCGAGGACAAATTGAATTATATTTGGAGACAAATTTAAATTCAGTGGATGATAAATTTATTGTATGGGATGCAATGAAGGCTTATTTGAGAGGCCAAATTATAAGCTACTCATCTAAGATAAAGAAAGACTATAGGAAGGAATCTGAAAGATTAGAAAAATAAATCACCTTATTAGAAAAAGACTTACAGAAAACTTCTTCAGATACAAAAAAAACACAACTTGCAAATAAAAAATTTCAATACAATACTTTACATACTCACAGAACAGAAAAACTAATATTACGAACTAACCAAAGATATTATGAATTAGGAGAAAGAGCGCACAAGGTATTGGCATGGCAACTGAAAGAAGAACAAATATCAAGAACAATAAATTCAATTAGAACAGATCAGAACATTATTACTTATAAACCTAGAGAAATCAATGAGGTATTTAAGCAATTCTATACTAATCTGTACCATTCTGAATCTGAAAAAGATGAAATTAAGATAAATAATTTTTTATCCAAGATACAATTACCAACAATCTCTAATGAGGAGCAGATGGGACTAAATGCCTCCTTTACTTTGAGAGAGGTGGAGGAAGTATTATATTCTTTACCAAGTAATAAATCTCCAGGGGAAGATGGTTTTCCGCCTGAGTTCTATAAAAAATTTAAAGATTTGTTGTTACCACTATTTATGGAAGTGATACATCAAGCGGAAAAAACTTCTACATTACCAGACTCCTTCTCATTGGCAATTATAACTGTAATTTAAAAAAAAGGGAAAGACCCTTTAAATGCATCTTCTTATAGACCAATATCATTGTTGAATGCAGATTATAAAATAGTTGCTAAACTTTTAGCAAGGAGATTGGCAGAATATTTACCGAAGCTGGTTAAAGAGGACCAAACTGGATTTGTCAAAAAAAGGAAAATATCTGATAATGTAGCAAGATTTATAAGTATTTTACATTTAGC
Organism: Rhinoraja longicauda; assembly: GCF_053455715.1. Lineage (NCBI taxonomy): Eukaryota > Metazoa > Chordata > Chondrichthyes > Rajiformes > Arhynchobatidae > Rhinoraja > Rhinoraja longicauda. The sequence goes on along the minus strand of NC_135959.1, from coordinate 31,423,920 downwards.
ACAGAAAAGAAAGGAATTGAGCGTAGCAGTTGCTTTAGATGCTGAAAAGGCATTTGACAGGTTAGAATGGGATTTTTTATTTAAAGTATTAGAGAAGTACCGATTAGGAAATGGTTTTATTAACTGGGTAAAAGCTCTTTATAAACAACCTAAAGCCAAAGTGGCCAATCTTCTCAATCATTAAATTCAGGATTGCTTTGATACCTAATAAGAATTTAAAAAAAAATTACTCGGAAGTGACTCCCTCGGGACTCCAGGTTTTTCTTTTTCTTTCTTTCTTCTGCTTTTTCTTTTTCTTTCTTTTGAACTGGGGGGTGGGGGGGTGGGGGGGGGGGTGGGGGGAGGGGAGAAAAATACAGAACAATACGTGTATAATCGAAGTTATAGGTCAGTGACTATTGTTTACTAAGGAATGTAAAATGTATAACGTATGGGTTCTGTTAAAACTTAAATAAAATATTTTTTTTTTAAAACAAAAAAACATGGTCAAGCATCTTGGTCCAGCATAAGATTCACTGAGTGTGAAGTTTCCATATGATTGACATTCACAGAAAATGCATTAAAATGATGTTTATTTTTTTAATCTTTAAAGACTTTACAACTACTATTTATTTTTTCTATGGTTAAGAACAAACATTTAACAATGCTGAAACAATTCCCTGATTTTGTTGCTGTGATTAAAATAGATACGGAGGTTTTCTCATGTCACTATTTAATTTGTTTGCAAGTGAAATGAGCTTATTTTTAATTAATTTCCAAGATGTTTATAGAACTGGCTCATATTGCCTTTCTTTAAAAATTATACTCTAAATGTCAAATTACACTCAAATCTTGTGCTCTATTCATATATAACAACTACAGCATGGAAACAGGCCTGTCCGGCACTACCAGTCCACGCCGACCATTCTCCCTGACCTAGTCTCATCTACCTGCACTCAGACCATAACCCTCCAATCCCCTCCTATCCATATACCTATCCAATTTTCTCTTAAATAATAAAATCGAGCCAGCCTCCACCACTTCCACCGGAAGCCCATTCCATACAGCCACAACCCTCTGAGTAAAGAAGTTCCCCCTCATGTTACCCCTAAACCTTTGTCCCTCAATTCTGAAGCTATGTCCCCTTGTTGGAATCTTCCCCACTCTCAAAGGGAAAAGCCTACCCACGTCAACTCTGTCCGTCCCTCTCATAATTTTAAAAACCTCTATCAAGTCCCCCCTCAACCTTCTATCATTGGATTAGTATCATCTGCATATTTACTAATCCAATTTGCCACACCATCATCTAGATCATTAATGTAAATGACAAACAACAGTGGACCCAACACAGATCCTTGGGGCACTCCACTAGACACTGGCCTCCAACCTGACATACAATTGTCAACCGTTACCCTCTGGTATCTCCCATTCAGCCATTGTTGAATCCATCTTGCAACCTCACTATTAATACCCAACGATTTAACCTTCTTAATCAACCTTCCATGTGGAACCTTGTCAAATGCCTTACTGAAGTCCATATAGACAACATCCACAGCCTTGCCCTTATCAATTTCCCTGGTAACCTCTTCAAAAAATTCAAGAAGATTAGTCAAACATGACCTTCCAGGCACAAATCCATGTTGACTGTTTCTAATCAGGCCTTGATTATCCAAATAATTATATATATTGTCCCTAAGTATCTTTTCCATTAATTTTCCCACCACAGACGTCAAACTAATAGGTCTATAATTGCTAGGTTTACTTTTAGAACCTTTTTTAAACAAAGGCACAACATGCGCAATGCGCCAATCTTCCGGCACCATCCCTGTTTCTAATGACGTTTGAAATATTTCTGTCATAGCCCCTGCTATTCGTGGCTGTTAAAAGTGTACAGACCACTTTTTCTTAAGATTCTTACATATAACAGCATTAACCCTTGCTCAATTGCTTGCCCTTCAGAAGTTGAATGACTTTCTGCATCATACTGAAAGTGCTCCCATATAAAGTTGGGTAGAGAGATCCAGACTCTGTCTAGAGTTACCATGATGGAATCTTTAGAAATGCATCCCAGTTAATAGCAACAAATACACTCTGCAGCAGCAGATGTTTAACTCAATTGCACTTCCAAAATGTGATTCAATTGAAAGCAATAGAACCGAATTTTGGGAGAGGAATAAAATGCAACAAAATGCAACTGTGATTAACCATGGATGAATTTCTAGGTAGATGTGTTTCCAGAAAAGAGTGATGTATGTATCAGAGGAGAAATTGCAGACAGTGGTATTCTGATGCTGTTTTCATGCTTTTAGATTTTGGAGGAGAGACATGCAGGGAATTTTTAGCTGGTGCGCACAGTCATGTTCTTTCCTGGTGGAGGGAGTGAATCGTTAAACTGGTGTTAAGGTTTACTAATTGAACAGATTGATTTAAAAAAAAACATACTGCTGCAGGAACTCAGCAGGTGAGGCAGCATCTAAGAAAGGAAACTTCTCCAATTACTTTGATATGTCCCAATTTATGTCAAATTTCTTGAGTGTTGTTGGAGTTGCATTCCAAATTATTGTGTAGTAACCATCATACTTTTGCTTCATGCCTTCTTTATTCTGGAAAGACATGGTAAAGTCAGCTGATGATCCAATAACCATAGAATGTACAGTCCAGAGACATGCCTAAATAACTATATTTTTGTGGCTGGGTTCAATTATGTTTTGGATTTATCTGAATTGTGGATTTTGATGGTGAAGAACTGAAAGACGATAATTTAATTGTATGGGATTTGATTCTCTCTTTGGACAGAGGCATTGTTTCGAATTGATGTGACATAAATATTACTTTCCACTTATCAGTCCCAGCCAAAATATTGTCAAGCCTTGCTCTATGTTACCAGGGACTACTTTATTATCTAAGTTCTTCAAATCAAAACTGAATCAAACACCATATATCAGAAAAACAGCTATTATATGTTGATGCATTAGAAAGGTAATTCCTGGTGAATAACATTGATTATCTTGTTACAATGGCACCTGTCAAGGGTGGGATATATTAGGCAGCAAGTGAACAATCAGTTCTTGAAGTTGATGTGTTGGGTGCAAGAGAAATGGGCAGGAGTAAAGACCTGAGCGACTTTGACAAGGGCCAAATTGTTATAGCCAGACGACTGGGTCAGAGCATCTCTGAAACGGCAAGGCTTGTGGGGTGCCCCTAGGCAGCAGTGGTGAATACCTACTGACGGTGGTCCGAGGAGGGACAAAGCCACGAACCGGCAACAGGGTGTTGGGCGCCCAAGGCTCCTCAATGCGTAAGGGCAATGAAGGCTAACCCATCTGGTCCGAACCGACAGAAGGTCTACTCTGGCACAAGTCACAGAAAATTTTAATGGTGGTCACGGGAGGAATACACAATACACAGTGCATCGCACCCTGCTGCATATGGGGTTGCACACGGAGGAACAACAGCATATTAGGCAGGTGGTCATAATGTTTTGGCTGATCGGTGTATATGAGAAAGCAACAGTTGCAAAGGTTTTAGATGATTATGAAAAAAATAAGATTGCATGCTATTCAATTATGTAACAAAAATATATCAGTAGAGATAATTATGACATAGTCAGCAGAGCACTGGAAGCAATAATATTAATTTAAGCCAGATAATTCCAAGACTGACAAAGAGAGTTGTTCTTGCAGAGCAATAACAACTCTATATTGCAGATGTTAATTAACAGATGAGTTTTATGGAGTCAAATTTCTGCCTTATCAATAAACCAATCCACAAATTACTGAATGTAGTCCACAATGTATCTGGCCACGATGAAGCACCAATAATGTTCTACTCGAATTAGCGAAAGTATCACTTTGGGTGTAGTTAATTGAACTATTCAAGATACCACCTGATCAATGCAACTTTGCTAGTCATGAGCTCATTTGACACGTACAATATTGAATGTAACTTCATTTAGAAAGATTATTCAGGGGTAATCAGCATGGATTTATTGATGAAAGGTCAAAATTTGACCGACAGTCAAATGTTTTGAGGAGATTAAAAGGAGAGTTGATGAGATCAATGATTTAATGTTCTCTAGTAGGATTTTAACAAGCTCTTTGACAAAGTTTCACATGGCTAGCTGCTCAAAAAGGGAAAGCCATGCCCCTGGGAGAGTGCAAATTAGATTGGAAATATTCAATGACAGGAAACAAAGGATAATAGTTGACAATATGTTTTATGATGGCTAGACTGTCCAGCCATAGGGTTCAATGCATGGTTCCTTCCTCTTAATTATATTAATTAGCTAGGCCAAGTAGACCCGTTTGGCCCAAACCTCTCCTGCATTGGTGCAGCACCCTCTCCCCTCCCCCTCCCCTCTCCTCCCCACTCCCCTCCCCTCTCCTCCCCACTCCCCTCCCCTCCCCTCTCCTCCCCCCTCTCCCCTCTTCCCCCTCCCCCTCCCCCTCTCCCCCTCCCCCTCCCCTCTCTCCCCTCTCCCCCTCCCCCTCCCCCTATCCTCCCCCTCCCCCTCTCCTCCCCCTCCCCCTCTCCTTCCCCCTCCCCCTCTCTTACACCTCCCCCTCCCTCCATCCTCCCTCCACCCCCTCCACTCACCTCCCCCTCCTTCCCTCCCTCTTCCACTCCACCTCACTCCACCCCCTCAACCCCCTCAACCCCCCTTATCCTCCCTCCCTAGTAGATTGATTTAAACTTTAAACTGTAAAATGAGAATAACTTTAAAAATATGACACCGATTTCAATGAAACTTCTTCCATTAGCACCAAAGGGACGACGGTGAGTAATGTGAATCTAAAATTGTCACACTATTGTGTACTGTTTTGGCTGTAGTTTAGGAACAAACAAACAAACAAGAGTTTTAGTATATAGATTACTTGGATGGAAATGTTGAGGACACAATAAAATATTTGCTGGGGATGTACAAGGAGACCATGTAGCTAATGTTGAGGAGGAAATGTTTTTGCTCTAAGAAGTTATAAATGGTCATGGGGTCATGGAGCCATTGGTGATTTATATGCTTGTCTAGCTACTTAAATATTGTGAGGTAACTGCTTCCATCTTTCACTCAGTGTGTTTCTGCATGATAGAGTACTTTGTAAGATCCCCTCTCACCTATACCTATGTCTATACCTATGTCCTCCGGTTTATGGCACCTATGCAATAGGGACAAATTTCCTATGCTCTACCCTATCTTTGTTGGCCATAATATTGTGTACACCTATCAGGTATCGTCTCTGCCTCCTCAACTCTACCTATCCAGCCTTTCCTCATTGCTAAAATGATACATCCTTGGCACCATCCAGATGAATTTCTTCCCCACTATCCAGTACAATCACATATTTCCTATGGTATTGTGATCAGACTGGCACATAATATTCAAACTGTGACATATAAAGCTAGAATATGTCACATTACTAAGACTAAGACTAAGACTTTCCTGGTATTATACTCTATGCCTTGACTAATGAAGTCAAGCATTAATGGATGCCTTCTGTACCAGCCAATCTTTGTCCACAGGCACTTCCAGAGTTCTATGAATTTGTTCTTCAATCGCCCCAAGAACCCTACCATTCATTTTATGCAGCTTACCCTTATCAGTCCTCCCAAAGTGCATTTCTTTACAATTAATAAGATTAAATTTAATTGCCCATTGTTCTGCCTATCTTATCAACTGATCAACATCATCCCGCACCCTATGACTATTCTCCCCACTGATCAGTTGGGAACTGGAATTCAGTTTGGAGAAACATCAACTCCTAGATCCCTCTGCTTTACAACACTCCCCAGGGCTCTACCTTTCATTGTGAAGGTCCTGCTTTGGTTTGACCTCTGAAAATGCAAGAGCTCACACTTATCTGCATGAATAACTTATCTCCATTAGTTATTCCTCAGCCTACTTACCCAGCTGATCAAGATTCTGTTGTAATTTTTAATAACCATCTTCACATCTACCATACCAACAACTTTTGTGTCACTGTACACAATAAACCATCGGCATTACTTTCCTCTGAATCTCGGTTCCTTTTACAATAGACAATAGACAATAGACAATAGGTGCAGGAGTAGGCCATTCAGCCCTTCGAGCCAGCACCGCCATTCAATGCGATCATGGCTGATCACTATCAATCAGTACCCCGTTCCTGCCTTCTCCCCATACCCCCTCACTCCGCTATCCTTAAGAGCTCTATCCAGCTCTCTCTTGAAAGCATCCAACGAACTGGCCTCCACTGCCTTCTGAGGCAGAGAATTCCACACCTTCACCACCCTCTGACTGAAAAAGTTCTTCCTCATCTCCGTTCTAAATGGCCTACCCCTTATTCTCAAACTGTGGCCCCTTGTTCTGGACTCCCCCAACATTGGGAACATGTTATCTGCCTCTAATGTGTCCAATCCCCTAATTATCTTATATGTTTCAATAAGATCCCCCCTCATCCTTCTAAATTCCAGTGTATACAAGCCCAATCGCTCCAGCCTTTCAACATACGACAGTCCCGCCATTCCGGGAATTAATCTAGTGAACCTACGCTGCACGCCCTCCATAGCAAGAATATCCTTCCTCAAATTTGGAGACCAAAACTGCACACAGTACTCCAGGTGCGGTCTCACCAGGGCCCGGTACAACTGTAGAAGGACCTCTTTGCTCCTAAGAAGGACCTCTTTGCTCCTAAGAAGGACCTCTTTGCTCAATACCCAATATTTAAAGAGAAAACTCTATCTCCCATTGCATAATATAGCAATATTATTAAAGATCCTAAGCCTTTTGTGATCGTTCCATTTAATTTCAGCAGAAAGTAAGTGTAGGAAAATTAATTCCATGGAATAATAAACAAGGTAAGTTTAGGATAAGGTTAATGGAATAAGATTTTGAAAGATGAAATAGCAGATATTAAGACTGTCATAAATAAGACATGATCCTTAATGCTTAGGAATGATTAACTTGGTGAATGCCAATATGAAAATCTTTTTAATAACATGATGTTTCAGGTCTATCTACAAGCTTTTCCAAATATATTTTTTAAACTTGCAAATTTGCAGATAGCTTTTGCATATTGACATAACTGATAAGAACTTTACGCTCCTAAAACAATTTTCAATACTAAAATCGGCAACCATTTTTGACACATGATGCTATTTAGCCTATTAAGCATAGGGTAATGTCTTCATATTTAAAACTGTTTTATTTGAACAAGGACCATCTCCTCTGAATTGCATAGCTTGCATGACGACAAATTGCATCAATCCTGCTTAATGACATCCATTTCAACATCTGCCAACTGAGTTTTAGTGTTAATAATTCAAAAACAGAGATGCTTATAAAAGTTAAAGATAATTGCATTTGTCATTTCAGCTGTGAAATATATAGTCAGCTGTGCTGAATGGATCCTTTGCAATCTGTTGATTACTTCACAGCTAATATGTGTCTGCAAACCTTTTAACAGTTAATTGGGAATTCATTTTGAAATATAGAATGTGCTTGAAAATAAAATTTGAGGAATGTGTGCAATGGTAGGATCAATGTTGCTTGTTTTACATTAACACCAATCAAAAGTATTCCTCAGAAGTTAGAAATCAACCATTTAAAATATTTAGGTCTCAGAGTGTAATCATCACTTTAGCACATTTGCACACATTTGAAATACAAATTGGCAAATATAACCAATTAAAGAGAAGCAAATAATGGCAAAGAACGTGGGCAGCTAATGTTATTCTTATATTTAAATAGCTCAGTAAGTTAAAGACCAATTAGGAAGTGAATTGGTATCTTTATTCAAAGAAGCAATTGAAAAACATTTAGAAACAAACTATACAAAAAATATGGGTTTCAAAAATGGTAAATAATGCCAAATCAATGATATTTAATTCTTCAAGAAAGCAAAAAAAAGGATATATAACTGATTGTAACAATAATCAATGGTGGTTTTTTTGTAATTGAAGAGCAGCATACACTAGAGTTGCCTTGTGATTGGTATCAGCTCCACTACGTATTTATGTTTTATATGTACTATATGTCTGTATATGATTTAAAGTATGAAGATGGAACAAAAGGTGATGGTGTGAGGACGATAGCAATAGACTTCAAGAAGATTTAGACTGATAGGCTGCAAAATGGATAGATGGGTGGAAATAAGAATACATAATAAAAACTGGTGATCACTATCCAGATGCAGAGCACAGTGATGAATTTGGTGCCAGAGCTTTGCCATGAAGCTGAGATTTCTGCATTCATGTAGGGATCGCAAATATGTTGGCACTTTTGGCAGGATAAATGTCAGCAGTTTGATACTGATTTGCTAGCAATTTTTACTCAATAGAACTGGATTTCCAACAGATGCTTGATTATAAATAAACACAGGGAACGTGAAGAGAAATTTTTAAAAAGAGATTAATGCCAGATTGGTGCAAATGGTTACATGATGTTTGGCATGCAATCAACGCATCTGTTTATGTGCTGTATGACACGATGACTCTGTGACATGTGATTCAAGACAGAACATGCAAGATCAGAAGCAAAATTTCAGCTATTTAGTTTAGTTTAGTTTGGTTTATTGCCACCTATACCGAGGTACACTGAAAAGCTTTTGCTGTGTGCTAACCAGCCAGCGGAAAGATAATACATGATTACAATCGAACCATTCACAGTGTACAGATACATGATAAGGGGATAATTTTTAGTGCAAGGTAAAGCCAGTAAAGTCATATCGAAGATAATCCAATAGTAGTTCAGGACTGCTCTCTATTTGTGGTAGGATTGTTCAGTTGCCTGATAACAGCTGGGATGAAACAGTCATTTTCACACTTCTACCCCTTTTACCTGATGGGAGAGGGGAGAAGAGGGAATGGCCTGAGCGCAACTCGTCCTTGCTGAGGCAGTGTGAGGTATAAATGGAGTAAATGGATGGGAGGTCGGTTTTATGTGATGGTCTGCGTTGCATCCGCAATTAACTGCAATTATTTATGGTCGGATGTAGCTGTCCCAAACCAAGCTGTGATACATCCCGATAAAATGCTTTTTACGGCACATCTGTAGAAATTGTTGAGGGTTGTTGGGGACATGCCAAACTTCCTAAGCCTTCTTAGGAAGTAGAGGCACTGGTGTGCTTTCTTGATCCTTGCTTCAATATGGGTGGTCCAGGAGATGTCATTGGTGATATTTCTAATCATTTGAAGTTGTCAACCAGCTCTACTTCGGCACCATCAATGCAAACTGGGGTATGTGTACTGCTACGCTTCCTGAAGTCGATCACTATCTTCTTTGTCTTGCTGACATTGAGAGAAAGCTTGTTGTCTCGACACCAGGACACGAGGTTCTCAATCTCCTTCCTGTACTCCAACTCATCATTATTTGATACCTGACCAATAATAGTGGTGATGTCTGCAAACTTGTAAATTGAATTAGATTTGTTCATGGCTGCACAGTCTTGGGTGTACAAGGAGTAAAGAAGGGGTAGGAAAGAACTCCAGATGCTAATTTAAATCGAAGATAGGCACAAAATGCTGGAGTAACTCAGCAGGACAGGCAGCATCTCTGGAGAGAAGGAATGGGTGATGTTTCGGGTGGAGACCCTTCTTCAGACTGAGTAAAGAAGGGGGCTGAGGAAGCATCCTTGAGGAGCACGTGTTTAGGGTAATCGTAGAGGATGATTTATCCACTATCCTCACTGATTGGGGTCTGTTGGTCAGGAAGTCAAGGAACCGGTTGCAAAGATGAGTGCTGACTCCAAGCCCCGTGAGTTAGGCAATGAGCTTGGATGGTATAATGATGTTGAAGGCTGAGCTGTCATCATTGAATAGGAGTCTAACGTAGGTGTCTCTCCTATCCAGGTGTTCCAGGGGTGAAAGGAGTGCCAGGGCAATGGCATCGTCTGTGGACATGTTGTGACGGTAGGTGAACTGCAGTGGGTCAAGTCCACTTGGTAGGCTGGATTTGATGCATTCCATAACCAGCCTCTTAAAACATTTCATTATGGTGGATGTCAAGACCACAGGACGGTAATCACTTAAGCATGAGATCTTGCTTTTCTTTGACACCTGGATGGTGGTCTTCTTGAAGCAGGTGGCTTCCTCAGAATTGAGTAGGGAGAGTTTTTATAAAACATAAATAGATATCAAGTATTGATGATGATTCCTAAAGCCAAGTATTTTCATGAGGAATGAGACTGGTTCCGTGACTTTTTTATTATTTAAATAAATAATCTGAGATTAGAAATTAGAAATATATTTTCAAATATTTGCTGATGATGTTAAATGTGGAGGCGGTGTGATTAAAAAAGGATTTTGAGAAATATTGGAAACTGACCAATTTGCAGATTGGACATTTAGTTGAAATTCATTACAGGGCATTACAGTGGTGCAGCGGTAGGGTTGCTGCCTTACAGTGCCAGAGACCCAGGTATATTCTGACTACGGGCACCGTCTCTATGTTCTCCCTGTGACCGTGTGAGTTTTCTCCAGGTGGTCTTGTTTCTTCCCACATTCCAAAGATGTGCAGATTTGTAGGTTAATTAGCTTCTGTAAATTTTCCCTGGTGTGTAGGAAATGAAACTGGGATGACATAAAACTAGTATACAGGTGATTGATTGTTGGTCAGTGTGGACGATTGGCCGAAGGGGCTGTTTTCATGCTGTATCTCTAAATTAATCTAAACTAAGATAAAAATAAATGGTAAGATAAGATAAAAAAATATCTTGATTGTTTATAAAAGAGTAGAGAGGCAGATAAATCACAGAAAACAAATGGAATAAAATGTGCTGAATTTCAGAAACAGAGTACAATGCGTAATGTACACAAGAAGATTTTCCGCTGATGACTGAGGATTTACATGTCATACAAAAACAGTTCGACATCATCTTATTAGATCCAGGTATTTTCAACCTATCATTGTGCTATTCAACAAAGTCATGGATTCTATAAATGGGCGGCACAAAGGATTAGTGCACTTGCTGGATAGTGACAGGAAGTCAGAATGACTCTGTGTCAAAAATCAAGAGTCAAGAGTGTTTTATAGATAGCACAATGAAATTTGTACTTGCAAGCAGCACAACAGTCATAACATGAGTGCTCCTGCTGCGCCCCCATCTTTTAACTTCAGAGCACTCGAGGGTTGAATGGACTGCAGTTATCATTAAAGAATGCAGGGAAAGGTAGGCTGAGGTGGGACATAAAGGGCAGCAGTTAATACTTATTTCCTTGGAAGCAGTTATAACCTGGCAACCAAATTGTTTTATTTGTATGTTAAGGTGTGTAAATAAAAAATGCAATCACTCTTTGTAATTAAAGTGTAATTTATATAAATAAAATGTGCCCGGATGAAACATAGGCAGAGTTAATGTCTTTGAAAGAGCCAGCTGTATTGCATAAAAACTGCTGAACAGATGGAGTACTCTGAAGTGTCCTTGCCTCTACATTTTAGAAAGAATAGAGATGCACTTAAGAAATTGCATAAAAGGATTTTGTAAAATTATATCAGAACTAGTGAGTTGTATCTCTCAAGAAATATGCCAGTTTTCAGACAAAACTGGAAGATAACTTGACAATGTCTTCAAAATTATGAAAACATTTGAAGGAATAAGATGAAAAGATCTTTACAAGTATGGCTGAGACTACTTCTAGTGGTTATACAGTATGTTGAATATGTAAGGAAACCCATAGAACATACAATATAGACTACTGCAGTAGAGGAAATGTCTATGCTTACCATGTTGCCAATGTGAACTAATTCCATCAGTCTGAACAATGTCCATATCTGTTTATTCCTTGCCTGTTCATATTTCTCCCTAAATGTTTCTTAAATGCTGGCTATTGCATCCACATAGATTTGTTGGACTGAAAGGCCTGTAAGATGATTCAAGACAACATTAGGGAGAACAAGGGAAAATATGTACAAAGTAATAAACTAATACAGACAAAGCCAATTTAATCAACTGTTTATTTTTAAACTGATTGTACAATATCTCTGTCATTGCCAATTTAAGTTTATTCTTCATAGTGCAAGGCATGTGCCTTTCTGTGAACATAGGATGATTCTTGCCTTGACCAATGGCATATCATAACTACAAGAAATATTGTGTTCAGCATAAAATACTAATTACCCTTCTCTGTCACACCTTGGCATCATCTTTTTATGTGTGTAATTCTTATTCAAATTCTTGCAGTTGCAAATTCCGTATATATGTAGTTTCTATGGTTGATTGGATAATGTGGATACTCATTCATTATAATTAGGTCATATACAAATCATTTGGTGGAAAGAAAGAAAATCAATCACATTTCTCAGCTTTTATGAGACATCTTCAGCCACTCTTAAAAGCCTGGGCTTGAATTTGATGAATTGACCAAACTCTCAGGGAGATGACGTCTCAGCAGCTCTACAAGCTGCTTCTCTGTGCCGCAATTAAGGGCTAAATTACCTCAGGTGCTTTCTATGCGGAATTTTCTATGTTGGGGTTCACGGGTTACCACCCACATTCCAAAGGTATGTTGGTAGGTTAATTGGCTGTTGTTAGTTACCCCTTTGTTGTGGCACAGGGGTATAGCTTGTGGAGCCGCTGCCTTACAGTGGCAGAGATCCGAATTCAATCCGAATCTTGGGCACTGTTTGAGCAGAGTTTGCACATTCTCTCTTTAGCCCATATGTTTCCTGAGTGCTCCAGTTTCCTTCCACAACCCAAAGTCATGTAATGGGTAGGTTAAATAGCTGGAGGATGGTTGCAATCTGGAACACACTAATTGGGAAGGTGGTGGGGCCAGATGCTCTTGCTACATTTAGGAAGCAAGGGACCAGCACTTCAATCGGCAAAGCAAAGTAGGCAATGAATCAAGTGCTGATAATTAGGATGGGTGTAGATTGAATATGTTTGTTGGCATAGGCAGGATGGGCCAAATGGGCTATTTCTATGCTCTGTGGCTTGAGAATTGTAAATGCCTCTACCTGATGGTCAGTTTGACATTCACCCCTCATTGCAGTAAATCATAAGGCTTTTCCTTTACTTTTTAGAGATGAAAGGAGAACAGCACATCAGAGGGGAGTTAGCTGCAACTGGCTCATGGAGCTGACGAGCTCAGAGAAGTAGGTGCTGAAGATCATTGTGTTCATGGAAAACGTTGAGTGGTAAATTCTCACGTGCTTTGATGGATTGAAACAAAACCCATTCAGTTAAATTTTGAATGGATTTCAATAGTTGATGAAAAATGATCAGTTTTACAGGAATAGTTTGCAATATATTCTAACAGTGCCAAGGTGAATTTTTGTTTTTTCTTATCCAGATCAGTTTTATTCCTACCGCAGTGGTCAGTTGAAGTCAGTGATTGTTGCAGGGAGCTTGGTGTTACTGTAGGAAGCAGTCATTGGATTTGGATAAACCACGTACGGACTCAGATTCTCCGACTCCTATGGATGATCGGTGAGTTTTCATCTCACAAATGAATCAGAATAGGCTGAAGGGACACGATAGGGGAGGCGATAATCATAATGTAGTGTTCAGCCCCCAGATATTGTTTACTGATGGTATCAATGAATCACAGAGCAATTCCATGCAATATGTAGTGACAGGACTCAAATCTGGAATTCCTGTGACAGCTGAGAGGTTGACAGAACCAAAGTCAATCCAAAAGGGATTAACAATCACAAATTATTGTGCCGTTACATTTGTTCATCATGCACTTTAATCAAATATATCAATGCACACCAATGCCGCTATGTAGACTATGGATGCCAACATACCTGTCACATTGGATAGTTTGATAGCAAATTTAGCCTTGATGTTACAGAGCTGCAGTGAGATGTATTATATAAACACAAGGAACTACAGAAGCTGGTTTACAAAAAAAAACACAAAATGCTTGAGTAACTCGGCGGGTAGATAATGTTTTGGGTTGAGACCCTTTTTCAGACTTCATGTACAGAGGGATCTTGGGCTTCAATTCCTTAGCCCTCTGAAAGTGGCAACATAAGTAGATTGAGTGGTAAAGAAGGCATAGGATATACTTCCCTTCGTTGGTTGGGGAATTGAGTATAAGAGTCAGAAAGACATGATACAGCTTAATAGGACTTTGGTTCGGCTGCATTTGGAGTATTGCTAGTTGAGGTTCACTTATTTAGAAGTGGAGAGTATGGAGAAGGATGCAGAGTATTGTAATTTAGATTTCAAGCAACAGCATATTTTTAAAAATAGAATAACAATATATGTGCAGCAAAATAAACAACATATTAAAGCAAAATATCACCCCTACAACCATTCTTTTTGCCATCAACTTCTTATGACCCAGTCCACTTTACAGCTATATAGAAAACAGCACAGGAACAGGGCCTTTGACCCATAATAATGCTTACACCATTGGATTGGAGGTTATCTAACTGAAATATGAGGTGCTGTTCTCATTTATGTTTAACCTCACTGCAGCAGGGGAGAAGGCCAAGCACAGACAAGTACATCTGGGAATGGGGAGGGGAAATGTACGAGATACAACTGGAATATCAACATGATTGTTGCTGACAGATACAGGTGCTCTACACCACAGTCGCTATGTCTACCTTTATTCTTGCTAATGTAGTGGAGGCCACATTGCAAGTGCCAAGTGCAACAGACCAGGTTAAATAGGTGCATATGAATCTCTGTCTGATCTGGAAGGGATCTTTAGGTCCGTGGATCGTGGTAAGGGAGAAGGTGTAGAGACAGGTCATAACGTTCATCAAAAATGGAACAAAATTTCAGGATCTATTCATTTATCTTGAAGCATATGTGATTTAATATTGGACCTTTAGAGAAAGAATCAACTGGTGCACAATAAATGGGTGTCTCCATCATTTTCTATTTGCTGGTTCAAGAGATGTTAAATTTAAAGTAAAAATTGGGAATTGAGCTATATAGATTGGAAAACATAAATCTTGGGAAAATTAGTTCAATTAGTTGACAGATGTATATGACACTTGTTAGCAATGTGTAACCTTTAAATTTAAATATGACTGATTATAACCTCTCATGGTTACATATGGAGGAACAAGGTGACATTAAATCCTCCATAACCTTTAACAAGGCCATTCGCTAGAAAGAAAATGGCTGATATTTGAATGGAAACCTATTGTAACTGGTAGAATATGTTGATAGCCGGAACAAATAAAACTAAATTATGCGGAGGAGCAGTTAATTTATCTAACCACTTTCTGTGAAAGGCAGACTTTCTCATCGGATAATTGAATCTGGATGACATTGCTATGTTATCACAAGGTTTTGTAGAGGTTATAAGTTACGTTCTTTTGAATATTGAGGTCATATTTATTGGTTGAGAACCTATTAATGAATAGTGGTCCACCCATTACGCATCGGTTCACTGAGGGTGATTGTTAATCAAGTTTAAAAAGATTAAGTAAATAGTTTCCGATTTTATCGGTCTCACCATTACTTTAAGCTTATATGAAAATGTTATTTTTCGCAATTATCTTGTTACGCCACCATTGGTTCTTGATTCTTGGTCCTCCAAAATATTCCAAATGGAATTTAAACTGGAGGTGGATTTAAACTGGAGTTGTTTGCTAGTTAAATGAAATTACATTACAAATAGAATTCAATCTGCCACTCAGGCACTTATGAGACGATAATCCAATTAAGTAGCTCAGGGCTATAATGAATCACAAGGATTAACATCAAATGCTTTCATTATCTGAACTTCAAAATGGAATTTCTGTCTTGTAATTTATTGAGTAGTAGTTTCTATCAGTTACTAAATCTGTGCTTATTTTTGTCAACATTTTCTCAAGATTTGTATTTTCATATATATTAAAGTATTATTTATATTAGCTTTGAAATGCACAAGGAAATATAACCCAAGCTTCCTCCTTAGGCATAGATTTTTTCCTCTCTCTGAATTCATAATGAAGATGCCAACCTGGTCTTGGGAGTTATTCTTTTATTGAAGTGGGACCTGTAATATGCCCCAATCATGTAATGTTAAAACTTGCATATACTAAGGAGTGAGTATGTGTGTGTGTGCTTGGTGGGGGTGGGGGGGAAGGGTCGTTGAATATGTGTGGATTTTGGATTAGAGCAAGCTTGAACATTAGAAATTATGATGCATATCTGTGGAGATATGTGGTCAGTACATGAAGCAAAATGTAGGGATGGTCAAAACCTGTACTGTGGTTTTATAAATACTTCACTGTTGGGAAGAGGCATTAGCTTCATCCAAAATAAAATTATGTTGCCCAATACTAATAATGCAGGTAAACCGTGAGTTCAAAACAATTCTATTATAGCAGCACTTGTTAAGCATTCAAAAATTATTCAAAGAACAGAAAGGTATTCACTGTTGTAGTATCAGATAGAAAGGAATTCACTCAGAGAAAGGCAGGCACATCAAGGACCCAGGTGGCAGCAGAAAATCAGTGAAAAGAAGGACAATGTTACTCACAATTCACACTCGGCACTAGCTTTTCACTGATGTTGTCTGAATATTCAACAGAATTACTTTCTGAAATCCCTGTGAAGATCGTCCCCGTTCTACATAGAACGTAGAGCAGTATGGGTAGTACAGTGGCACAGCGGCAGATTTGCTGCCTTACAGCGAATGCAGCGCCGGAGCACTGGGTTCAATCCCGACTACAGGTGCTGTCTGTACGGAGTTTGTACGTTCTCCCCGCAACCTGCTTGGGTTTTCTCCGAGATCTTCGGTTTCCTCCCACACTTCAAAGACATACAGGTTTGTAGTAAGTTGGCTTGGTAAATGTAAAAATTGTTTCGAGTGGGTATGGGATAGTGATAATGTGTGGGGATCGCTGGTCGGTGCGGACCCGGTGGACCGAAAGGGCCTGTTTCTGCACTGTACCTCTAAACTAAACTAAACTAAACTGTAGCACAAGAACAGGCACTTTGGCTCACAACATCTATGCCAAATGTAATGCTGGGTTAAATGAATCTTCTCTGCCTGCACATTATCTCTATCTCTCCATTCCTTGTGTATCCATGTGCCTATTTAAAAACCTCTTAAACACCACTAACCTATCTGCCATCACCACCACTGCTGTCAGTGTTTTCCAGCACTCTGTGTAAACAAAACTTGCCTCACACATCTCCTTTGTTTGTGTGCACAGTTGTGGATTATTTGCTGCTCAAACATCTGTGTAGGTTCACAGAGACTTTTTGGAAATGTGAAATATCATGAAGTGAGAACAACTCCAAAGGAATTTGAAGGAGTTCCTCATGGTCAGTGGATGCAGTGGTTGAAGTTTTGCTTGCCAACCTTAGCATTTGCTCCCCTTAGCATTAATGTTACCTGGGACTCTCACATACTCTAATACATTGGAGATTGTTTGAAGATCTAGGGAGGTCAGAGGTTGGATATCCTCCAGCCACTGACACATCTCCTGACACCCTGGAGCTTTTGCAAGGCACACATGAGATGTGTAATAGAAACATGGACATAGAAACATAGCAAATAGGAGCAGCAGTAGCCCCTTTGGCTCTCTCAGCCTGCTCCGTTATTCAATGTGATTTGAGTTGAATCAGTATTTTACTCAGTATGATATTCCTGCTCTTTCCTTACATATGATGTCTATTACGTCTGGATGATGATTAGTTGATACCATGCATGTCCTGAATTTATATGGAATACTGATTAAATGACAAAAAAGGTTGTATACGAGTAAGTATCAAAATTCACTCTTCATCACAAGGGACTGAGCATTGCACAGAAGCTGGAGTGAGGGATAGCTCGATTAAAGGCTGGGAAAGAAATCCAGGCTTATAATCTGGTGTGAGGGAGGTGGATGGGAAGGGATGGATGATCGTTTCCCCCTTTAATAATCTGTCAGTCTTGGATTTAAAGGAGGGGCGGGATATTCTGGGATATGAGAGTAAGGAAGGTGACGTTTGTTGAAGGGGGAGAGGTCAGAGGCCCAATGGCGATCCAGGGAGAGCATAGTGCAGTAAAAGGCACGGGTAACCATGACACAGGAAACGATGCAGCATCATGATCGTGATTCATGATGGAAACAGCCCAGCTGCATTTTCTGAATGGTGCAAAATAACCCCAAAATGGTTGTTACTGTTTTTATTTAACGATGGAAAATGCAAACATGATTTGCAATAATGAAGTGAAGAGGAAGATAAATAAAAAACAAAACTATGGCTTTGCAATATGGTGTTTGGGGAAATTGTGACGCATGTAATCTGAACAGAATTATATAGACATATATTCCATTGTAATTCTTCTTTTCATTTTCTTGCTCTCTCTTTGTGTGTGTGTGTGTGTGTGTGTGTGTGTGTGTGTAAAATGTGGTTCTTGGGCATAATTAAAAGGCAGACATTGGCTATAAGCACCTATTGAGGCTCGAAAATTATTCACAAAATAAGTTTATACATTATATGTGAAATGAAAGTAACACCTGTAGACCTGTAACAGTTGTATATAAAGATCAGAAGTAATTGTTCTTATACAGACAGTAATATAATGATTTATGATGCACTACTGTTCTACAAGCACTAAGATGTTAACACACTTTGTGAAAATAGGAACCTCTGCTTATTCGCAACATGGCGCCACCATGAAAACATTGATCTTTCCTCTGCTGCTGACAAAGTGATGCTGTCAAAATAACAAATTCTGCTCAATTGCAAATACTGTACTCAAATAAAAATCACACCATATGCTCAATCTTACCATTGGTCACATTTATCACCAATGGATCTGCTTAATGACAAAGTGTACAATTCCTGCCAATCTTTTTTTTTGTTTTCAACTCATTTGGCTATTCTGTGGTCAATAGCATTATTGATCATTTTGTATTCAGCATTTCAAGCTTCAAAGAACACTTAAATCAGTCAGTATCTGAGAATTATACCTTTCCTTCAGGCAGTATATGAAGAGGTTGAAAAATGGGCCAATTTTCAGAAACAATGACTGGGATTTTAAATATTTAAACACCGCAGCTAAATTAGGTCAGAATTTATTTTTTATAACTGTTTTCTTGCTAACTACAAATCTCAATCTACCCCTAAAAGTTTTCATTGACCAGTCAAAGTAAGAAAACATAGGAAATAAATTATTTGAATTTTAATCCCTGTATCAAAAGCTGAAGAGGATAAAAACATATTTTGTGATGTGACCAAGTTGAACATGGGATGATATTCACATCTTTAACAGATCAACCTCTGTTGAAGGCAGTAAATTCTCAGTTCTCAACAGTGCTCAGCAAAAGAATGTATCAATTGTCCACCAGAGACTACCATTCTCAAAGGTGCAGTTATAATTAAATATAATAAAATAAGGAGGTTGCCAGAGATACCATAATTCAACTGTTTTTCCATATTCACAGCTGTTATATTAATGTTAGAATTGCTCAAGATCTATATAGCTATTGGAACATGAATATTATTTGTACTTTTATATCCGATTACTCATAGTTCCACTATTTTTATGCACGGTCAATAAACTTGTTCACACCTTTCTTGGTGGGCTGATTGTATACCGCACAAGCACTAATGACTAATTAGATCTATCACAAAAACTTAGAAATGGTGCTACAATGGTTTGCATATAGAACCATGTGACAACATAGGATTTGCACAGTTTCAGATAAGTCTTCATCGCTGGAAATTCCTTGCCATGCACCAATCATAGGCCATGAGATCTGAAAGGCATCTTCTCCAGGGTAGACAGCCAACGTAAAGACATGTTATTATTGCCGTGGATAGAGGAGGCTGCAGGAGAGGGAAAAGGAGTTCCTTCATTTTCCCAGGAAGGCATTGAAATCCTGGTATGGGAAGGAGTTTCTGTTTACAAGGGAATCTAGGACATTAGTCAGCAATCCCATTCAAAGAATATTGTAGAAATTATTGAAGGAAAAGGTGGTGGAATCAGACAATCACTATATTTAAGTGACAGTTGGATATGCACTTAATAGGCTAGACTGAGAATTGTTTGGTCCTCAGTGGGTATTGGGATTTGTATAGATGGATAAAAAGGTTAGCATATTCATGGCAAGCTGAAAATTCTGTTTTTCTGCTACATATCTCCATGACACCATTTGTGAATCTATTTAAAGCCCACTCCCATGTATCCAATATTCTCTGTCATCATCATAATTTCTACAGGTATGATGTCCAATGGGACAATAATAAAGATATCATTCAATGCCCTTCAATTCCATGTTAATAAAGACCGTGAGGAAGAAGAGGAATATCACCCACACTGGAGGAAGGATCTAGTTTGTGCAGTGGCTGACCTTTATGGAAGAGACAATCAAATAGCCAATAGGCGGAGGGACTACTGAGACACAAGCCACCAAATATGCAGTCTGTAACACAGCGTCATAGAGAGTCATAGAGTCATAGAGTGATACAGTGTGGAAACAGGCCCTTCGGCCCAACTCACCCACACCGGCCAACAATGTCCCAGCTACACTCGTCCCACTAGACTGCGTTTGGTCCATATCCCTCCAAACCTGTCCTATCCATGTACTTGTCTAATTATTCTGGCAGCTTGTTCCATACACCCACCACCCTTTGTGTGAAAAGTTACCCCTCAGATTCCTATTAAATCTTTCCCCCTTCACCTTGAACCTAGGACCTCTGGTCCTCGACTCGCCTACTCTGGGCAAAAGATTTTGTATACCTCTATAAGATCTCCCTCATCCTCCTGTGCTTCATGGAATAGAGACCCAGTCTACTCAACCTCTCCCTATAGCTCACACCCTCTAGTCCTGGCAACATCCTCGTAAATCTTTTCTGAACCTTTTCAAGCTTGACAATATCTTTCCTATAACATGGTGCCTACAACTGAACACAATATTCTAAATGTGGTCTCACCAACATCTTATACAACTGCAACATGACCTCCCAACTTCTATACTCATTACTCTGACTGATGAAGGCCAAAGTGCTAAAAGCCTTTTTGACAACCTTATCTACCTGCAACTCGACCTTCTAGGAACCATGCACCTGTACTCCTAGATCCCTCTGCTCTACAACACTACCCAGAGGCCAACCATTTACTGTGTAGGTTCTGCCCTTGTTCAACATCCCAAAATGCAATACCTCGCACTTTTCTTTATTAAATTCCATCAACCATTCCTCCGCCCACCTGGCCAAGCAATCCAGATCTTGCTGCAATTTTTCACAACCATCTTCACTATCTGCAAAACCACTCACTTTTATATCATCAGCAAACTTGCTAATCTTGCCCTGTATGTTCTCATCCAAATCATTGATGTAGATGACAAACAGTAACGGGCCCAGCACCGAACCCTGAGGCACACCAGTAGTCACAGGCCTCCAGTCCGAGAAGTAACCTTCCACCATAATCCTCTGCTTCCTTCCTTGGAGCTAATTTGGTGTCCATTCCGCCATTTCTCCTTGCATTTCATGCGATCTAACCTTCCAGAGCAGCCTACCATGCGGAACCTTGTTGAACGCCTTACGTACACAACATCTACAGCTCTGCCCTCATCAACCTTTTTAGTCACGTCTTCAAAAAAATCAATTCGATTTGTGAGACACAACCTCCCGCGTACAAACCCATGCTGACTATTCCTAAATTCTACATGAGCAGGGAGCAGAGATATGAGATGTAGGAGCTCATCTGTCTTATCCCAGAGCAGCGACATGCCCCATCTACCTACATCCCAGTCTGAGCAGAGTCCCTCTCCGATTGCTTGCCGAGCTAACTTCCTGGAGATGAGGGAAGGCAGAAGGCCGCAGACATCTGTGATGTAGGATTCTGGAGATTGAAACAATGTGAGATCGATCTGGGTGCCAGCAGATTAATACGCCATTTTCTAACATGTGCCTTGATTGATTGTCTGCATTAAGGTTCAGGAAATCAATGTTTCTCCTTACAATGTCTCTATGTCTTCCCCTTGGCCAGCATGTTCTCCTGTGTTTCACACCCAGTATTCCAAAGCTGATTCGTCACCTTCATCAGCCTGAAATCATCCCATCCAAGATAAGAGATTCTCATATTACAGATCTGTGTAGATTCAAAGGGAGGGGGAACAGCCTGTTAGTCTGACAACAGCAACACAGCAAGCAATACGGTACAGTGCCAGAACTTCAAAATCTACATATTTGGTAGAGAAAGAGAAAAGATACAAAGTAGATAATTTTATTGGAACGATGTTATGCTTCTCACCATTTATGTGATATGTTTTCTTTTTGTTATCAAAATTCAGAAAGCATTAGCTTCCTTGAAGCACATTCTCATATAGAGTAACCAACATGCTTCATTGGTCGCAGATAATTAGCACTGTTATGCCAGCTACTGGCAATGCTGCAGGCCCTACCCTCGGTTGCTAATAGAGAAATGCCAGTGGTGTCACTACTAAACCACCCATTGGTTGAGTATCTGAGCAGTGATATGCTACGAAAGTACTCCCTTGTTCGTTCAAGCACACTCTGTGGACCTTGGAAAGTGTTTCAGCAGCCTGTAGTGCACTTTGAAGTTGCGTAGCCAGGTCTCCCACTGTGTGGTCAATGTTCTTCTCAATGTATTGAGTGACCAACTGTATGTTGCACCCAGAATATCTCATTTATGCTGCCAGGGAGGAATCTCATGGAAGATGACTTGTGACATCATTAGGTATGTAACTGATCTCACAAAATATCAGGATGATCAAGGTAATTGTGTATGGAAACGTTCAGGACACTTTCCTGATGGGTGCAGTTTCTCTTGGAAATTATCACCATTCGGCTCTGCTTTGGATCCAATTGCATGATTCACGGGTGTAAAACAGGCACTAATGGATCATGTTTCCAGGCTATTACATCTCTCAGCAGCACGTAGTCTGTCGTCTGAAAATAAATACGATGTAAGCCGCAGATTTAGTCTTAATGTGCAATTTAGAACCAGAGCTCAGGGAACATAATACCTAACATGCTGCTTGGTGTTTCGTGATGGATTCCTTGTAGGAATTACACAGTCATCAAATGCAAGTTCGAGTAATTGAGTAAAAGGTTAGTAGACCAATTCATTTGAGGCTCAGCATAACAAACAGTGCAGAAAGCTTGGAGTTGGAAGCAGGAGCTCATCACTGTGCAGGTTACATGCATAGCCAGAGCAAAATAAACTACAACTAGACAGATTAACACACTGAATGGGCCAACTTCCAAATCTATCCAAGGTATTTATTCACAAAATGCTGGAGTAACTCAGCAGGTCAGGCAGCATCTCAGGAGAGAAGGAATGGGTGACGTTTCGGGTCGAGACCCTTCTTCAGAATGATGTCAGGGGGCGGGACAAAGGAAGGATATAGGTGGAGACAGGAAGATAGAGGGAGATCTGGGAAGGAGGAGGGGAAGAGAGGGACAGAGGAACTATCTAAAGTTGGAGAAGTCGATGTTCATACCACTGGGCTGCAAGCTGCCCAGGCGAAATATGAGGTGCTGTTCCTCCAATTTCCAGTGGACCTCACTATGGCACTGGAGGAGGCCCATGCCAGAAAGGTCAGACTGGGAATGGGAGGGGGAATTGAAGTGCTCTGCTACCGGGAGATCAGGTTGGTCAATGCGGACCAAGCGCAGGTGTTTAGCGAAGCGATCGCCGAGCCAGCGCTTGGTTTCGCCGATGTAAATAAGTTGACATCGAGAGCAGCGGATGCAATAGATGAGGTTGGAGGAGGTGCAGGTGAACCTTTGTCTCACCTGGAAAGACTGTTTGGGTCCTTGGATGGAGTTGAGGGGGGAGGTAAAGGGACAGGTGTGGCATCTCGTGCGGTTGCAGGGGAAAGTGCCCGGGGACGGGGTGGTTTGTGTAGGAAGGGACGAGTGGACCAGGGAGTTACGGAGGGAACGGTCTCTGCGGAACGCAGAGAGGGGAGGGGATGGGAAGATATGGCCAGTGGTGGGGTCCTGTTGTAGGTGACCGAAATGTTGGCGGATGATTTGTTGGATCCGCTGGCTGGTGGGGTGGAAGGTGAGAACGAGGGGGATTCTGTCCTTGTTGCGAGTGGAGGGAGGGGGAGCAAAGAGCGGAGCTGCGGGATGTAGAAGGGACCCTAGTGAGAGCCTCATCTATAATAGAAGAGGGGAAGCCCCGTTTCCTGAAGAATGAGGACATCTCTGACGCCCTCTCATCCCGGGCGCAGATGCGGCGTAGACGGAGGAATTGGGAGTAGGGGGTAGACTTTTTGCAGGGGACCGGGTGGGAAGAAGTGTAGTCCAGATAGCTGTGAGAGTCAGTGGGTTTATAGTAAATGTCCGTCACTAGTCTGTCTCCTGTGATGGAGATGGTGAGGTCCAGAAACGGGAGGGAGATGTCGGAGATAGTCCAGGTATATTTAAGGGCAGGATGGAAATTGGAAGTGAAGTGTATGAAGTCAGTGAGTTCTGCATGGGTGCAAGAGGTAGCACCAATGCAGTCGTCGATGTAGCGGAGGTAGAGCATCACCCATTCCTTCTCTCCAGAGATACTGCCTGACCTGTTGAGTTACTCCAGCATTTTGTGATACCTCCGATTTGTACCAGCATCTGCAGTTATTTTCCTACATTTACAGTTCTATGTTATTCCACTTTCTCATTGACATCCTATGCACCAGGGGAAATTTACAGAGGCAAATTAACTTACAAAACCACATGTCTTTGGTATGTCTTTGGACAAAGATAAAGACACATCTACCTCTGCAGAGGGATATCTATATTGGAAGTGATGATTGATCAGTAGAACAAATGGACAACAGAACTCTATGTAGCTTTAGCAATGATTTCACTCTGAAGTGCAAACTAAATCTATCCAAGCGAAGGAAGCAAGATTAAGATAAATGAAAAAACAAAAGTATACGATTGAGACAAGCAGGCATTGTGGAGTGACCACATAAATTTACAAAGTAAAAAAAGACCCTGAATACGGATCAAATTGCAGATAAAATACACACCAGGCTGAGTTAATCCAAACCCAGCTATCACTGAAATAAAAACAAGAAAAAACTGAGAAGCTTTCTAAGGTTAAACCAGTGCTTGAATTATTTTCATTCCTCACATATCAGATCAACTCACAAGCAGGAGAAAGAATCCACTATCCCCTGAATATGTAGGAGGCTACATAGACTGTTGCTGCCATTTTTGTGGGTAGATATCCCTTTTAAAGGGATAGGATCAGTTCTCAAACAAAATACACGAGACAGTGTCAAAAAACAAACTGCCGACATAGAAAGAGAACTATTAGTTATGCATGGCTATCAGAAGTTCAACATCTACCTCTGCAGAGGGATATCTATATTGGAAGTGATGATTGACCAGTAGAACAAATGGACAACAGAACTCTATGTAGAAATGATTGCACTCTGAAGTGCAAACTAAAGAATGTAATAAAACTAACTAATGCATTATCTCATTGAAACCCATATCAGAAGGTTTTAGTTTTAGTTTAGATATACAGAATTGAAACATGCTTTATTCCTTTAGCCCACCATGTCTATGCTGATGATCGGTCACCCATTTACAGTTCTAAGGTATCACAAAATGCTGGAGTAACTCAGCAGGTCAGGCAGCATCTCTGTAGAGAAGGAATGGGTGACGTTTCGGGTCGAGAAGATTCTTCAGACTGAAGAAGAGTCTCGACCCGAAACGTCACCCATTCCTTCTCTCTAGAGATACTGCCTGACCTGTTGAGTTACTCCAGCATTTTGTGATACCTTCGATTTGTACCAGCATCTGCAGTTATTTTCCTACATTTACAGTTCTATGTTATTCCACTTTCTCATTGACACCCTATGCACAAGGGGAAATTTACAGAGGCCAAATAACTTACAAAACCACATGTCTTTGGTACGTGGGAGGAAACCTGAGCACCCAGAGGAAATCCACTGCAGTCACAGGGAGAACGTGCAAACTGCACACAGACAGCACCTGTGGTTGGGATTATACCTAGATCTCGGTCTCTGAGACAGCAGCACTACCAGCTATGCCACTCTGCTGGTCTTGGGAGTAAAAATATGCCAGCTAATAAATGTGACATCAACGATTAGAGAGCAGAGCAACAAAGATGAGGAGTTAAGGATGCATTCTTCCCAATTGACCCAGGGTGACCTAAAATGATTAAACAAACACAGGTAGCAATCAGATGTTATGGGTCTATCAGCATATAATCCCTCTTGAAAAATGGCGATTCCAGAGTCTACATCTCAAAAAGAAAGGAAAAGCACTGCTGAAAAGTTTGAAATAATGATGCAGCTAGTTGAAGGGCTTGTTTCTTTGATATATCTATCCATAACTCTATGAATTTAAGATATATAAAGAGGGAAATGCAATTTGAATGTTGGTTATAGAGAGAATGGTGGCAACATGCAGTTCATTCCAGAAGCGCAGAAATGTATGTTGGAAAGGAGAGATGAAGGCAACAGAAATACTATCTAAGTCAAGCCCTTTGTTCATCCAGTCAAGATTGATATTCCATAATTTTAGAATAAGACCAGGCTCCCATTCACTGATTCATCAAAAGATAGAAAGATTGAGGTCATAACTGAGGGCGGCCATGGTGGCACAGCGATAGAGTTGCTGCCTTACAGCGCATGCAGTGCCAGAGACTCAGTTTTGATCCTGACTACGGGTGCTGTCTGTATGGTGTTTGTACGTTCTCCCCGTGACCGCGTGGGTTTTCTCCAAGATCGGTTTCCTCCCACACTCCAAAGACGTACAGGTATGTAGGTTAATTGGCTTGGTGTATGTGTGAATTGTCCCTAGTGTGTGTAGGATAGTGTTAGTGTGTGGGGTAATCGCTGGTTGGCGCGGACTTGGTGGGCTGTAGGGCCTGTTTCCACGCTGTATCTCTAAACTAAACTGAAAACTAAATAACAATCGCCACAGCAGAACACATCTCCTTTGCAACACAAGGAATTCCTGAGGAGATGGTGCATGCCAACGGATCCAAATCAAAGAGCTTGCAAAGGAGTACTAGTCCTCCACTGAGAGGAAACATATCTAGTAAATCCGGGTCTTATAAAATACAGAGAGAAAAAAACATTGCCTTGTCACCAATCTTTACTACACCTCTTTGGACTTCCATGACATTTCCAATGAAGTTACTGAATGTAAGAAAATACAACCCAACTTTGGCATGCAAAATCTATTCCCATTTAGACCAAGAAGCAAAAAGACAAAGACTGGCTGATGCACAAATAAAACAAACTCAACATGTCTGCAGTCATACTAAATCATTAGCTGAGTTGTTGAGAGGTGAAGCAGTGCATGGACTAAAACCAAGTTATGAAAGTATTGTTATGGAACACAGAAAATCAATAAAGTTCATATTACAAGGGCATGCATTATTCAGACAGATATCAGCCAGCACATGAGATCTGTTAGAAACTATCTTCAGTCGGCAGCAGACATGATAAAAAGAGAACATCAGAGAACATTAACAGCAGTACAGTACTGATATAGGATAGCAGTCAGTGCTGTTGCCTCACAGCTCGAGGGGCTCAGATTCATGCCTAACTTCGAGGGCTGCATGTGTGTGGAGTTTAGGCATTTTTTTCATAACAGTGTGGATTTCCTATGAATGCTCCAGTTTCTTCCCACATCCCAAAGATGCCTCAACTTTCTTAGAAGTTTAAAGAGATTCGGCATGTCGCCGGATACGCACAATACAGATATACCGTAGAAAGTATCCTGACTGGTGCAGGAGCGCAAGAAAATAGGAATGAAGTTGTTACATAGTCACAGAGTCATAGAGTGATACAGTGTGGAAACAGGCCCTTCGGCCCAACTTGCCCGATCTCTCGATCCGTTGCCCTGTGCTTCACCGAGACCTGGCTGTGTGAGTCGACCCTGGACAATGCGCTGCAACTAGCTGGCTTTCAACCACACAGAGCAGACCGCAAAGTGGAGGCAGCGGGGAAATCAAGAGGCGGTGGAATATGCACCAAGCCAAATTCCTTGTACTTGGTTAATACATTTATTCTGATTCTGATTCTGATTCTGACCAATTGTTTAGACAACAGTAACATAATGTCCCAACTTCTATACCCAACATCTTGACTAATGAAGGGCAATGTACCAAAAACCTTCTTGACCGCCCTATCTACCTGTGATGTCACTTTCAGGGAATTATGTACCTGCACACCTAAAACCCTCTGTTTTACAATGCTCTCCAGGGGCCTACTGTTCATGGTGAAGATGAGTTTGACTTCCCGAAATGCAACACCTCACACTTATATGCATTATACCCATTAGCCATTCTTTAGCCCACTTGCCCTGATGATAAAGAGCATGCAGTAAATTTTTGATAACCATTTTCACGATCACTATCACAATGTCATTTTAGTATCATCTGCAAACTTACTAATTATGCCTTGTAGATTATCACCCAATTTGTTGATATGAAACACAAACAGCAATGGGCCTAACACAGATCCCTGAGACACACTACTCATCACAAGCTCCCAGTCCGATAAACACTCTTCCACTACAACCCTCTGCTCTCTTCCATTAAGCCAATTCTGTATCCAGTTTGCTGGATCCCATGTGATCTAACCTTTCAGAGTAGCCTACCATGCAGAACCTTATCAAAGGGCTTGGTGAAGTTTATATAGACCATATCCTTGGCCTTGTCCCGTCAGACGTTTTGGTTACCTCTTCAAACGTCTCAATCAAATTTGTAAGACACAATCTCCCATGTGCAAAACCATGCTGACTATCCCTAATCTGTTCCTGTCTATCCAAATGCATATATATCTTATTCTGCAGAATCCTCTCCATTAACCCACTGCCATAGATTTATTGGTCTATAGTTCTAAGGCTTTTCTTTACAGTCCTTCTATAATATTAGCACAACATTAGCCATCCTCCAGCCTTCCGGTTCCTCACCCATGCCTGACGATGATTCATATATCTCATCCAGTGCTTCTGCAATTTCTTCTCTTGCTTCCCACAGCATCCTCGGATATATCGGATCTGGTCTTGTATACATGATGTATGATTTATGTTTTGTGTGTGTATGGCTGGGTCCATGCGTTTGTGATACTGCTGCAAGTAAGATTTTCATTGTACCTGTACCTCAATGTATTTGTGCACATGAAAATAAACTTAACTTGACTAATAAGTTAAATGGTTACTGTGAATTGTTTCTTTCTGTGGATTTGAGGCAAAAAAAAAACACTGATAGACATGTGCACTAGAGTTACAGAGCTAAATTTAAATAAAATTACAGAGAATGGAAATGGGACTAGTAGGAATGGACCTCTTGGAGCTTGTACAGATCTGATGAGCTGAATGGCCTCATTCTGTGTGGTCATCATTATAAACTACTGCAGCAATACCAATAACATTAAGTGCAATTTCTATAGCAGAAGTAGCAGGCAACATATCAGTTATTGAAGAGAAGGTTGATTGGGTCAAAGTCCACAAAATTGAAACACATTTTACTACTTGAGCAATATCATGAACAATAACAAGGGAGCTCATTTTACATTGAATCCTAACATAAATCATCCATATTAAAGGTGCAAAAGAGAGCACGGAATTTTTTTGAGCAATAAATTATTATATTACTGCAAGAATTAATAGGGATCGACAGTTTTATTGTCATACGATATACTGTTTGTTCTTTTTACTGCATTCCTTCTAGTGCGCTACATTCAAGCATCGAATCACATGGCAACTCATGACCTGTGGTCTGAATAAGAGCACAATGTGAGACAAAGATCTGAGTCTTAAAAGAGTAATTAAAAAAATTGTGGAAG
Source organism: Rhinoraja longicauda (assembly GCF_053455715.1). NCBI lineage: Eukaryota > Metazoa > Chordata > Chondrichthyes > Rajiformes > Arhynchobatidae > Rhinoraja > Rhinoraja longicauda. The sequence goes on along the minus strand of NC_135959.1, from coordinate 31,394,279 downwards.
TGTTTGATGTAAAATTAGCTCTCTGAAGGCCTTGGGGAATGATCTGTTACCACAGGCTCAGGATTTAGTCAGAATCTTTTTGGAACTAGACACTATTGACCAGACAGAAAGCATTTCCAGCAGCATGCAAGGTTGTCAACACTGGTTGCACATCTTCCTGGACTCTCATCCATCATTGCCATGCACCACTCTATCATTCCCTTGCTAATCTGAAAAAAGGCCTTCTTATTGTGGACCAGGGAAAGCAAATAATTGTCCAATTGTATGGGTTTTTGACAGTCAAAACATGTTTTCCAATATTTCTAGAATGAATAGAAAAGATGAGAAAGATCCCAAGATAATTTTAGAAGTTTAGTAAATCGAGGCTGGCACCAAGCTAATTTCTGCCTCAACAATTTTTTCTCAAGTTTTTTTCGGGCAACATAGGAGGGATCAGCTATGTTGAAACCCAAATGGCTGCACAGGGGTTGATGAAGCAGATCATCAAAGACTGCTTAAAGTCTATTGTTAAACATTCCATTATCACCATTCAAAGGTCTCCAGTGAATTGAATTGAATTGAATTGAATAAATTTTATTAGCCAAATACAAGGAATTTGCCTTGGTGCTTTGCTTGTAAGTAACAACACGATATACAGTGGACAATTAAAAATAAGTCATCTTCAGATTTCAAGTACCTTTGTTCTCAGTGATTGCCATGCAGCAATGCATCATTTTGCAGTAACATATGTGCATATTTGCGGTAACATCAGTTCAAAACAAAGCATCTCTGCCTACTTACAGATTTCTGTCACATTAACCCCTAAGGTTCTTTGCCTCTGAAATTCATTCCAATAACCATATGGAACTGGCATTTTCCTTTAACACATCATTTTAGACGAGTTTAATTTAGTTTAGAAATACAGAATGGAAACAGGCCCTTTGGCCAACCGAGTCCATGCTGACTATCAATCACCATACATACTAGTTCTATATAATCTCCCCGACACATCAGGGTCAATTTTACAGAGGCCAGTAAACCTACAAACCCGCATGTCTTTGGGATTTGGGAGGAAGCCAGAGCGCCTGGAGGAAACCCACTTGGTCACAATAAGAAGATGTGAATTAGGTCAGGATGACTGTGAGTGACACAGTGGCGCAGTGGTCTAGTTGCTACTTTACAGCGTCAGAGACACGAGTTCAATCCTGACTATGGATGCTGTCTGTATGGAGTTTGTAAGCTGTCCTGTGATTTCTCTGGGCGCTCCGGTTTCCTGCCACACACCAAAGTCGTGCAGGTTTGTAGTTAATTGGATTCTGTGAATTGTTATTGGTGTGTAGGATAGAACTAGTGCACAGGTGATCATTAATCAGCGTTAATTATGCTGTATTTCTAAACTCTAAACTCTAAATGAAAGGTATTCTGTGAAAGCATAACTTAACAGGTAGAAGATATTGTGAAAGGACTGAACAAATGATTAAACTTCAAGTTTTAGCTGTAGGTTTAGCTGTAGGAGAGAAAGTTGTAGAAATGGTTAAAATCTTACACAAGAGCAATGTGTTATTTTGATGGAACAAAAAGAATAATTATAAGGAGAGTGTGACAGAAAGTAAGAGAGTGTTTTGTAGCGACCATAGAGAATGGTCCAGGTCGTCGAACCCTCGGATTGGCCAGCGAGGTCACGTGTGAACGCGACCATGGGGATTGGTCCAGGGAGCGACATCGCTGATTGGCCAGCGTGGTCATGTGCGCTTTTGGCGCCCGAAATGTTCAGTTCGGCGAAGTCTTCGAAGAAGACAGTAAGTTTTTGATGGTTGTCCTGTACCTTGTTGTTTAACTCTGTATTCGAATATTGCGGCTGCAATAAACTTCTTCTACAACCAACAAGTTTTCGGACTCGCCATATTGGTGACCCCGACGTGATCTGGACGATCACCGACTATGCAGGAACACGACGCCTCGTTGTTGATGGCCGCGCCGGGCACACCGGAGTTAAGCACGGCAAGCGTTCACCTTCCGTTGTTTTGGACGCACGCACCGCAATCTTGGTTTATCCACACCGAAGCTCAATTTCATATAAAGAAGATATCGGACGACTCCACGATGTATTACTACCTCGTCAGCGCTCTATCGTCGGAGACGACCACGCGCGTGATGCGGTTCATCGTTAATCCACCTGCGGAAAGCAAGTACGAGGCCATGAAGAAAGTGTTACTGCGAACCTTCGGGTTTAATAAGCATGATGGTGCTGCAAGACTTCTGCACCTACCGGATCTTGGAGACCGACGGCCTTCCGTTCTCATGTCCGAAATGATGATGCTAGCCGGTGAGCATACGGATTGCCCTATGTTCGAACAGGCATTCCGAGAGAAGCTTCCTGAGGATGTCCGACTGCTGCTCACGGATTGTTCTTTTAAGGACCCCGAAGCATATGCAGCGAAAGCGGACGCGCTCATAGCGGCTAAAAACAAGGCAAGCGGTTCGATTAACAAGGTCTCGACATCAGTGACCACGCCACAGCGACATCAAGATGGCGCCGCGTCTCCCGCCAATTCTCCGAAAGCCCGCCAAAAAGATCCGCACAAGCGCGGCTGGTGCTATTATCACCTACGATGGGGTAGCGAATCCCGCAACTGCCGCTCACCTTGTACCTTCGCGGGAAATGCCTCGGCCGATCGTACATAGGGGCAGTTACGATTGGCCAGAACCGACGCCTCTATGTCCATGATCGATTCACGGACACAGAATTTTTGGTGGACACGGGAGCCATCGTCAGTATAGTGCCGCCGACCAACCTCGAAACCAGATCGGGTAAGACAGGTCCCACCCTCATCGCGGTTAATGGCAGCCCCATTCGCACTTTCGGTATACGGAAGATGTCCCTTGTGTTAGGCCTCCGCACGTACGAATGGCCATTCATCATAGCCGACGTCAGACAAGCGATCCTGGGCGCAGATTTTCTCTGGGCTTTTTCACTGGTCCCTGATGTCCGCGGTAACGACCTCCGACCCTCCGCCGGAGATGAGCACGTCGCTCCGACAATCGCCTCCCCGCCCAGCCCTACTGTCCAGGCCGTCGTCGCGGCCCCTGACTCGTATGCTGAGATCCTGGCGGAGTTTCCAGAGCTGCTCATTCAACGTTTTGACACGTCTTCGGCCAAGCACGGTGTGGTCCATCACATCCGCACCGAAGGCCCTCCCGTTTTCGCTCGGGCCAGGAGACTACCGCCAGACAAACTGGTGGTGGCACGGGCGGAGTTCAGGAAGATGGAGGAAATGGGAATTGTCCGTCAGTCTGACAGCCCGTGGGCCTCGCCGTTACATATGGTCTCCAAGGCATCTGGGGGGTGGAGACCATGTGGCGATTATCGGCGTCTCAATGCTGTCACCACGGCTGATCGCTACCCCATACCGCACCTACAGGACTTTTCGTCTGGGCTGGAAGGAGCGGTGGTGTTCTCCAAAATCGATTTGGTGCGAGGATACCACCAGATTCCGGTGCGACCGGAGGACATACAGAAAACTGCAACGATTACTCCGTTCGGGTTGTTTGAATGGTTGCGTATGCCTTTCGGTTTAAAGAACGCGGCACAGGCTTTCCAACGACTGATGGACCGCGTGGGCCGGGGTTTACCCTTTTTGTTTATTTATTTAGACGACATCCTGGTCGCCAGCCCCTCAGTGCAGGAACACCAGGCCCACTTGCGGACCGTGTTCCAGCGGCTCCAAGACCACGGGCTCATTATCCAACCCTCCAAGTGTCAATTCGGCCTCCCTGCTCTTGATTTTCTAGGGCACAGAATTACCCCTGCCGGCGCCTCCCCTTTGCCCGAGAAGGTGGAGGCTATCCGGGCATTTCCCAGGCCCACCACAGTAAAAGGGCTACAGGAGTTCGTAGGCATGGTTAATTTCTACCATCGGTTCGTTCCGGCAGCTGCGCGAGTCATGCGCCCACTTTTCCAATGCCTTGCAGGAAAACCGGTAGAGTTGATATGGTCCCCGGCCGCAGAGTCGGCTTTTACAGCAGCTAAGGCAGCCTTGGCAGACGCCACCATGTTGGTCCACCCGAGCCCCTCCGCCCCCACGGCCCTGACGGTTGACGCCTCTGACGTGGCGGTGGGCGGGGTTCTGGAGCAGCAGGTCAGTGGCCGTTGGCAGCCTTTAGCGTTTTTCAGCCGGCAACTAAATTCGGCTGAGCTGAAGTAAAGCGCATTTGACCGAGAGCTTCTGGCTCTCTATTTAGCTGTTCGTCATTTCAGGTACTTCCTTGAGGGCCGCCCATTTGTGGCCTTTACGGACCACAAACCATTAACATTTGCTTTTTTAAAATTGTCTGACCCATGGTCGGCCCGCCAGCAGCGGCACCTGACTGCTATCTCCGAATTCACCACCGATGTCCGTCATGTCGCGGGTAAGCTTAATGCCGTTGCTGACGCCCTGTCTAGACCTGCTTTTCCCCCTATTTCGGCGGTGGACTGCGAAGTGGATCCCCAGGAGCTTGCGAAGGCACAGCTTCTAGCGGATACCGCTTCGGCATACCAGTCCACCGCTTCGGGATTGAAGTTGGCCCAGGTAGCTTGTGGGTCGGAAGGCACAAAAGTCTGGTGCGATGTTTCTCTTGCCCGTCCCAGGCCGGTAGTACCGCCCTCCCTTCAGCGCCGGGTTTTCGATGCCATTCATGGGCTGGCGCACCCGTCCATCCGCTCCACCTCTGCTTTGGTAGCAGCTCGGTTTGTCTGGCATGGCCTACGGAAACAGGTAGCGGGTTGGGCGCGTTCCTGCGTTCCCTGTCAGACCGCTAAAGTCCAGCGCCATGTCCAGCCCCCCGTACAGGATTTCGAGGTCCCAGCAGTTCGTTTTTTCCACATCCACGTGGATTTGGTCGGGCCTTTGCCTTCCTCCCGGGGCTACACCCACCTCCTCACGGTGGTGGATCGGTTCACCCGGTGGCCAGAGGCTTTCCCATTGTCTGATATTTCATCAGCGTCTTGTGCTAGGACTTTGGCCCTTCATTGGGTAGCTCGTTTCGGGGTCCCGGCAGTTATTACCACTGACAGAGGGCCACAGTTCACTTCGTCCCTTTGGGCCGCGCTCGCAGAACTGTACGGTTCGAAGTTACAACCCACTACTGCATATCACCCCCAGGCAAATGGACTCGTAGAAAGGTTCCACCGTCAACTTAAGGCGTCCCTCAGTGCAAGGCTTGAAGGCCCGGACTGGGTAGACCAGCTCCCTTGGGTTCTTTTGGGCATCCAGACTGCTCCTAAGCTAGATCTCGGTGCGTCGTCCGCGGAGCTAGTATATGGCTCGACACTTCGAGTACCCGGAGATTTGTTTCCGGACCCTTCAGACCAGCTGCCTACAGTCCCATCAGTGTTAGCATCTCTCCGGGAACGGGTGGGCTCCCTGGCTCCAGTTCCGACTTCACGTCATGGTTGTTCCATGGTACATGAACCGCCTTCCCTGAAGGACTGTGAGTTTGTTTTTCTGCGAAAAGATTCCAATCGCGCCCCGTTGCAGAGGATCTATCAAGGGCCGTTCCGGGTTTTGCGTAAGGGAACGGCTACCTTCACCTTAGACATGTGCGGCAAGAGTGAGCTCGTCTCGGTGTCCCGGCTCAAACCTGCACATTTGGATCCGGATCAACCAGTCCTGGTCGGTCAAACCCCTAGGAGAGGCCGACCTCCGTTCGTTCCGCTCAGTCCAGGACCCCCCGTTCCGACAGTTCCTCCAGGACCCCCCGTTCCGGCAGTTCCTCCAGGACCTCCCGTTCCGGCAGTTCCGCCAAGTCCGGAACCCCCGGCTCCTGTGGTTCAGGCTGTCCCTCTCCGTACTCGTTATGGTCGCGAAATCCGGCTCCCTGCTAGGTTCCGCACCTCGGGTTCTGGGGGGGGTCATGTAGCGACCATAGAGAATGGTCCAGGTCGTCGAACCCTCGGATTGGCCAGCGAGGTCACGTGTGAACGCGACCATGGGGATTGGTCCAGGGAGCGACATCGCTGATTGGCCAGCGTGGTCATGTGCGCTTTTGGCGCCCGAAATGTTCAGTTCGGCGAAGTCTTCGAAGAAGACAGTAAGTTTTTGATGGTTGTCCTGTACCTTGTTGTTTAACTCTGTATTCGAATATTGCGGCTGCAATAAACTTCTTCTACAACCAACAAGTTTTCGGACTCGCCATAGTTTGACAATAATATGGCCAATAAAAAACTACAGCCACTTCGACTAATAGAATAAAATCCCATATCGACTAGCTCTTTCTAAATGCACAAAACATTTGTCACAAGGTATATGGATTGGTGTCAATAATGGAGAGGTTTATGGTGAGAGGGTGAAATTTTAAAGGAGTTTCGAGAGGCCACCTTCTTAGACAGAGAATGGTTGGTGCCAGGAATATGCTGCCCAGGGAGGTGCTAGAGGCATATACAATAAAAATGTTTATGAGACATTTAGACAGACACATGAATGGTCAGTGAGTAGAGGGATATGGATAATTTGAAGGCAGATGGGATTAGTTTAGTAGCTATAAGAGATAAGTAGATGCTGCAATCTGGAGCAAAAAACAAACTGCTGGAGGAACTCAGCAAGTCAGGCAGCACCTGTGGAGGGATGGTTCACATTTTGGGTGAAGACCCTGCATTAGTTTAAATCTATTCTGGTCATCACAGATATGGTGGGTATGGTGGATCAAGGGCCCTGTTCCTGTGCTATAGAGTCATAGAGTCATTCAGCAGGGAAACAAGTCCATCAGCCTAACTCATCCCTACCAACCGAAATGTTCCATCTTCGCAAGTCTCATTTCCTCGTGTTTGGCCTATATCCCTAATAGGAAAATCTTTCCTATTCATGTATCTGTCCAAGGGACTTGCCTCAACCACTTCCTCTGGCAGCTCATTCCATATACTTACCACCCTCTGAGTGAAAATGATACCCCTCAGGTTCCTATTAAATCTTGCCACTCTCAACTGTCCTCTGGTGTTTGATTCCCCTGCCCTGGGTAAAAGGCTGTGCATTTATTCCCCTCATGATTTTATGCACCTCTATAAGATCACCCCTTGGCCTCCTGCACTCCAGGGCATAAAGTCCAAACCTGCCCAACCTTTCCCTATAGTCAGCTTGTACTGCTTTATATTCTATATTCTAAGGTGGCCAAGATGTTAATTGAAACTTCAAAAAGATAGGCAGAATGGAGAGGGAAACAAACAATCGAGCATCAGGCACAATAGTGATCTGCTTCTCTCCAACACCCCAAACACATGCTGTTAGGTCAATTGGATACTGTCAATTAATCCTTAGTGTTGGCTAATAGCCATCAGAATCAAAGGAGAGTAATGCACATGTGTGAGAGAGAATAAGTTGGAAGAGGAACAGGGAAATAAGGGGAGGGAGGCTGCTGGGATTATTTCCCTTGAAGCTGATATGTACCTGATATGCCAAATGATCTTCTGCTGTGTCAATAGAAGATACTGGAAAGGAGCAAGAAAGGATCCTGGCTTAGAAGAAGAAGTAGGATTAATTTAATTGGGGATAATTATATATTTTTTGCATTAGAGTCATAGAGTCATAGAATGATACAGTATGGAAACAGGCCCTTTGGCCCAACTTGCCTACACCGGCCAACAATGTCTCAGCTATGCTAGTCCCACTTGCCTGCGCTTGGTCCATATCCCTCCAAACATGTCCTATCCATGTACCTGTCTAACTGTTTCTTAAATGATGGGATAGTCCCAGCCTCAACTATCTCCTCAGGCAGCTTGTTCCATAAACTCACCACCCTTTGTGTGAAAAAGTTACCCCTCAGATTCCTATTAAAACTTTTCCCCCTCACCTTGAACCTATGTCCTCTGGTTCGCGATTCCCCTACTCTGGGCAAAAAACTCTGTGCATCTACCCGATCTATTCCTCTCATGATTTTGTATACCTCTATAAGATCTCACCTCATCCTCATGCAATCCATGGAATAGATACCAGGCCTATTCAACCTCTCCCAATAGCTCACACTCTCTAGTCCTGGCAGCATCCTTGTAAATCTTTTTTGAATCTTTTCAAGCTTGACAATATCTTTCCTCTAACATGGTGCACAGAACTGAATACAACATTCTAAATGCGGTCTCACCAGCATCTTATACAACTGCAACGTGGCCTCCCAGCTTCTATACTCAATACTCTGACTGATGAAGGCCAAAGTGCCAAAAGCCTTTTTGACCACCTTATCGACCTTCAAGGAACCATGCACCTGTATTCCTGATCCCTCTGCTCTGCAACACTACCCAGAGGCCTACCATTTACTCTGTAGGTCCTGCCCTTGTTCGATGTCCCAAAATGCAACACCTCACACTTTTCCGTATTAAATTACATTAATTAAAAAGTATTGTTTGCAACATACATTAAGTATGTACTAGTACTACTATTATCATCAGAAAAGTAGTCTCCTGCTGAATGGGTTAAGGCATCCATGAGAGGAATAGATCAGGAGGACGCACAGAGTCTCATGCCCAGAGTAGGGGAATCGAGAACCAGTGAACATAGGTTTAATGTGGTGGGGGGAGGAAAATATTTAATAGGAACCTGAGCGGTTACTTTTTCACACAAAGGGTGGTGGGTGTATGGAACAAGCTGCCAATGGAGATAGTTGAAGCAGGTACTATTGCAATGCTTAAGAAACATTTAGACAGGTTGTCCACGAATAGGACAGGTTTAGAAGGATATGGGCCAAATGCAGGCAGGTGGGACTAGTGTAGATAGGACATTTTGGTTGGTGTGGGCACTTTAAGCCGAAGGGATTGTTTCCATGACTCCTTGACTCTATGACACCCAGCAGTTAAGGCAGTTTACAATCCCAGAGATTTGTCTCCTGTGCCTGAACTTGCCATGTGATATCTACATTAATCACAGTATGTGGTATGAAATTGCCATTAAATTTTCAGGAAGATCTGAGTCAAAGAGCTGAAACTTTTTCTTGAGCATTACAGGAAGTAAAGCTTCAATTCAGCTTAATGAACTCCTCAATCGGGATCTTTTTCTACACCATTATAGGTGAATAATAAGAGAGATCACATTCCATCATTATTCACCTTTTTTCATTGAGCAGTTTTCAAAGTGTTTCATTTTCAAAGACAGTTATAACCCTGATCCAAACATTGTAATAATCCATTAAAGCTTCCACAATTGGTAATTATGGGTTCGGGAACATAAATTTAAAATTATGTTTAAAAATCAGCCATAGGGAATATTTAGCTTCGGGGACTTAATGCTAAGTGGTTATGATCTGAAACTATTTGTTCATAAAGGTTGTGAAAACAGAGTCGATCAAGCTTACCAAAGGAAATTGAATGGGCACCTGAAACAAAAAAGGGAACAAGTGAAGGAAGCCAAATCAGAATAGGATTACCTTAACTGAATCATGATTACTTTCTATGATTTCCTTGTGAACCTGTAGGTATCACATTAATAAATTAACTCAATAGACTGCAAACAAGATACACTGTCCTGAAGCTAGTTTAACATTGAGTTTCACATTCTGCTTCCCACCCCCCCCCCCCCACTCTCTGGGTTTGGCCCCAGACTCAAGCCCCTATGTTGCATGAAAACTCCCCTGCTCTCTGCTTGCCAAGGACCCCACCATGATCCTCCCCCATCCACCCAGTCCATATCTTTGGCAAGAAGTCCTTGCATACCCCTCCACCACCCAAACTCTTCCTCCTCCCCCAGCTCTGATGAATCCTTCTCCTGTCTCCAACACGTCTCCTCCTCTCAGACACCTCCTTCTAGCCTTTCACCATTTCTTCATCTTTCTCTGTCCAATTACCAACGTGACATCAACCGCTATTATGACTCTACTTCCCACACTTATTCCAACCTCATCCCCTTCGAAAGTATAGCACTCCACTCACTTTGCACCAATCCAGACTGCCCCAATAAGTTCACAGACAAGGGCAGCAACAATGTGGTTTGGCAGACTAATGTCTGCCTTAGAGACGATGGAGAGCAGCTCCCTGATATCTCCCCATATCTCCCCATAGTCCTTTAGGTCACGACTGAACTCTAGGTCATTGTCTTTGAGTTCTTCGAACACTCTGTTGCTCAGCATCCTCAGCATCCTACATGTTTCAGTGAGACCATCTCCAATTTTCTTAAACTGTTCTATATCATCCATTCCTTCTATCCAGAGATGCTGCCTGTCCTGCTGTGTTACTCCAGCATTTTTCAGTGTAAACCAGCATCTGCAGTTCCTTCCTACACAGAGTACTGTTTCAGTTTGCTCAGGAAAAAAATAAATCCACACCGCAGGTGAACATTTGCTGCACCACTTCAAGCCATGTAAATACCACTTTAAATTAGACCACAACTTCCTGCATAGTCCAGGTGTAGCTTTGCCAAGGTCTGTCACAGATGTAACAAGATTTTCTTATTCTTGCACATTATTCTGCTTACAAAATCTTACCATACCTATCATGCAAGCTTTCTGTGTGTTGTGTACTTTAACATCCAGAACTCACCGAACACAAAGATTTAATAACCCCAAACCGTTTAAATGACTTATTAACTTATGAATTTATGAAAAGCGGCCTGGTTTGTTAAGCTTTACAGTAAAGTTAATAAGCCTGCATTTTGACTCATTGTACGGTGTTTGCCATCTTTTTACCCAGTTATTTAACCTGCTTACTACACCTTTTGCACACAGTACCCCTTCATAATGTATTTCCCATCTTATAAGACCATAAACCATGAGCAGAATTTGGCCATTCGCCCCATTGAGTCTACTCTGCTATTCAATCATGGCTAATCTATTTTTTCCTCTCAACACAATTCTCCTGCCTTCTCCCTGTAATCTTTAACGCCCTTCCTAATCAAGAGACTATCAATCTTTGCCTTAAAAATACCAAATGTCTTGACCTCTACAATTGTCTGTGGCAATGAATTCCACAGATTTACCACACTCTGAAGAAATTCCTCCTCAACTTCATTTTCAAGGTATGTCATTTTATTCTGAGGCTGTGCCCTCTGGTTCTAGACACTCCCATTACTAGAAACACCCTTTCCTTGTCTACTCTGTCTAGGCCTTTTATTATCTGGTAAGTTCCAATGAGATCCCCCCTCATTAGAAGGATAAACTCCAGCGAATACATGCTCAGAGCCTCAAATGCTAACCCAGTCATCCTTATTCTCGTAAACTTCCTCTGGATCCTCAACAAAGCCAGTACATCTATCTTCAGACATGAGCCCAGAACTGCTCATAATATTTCAACCTATCCAAGTCCTTCTGCAGCCTCCCTACTTCATCAACACTATCTGCCCCTCCACCGATCTTTGTATCATCAGCAAAACTTGGCCACAAATCCATCGTTCCTCATCCAGATCATTAACACAAAAAACAAGAAAATTAGCGGACCCAACACCAACCATGGGGAACACCACCATAGTCACCAGCAGATAACCTGAAGAGGCCCCCTTTACTCCCATTCTTTGTCTTCTGCCAGCCAGTCAGCCAATCTTCTATCCATGCTAGTACCTTGCCTCTAATACCATGGGCCCCCATCTTGTTTAGCAGCCTCACATGTGACACCTTACCAAAGGCCTTCTGCCAATTCAAGGAAACAACATCCACTAACTCTCCTTTGTTTATCCTGCTTGATACCTCCTCAAAAACCTCAACAGATTTGTCAGGCAAGATTTTCCCTCAACAAAACCATGCTGAACTTTGGCCTATTTCATCATGTGCTTCCAAGTACCCTGAAACTTCATCCTTAATAATTAATTCTAATATTTTACCCACCAGAGAAGTCAGACAAAGTAGCTGATAATTTCCCCTCTTTTACCTCGCTTCCTTCTCAAACAGTGGAGTCACATTTGCGTTTTTCCAGTCCCCTAGAACCATTGCCGATTCTAGAGATTCTTGCAAGATCACGATTATTCACGTCACTACAGTTACCTCTTTCAGAACCCTTCAGGTCCAGGTGACCGATCCACCTTTAAACCTTTCAGCTTCCCAATCTCCATCTCCTCAGCAATAATGACTGGACTCAGTTCTATCCCCTGACTTTCTTCAATATTTGGCACATTGCAGGTGTCTTCCACTGTGAAGACTGACACAAACCTTTTTTTAAATTCAATTCATCTGCCATTTCCTTGTTCTCCTTTATTACCTCCCCGGCATCATTTTCTAATGATCCAATGCTCCATCTTTTTTTAAAAACTATTTATATATCTGTAAAAGCTTCTGATATCCTCTTTTATATTATTGGCTAGCCTACCTTCATTTCATCTGTTCTCCCCTTTTTTGCTTTTATAGTTGCCTTCTGTTGGATTTTAAAAGCCTCCAGCTTTCCACTAATCCTTGCTACGTTATATGCCTTCTCGTGCCTTTATGCAATCATTGATTTCCTTTGTCAACCATGGTGTCCTCATACTCCCCCTAGTATATTTTTTCCTCTTTGGGATGAAGAGATCCCAGAACTCTTTGGGATGAAGAGATCCCAGAACTCCCAGAAACTCCTGCCATTGCTGCTCCACTGTCATTCCTTCTTGGCTCACTTTCCAATCAACTTCAGCCAGCTCCTCTCTCATGCCTCTATAGTTACCTTTACTCAACAGTAATACCAATACATCCGATTTCAGCTTCTCCCTCACAAACTACAGATTGAATTCTATCATATTATGATCACTATGTTTGTATTATCACCAACTTTAGATACCTGGCTGTCATTTTTGTTTTCTCTCTCCCTCCTTCCTTGATATTGGTTGTATTCTAGCCAGCTATGACCTTTCCAGAATTCAGGAATATCAGAAGATTAAAATTAAAGCATGCACTCTTTCTACTGTGAACAGTTTTGGAACCTTAAAATGCAGGTCATAATATACAAGGGATTTCTCAACCCATGTTCCATTAATCTCCCTCACACTGCTTTTACTGTGATACTTAGCGCCTTAATTTCTCATTCTTTATTGCTCGTTGGTTTGATCTTGTTTATTTATCTTTTGTTGCTTAACATTTCTCCTGTTTCTTTATTCCTCATTATTCATTTCTCTTCCTTGGTTTCCAAGGGACCAACGTTTAATTTTATTACGCATTTTCTCTTCACATGGTTTATTTATTTCATTATTTTTATTTTCAACTGTTCACAATCCATCAGTATGCATCAAAGATGCAGTAACCAATGATATTTCATACAGGTACCTTATTTCACGAGATGGCTTTAAAATTCCAAGTTAATATAAAGATGGCAGAGTTATACTGTAAGAGGTTATCTGTCTTTTACTTTGCACCTTCCAAATGAGCATTTTACTTCTGAAGGATGAACCTTATCCATCAGAGATGTGTATAAAGGAATAGTGGTTCATTGAGTTGCTGCTAAATAACAAAATCTCCCATTTAATATTTACTGTTACTAATAAATGTGATCTTAATGCCACTGTGTAGTGTGCTAAAGCACATAAGAAAATCTATGGAAATGAAAGGGCATATTGTTTAAGCTTACGCTTTCTCTTAACGCTCATAAAATATATTATCTAGATAAAGACTACCCACATTCTCGTTATTCTCTCTTCCCCCCTTTCCCATCAGGCAGTAGATACAAAAGCTTGAAATCGTCAAACCACCAGATTTAAGAACAGTTTCTTCCCACTGTTATCAGAATCTTGAACAGACCACTGATATGCTAAGCATGTATTCCCGATCTCTCAATCTACCCTGTTGTAACCCTAGCATTTACAGTATTTCATTTTACTGCACTTTCTCCATAGCTGTAATATTATACAGTGAAAGCTTTATTTTCTCTTTTACACTACCTGATGTACTACTCATGTACTTTTGTGATTTGCCTGAATAGCATGCAAAAAATAATCACTGTACTTGAAAAAAGATGACAATAGTAAAATAATAACTTCTCCATTTTGCTGTCTTACTTCATTTCAAGTACAATTAATGGGTTGAATTAATGCAGTCAATCTTATAAAAACATGCCCAGAAGCCATCATCCATTGAAGAATGAAAGTGTGTCCCAAGTTCACTTTTCTATCATACAAAATTTAACAAAGCCAGTCATGGAGTCCCACAGCACGCAAACAGACCCTTTGGCCGAACTCATCCATGACAAGCAAGTTGCCTACCTGAGCTACTCCCATTGCCAGCTTATGGCCCATAACACTCTTAACCATTTATATCTATGTAGCAACTGAAATGCCTCTTAAACATTGCAATTGTACACACTTCTGTCTGCGTGTTCCACATATCCACCACCCTCTATGTGAAAAGATTGCCCTCAGTTCTCCTTTAAATCCATCTGGTCTCTCCTTGAATCTATGCCCTCTCGTTTAAGCCTTCCCTACCCTGTGAAAACGATTGTAACTATTCACCTTATCGGTGAACCTCATGATTTTATATACGGGTACACCATTGATTTTCCGGCAACTGATGGTCCGGCACCTCCTTTAATTTGGACAAAATTACGTGAGCTCACTTGAAATTCCCGTGATCACCAGGCTAGTTCACTGGGCAGCCACTGATGGCATTGCGTGTTTACGATATAAAGCAAAGAGACAAAATAATGATTTTTTTTTGCAATCGGTAGTTGCAAGAAGCAAATGAGCATTAGAAAAACTAGGAAAGATGGTAAGAGTACTGCGCATGTTCGAGTGATGGTGGAATAGTTTCGACAACTTCAGAATGATGGAGTGGACTTGTCGGATAGCATGTTAATAGAACATGAACAGAATAAAATTAAGTGTATTTCATCAATCATTTAATTCACATTCAGTATTTATTTTATTTAAGTTTCTAGCAGTCCATGGTGTTTTAGAGTTATGGGAGGGGTGTAATTAATGGGTCAGATTGTTGAATTATTATTTTGCGACCTCTGTTGGTTCGGCAAAATGGATAATCCAGCAAGGCTCTGGAGCTAAGGATGGTGTATCTGTATCTCCATGTGGTCACCGTCAGCCGCCTTCACTCCAAAGAAAAAAAGCCTCTGCATATCTATTGTTTCAAGGGCTCCAGTTCCAGAAAGATCTGCACTCTCTCCAACTTAATGATCTGCTTCCTATAGCTGGGCGACCAGAACATCACACAATGTGGGTGACCAGAACATCACACTTAGTGTGATCTTACAGATAATTTGTACAGCTGTAAGATGATGTCCCGACTCTTGTTCGAAGCCTCCCACCTGACGAAGGCAAACATGTCAAAAGCTTTCTTCAAAACCCAGTTTACGTGTGTCGCCAATTTCAGGGAAATTCTCTCATGGCCAACTTTCAACAGAAATGTAGCTTTTCCTTGTATATTCCATTCTGTTTACGAGATTCATTTTCTTTGTAAATTCCATTCTGTTTACATAATATTGTTTTGCGGGCAGAGTAATCAAGTTGAAAATTGATTCTTTAATGAAGTAAAATATATTGATGACCAATAATGACCAATCCTTTCCCATCATTTCAGAAATTCCGGTGGGCTTTACTAGCTGAGATCTACCTTTGCAACCTTGACATGATTTCTGTATCAGAGAAAGAGAAAGGCAGTATGTGAACCTTTCCTTTTGGTACAAGGTGGTGGAATTTGGAGAAACTTGTTCAGAAACATTTGTCATTAGACACTCCCCAACGGCATGTTCATCCCAGATCGACACAAAATGCTGGAGTAACTCAGTGGGTCAGGCAGCATCTCTGGAGAGAAGGAATGGGTGACTTTTTGGGTCAAGATCCTTCTTGATGATCTTGATGAAGGAAACAGGCCATTGTAAGCTGTTTGTAGGGTGAAAATGAGAAGCTAGTGTGACTTGGGTGGGGGAGGGATGGAGAGAGAGGGAATGTCGGAGCTACCTGGTGAGAGAAATCTAATATTCATACCACTGGGCTGTAACCTACCCAAGCGAAATATGAGATGCTGTTCCTCCAATTTGTGTTTAGCCTCACTCTGACCTGTTTCCTTTATCATCGTTACTTTTTTTGCATATCATTCTTTGTTCTTTAACTCTCCACATCAATGTCTATATCTCTCATTTCCCTTATCCTTAAACAGTCTGAAGAAGGGTCTCGACCCGAAACATCACCGATTCCTTCTCTCCAGAGATGCTGCCTGTCCCACTGAGTTACTCCAGCTTTTAGTGTCTATCTTCGGTTTTAACCAGCATCTGTAATTCCTTCTTGCACATCACATGAAAGTCAACTGCGCAAAATCCAATGATGGAAGATAAAATCAGTGTGCAAGGAAAAAATAGAAAATTATCAAGTACAATCAGTGTAGACCCAAACTAGATTCTAGCTCATTTCCATTTAGAAAGTAACTTTAATCAAACCATCCAGTTATAGATAGCATTGCATCAAACTCTTGGTTTTGCTCTAAAAAACACGTATTTACATTAAATGATAGTTGGACAGGTACATCAATAGGAAAGGTTTAGAGGGATAAGGGTCCAATTGGAATAAATGGACTAGCTTAGATCTTAGTTGACACAACAATGTCCCCTCAACAATGTCCATGCCGAATATAATGCCAAGAACCAGCGGGAAGTGGCTTATAGAGGGAACCACCGAACCGGCCCCTGCTCATCCCACGTGGACCGAGGAACTGAATAGGAGGATGGAGGAAGTTGGCGATTGCGGACACAAGAGCAAAGGCCGGTAAGAATGAACCGGGATCATACCCTCGAGGTCGGCTGTGGGAGACGCCCCTGGAGTCCAAAGGCCAAAGGCGACCAAGTGAGTCTTAAGGCGACCAAGTGATTCACTGGATGATCCAGAGGGAGTTGAGGGATGGAGACCCTGCAGCATGCAGGGATCATCGGGATCAGGTCTTTGAAAATTGTGCCAAAACCTGGTGACTTTTGCATGCGATCTCAGTGGACTATTTCTGTACACTTTGTACTAATCGGTGATGTGTTTAAGTTTGGCGAAACGATACAGAACAGTATGCAAAAAAGAATTTCACTGTACATGTGATAATAAAGAACTATTCAATCAATTGAACCTTATGTTAAAATCTGACTTAATTTCACTTTGTGGTGTCTTCAACTCAAAGGAAAGACATTTTGGGCTGAAAGCAAATTAAAAATCTTCAATCTATAAGGTGGAAACGTATAGAGCCAAATGGAAATGTTATTGTGAATTTAAAACTTTTTTTTAAGGTACAAAAATGCCTCCGCGGCTGAGGAATGCAAAATAATCATCTTAAATTCTGTTGACTGCAATTAGGAGACATTATTTATTGCACAAGACATTGCAGTTAAGTATGAAAAGGCAAAAGCATTGATATGGTTTTTGCATTATTTGCTTTCTCATTTGGTCACAACTATTCTTTTATGTGAGAGAAAAGAAACTGGTTTGGGAATCTCTTTTCCAGTTGTAGAAAGAGCTTGGCTAATTCAAACTTTTAAATCAAATTCAGGAACACCATATGCTGATAATATTCATTACATTTTGTATGAGAAATTTGCAATGAACCCTGGACATTGCACAGATGAAAAGTGATAATTTTGTTAGAGTGCGAGTATCAAATTACAATAAATTAGCAAGTGATATCTAAAGCTTCACTTTGAATCATTTTTTGACTGCTGATCAATAGTATCAACCAGTATTCTTCCTTTCACTTAAAAGTGAGTTATTTCCTAATCTGGGTTCAGATATCTGGTGAGGAAGTTTTATCATTGATGACAGAACTGATAGATGAAAAAATTACCACCTTGATTTCTCTACTACCATCTTGGTTACCCCACAATGCAACGATAAGGAGCTTGTAGCAAAGTATAGTGTGCAGCAGTTAATTATATTTACATTTACAACGAGAATTCAATTAGTCATAGTATTCAGAATAGGAAAGCACTTTGGTCATAAAAACAACGTTTTACCCTCACAGGTGTTTAACTTGGAAGGGAGGAATGAATCTGGTCTGTATAAGTATTTTCAATTGAATGTTGTCAAATTACAATGAACTCTGGAGAGATAACTTGCCAGAATTATCAATATTAACAATGGATGTTTTATGCAAAATATAGCACTGTAATATCTAATATTTTCAAAAGATATGTTGAAGCAAAATTTTTTATCTCCCAACTATATATCCCTACTGATGGATAGAATGAGTGTTATTACACCAACAAATTAAAGTATAGAGTCTCAAACTGAAGGTCAGTTGTTGAGAATCAATATTACAGACAAAAGAAACTCCAAATTCCAGTTTATGAAAAAAGACACAAAGTGCTGGAATAACTTAGCAGGTCAGGCAGCATCTCTGGAGACCAGGGATAGAGGATGATTTAGATCAGGACACTTCTTCAGGCTGATGTGGTAGGCATGGGGGGCTGAAAGAGAGGTGGGGGCGGGACAAGGTGTGTCAGTGATAGGTGGATACAGCTGAGGGAAGGAGTTGATTGGCAGATGATTGGACAGAGATGAAAAGATAAATGTGTGATATAAAGATACAAGGTTAGAAGATGCGTAAAATGTGAAGCCAGAGGAAGAAATATAGGTGGGAAAGGATGGGTGAAAGGGAATATAGCAAAATGAGTGTGCATCTAGGTAGGGCACAGGGAAGAGAGAGGGAACAGATATAGGGATGAGAGGTTGTTGCCATCTGCCAATAACCCCTCCCCCCCTTAAGTATATCGACCTATCACTTGCCAGACCTTCTCCTGCCTTCACCTCTTTTCCAGTTTACTCGCCTCTACTCCAATCAGTCTGAAACAGAGTCCAACTTGAAACGTCACTTATCCAGAGATGCTGTCTTGACACGTTGAGTTGCTCCAACATTTCGTTTGGATTTTTTTGAGAACCAATATAGCTTTCGTAAGAGGATTTGGGAATTGATATTAAAACCCAGAGTTCTTTCAGTCAATTATAAAGAATTTGGTTGTCAATGGCCGTTTTGCAACCAATTGTAGGTAAAAAAAATTCAAGTTAGGAAATATTTGCTGAAGTACAATGGCTGCATTATCTCATCAGACATGTGCACTGAGAACTTCCATGAGATATTGCCATTTTACAAATGATAATAACATGAATGGATTTACTGAAGCAATTGATGTGGAGCAGAGATACCTAATTTAAAGACAAAATACTGCCCGTGTTGAAAACTTCAACAATATATGGATACTGAGTGATAAATCTGATATAGAAATTCGGATTAACACAGTTATGAACTGTGGGAGAGTAATGATACAAGCCATTTCAAATCATTGTAGTGTAACTGCAATGAACTAAGAAACATCCTGCACAATATCTTTGCTTTTGTGAATCATTGCCAAGAGTATGAGGTGAAAAACTTGAATGGAGGAGAGGAGCACTATAGCTTCAAATGCATTAGTCATTTTATTTGTAACTCCACTAATACTGTCTCAATTCAGTGAAGATCGATCTGTTTATTTTCTGGATGCACCTTATGGTAGAACGAGTCATCTGACTTGAAGTTGCTCAGTAAGTATAAATTGAAAAAAAAGAACTTAAAAGAAGATAGGCACAAAAAGCTGGAGTAACTCAGAGGGACAGGCAGCATCTCTGGAGAGAAGGAATGGGTGACGTTTTGGGTCGAGACCCTTCTTAAGGGAAGATTTTAATTGAAATTCAACATGAAAGAATTGTTCATTGTTAACTGTATGTTTGCATTGTCATTTGTGAGCGGAGCACCAAGGCACATTCCTTGTATCTGCACATACTTGGCCAATAAACAGATTCATTCATTCATTCATTCAAGAAATCACCACGTCAATGGAGTAAGTAAATTATTTTATCTAGTTATAATTACAGTAAAAATAATGTCAATATTGACCACAATGGCTTCCACATTGATTTCATAGACAAAAAGTGCAGCTTCAGAACACTCAAATAATTTTGAAATTTAAAAAGATAATGAATAAATTGCGTTAATTCTCAGGTCAAATAACAAACGTTTATTTTGTTTACTATAAAAGTGATATTAAAAAAATGACTTTTAAATTCTTCAAATGATATTTAGCATTCAATTTGATGGATTATAGAACATGGAGCATGGAAAATTACACCACAGTATCGTTCTTCGGCTTATAAGGTCTTTGCCAAATACAATACCACGATAAACTAATTCCAACAGGCTCCCACCATCCTCGGTGTAACAAAAAATGCCACACACATCTCCTTTAAATGTTGCCCTTTCACTTTAATAAATGTCCTATAGCTTTTGACATTTCAACTCTAGGGAAAAAGGTTCTGATTGTCTATCCTATCGAAACATCCCCTAATTTATAACAGATCTCCTTTCATATCTATATGCTGGTCAACTATTCCCCATCAACTCTAAATGTGCTTTGGTGCCATTATTCAATAAACATTGAACTGTTTGCAAAACTAAAAAAAAAGAAAATCACTGCTGACTAAAATATCTGTATAAATTCCTATAAATAAGTTTTATTCAGTGATAAATAAGTTCTATTCAACAAGCTTAATCAGGAGTATTCATTACACAAAGACTGAATTGCTTTGAAAATAATTTACTTTAATGAATGCATGTGCAATTGCTTTTATATGAGTGTTAGTCTGATCACACTATAATTTAGCTAATACGACATGACTTGACTGATGCAAGTTTTGAAGGTCAAAATTGCTTTCAATTGATTGCTGTAAAGCACCTTTCAACCAGTGTTATTTCTGATTTGAGAGTATAATTTTGTTGTTGTTGAACACAATGCATAATTGTTCTTAGATATCACCTTGGCAAATCTTTATCTGGTCATTTTCATTTAAATAATCACCTTAAGTGATGCTAAACTAGTTTTGATTAGTTTAGAGATACAGCATGGATACACGCCCTTCGGCCCACTGAGTCCGCACCGACCAGCAATCCCCGCACATTAATACGATAAGAGACAATTTACACTTATATCAAGCCAATTTACCTACATACCTGTACATCTTTGGAGTGGAGTGAACTACTGTATGCATTTGGTCAATCTGACCTCAGCAGTTTAATAGCTGTTATTAAAGTTTTACTCTCATTATGTACGATTGGGAGCTTGCATTTGTAATGTGCTCATCACCAACCCCGACTGTCTCAACATAAACAGTAAAGCTGATTCAAAGTTCAAAAATGGAGGTCGATTTGCACATATTTGTGGGATAGGGGAGGGCTTAAACCCTTTTTTAGCTAATCTGTTTGATTTAATTAATAGATAATAGGTAAGCATTGATTGTGAAAATGGTTATAACTTTTACATCTATTTGTGAAGACAGTGAGCTCATCATCCAGTGCTTCATCTTAAAGTTGCTTCAGAGAATGGAGCCCGTTAAAGTGTCAATTGAGATAATCTGCACAATCCAAACATTTTACCCTATTTTTCCTTCCATTTACTTAAATGGACAAAAATAAATCAGGTAGATTATTCAATAAATGACTACCTTAATGTTGACAATAATATACCATTGGCCAAATCTCTGTTGCCTCTAGAGATGAGAATGCAATGTAAAGTCTCAAATAAGGAATCAAACACAGCAATACTGATACATGTGAAAATAATATTTAAAACTGCTTTGCATCTGCCTTCAAGACTGCAAACACATTTTAATATACAATAGACAATAGACAATAGGTGCAGGAGTAGGCCATTCACCTCTTCGAGCCGGCACCACCATTCACTGTGATCATGGTTGATCATCCACAATCAGTACGCCGTTCCTGCCTTCTCCCCATATCCCTTGACTCCGCTATCATTAAGAACTCCATCTAACTCTCTCTTGAAAGCATCCAGGGAATTGGCCTCCACTGCCTTCTGAGGCAGAGAGTTCCACAGCTTCACAACTCTGAGTGAAAAAGCTTTTCCTCATCTCCGTTCTAAATGGCCTACCCTTATTTTTAAAATGTGGCCCCTGGTTCGGGACTCCCCCAACATCGGGAACATGTTTCCTACCTCTAGCATGTCCAATCCCTTAATAATCCTATATGTTTCAATAAGATTCCCTTTCATCCTTCTAAATTCCAGAGTATACAAGCCGAAGTTGCTCCAGTCTTTCAACATGCGACAGTCCAACTATTCCAGGAATTAACCTCGTGGACCTACTCTGCACTCCCTCAATAGTAAGAATGTCCTTCCTCAAGTTTGGAGTCTAAAACTGCACACAATACTCCAGGTGTGGTCTCACTAGGGCCCTGTACAACTGCAGAAGGACCTCTTTGCTCCTATACTCAACTCCTCTTGTTATGAAGGCCAACATTCCATTAGCTCTCTTCACTGCCTGCTGTGCCTGCATGCTTACTTTCAGTGACTGATGAACTAGGACACCCAGATCTCGTTGTACTTCCCCATTTCCTAACTTGGCACCATTCAGATAATAATCTGCCTTCCTGTTCTTACCACCAAACTGGATAACCTCACATTTATCCACATTAAACTGCATCTGCCATGCATCTGCCCACTCACACAACCTGTCCAAGTCACCCTGCATCCTCATAGCATCCTCCTTACACTTCACACTGCCACCCAGCTTTGTGTCATCTGCAAATTTGCTAATGTTACTTTTAATCCCTTCATTCAGTCATTAATATATATTGTAAATAGCTGCAGTCCCAGCACCAAGCCTTGTGGTACCCAACCAGTCACTGCCTGCCATTCTGAAAGCGACCCATTTATCCCTACTCTTTGTTTCCTGTCTGCCAACCAATTTTCTATCCATGTCAGTACCCTACCCCTAATACCATGTGCTCTAATTTTGCTCACTAATCTCCTATGTGGGACCTTATTGAAGGCTTTCTGAAAGTCCAGGTACACTACCTCCACTGGCTCTCCCCTGTCCATTTTCCTAGTTATATCCTAAAAAAATTCCAAAAGATTAGTCAAGCATGATTTCCCCTTCGTAAATCCATGCTGACTCAGAACGATCCTGTTACTGCTATACAACACATTATTACTCATAAAGAATAAAAATATTGTGAACAGAAATCATTTTTGAACAAGGATCTATTAATGTGCTGGGTGTGAGGAGAATATCATGTGGCAACTAAGATTTTAAACTAGCAGTTATTGGAAGATGACTACTGCAAACAGACTGAAGCAATGGGATAGTAATAATTGAAATGAAGACATGTTATGGTGGCATACAAATAAAATAACGTGATCAAAACAAGGCTTAAATCTAAAAAAAACAGAAAAAGAAAATAAGTCTATGGGAAAGAGGAGAAGAAGTGAAGGAAAATAGAAAAGTAGTTTATAAAATAAAAGTGTAGATGCAGTCAGGAGAAGAACATCGATTGATCGATGGGGCTGAGAGTAAATACAGTTTACAGAACTATGTCATTGGAGCAGTGTTGGTGGTCACTTGGTGTGACAATCAGAGATCTAAAACTCAAATTCAAACTGACAAGCAAAAATTGAGACAAAATATGATCACTCAAAATTAAAAACGTCTATCAAGAGCATGAAGGGAACAGAGAGATGATAAATGTAATGGAACAAAGACAGTGCATTGTGTTGGATATGAAGGAGAATAAATCCATCTTCAATTTATTGCCTAATTTACATGCCAAAATGATAAGGAAGAGAAAGGTAGTGAAGCTGAATGGTGATCATTGATGGTGAAGAGATGAAATGACGATAGGACATGAATAAAATTATTAACATATGAAGTGATTATTTTAATAATTTATTGCAAGTACAACATGATCATTTATTACTTTTTCTGTGAAGGTGCTGATGCATGTTGAGCAATGAGCACAAAGGAACATTTATGTTGTTAGATGTCACTGCTGGATAATTTTTACATAATTACAGCAGAGTGTTTTTGTATGAAATTCATACAATTAATTATGAGGGAACTGATAGGAGAATAAATTACCAGGTGAGCAGTAGATAACATTCAATCTGTTCGAAGGAACCATTTTCCATGAATGGTGCCTGATTTTACTGCACTTTCGAAATAGCTGAATCGTATCAATGAGGAGACAAAGTGGCAGTTATAGAACAAGAAGATGTAACATTGCACATAACATGACACAAAGAAGCCATGTAAATATAAAAGAAATGGGAAAACTAAGCCCAAAAAACAGTGAAATTAAAAAAAAAACAAGAGACAGATGTCAGCAAGTGAAACCAGAGATGAAAAACAAATAGAAACTTTCACTGCCTCAGCATTTACAGCCAATTCTTTAGTCCTTTCAATGTAATTCCCATTCCCCATTGCAATTTATGATGTGTATTAGTCAATATGTATGGAGCAATCCCGCAATCAGCAATATGACAATACTCAGATAATTTACTGTTCTTTAGACTAATATCCATCTGTATGTTATGCATACATCTTACATGAAGAGCATGTGTGACTTTTTTGAGGTGTTTTTTTTAGGTCCCAATGATCCCCGTACACATTAGCTCTATTCTACATATCCAGGGACAATTTACAGAAGCCAATTAACCTACAAACCTGCACATCTTAGGAATGTGGGAGGAAACTGGAGCACCCAACCCCCCCTCCCCCTCCCCCCCTCCCGTGGTCACAGGGAGAATGTACAAACTCCAAACAGACCGCACCTGTAATCAGGATTGAACCCTGTAATCTGGTGCTGTAAGGCATCAACTCTACCAGTGTGCCACTGTGCTGCCCCAAATTTATTGAACTTAAAAAAAATTATGATGTTTTTATTGAGTACTGTGTTTACAGACCTGTTACGCTGCTACAGTTAAGAATTTCATTGTTCTGTTTTGGTACAAATGACAATTAAACACTCTTGACTTGATTCTCGACGTTCTTTTCCCCCCTCTCTTCCCTGTGCCCAACCTGATTGTGCACCCATTTCATTTACAATTCCATCCCCCTTTCCCCTTTCCCCATCCCCTTCCACCTATATCCCTTCCTCTGGCTTCATATTTCACGCCTCTTCACTCTTTTTCTCCTTATTTCTGAGCCTTTTGTCTTTTCATTTCTGGCCTTTGTACACCATCTGCCTATCAAACTCCTCTCACGTGTATTGACTTATCACTTGCCAAGCTTTTTCCCACCCCCACCTCTCTTCCAGCTTTCTCCCCTCTACTACAACAAGTCTGAAAATGGGTCCTGAAACCTCACCTTGTTCATGTCCTCCTGACTCGCTGAGTTTGTCCTACACTTTGTGCCATTTCCTTGGTGTTTGTAACCTGGGAAGGACTTGAAACTAAAACTTTATTCTGTGTTTTGAACTCTTATTTCTTTTACTAAAGGTTAAATTCTGAAAAGGGAAGTGGAGCCACATCATGTTTATAACAGTAAAAGGCTGAATTATACCTTAGCAGTTATGTATTTCATCAAAAGGATGGCACTTCTGACAATAGAGTGCTCCTTTATTATGGCAGTGAAGTTTAGATTTTTATGCTCCGTTCGCCGAAAGCCACTAAATTCAAGTAAAAAGACTGAAGTACTTAAATGAATTGATGGGATGTGACGTGGGCATTTACTGTCAAATAAAATGCAGGTAATTACAAGGGAAATCAGGTGAATTATTAGCCTCAGGTAATAAAAATGACTCTCTAAAACCCATAGCATCAGTCGACTGTTCTTGCAGTCTATTTCAGTTAGATGAACAAATCAACAAATAGATGCAGAAACAGGGAACATCCAACCCATGGGATACATATCGTGTATGAAATGAGACACTTGGATCCTTCCCATGTCCTCCAGGATCACTATGGGTATAGAATGTGATATCAGCTGAAGGTGCTTCAGCTCTGGGATGTGACGTTTCAGCAGCAGCTTACTTCAGTTTAGTTTACTTTAGAGATACAGCATGGAAACAGGCCCTTCGGCCCACCTTGTCCGTGCCGACCAGCAATCACCCTGTACACTAACAACATCCTTCACACACTGGGGACAATTAACAATTATACCAAGCCAATTAACCTACAAACCTGTAAATCTTTTGGAGGAAACCGGAAACACGGTAATGGACTTGGTTTCTTGGCAATCTCTGGAGATTTTTCATCCTGTAGCTAACTTGACGGACAACGTTTTTGCTGTTTCTCCACGTTTTTTTTTCTATACTGGCACTTTTAGCGAAAGTCAAGTGTGTCTGACCAAAC
Organism: Rhinoraja longicauda; assembly: GCF_053455715.1. NCBI lineage: Eukaryota > Metazoa > Chordata > Chondrichthyes > Rajiformes > Arhynchobatidae > Rhinoraja > Rhinoraja longicauda. The sequence continues at coordinate 31,368,307 of NC_135959.1, read as the reverse complement.
CTATTATTGAAGTTAAAGGCCTGTCGCACAGGCGATTTTTTAGGCGACTACAGACGACTAGGCTGTCGCCATGTGGTCACCAGGATGTCGTCTGTATGGTCATGAGTAGTCTCCAAACAATTGTAGCGTCTTTCTGGTCATCGCTAAATTTTCAGAATGTTTAATTTTTTTTGACGACAGTGGGTTTGCCGTCAATGAGCGTAGCTTGACATATCCTGACGTAGGTGCTGTCATAGGTTGTCGCCAGGTGACATAGGTTGTCGCCGGTGCTGACTTCAGTGAATTCCAAATGTGGACTTGATCTGATCACCCATCAGTGTAATGTGTTCATAAATGATGTTAGGTTTTGTATGTTTTTGCACTTGTATTCTGTTTAAAGTTTGAATTTTAAAGTTTGAAGTTTAGTGAGATTTATTGAAGTTTATTACAATATTTTTGTATGCACTGTTGTATGTTCTTATCAACCTTTAAAAAAAAATTGTTTGTTTCAATATTAATAAAGGAAATTAACATTTTGATGGAAAATTGATGTATGAAGTTATTGTATTTGAGTAGTTTCTCATGGCATCACTTTCAAATAGTCATGATGCAGAATGATTGGAAACCCTACAATACACCCCCTTTTATAGGGGAACTGGGTGAAACGTGAATTGTCTTGAGTTATCTTCAGTCTTCAGGGTCGTAGCTAGTCATAGTTTTTCGCGGGTGGAGGTAGGTTAACTTCGGTTGTTGTAGGTTGTCGCCTCTGTGGTGGTAGGTTGTTGTAGGTGTTGTTGTAGGTTGTCGTATGTGCGGTGGTAGGTTGATGTCCTACTCACGATGATTGGGTCGCCTATTGTCGGTAGCTTGCCGTAGCTTGACGTCGACTAGGTGGTAGCTTGTAGCTTGCCGTAGACATTGTTGTAGGGGGGTCCAGTCACTGTTTTTCGGTGACCTGCTACGACTATGGCAGTCACCGGCAGTCGCCTAAAAAAGGCTGACCAGGGAGATCAAAGGTGAGGAAATGAAGTGAATTTGAAATAAAACCAGTACTTTATTTTATTAATTAGTAATCAGCAGCATTTAAGAAAGTTGGACTAAAACCAAGGTGATGGAGGAACTCAGCAGGTTAGGCAGCATGTGTGGAGGGAATGGATGGATGAAGTTTTGGATCAGGTTTCTTCTTTAGGCTGGAGTAGTGGGGAGAAAACTTGGAAGGAGTGGTGGGGGTAAGGCAATGCCTGGGAAGTGATTAGTGGATACAGGTGAGGGAAGGGGAGATAGTGGAATAACTGACAAAGTCTAGAGGTGAAAAGGGAACAAAAGAGTGGTGGTTGAAGGGAATGTGATAGTGGCATTTAGGAGACCTTTGGATAGGCATATTAATATGCAGGGAATGGAGGGATATGGATTATGTGCAGTGAGATAAGGGTTGGTCTTTGAATCATGTTCGACACAGATATTGTGAGCGAAAGGGGCCTGTTCTTGTGCTGTTGTGTTTATATTCTATGTTCTAAGACGAGGAGTGAAATGTAAAGTCAGAGGGAGGGATCTGGGTGGAAGAAGGAAATGGGAAATAAGGGGATAAAATGAAAATATGGGAATATAGGATTGGAGATGAGCCTACGAAGTAATGGAATGGAGCTCACTGACTTGGGTAATGGGAAATGGTGGGAGAATTGTGTGCGCACTGGGGGAGGGGGGAGGCAATAGGGGAAGGAAAGAGGAGATAGAGGAGTTAGCATGTTGCGGCAGGCAACAGTACTTCATACCTACAAGTTGACAATGACCTCCCTGATTAACTGCAGGCCACCATCTCCCAAAGCACCACAGATCTAATCGCCTGCAATTTTATAGTTATTTAGCCCCACACTGCTAGTTTCCATCTGCTTCCCAAAATCCATAAGCAGGATTGCCCTGGCAGACCCATTTTTTTCTACCTGTTATTCTCTACCAAACACATCCAAATGCCATGAGAAACCTCACATGCAGTTCACCACTTCAATAACTTCCAATTCCTAGGCTCCAACACCTCATCTTTACAATGGATGCCCAGTCCCTTTATACCTCCATTTTCCATCTGGAAGATCTCAGCGACTCCAGTTCTTCCTTGTATAGAGACCCAATCTATTCCCCTCATCTCGTCTGCCTGCCAGAACTTGTCCTCATTTGTAACAGCATCTGATTCTTCTCACTTTCTTCATGTCAAAGGTGTAGGCTCAGACACTCACATGGGCCCCAGCTATGCCTATCCTATTGTTGTTTACATTGAACACTCCTTGTTCAAACACACCCTACCGCCATTACGCAACTCTTTCTCCACTACAGTGACGATGGCATTGGGGCTGTATCCATGTAGAGCTGGTTGATTTAATCAACTGTTCTACTGTTCAACTGTTCCACCTTGCCCTCAAATTCACTTGGATCTCTGACACCTGTCCCCCTTTTTTTTAATCTCTCTGTCTCCATCTTAGGGAACAGACATTCAAATGACATTCACTACAAACTCAATGATGCCCACAGTTATGTGGGCTACACCTCCTCACAATCTGCATCTTTGCAAGAACAACATCCTTATACTCAATTTACCTGTTTTTGGCGCATCTACTACAAAAATATTTATTTCAGAATGCTCAGAATGCTTTTTACAATTTTGAGGACATCTGAATCTGAATCTGAATGATTTCGAGGACATGTTCCTGTTTAGAAGATGAGGATTTCCACTCTCGGACTATAGGTCTTGGATGTCCTTTCTCTTCAGAGAAACATGGTTTCACTTTGGTGTTGTGGATGGATCCCTCACCCATATCTCCTCTGTGTCTCAAAACTCTACTCTCCCCCCCCCCCCTCAGATCCAACAAGGATAGAGCCCCCCTGGACCTCACCTTTCACGCCCCCAGCCTTCTCATCCAACACAACATTTTTTTACATTCCTAGCACCTTCTATATGATCCCACCACCAGCCACATCTTCTCTATCCCTACCCTTATATCTCTTTTCCAGTTTTATCTTCCCATTTCATCAGACTGAAGAAGTTCTGAAATGTCGTCTGCCCATTCATTCCACAGATGCTGCCTGACCCGCTGAGTTCCTGCAGCACTTCATTTTTCACTAATTCCACTATCTATAGTTTTTTGTATCTTTGTTAAGAAAGTTGGGTTCTGCATGTAGGGGTAAAGATAATGTGTGTAAATACAAGTGTAAATGTAAAAGGTATGAAAAATCTGAATTTATTCCTAGAATGTTCTTTACAATCAGGGGACATATTCCTGTTTAGAAACCAGTGACTATAACAGGTCTTTACTAGCATGGTCGAGGGTTATTTTGAATGAATTTTTATCTCTCCAGCCTGAAAATGGTTCCTATCTGCAATGTGATGCTCACATGCAGTGTTAAAAGGTTACAGCATAATCAACATGATCTCAGAGAAAGGTGTGAGGTTTTAGCTGTGTCAGCCTTTTATAGGATATGGTAGAGCAGCTCACCTAGTAACTAATGTGCAGTGCCATGTTATTTATCATTTGCACGCTGGTAGTATGTTACAATTTGATGCATCAGCAATAATAGTATATCAGCTCATTTTTCTAAAAGCAATATAGTTCAGATACATGAAATCTGAAATAAAAGTTGAAATGTGGGAACTCAGTTCTGGTAAAAAAAAAAGGTAATTTACTTTTAAATTAATTCTATTTCCAGCTGCACAGTTGTTCTCTGACCTGCTGAATGTCTTCAGTATTTCCTGTTTTATTTTACATTGGTTCTTTCTTATTATAGAAAATAATATTGGACAAACTCAATGTGACTCCACTTAATTTTCCATTAAGGGCTATTTACATGCCAATTCATGGAAAACCTTCATCCAGCACAATGTGAAGAGCATTTGGTGGCTCTGGGCCTGTACTTGCTGGAGTTTTAAAGGATGAGGGGGATCTCATTGAAACTTATCGAATAGTGAAAGACTTGGATAGAGTGGAAGTGGAGAGGAAGTTTCCACTAGTGGGAGAGTCTATGAGCAGTGGGCACAGCCTCAGCATAAAAGGACATACCTTTAGAAAGAAGATATGGACTTCAGTAAGGCATTTGACAAGGTTCCACATGGAAGGTTGATTAAGAAGGTTAAATCGTTGGGTATTAATATTGAGGTTGCAAGATGGATTCAACAATGGCTGAATGGGAGATACCAGAGGGTAATGGTTGACAATTGTATGTCAGGTTGGAGGCCAGTGTCTAGTGGAGTACCCCAAGGATCTGTGTTGGGTCCACTGTTGTTTGTCATTTACATTAATGATCTGGATGATGGTGTGGCAAATTGGATTAGTAAATATGCAGATGATACTAAGATAGGTGGTGTAGTTAATAATGAAGTAGAGTTTCAAAGTCTACAGAGAGACTTGGGCCTTTTGGAAGGGTGGGCTGAAAGATGGCAGATGGAGTTTAATGCTGATAAGTGTGAGGTGCTGCATTTTGGTAGGACAAATCAAAATAGGACGTACAGGGTAAATGGTAGGGAATTGAGGAATGCAGTGGAACAGAGGGATCTGGGAATAACTGTGCATTGTTCCCTGAAGGTGGAATCTCATGTGGATAGGGTGGTGAAGAAGGCGTTTGGTATGCTTGCCTTTATAAATCAGAGCATCGAGTATAGAAGTTGGGATGTAATGTTAAAATTGTACAGGGCATTGGTGAGGCCGAATCTGGAGTATGGTGTGCAGTTCTGGTCGCCAAATTATAGGAAGGATGTCGACAAAATGGAGAGGGTACAGAGGAGATTTACTAGAATGTTGCCTGGGTTTCAGCACTTAAGCTACAGAGTGAGGTTGAGCAGGTTGGGTCTTTATTCTTTGGAGCGTAGAAGGTTGAGGGGGGACTTGATAGAGGTTTTTTAAATTTTGAGAGGGACGGACAGAGTTGACGTGGGTAGGCTTTTCCCTTTGAGAGTGGGGAAGATTCCAACAAGGGGACATAGCTTCAGAATTGAGGGACAAAAGTTTAGGGGTAACATGAGGGGTAACTTCTTTACTCAGAGGGTGGTGGCTGTATGGAATGGGCTTCCGGTGGAAGTGGTGGAGGCAGGCTCGATTTTATTATTTAAGAGTAAATTGGATAGGTATATGGATAAGAGGGGATTAGAGGGTTATGGTCTGAGTGCAGGTAGATGAGACTAGGTCAGGGAGAGTGGTCGGCGTGGAGTGGTAGGGCCGAACGGGCCTGTTTCCGTGCTGTAGTTGTTATATGGTTATATGGTTAAGATGTGGAGCAATTTATTGGAGCCAAGGGGCAGTGAATCTGTGGAATTCATTGCCACAGATAGACAATAGACAATAGACAATAGACAATAGGTGCAGGAGTAGGCCATTCAGCCCTTCGAGCCAGCACCGCCATTCAATGCGATCATGGCTGATCACTCTCAATCAGTACCCCGTTCCTGCCTTCTCCCCATACCCCCTCACTCCGCTATCCTTAAGAGCTCTATCCAGCTCTCTCTTGAAAGCATCCAACGAACTGGCCTCCACTGCCCTCTGAGGCAGAGAATTCCACACCTTCACCACTCTCTGACTGAAAAAGTTCTTCCTCATCTCCGTTCTAAATGGCCTACCCCTTATTCTCAAACTGTGGCCCCTTGTTCTGGACTCCCCCAACATTGGGAACATGTTATCTGCCTCTAATGTGTCCAATCCCCTAATTATCTTATATGTTTCAATAAGATCCCCCCTCATCCTTCTAAATTCCAGTGTATACAAGCCCAATCGCTCCAGCCTTTCAACATACGACAGTCCCGCCATTCCGGGAATTAACCTAGTGAACCTACGCTGCACGCCCTCCATAGCAAGAACATCCTTCCTCAAATTTGGAGACCAAAACTGCACACAGTACTCCAGGTGCGGTCTCACCAGGGCCCGGTACAACTGTAGAAGGACCTCTTTGCTCCTATACTCAACCCCTCTTGTTACGAAGGCCAACATTCCATTGGCTTTCTTCACTGCCTGCTGAACCTGCATGCTTCCTTTCATTGACTGATGCACTAGGACACCCAGATCTCGTTGAACTCCCCCTCCTCCTAACTTGACACCATTCAGATAATAATCTGCCTTTCTATTCTTACTTCCAAAGTGAATAACCTCACACTTATCTACATTAAACTGCATCTGCCATGTATCCGCCCACTCACACAACCTGTCCAAGTCACCCTGCAGCCTTATTGCATTTTCCTCACAATTCACACTACCCCCCAACTTAGTATCATCTGCAAATTTGCTAATGGTACTTTTAATCCCTTCGTCTAAGTCATTGGATAGCTTTGATGCTTTGATGCCGTCACTGAGTATTTTTAAAGCAGAGATTGACAGATTCTTGATTAGTAAGGGTGTCGAAGGTTACGAGAAGAAGGCAGGAGAACATGGTTAAGAGGAAAAGATACTGTATATTAGCCACGAATGAATGGCTCGATGGGCTGAATGGCCTAGCTCTACTCCTATAACTTATGAACATGAACAAATGCACAAAGTATGGATCACTGTGTTTCTCTTCACTTTTCTTTCTTACAAAGATAGATTTATCAAATGTCTCTGAAGATTAACGGTGTGTTGTTGTTACAAAGGCAGCCCTTTAAAGCGCATTACATCTCAGGATTGCAGTTCGACCTCAGCAGTAATTTGATAAATCTACCAAACGCCACTTTCCAGCCACAATGTATCAAAATTGGTTTTCTTTTCACGACAAAATTAGATTTCAACAAGAAACCTTGTTAAACGGAACAATAAACTCATGTGCTGTTTATTTTTGGCACCAGCATTTAAAGAATTTATTCAGGCTTTTTGCAGACATGATGATGCTCGTCTGTTTTATAGTATATCTCCTTCGAAAAGGTTTGACACATGCACGATTCTCTACTGTAAAGGATAACAGTAATGCAGACTTCTCATCGCAGCTTAATAGCTTCTATGCTATTACTTTTACATTCTATTTAATTTTCAGAGTGCATTGTCATGCAGAGCTCATTTCATGGAAAAATAGATGATTATCTGATGTTTATAATCTTCTTTTCAACAAAAGGCACTTTTTTCTCCCCATGTGCAATTTATCCAAGATATTGCATAACACAAAGTTCTTTGAAATCCAGTGGTTTTTATCTAAGGCTCCTATGTGTCCCTAGAGTTGTGCCTTATGGAAAGCATAACTAAACACTCAATGATAGGCACCAAAAACTGGAGTAACTCAGTGGGACAAACACTGAGAGAGAAGTGTGGAGAGAAGGAATGGGTGACATTTCGGGTTGAGTCCCATCTTCGAACAATCAATGTTAATATCAAATCAACAGACCAGTGTCCCATAAAATACTCTGCGGTTAATATATTGGTCACTGGTGAAAACATTTGGATTGATTTTTTTTTGTCATCTCATTTTTTTCAAAACTCATGGCTCAATCCTTTAATAATATCAAAGCAGACGGGTTACTGGTTCCTTGGAGCCTTTGCTGCACCTTTGGGAGAATCAGCGCTGTCAAGTAGCTCAAACTGAATATGAAATGCTTGGCTTTCACGTTCTGTACCCTTGCAACTATATCTTCAAACAGATATAGTCAACTCTTGATCTGAATGTTAACTAGTCCATAGAATGCTCTGGTTGCTGAAAGAAGCTTACACTGTAGACCTTCACCACTGGTCATGGTAGTGTTTCACTATTCATTGAAAGTGCTTAGGTTACAATGTTTACTACTCTTTGTGAACTGTGAAAAATAAGACGACATGCTGGTGAGGTCCAGGTAAAAATATAACATAAGAACCAGCAGCTAACGGCGGATTCTGTCACAGGCTCGACCGATGCATCAAGTATACTTTTCTGGTCTGTCCTCATAGTCATATCCCCTTCATGTCAAAACATCTAACAGTCTCAGTGTTGAATATATTCCACAAAATGAGCATTTACATTTCTCTGGGGGTTAGCAACCCCACATACTTACAAACCCCTGTGGAAAGAAATCCCCCCCCCCCCCCCCCTGTAATAAAATACTGATTACATATCTAAAGACTTTATCCCTGGTGCTAGATTACATGAAAAAATAATTTAAAAATACACTTCCATGTCAATGTTTCTGAAAAGGCTCACATAATTTATTTATGCAACTAACTCCAATCATGCTGTTGATTGGCTGTACCGGTGTTAGTAACATGCATTAACAATGTGGATGTAAATGAAAAAGGTTTAAATGGTAAATTTGCAGATAGGCAAAAAATTGTGCTGCTGTTGGTATTGATGAGGACAGTATTTGGCTACGCAATGGTGTAACGTGAGTTGGTTAAATGGACAGAGAAGACATACATGGAACTTAATTCTGTATATTAGTGATAAATGATTAGTGATAGTAATTAGTGATAAGTGAGAACTATATTCAGCAGTCTGTATCTTTCTCTTGGTTCTACCTGTAGGAGCCATTTATGTTTAGGTTAGCTAAACATAATCATATTATGTTAACATATCATATTATTTTGTCTAGATATATCTTGCCGTACTATTTTGGAAAATTGGGGGACGTTCGTTAGATGTATAGGGTGGTATATCTATATGGTCATAAGGGACTGGGAGTAACCAGATACAGGGAGGGAGAGTATACAGTTCTTACCAGACCTGGAAAAGACCTGGAGACCTGGGACCAGACCAGGGTCAGAGCAGCCAGCTACGACTTGTATGCAAAATAAGTATAGCCTGGTATGTTCATCTCCTTGCTTGTACAACAACTTCAATAAACAACCAAACAAACTGGAAAAACAACTGGAAGATCTGTTCTGTTGGGTTTGCGTAAGTTCACTCTGACTCCCTATGTAGTAAGAGCAATTAGAAAAGAATTTATTGGCAAAGTCTGGAAGTTGCCTTTACAATTTAAGTAAGAACTAGCTCTATGAGTGAGACTGCAACTTGTGAATCACCTGGATGGAACAAGGATTGCTTTATTTTACAAGTCTGGTGCCAAATCCCACAGACGGCAATATAAGGAAGGATTCCGTAAAGGAAAATAGTTTTTCTTCATCATGTGTAACTTCAAGGTTCTCTGCTCACATTAAAGCTTAGGCAGATAAGCCTGCTCTCATGAAATGGGCTGCCGCTCAGAAAGACAAGCGTGAGATTGAGGCAGGAGAACAATTGGAAGAACAATTGAAAAGAGAGGAAGAACAGAAGAGAAGACAATTGAAAATAAAAGAAGAACAACTGAGAAGAAAAAAGAACAACTGGAACTAGATGCTGAACTGGCAGTAATCAATGCAGGAATCAATGTACTTGAGGCCATGAGATCAAGAAGCAGGTCTAGAGTATCTGATGGGATGAACTCTTATTTGAGGAAAAGAACTGCTCAAAAGCGTGGACATCGAGCTTGATTTTCTGACCTGGTAAACTTCATGGAGAAACAAGTGAAGATACTATCAGATCCACTTTTTGGAAATATCCAGGATGCTAAGCCAGTTGCAAGTGTCAAAAGGGCCTGTCCCACTTTAGGCGATTTTAAGGCGACTGCCGGCGACTAGGCTGTCGCCGACAGTTCGCCAGGTGTCACAGGCATGATCGTGAAGAGTCTTCCAAGAATCATAGTGGATCTCAACGCATCACTAAGAAATCATCCGGAGTGAAATTTCTCGGCGACAGCTGGCTTGTTGCCAGGTATCGTTGCTTATTGTGGGTGCTGTCGCCTGCTGTCCCCAGGTTTGCTAGGTTCACTTAGATGCATTTAGAAGCACATTATATTAAAATAAGTAGTCATTTCAAAATACCATAAAATGCTTGTGTTTAACCAATTTATTTACCGTCAGGACATTTGACAGGTAGATTGGAGGCTATAGTTTGACGGTCAGGTAAGCGTGGGAATTTCGTGATGTTTATGGCCATCAGCCATTACATTTAAAATGGGCTCCCAACCCAGATATGCAACCCAGAAACCAGATATGCATCTCCCGTACATTTTCAAAGAATGCCCACACACTTTTCACAAAAATACACTTAACCACTTTTAAAATTATTATTTTAATACAGCTATTAGTCAATTGGAAATAAATCCAGGTTATGCCTTGTTACAGTGATGCTTGGTTTTTAAGTAACCCATACAAGATGTTATAGTTCAAAACTCTCAAGTACTTACCGACTTGTCAGTGATTTTAGTGAACATTAGGACACCGGAGAAGCATTGACAGCGTGGGAATTTTGCGATCTTTCCGAAGACGCTGTAATCTCGACCTGTCTCGGCATTGTCGTGGTCATTGTGGTCGGTTAAAAGAAAAGTATGGCGATCTGCTACGACTTTAACAGTCGCCGGCAGTCGCCTTAAAATCACCTAAAGTGGGACAGGCCCCAAAAGCTCTACTTTTTTTAAGGCAAGAAAAAGGCAGCAACTAAGAGCAACAACTGTAATACCTGCAAGAAGCACAGGTGCAAAAAAATCTGATAACAAATGGAATGAAAAGAAATGTATCTACCACCAAGCCACATAGTTCTTGTTTGTCCTGTAACAAAAATGGTCACACATTGGGGATCCACAGATCATGAAGAAGGGGTACAGAGAAAAGAAAGACTTATTAAAGGAGAAGGGAGTCTGTTTTGGATGTTTGAAATAGGTCATGAGCAAAGATTGCAAGAGTCGTTTGACGTGATGCATGCAACCAAAATCATCCTGAAATACTGCACATTGAACAAAAGGATAAAGAAAAGAAACCAGAACATACAGAACAGAATGAGAAACCAACCACGAGTAAGGCTGTTCTCTCACCTCAAATATGTGGGCATATTGGGGCCGGCAATGAAACCTGCATCTTTTCCATTGTACCAGTACAAGTAAGGAGCCACATGGGGAGTACAGTGTTGCAAACATACACAATTTTGGGTCATGGAAGTTCATCCATCTTTTGCACAGAAAGCTTGATGAGAAGGCTGAACATTACAGGTCAAAAGGCCAATATTCTCATGCTTACCATGAACCAAGTGAAGCCTATGATCAGTCGCCTTATCTCAGGTTTGGAAATATCTAGTCTGGACAAAGACAATTTTATTCAACTATCTTATGTGTTCATAAGACTATGCCTGCTTCTCAGCTAAACATTCCCAGACAAGAAGACCTGAAACAATGGCCTTACTTGTAGGATATCAAGATTCCTGAAATAGACTCTGGCATTGACCTACCCATCGGGACAAATGCTTCAAAGGTAGACCACAACAGCATGGATGTAAATGGCTGCCCTGCTGCTGCTGTCAATCGAATATCCATTGAAAACCTAGAGGAGCTACTGGGCAAACATTATAATCACATCTACAGGGAAAGAACCAGCAAGGAAACATAAGAAATGCCCAGAGAAAGTGTAAAGTTCTTGGATATTATGAATCGCTCAGCAAGGATGATAGATGGACACTATTGTCTAGACTTACCTTTCAAGCAAGAAAACGCCAGCATGCCAAATAACCGAAGCATTGCTGAGCAGCACATCCAGAGCTTGAAATGTAAGTTTGGCAAGAATGAGAAGTTTCACGGTGAAAATACACTTTCCTCACAGAAATGATTGACAATGGTTATGCTGAAAGGTTACCAATGGACCAGCTGAATCGATGTGATGGAGAACTCTGGTACATCCCTCACCACGGGGTGTATTACTCAAAGAAAGGAACTTTAAGGGTGGTCTTTGATTGTGGTGCAGTCTTCAAAGGAACATTGCTTAACTGTCAACTGCTGCAGGGTCCCAGACCTAACCAACTCACTCATTGGAGTTCCCATCAGATTCAGACAGGAACCAGTTGCTTTCATGGCTGTCATCAAAGCAATGTTTTATCAGGTCAAGGTATCAGAAAAGCATATTGACTAGCTGTGATTTCTGTGGTGGCCCGATGGTGAACTGCAGCAAAGTCTTGTTGAATACTGGATGAAGGTACATCTTTTTGGAGTCATGTCGTCACCAAGTTGTGCAAACTTTGCATTAAGGAAAACCGCTGAGGACAACAAAGCTCACTTTCCAGCAGAGGTGACAAACACTGTAAATCACCGTAGATGATTGTTTAAAATCCATGCCTTCGGAACAGGAAGCAGTTCAGATGGTAAAAGACCTGACTGCCATCTGCCAATGGAAAGAGCACTGGGATTGCGCTGGTGCGTTGAAACAGATGTGTTCAAGTTCAGAATTGCTGCACAGGAACGACCATACACTAGGCGTGGCATCTTTTCCGTGGACATCTATACAACTCTTTAGGATTTCTAGCACCATTTACTCTGCCAGCCAAGCTGATTATGCAGGAGTTCTTCAAGGAAAAACCTGGATGGGATGAAAACATACCCCAAACCTTCTCTCAGCGATGGACAGGATGGCTAGCAAGTCTCAACAAGATTGTGGAGTTTAAAGTGGACCGGTGCATGAAGCCTACTAGCTTTGGTCAAATCAGATATGCACAGCTGCACCACTTTTCAGAAGCCAGCGAAAGTGGCTACGGTACTGTTTCATAACTAAGACTGGAAAACAATAGCAAAGAAGTGCATGTTGCATTTATAATGGGAAACTGCAGAGAGGCACCATTAAAACAAATGACGATTCCCAGAATGGAGCTTACAGCTGCAGTCCTAGCTGTCAGAGTTGACATAATGCTGCAAAATGAATTACTGGTTCAACTGGACAAATCCATCTTCAGGACTGATAGCACAACAGTGCTTAAGTACATCCACAATGAAACCAAACCATTTCAAACATTTGTAGCAAACAGGATCTCTTTTGTAAGGGATGCTACTGATGTATCACAATGGAGATATGTTAGCACAAAGGGAAACCCTGCAGATGAATACACAATAGACAATAGACAAAAGGTGCAGGAGTAGGCCATTCGGCCCTTCGAGCCAGCACCGCCATTCAATGTGATCATTTAATGTGATGAAGCCTCTAGAGGACTAACAACAGACCGCTTCTTAATCTGTAAAAGATGACTCAAAGGACCAGAGTTTCTCTGTGAGCCAGACAGAGAATGGCCAAAGCCTCACTTGGAAACTGCAATCTCTGCTTAAGATCCATAAATCAAGCAAGACATGACAATGAACGTCATTGTCAAAAATCCATTGAACCCCACAATCATGGAGGAAACTGAAGACTTCTGTAGCTTGGCTTCTTAAAGTAGAGGCAACACTCTTGCAGTTGACTCGAAGGAGAAAGGAAATTCAGACTGCTGTGAGTAGCTTTGCAAAGGATCCTGGCAAACTAAAGGAACAGGTTGAAAAGGAGATGCAAGTCTTTAAAGCAACACTCCGTGGACAACGTTTACGTCCTGAAAATCTTTTCCAAGCAGAAAGTGCAATCATCTTTCAGTCAAAGACGGGTGCCCCTAAAGATTGAAGAATCACTAAAATAGATTACATACCAATACATAGTACATACTTTTTTTTGATAATGTGTAAAGTTTTTATAGCTCCTTTTAATAATTACTAGACCAAGTGGATCCGTTGGGCTCAAATCTCTCCTGCATTGGTGCAGCATCCTCTCCTGCCCCCCTCCCCTCCCCATCACCCTCCCCCCTCGTCCCTCCCTCCCTCCCTCCCTCCCTCCCTCCCTCCCTCCCTCCCTCCCTCCCTCCCTCCCTCCCTCCCTCCCTCCCTCCCTCCCTCCCTCCCTCCCTCCCTCCCTCCCTCCCTCCCTCCCTCCCTCCCTCCCTCCCTCCCTCCCTCCCTCCCTCCCTCCCTCCCTCCCTCCCTCCCTCCCTCCCTCCCTCCCTCCCTCCCTCCCTCCCCCTCCCCCTCCCCCTCCCTTCACCTCCCCCCCACTCTATCCCCCCCACTCCATCCCCCGCAACCCCCCTTATCCTCCCTCCCCCCCCCTCCCTCCCTCCCTGCCTAGGAAATAAATTTAAATTAAAAAATGTGAATAACTTTAAAAATATAACACCGATTTTAATGAAAATTCTTCCATTAGCAGCAAAGTGATGACGGTGAGTAAGGTGGGCCTAAAATTGTTGCGCTATCGTGTAATCATTTGGTTGTACTTCAGGAACAAACAAACAAACAAACAAACGAGAGTTTTAGTATATAGACTGGTAATTGTTTTGTTGTATACATAGAACAATTTGGGGCCGGTGTGTAGGAGGTATTTATGTTTAGGCTAGCTACTGTTGGCATATTATATTATTTTGTCTAGGTATATCTTGCCGTATTATTTTGGACACTTGGGGCGGTTGTTAGATGTACAGGGTGGTAATATATATATGTGGGTATAAGGGGCCTGGGAGTAGCCAGATACAGGGAGGGAGAGTATACAGTTCTCAACAGACCTGGGAACAGACCTGTGAACAGACCTGCGACCCGACCAGCGACCAGACCTGTGACCAGACCTGGGTAAGACCTGGAGACCTGGGACCAGACCAGGGTCAGAGCAGCAGGCTACGACTTGTATGCAAAATAAGTATAGCCTGGTATGTTCATCTCCTTGTTTGTACAACTACTTCAATACACCACTAATTAAACTGGAAAAATGACTGGGGGATCTGTTCTGTTGGGTTTGTGTAAGTTCATTATTATACTTGAATTTGACAATTGTATTTATATATAGAATATATAAATATGATTGGATAGTATGCAAAACAATGCTTTTCATTATACCTCAGTGCACATGACCATAATTAACCAAGCCAAAACCTAAACCTATGTAGGTTATCCCTAAAAAAAACTGGTTTACCGCTTAATCCAATGATGAGTGGAAAACAGAAAAAAGTGCAAAATTGTCGTGCAAAATACAAGTACTGCAACCAAATATTTAACAACAATGACAGACTAGCCAAATAAGCTTGATTAAAGAGTAAGACTATGTGGAAACACCTCTAGGGATTGGATGTAAAATACTGTAAGCGATTCTTTCAGCAGTCAGGTAGAAGTGTGAAAGAAGCTGTTCATAAGTCTGGGCGTTCAGGGTTTCAAGCTCTTGTGCTTTCCTGCAGAAGATAGAAGGAGAGAAGAGGGTAATGTCCAGGGTGACGGGCAATATAGACTGGAATTTAGAAAGATGATAGGGGATATTATTGAAACATATAAGATTATTAAGGGATTGGACACGTTAGAGGCAGGAAACATGTTCCCAATGTTGGGGGAGTCCAGAACCAGGGGCCACAGTTTAAGAATAAGGGGTAGGCCATTTAGAACGGAGATGAGGAAAGACATTTTCAGTCAGAGAATTGTAAATCTGTGGAATTCTCTGCCTCAGAAGGCAGTGGAGGCCAATTCTCTGGATGCTTTCAAGAGAGAGCTAGATAGAGCTCTTAAAGATAGTGCAGTCAGGGGGTATGGGGAGAAGGCAGGAACGGGGTACTAATTGAGAATGATCAGCCATGATCACATTGAATATTGGTGCTGGCTCGAAGGGCCGAATGGCCTACTCCTGCACCTATTGTCTATTGTCTATTGTCTAGACAATACTTCCAGTCTGCTTGATGTAACATCCCATGAAGATATCCTGGATGTAATGAAGTGATGAGCTGAGAAAGATTGGGCTGTGTTCCCCACTCTACAGTTCAGGCAGTCGAGAACAGAAAAGTTGCCACACACCAGGCTGACATGCATCCTGTCAGGATACATTCTGCAACCTACATGTAAACGATTGAGACAATTCTTTCTTATGGGCATGCCAAATCTTCTCAGATGCCTAAGAAAGTAAATTAGCTGATGCATATCATTGTGAAGAGACAAGGTTAGGTTGCTGGTGATAGGGATGTTGCGGATCTTGAAACTGTCTAATATCTCTGCAGCAACTGATGAGGACACAGTTGTATTCACACTCCCACTTCCTTAGGTCAACAACAAATTCTTTCATCTTGCTGATGCTAAGGACTAGGTTTTTGTCTTGACACCATGACGCTAGATTCTCAATCTCTTTCCTGTACTTTGTCTTATCATTGTTGTACTTCCAGCTGACAGCAGTGGTATCATCGATGAACAAATATCAAGTTGGCACAGTTATTGGCCACATAGTTAAGGTGGGTGTTTAAGGTTAGCGTGGAGGAAATGTTATGAACAATTTTATCTCACTGAAGTCTGCCACAATGTTTATCATCTCATACTCTCTATCATTCTTCCCCTCACATATTCATGCTTCAGATGCCTTAGATAAATAATTATGCAAGCAATGAAAATATCATGACTTGCAACATTTGAAAATTATAAATAAATGACTAAGACACTCCAGACACAGTATAAGGTTGGCTGATAGACACAAAAAGCTGGAGTAACTCAGAGGGACAGGCAGCGTATCTGGAGAGAAGGAATGGGTAAAGTTTCGGGTCGAAACCCTTTTTCAGACTTAGCTGATGTTGAAAGCATTGTGTAAGGGCTGAGCATGAAGTTGAATTCAGTATCCAGATTGGCAGGTGGTTGAAGCAAGGGCCAGTTCCTAGAAATAATTTCATTACCAGCTTTGCCTGCTGCAGAAATTGGACAATTCGATGTTTTCTACATTAGCTGCCATGGAATAATTAGTATTTTGACCCTTGTGAACAAAGCATGGGATGACATTTTTCACTGTGGCACTCTTCTGACATTTAATAAGATTACATTGCCCCTTGCAGACTGAACTAAAGTAGTAAACCATTCCCTTTTATCGATAACCTATATATCACTAAAATACAAAAAAAACATCCTTGATTTGCTTTGGAATTGTTTTTAAGTATATTTGTTCTTCAAGGAATTATATTGGAAACAACTTTAAGATCTAACTTCAATAATTTGATTATTAATGAGGTAATTATTATTCACAGTAAACACAAGACTTTTGCTAATGTTGGTGACACACAGAGTTGATTTGGTCCATCTATTTGTGTAGTTGATATCTTCAGGCAACACTAACTAATGCTTTCAATAGTTGCTTGCCTATTAAGAGCTGGTCTCGTGAATGGACAATTTTAGAGGGGTGATCATAAAGCTATTGACAAACATCTGCAATGCATTCTGATGTGGCGACATTTTAGAATGGTACAATTTGAGAGAAAGTTTTCCTGAATCTTCAGGCCTGAAAACTTTAATGAAGAGGGTAGAGAGGAGGAGAGATTTGATTTGCAACAGTAACCAAATGGATTATCATTGAAACCAATGGGATATGTCAGCTCTTGGTAATCAATGCAAACCCCAGAATTATACCTCAAAATGTTCAATGTCCATCACACAAGCAGTCAAGATCATCTTCAGAAGTTGTTAGTTCACTAACTTACTACACCGCCAACATTCACCTACTAATAATTTCAATAAATTAGAATTCATACCCGTTTTCCAGGTTAACCTCATCCTCAAGCTTTGCCACAGATTAGGCTTCTGACCATACTTTAATACCTGCACACAGAGTTGAGTTTAGTTTATTGTCACATGTACCAAGGTACAGTGAAAAGCTTTTGTTATATTCTAATCATTCAGTGGAAAAACAATGCACGATTACAATCGAGCCGAAGATAGACACAAAAAACTGGAGTAACTCAACGGGACAGGCAGCATCTCTGGAGAGAAGGAATGGGTGGTGTTTCTGGTCGAGACCCTTCTTCAAACTGGTTAGGGATAAGGGATATGAGAGATATAGATGGTGATGTGGAGAAATAATGAATGAAAGATATGCAAAAAAGTAACGATGATAAAGGAAACAGGCTATTTTAATCTGTTTGTAGGGTGAAAATGAGAAGCTAGTGTGACATGTGGGGGAGGGATAGAGAGAGAGGGATTGCTGTGGCTACCTGAAGTGAGAGATATCAATATTCATACCACTGGGCTGCAAATTGCCCAAGCGAAATGTGAGATGCTGTTCCTCCAATTTACGTTTAGCCTCACTCTGACAGCGGAGGAGACCGAGGACAGAAAGGTCTGTGTAGGAATGGGAAGGAGAATTAAAGTGTCCAGCAACCTGGAGATCAGGTTAGTTCACATGGGCTGAAGGAAGATGTTCCACGAAACGATCGCCCAGTTTGCATTTGGTCTCGCCGATGTATAAGAGTCCACATCTTGAACAACGGATACAGTAGATGAGGTTGGAGTTGGTGCAAGTGAACCTCTGCCTTGCCTGAAAGGACTGTCTGGGTCCCTGGACAGAGTCGAGGGAATAGGGACAGCGACAGGTGTTGAATCTTCTGCGATTGCAGGGGAAGGTACTTGGGGAGGGGGTGGTTTGGTTGGGATAGGATGAGTTAACCAAGGAGTTGCGGAGGGAATGGTCTCTGCGGAAGGTGGAAAGGGGTGGAGATGGGTAGATGTGGCTACTGGTGGTAACCAGTTGGAGGTGGCGCAAATTTCGAAGGATTATGTGATGGGGTAGAAGGTAAGGACTAGGGGACTCTGTCTCTGTTGTGACTAAGGGTATGTGGAGCAAGGACTGAGCTGCAGGGTACTGAGGAAACACAAGTGAGGGCCTCATTTATGATGGGGGAGGGGAACCCCCGTTCCTTAAAGAATGAGGACGTCGGATCGTCCATTATGGAACACCTCATCTTGGGTGCAGATGCAGCGTAGATAGAGGAATTGGGAGTAGGGGATAGTCTTTGCAGGAAGCAGGGTGGGAAGAAATGTAGTCGAGATAGTTGTGGGTGTCAGTGAGTTTGTAATAGACATCAGTCAATAGTCTATTTCTTGTGATGGAGACTGTAAGATCAAGAAAGGGGAGGGAGGTGTCGGAGATGGTCCAAGTAAATTTGAATGCAGGATGAAAATTGATGGTGAAGCTACAATCGAGCCATTCAATGCCAGCTATTAAAATGTGATATTCTCAACAGACAACCTCATTGTGTGAAACATGCTGCTATACAGCACCCTTTCTTACAGAATAAGATGATACATTAGCAAAGTCACCATCCACCAACTGATGAGTGGCACGTCCTGTTCATCATGGAACTGGTCTTTGGTGGCCAGGAAAGAATAGGTGGAGAATGACAGAATCTTCATACCTATTCCTTCATCTTATATCCCACTCACCCTTATTCTTTAAACTTTCTAGATTTGCAAACTGCCTAATGATATACCCTTTTATTTTCTTCACTAAATCTATCGGCCTGCTACTCCTCCAACGCCGACGCCATCAATATTTTTCAACATTCATTTTGCCTCAGGAAAGCAGGCAACATACTGAAGGATTTTATTTCACCCCAGTCATTTTTTCTTCCCCGGCTCCTGTCATGCAAAAGATAAAAAAGCTTCAAAGCACATACTGCCAGACTCAGGAACAGCTCTTCCCCTTTGTTATCAGACACCCGAATGGTCCTCCCATAATCTAGTGTGTAGTTCCAACCTTCCAACCTACATCAAGACAGTTTCAAGAGAGAGCTTGATAGAGCTCTTAAAGATAACGGAGTCAGGGGGTAAGGGGAGAAGGCAGGAACGGGGTACTGATTGAGAATGATCAGCCATGATCATATTGAATGGCGGTGCTGGCTCAAAGGGCCGAATGGCCTACTCCTGCACCTATTGACTATTGTCTATTTTCTCTGGAACTGTAATGCTATAATGCTGAAAAACTATATTCTGCAGTCTGGTATTTTTTTTTGTTGCTCTATCTAGTTATAGTTGTGTAAGGATTATTTTGTTTTTAGTTTTATTTGATTTAATTGGATAGCACGCAAACCATTGCTTTTCATTATAACTGTACAAATGACAATTAAAAAAACCCGATACTTATACCAAAAGAACAAGAACTGCAACCAGGCCAACTAACAAGACACCAGTGAAGACAGGAAAGATGCAATCTCACAATCATTCAATACTCATCACTCTCAGGCACCATCTCCAAGCTAGGGAATGTCCAATTCACCTCTACCCCATTAAAGACATTAGACTTTGTCTTTGGAACTGGTGCGCTACAATGCTGAGAACTATATTCTGCACTCTGTATCTTCCCCCTTGCTCTACATATTAAACTTGAGTTTGACTTGATTGTATTTATGCACACTATTATATGATCTGATTGGATAGCATGCAAAATAAGGCTTTTCACTGTACTTCGGTACACGCGTCAAAAATATACCTAAACCTACACCTAAACTCAGATACCCAAGCACTACATGCGACTTAAATTTCAGAGAAGTAGATAAAGTGGCAGTTGCAGAAGAAGAATGCTGCAATTTTTCAGGATAAGGAAGAGAAAAAAATAGTCGAGGCTGCAGTTTTCAATCTGCTCAAGTTACATGTGTGGAGGGAAGAACAGGGATGTTGTACCATTGATAAATGTTTGAGAAAGGGAACTATGAACAATCAGACCAGTCAGCTGACCCTTGGGGAGAAATTATAACTGAGGAATACTCAGAGCTTCAATTAGATAGAAAGGGCCTATTTCTATTGGCAGGCATCAATACCCAGAGGGTAAACACTTAGAAGAATTAGAACTGAGAAGAAAAAAAATATTTTTCACCCTGACTACAGCAGGTTTACGGAGCTAACCATCTGAAAAAATATTGATGGCAGAGACCCTCATATTATTCAAATGGTAAATAGATGAACACTTGAATTAATGGAATCTAAAAGCTATGCACTCAGAATTGTAAAGTGGAATTAGGATGCAGATTTCTTTCTTGTTCAGCCTAGATATGATAGCCTGAATTATCTCATTATGTGTTGCAATTTTCTCTAATTTTATACGAGTTTAAAGTCTCCATCTGCATGTATGAAACAAGCAGCCTGCAGTCAGGCAAGGGAGAGATAGTACATATTCTCATATCTTGTTCACTCTCAGTGGTTTCTCCTATCCTTTTCTTCGATAAGGTGTATATATCTTCCTGCCATACATTTTGCAGCTCCTACATTATTCCATCTCTGTTCCTTCATCAACGTTCTCAGTCTTTAACCTCTCTCATTCACTGATTGACCAGAAAACCTTGTCTGAAGAAGGGTCTCGACCCTAAACATCACCCATTCCTTCTCTCCAGAGATGTTTCTTGTCCCAAGCATTACTCCAGCATTTTGTCTTTAAACCTTGTTTACAACTTATCTGCATGATCTCTTGGGTTCACCCTGTCATGAACATTCATCCACCTGCTTACCTAACCAACAGCTTAACTAACATTTTTCCTCTCATTCCCAGTTCTGTCAAAGGATCTATGAATTGAAACATTAAGTCAGTTTGACTTCTCACAGATGTTGCCTAACTTGCTGAGTATTTCCAGCATCTTCTGTTCTTCAAACTCAGACTTTCTCCATGTCACCGCAGGTGCTTTCACAAGGTCATAAGTCATAAGGCAATTTGGTCCATCAAGTCTATTCCGCCATTCAATTATGGCTGATCTACAGTATCTCTCCCTCCTAACCCCATTCTCTTGCCTTCTCCTCTGACACCCGTACCACTCAAGAATCTGTCTAACTTTTCTTTTCATAGTAGCTGAGGATGGCATTGGTGAAGGGGTGTTCTATTGTTTTACAGTGATCTATCAATATGTTCAACACATTACTAGGGTTGCTGAGGCACCCTCCCAAGATAGGGGTTGTATTTAGTTATAGAAACAAAGAATTGCAGATGCCGGTGAGTATACAAAAGAACACAATATGCTGGAGTAACTCAACAGATCAGGCAACATCTCTGGAGAACATGGACAGGCAATCTTCTCTGGATGCTTTCAAGAAAGGTCTAGATACTCTTAATGATAGCGGAGTCAGGGGGTATGGGGAGAATACCTATTGTCTATTGTCTATAATATTTTAGAGCTAGAAAAAATCCATGTTCTCCAGAGATCCAGCCTGACCTGCTGAGCTACTCCAGCACTTTATGTTCTTTTGTTGCATTTAGTTGACCTGAATCGTTTTTTTTTTCTCTCAGGATGACAACATTTGTGATCTCACCACTGGTTCAGGCTGGTTCAGGTGTTTTGTTGAGTTCAGCCCATGACACCTCAGGAAGGCTCAACAGGAAGGGAGAGTCAGTGGATGTGGTGTACCTCGACTTTCAGAAAGCCTTCGACAAGGTCCCACATAGGAGATTAGTGGGCAAAATTAGGGCACATGGTATTGGGGGTAGGGTACTGACATGGATAGAAAATTGGTTGACAGACAGAAAGCAAAGAGTGGGGATAAATGGGTCCCTTTCGGAATGGCAGGCAGTGACCAGTGGGGTACCGCAAGGTTCGGTGCTGGGACCCCAGCTATTTACGATATACATTAATGACTTAGACGAAGGGATTAAAAGTACCATTAGCAAATTTGCAGATGATACGAAGTTGGGGGGTAGTGTGAATTGTGAGGAAGATGCAATAAGGCTGCAGGGTGACTTGGACAGGTTGTGTGAGTGGGCGGATACATGGCAGATGCAGTTTAATGTAGATAAGTGTGAGGTTATTCACTTTGGAAGTAAGAATAGAAAGGCAGATTATTATCTGAATGGTGTCAAGTTAGGAGGAGGGGGAGTTCAATGAGATCTGGGTGTCCTAGTGCATCAGTCAATGAAAGGAAGCATGCAGGTACAGCAGGCAGTGAAGAAAGCCAATGGAATGTTGGCCTTCGTAACAAGAGGAGTTGAGTATAGGAGCAAAGAGGTCCTTCTACAGTTGTACCGGGCCCTGGTGAGACCGCACCTGGAGTACTGTGTGCAGTTTTGGTCTCCAAATTTGAGGAAGGATATTCTTGCCATGGAGGGCGTGCAGCGTAGGTTCACTAGGTTAATTCCCGGAATGGCGGGACTGTCGTATGTTGAAAGGCTGGAGCGATTGGCTTGTATACACTGGAATTTAGAAGGATGAGGGGGGATCTTATTGAAACATATAAGATAATTAGGGGATTGGACACATTAGAGGCAGATAACATGTTCACAATGTTGGGGGAGTCCAGAACAAAGGGCCACAGTTTAAGAATAAGGGGTAGGCCATTTAGAACGGAGATGAGGAAGAACTTTTTCAGTCAGAGGGTGGTGAAGGTGTGGAATTCTCTGCCTCAGAAGGCAGTGGAGGCCAGTTCGTTGGATGCTTTCAAGAGAGAGCTGGATAGAGCTCTTAAGGATAGCGGAGTGAGGGGGTATGGGGAGAAGGCAGGAACGGGGTACTGATTGAGAGTGATCAGCCATGATCGCATTGAATGGCGGTGCTGGCTCGAAGGGCTGAATGGCCTACTCCTGCACCTATTGTCTATTGTCTATTGTCTATTGACATCCCAGACCAACCCCCCTCAATACCTGCTCTCACCACCTGTGCTATCGACCAAATGAAGGAAGCTGCAGCCAATTAGCTCACTCCAACAAATGCTAAACACCTGCATCATATCTTCCATGAATCCAAGCCCATCATTCAGCTTGTAACATCACAAAATATCCTTCTGACAGTGGAAATATTGCTAACATTACAAAAAAGAAGGGAGTGACAGATAAAAAAATAACTGTAGTAAAGTCTGGTGATTTAGAAAGTAAATTTGAGTGGGACTGTCCTAGATTGTAGATAATAGAAACCAATTATATTTTTCAAATTGTGATTGTTGCGATGCTGGAGGTAAAGGACATTGACAACTATTTATGTTTTAAGATCCAGATTAGATGTGACTATGAATTCCCTCTTGACTTTAGAGCTCATGTTATTTATGTGCAACTACTTTCACCCAGTAACTAATTTCAACATCCAATTGTTCTTTAAGAAATACAGAGTTGATAGGAACTGCTCAGGCCATTGCAACTAAGACAACTCTTTGAAAAAGCTGAGCACTAAGTCCCCATCTCCCGACCTTTCAATTTTATTTTCTTCCTCAACTGTTTATCTTCCTCTCTTCCAAAGACAAATACATTTTGTGTTATCTCTAAGCCTGGTAGCACATTCCATGTCATAACAGCATTTTTGTGTCAAAAAATCATTTAACCTCACAATACATATATTTTTTTAATACCATACTTTTTTTTACTGCTCTGTCAGATCGGGAACCTAATGCTCTCTTGCATGAATATAAAGCCTTCTCACATATAAACAACACATAAATTCTGTGTAGGTATTATTTATTATTGTATGCATAAATGTAATAACCTTTTTTTGTTGAACTAAAACAAGTTGAAGATTTAATTAATCTGTACTTCAGCAGCTGAAATGGATGTTTGTCAAAAAACAATGTTAATATACTTAAACTTAAATAGCTCTAAGAGGTAATGGAAACATAGAAACATAAAAAAGAGGTGCAGGAGTAGGCCATTCGGCCCTTCGAGCCAGCACCGCCATTCAACATGATCATGACTGATCATCCAAAATTAGTACCCCGTTCCTGTTTTCTCCCCATATCCTTTAATTCTGTTAAACCTCCTCCCCCTCCTCCCCCTCCTGCCCCGCCTCCCCCTCCTCCTCCTCCTCCTCCACCCCCTCCTCCTCTTCCTCCTCCTCCCCCTCCCCCCCCCCTCCCCCTCCCCCTCCCCCTCCTCCTCCTCTTCCTCTTCTTCTCCATAGTTTGCGGTTCAGTACCACATATGGCACTGTGGTTCAGTGTCTATATAATCCCACTTCTTGAGAGTCGCTTTACAATGACCAGTACCAGCTCTCAGTCTGTTGGGTCATTTCCATTTAGCCCAGCTTGATTCGGCCTCAGGAGGAAGTACTTATTTGGCACTTATGGACATGGATGTCGTTGATGGGAGATTGGCCAGTCTCTCTTCCCATAATGCAAGTCTAGTACCTTCAGCTTCAGCGTTTGGTTCAACTTCATTGAGGAAGCTTTTCCTGAACTTTAGCCAACTCTTTGCGGGTTCATGGCCGAATAGGGGATGTCGTACACTTGTGATCTGGCTATGGCGATCTCTACTGCTTGCTGCACTGCGACGGATCTCTGGTGGCGCTATACCAGATAGTACGTATAGGCTGTCAGTTGATGTTGGTCTAAGACATCCAGTGATAAGGCGGCAGGTTGTATTGATGGCTGGATCAATCTTCTTAGCTTGGGCTGATCTTTTCCATACTGGTCATATTTTGCCATACTGAGAGAAACACAACACTTTACATTCCCTTCCTCGAAACCATCTTCAATGTGCTGAGTGAGGTTGAGTACTTGGCTCGTTGTAGACTTGCCAGGGGGGAAACCAGAACTTTTTTTCCTGGGAAAGCTGAACACTAAGTGAAGTACAGTGCTATCTTATAAAGGTTCACAATAAGATCCTGGTAAATGTGAAGCACTTCCCAAATCTCGGGGCTACCTGGCAATTAGGATAGACATTGATAAAGAACTAGACTAAGTGGACCCGTTGGGCCCAAACCTCTCCTGCATTGGTGCAGCACCCTCTCCTCCCCCCCTCCCTCCCCTCCTCCCCCTCCCCATCTCCCCTCCTCCCCTCCTCCCCTTCCCCCCTCCCTCCACCCCTCCCTCCCCCCTCCAACCCACTTCCTCCCACAACCCCACCTCTCACACCCTATCCCCCCTCCTTCCCCCTCTCCTTCCCCCATTGCTACCCCCATTCCCATCCCCTTCACCCCTTCCCATCCCTTTCAAACCTCCCCTTCCCTCCCTCCCCCCTCCCCACCCCCTCCTCTTTACCCCCCTCCCTACTCCCCTCCCCCCTCCATACCATCTTCTCCTCCCCCTCCCCTCGCTCCCCTACACCCTCCCCCATCACCCCTTCCCCCCTCCACCTCTCCCCTCGGCCCAACCGTGGACCCGTTGCCGGGCGGGGAGTGCCCCCGTGGCCGTAGGCGGGCAAGGGGGGACAGGGAAAAAGCAGTGACCTCGGCCCCGTTTCTCCTGCGGGCCTCCCCTGCGGAGCCGAAGCATCTCCAGCGCATTCATTAAAGTTTATAAGGTAAATTGTTTTTTAAAAGTAACAAAAGTGGGTTTATTCCACAGGGGAATGGTGAGTAAGGTGGGCCTAAAATTGTCACGCTTTTGTGTACCGTTTTGGCTCTGTCAAGCACCAAACTAGCTGGGTAGACAAAGGGAAAGATACATGGATATTCCTAAAGCCTTCTTGAGGAGGTGCGACAAGTTCACTGGCTCATTAAAATCCCTAGCTCGCGACCACTCAAAGTGGGAAGGAAGACCAGCCTAACCTGGGGAACATGCACATAGCCTCCAAAACTCTCTCTTTCTTTGGCTCCGAATTGCCTTCCTCATTTACAGCCTCCTTCCCCAGCTGTGGCTGAGTCTTCATTAGCTGGCACAAAACCCACTGAAGTCATGAGAAACAAGGTATCCTGCATGCTGAGAGACTGCTTAAGAAGAAGAAGACGATTTTCAGTTGATTAATACTGTGATCGATATTCTATTTTGTTTTCAGATTTCCCTTGGGGGAATTATTTCCATAAGATAACATATAAGTACTTAATTATCTCAACACTCCTTGATTGCGTTCTTGAGATAAATAAAACTTATGTCTGGAGTTAATTTATTTACCCATATGTTTTAAAGGTCTTCTTTAAGTAATGCATAGTTTTAATGGATTGCTTTTCCATATATGTTTTCAGTCTTCTTTGAAGCAGGTAGCCAATTAGCATTTCAAACATGAAAATAAATCTGCTGTGTCACCAAAGAATTGTTTTATCTTCAGCCTCCCAGCTGTTCGGGTCTCTTAAATGCCACTCTACTACTTGCAAAGTACAGATATTTCATATATCAGCTAACAGAGCAAGTGGGACTTGCATAGTTCGCACTGGTACACAAAATTAAATTAAATGATTGTGGTTTAATGGTTAGATAAGCATTCTCTGGAGAACCTGACACAATCCCCCAAAGTACCATGGCTCCTGCTAACATGGAGGAGATCCAGAATTAACCACACACATTTAATTATGAGTATATCCGTTCAAAATAATATACATTATTACATGAGCCCACAGATTTCAGGCAGTCTTACTGTTAAGAAGTAAGTCCATCACTTTTGTAGAAACTATTTATGCTTTCAAATGCTTCATACTTGCCTTCACAAACTGTATAACATAGCACAGTATAAACAGGAAGCATATCATGCCTGTGCTGGTTTTGAAAGAACTAATCAATCAGAGCTGTGTTCTTTATAAATAACACTACAAATGTTTCCCCATTTCCACTGTCCATCATTTGCTCATAACTATTTACGAGGATCTCACCAGGATTCAAGGGCATGAGCTATAAGGAGAGGTTGGAACATTGAGGACTTTATTCCTTGGATTGCAGGAGGCTGAGGAATGATCTAACAGAGGTGTATAAAACCATGAGGAGAATAGAGTGAATGCAGAGGTTTTTTTTTACCCAGGGTAGGGGAATTAAAAACCAGAGGATGTGGGTTTAAGGTGAGAGGGGTAAAATTGGATAGGAAACTGATGGGAATCATTTTCACTCAGATGGTGGTGGGTATATGGAATAAGCTGCCAAAAGAGGTAGTTAATTCATGTACCATAACAGCATGTAAAAGATACGTGGACAGGTACATGGATAGGAAGAGGAATATGGATCAAACACAAGCAAAAGGGACTAGCTTAGATGGGCATGCTGGTCTGCATGGACGAGTTGGGCAGAAGGGGCTCTTTCTACGCTATACAATTCTATGACTCTATAACTACAATTCCCACTTGCACTGATGAAAAAATCATATTGGAGGAAGAAGCCAGAATAGACTATATTTTAATAATATTTTCAGAATGATAGCCATCAACTCCAGCCTACAAAAGAAGAAAATTGGAAAGGACAAATTTGCACCACTTACATATAGGGACAGGGGATTTATAATGAGGAAAAGGCAGAGGAATTAAACAAATGTCTTCCTTGTGTCTTCAAAGAAGAAGATCCTCAAATGCTGCCAAATATATTAGGAGAAGGGGAGATGCAACGTGACCTGGGTGTCATGGTGCACCAGTCATTGAAAGCAAGCGTGCAGGTGCAGCAGGCAGTGAAGAAAGCGAATGGTATGTTGGCATTCATAGCAAGAGGATTTGAGTTTAGGAGCAGGGAGGTTCTACTGCAGTTGTACAGGGTCTTGGTGAGACCGCACCTGGAGTATTGTGTGCAGTTTTGGTCTCCTAATCAGAGGAAAGACGTTCTTGCCTTAGAGGGAGTACAGAGAAGGTTCACTAGATTGATCCCTGGGATGGCGGGACTTTCATATGAGGAAAGACTGGATAGACTAGGCTTGTACTCGCTGGAATTTAGAAGACTGAGGGGGGATCTTATAGAAACATATAAAATTCTTAAGGGGTTGGAGAGGCTAGATGCGGGAAGATTGTTCCCGATGTTGGGGGAGTCCAGAACCAGGGGTCACAGCTTAAGGATAAGGGGGAAGTCTTTTAGGACCGAGATGAGAAAACATTTCTTCACACAGAGAGTGGTGAGTCTGTGGAATTCTCTGCCACAGAAGGTAGTTGAGGCCAGTTCATTGGCTATATTTAAGAGGGAGTTAGATGTGGCCCTTTTTGCTAAAGGGATCAGGGGGTATGGAGAGAAGGCAGGTACAGGTTACTGAGCTGGATGATCAGCCATGATCATATTGAATGGCGGTGCAGGCTCGAAGGGCCGAAGGGCCTACTCCTGCACCTATTTTCTATGTTTCTATGTTTCTATTAGAGATTCAAGGGACTAATAAGAATGAGGAAATGAAAAAATGAAGTAATTGTAAAAAAATATCCCGTGAAGAATGGTGGATCTGAAAGCTAATAAATCTCAAGGAGCGAATAAATTACATCTTGGGGATTTTGACAAAGGTGGTTTAAGAAATTGTGAAACCTTTGGTTACCATCTTCCCAAGTTCTATGGATTCTGTAAATGTTCCTGCAAATTGATGAATTGCGAATATGATCCCATTACTTAAAAAAAGAGAGCGGGTAAACAGGCAGTTATCCAGTTAGACTAATATCAGTGGTTTGGAAAATGATGGAACTTAGGATGAAGGATACAATAACTGAATACCACAATCAGAATAATAGGATTGAGCAGAACCTGCATTGGTCTATGAAAGGAACATTCATATTTGGCTAATCTGCTTGTGTTCTTTGTGGACATGATAAACTAGTGGATGTGATGCATTTGGATTTTCAAGAAACCTTTAAAAAGATCCTGCATAGAAGATTGATCAACTAGATTAAACCACATGGAATGTAAAGTAATATATGAATTTGCTATTGGACTGAAAATATTGTACAGATTAAGATCTAAATCAACGGTGGAACTAGCTTGAGGATATAAGAACAGGCCTATCCTGCTCTTATATTCTTACATTTTCTTAGAAGTTCATCATATGGTTCATCACGAGACATCATCTTAAAACCAATATTCAACTGAAAGGAAATACCACTGCACAAAGCATTTTATTTTCTCTGAGCTATGGCCTCTGGGCTATTGCTAGAATACTTACTGCAACCACAGATACATTTTTTCACGAATCCGGAAGTTATTTAACAAGGAAGAACAATTGTATCTTTAATATAACATTGAAGTATTTTCACCCTTGAAGCCTATTTGTCATTTTGCTATGATATCTGAAATAGAATTTATGGAGAAATAGTACTTTCAAGAAAACTCTGAGTTAAGCATATCACATTGCATTGGATCGCTTAACACAAGAGTCTGGAATTATTTATGTTCCATAATTTAAATTTACCTGCAGTAATAAAGGAAGATGCATTTTCCACAATGGATCAATCCTTAATATTCAACCTGCCCAGCTCCAGTAACACGAACCATTTATAAACTTCATACAGTGAAAAGGGCTTACAGTTAATCTTTGCAATTTAAATAAATATCTCCACCGCTGGAATATTTGCATTTATTTTGTTTCAGTAAGCTTCATAAGGATTTTGACTTGACACACTTTCACACCCACATGAAAGAGAACACAAAATTATATTGACAGTGATGGTCATGATACAATGCTGAAAACCAGCAACTGTCACCAGAAAGAAATAAAATTGGATTTTGTGAGCTGCTTCTTAAATTTTCAAATTAAATTTAAAATAAAGTATATCCAATTGCATTTTACTTTGTATTTAACAATATTCATTGAAACACAATCAAAGTGTTAAGAACAGTATTGTTATTTTGATAGATCAACATCTATCCCGAAGATAGAGGAGTAGAAACTCTATCACATAGCACAATGATTTTATATACGATGCAATAGTTTGGAACAAAAAAATAGATCTTTAGCATCATTTGTTATCTCTCTGCATATCTGACATGAGATAACAAATTACATTGTGGACATCCAAACATATATTCTGAGGATGTCTATGATGGGTGTTCAGGATGTAGCAGTGGTGTCAAGCATTTTGTAAAGCATGAGTGACTTTGTTGCAGCATTTACTTTGTGTTAATAAGTACTTCAGGTACAGCTATGAATTCTTGAGTAAACTTTGAGTGGAATGTTAAGATCTGTTCCAATTGCAAAACGTACATGTCATTGTACAGTGTGCCCATATCACCCAATTTATGACACAAATACGCATAGCATTCTTATATATTTTGTTTCCTGATATTTGCTTATTCTATTATCTGAATATTCTATTGACCTGATTGAGGAATACAATATTATGAGAGGCATAAATCAGGTAGAGAGTAAGGAGTGATGTCTAAAACATGGGTTTAAAATATGGGGCAAAAGATTTATCAGAGAATTGTGCCAAAGAGTGGTAGGACTCTGAAACATACCACCTGATATGGTGGTCAAGACAGGCACTTTCACAAGATTTAAGAAGTATCTAGATGAGTACTTCAATGGTTGTGACATAGAATAATATAGCCAGGTACTGCGAAACTGGATTAATAAAGATAAGTTTGAGAGGTTGGCATGGTGGACCAAGGGTCTCTCCCTATATTCTAGGACTCCATCACGTTTAATAGCGGCATGGGGGCATAGTGGTAGGGCTACTGCCTTGCAGCGCCAGAGACCCGGGTTCGATCCTGACTATGGGAGCTGTCTTTACGGAGTTCATACGTTCTCCCTGTGAATCTGCGTGGGTTTCCTCCGAGATCTTCAGTTTCCTCCAACACCCTAAAGATGTACAGGTTTGTAGGCTAATTGGCTTGGTAAAATTGCAAATTATTCCTAGTGCGTGTAGGATAGTGTTAGTGTGCCGGGGTCGCTGGTCGGTGCGGACTCGGTGGGCTGAATGGCCTGCTTCCGTGACTAGATCTCTAAAACTAAAACTAAAAGCTGCAAAAGTATTCAATAAATAATATGCACATTTATCATGGGAATATGGAGGTTGTTCACTGAAACAGAACATCACATGAATTGCATAAATTGGATGTCTATTAAAGAAAAAAGTGACTGAATAAGTAGAATATAAATAGACTAATGATGCATTTTCACTAACACCACAGAAGCATTAAAAAAAAGCTTACACCAAGTCACCTAAAGACATATTAAAATATATCAACAAGAGCTTGATTTGTTAGATTTTTGGAGGTATTTTAAAGATGAAAGGGAGTTAAAGGCCAGAGAGGTTGGGAAGAGAATTCCAAAGTTTAGAATTTTTTACTTGCAGGCAAAAGTTATACTGAGTAATCCATAATAACATCATCATATGAGGACAAGATACATGAAAAAGTTTTAGATGCACTTTTTGTCTGAATTTGGCTTATGTAATATTATTAGTTTGGTTAGTTTAGTTTAGTTTATTATTGTCACATGTACTGAGATTCAGTGAAAAACTTATTCTGTGTGCTATCCTGTCAAATCATACTGTACATGAGTACAATCAAACAGAAGTAAAAGAGTGAAATAATTACAAGTAGGTTCTCTTCCGAACAACACACCAAGTGCCATATTCTGGTGTCAGTTGTTTGCAAACTTCTCTCCCCTATTTTAACAAAAACCTCCTCTGTTTGAGTATGGAAGCAATGATTTTAATTTAGCAGTGTGTTTCTTGTCAATTTGGTGGAGGGCAATTTTAATACATTGCTTCAGCTGTCTATTTAATAAACTCTTGGCAAATTAAGTATAACAGCGGAGAAGAAAAAATAAGTCTCATTTTTAGATCATTGAGTGGGCATGATTTTGTTAATGTTTTCAGTTTTTTTTGCAGAACAATCTTTTCTAATTTTTGGATCACTTTCATGTGAACAGTTGCAAATGTATTTCCTTAGCAAATGTAGAAAAGCAGATAGATATACTTTACTTGTGTTTGTATGCAATTTGCACAAATATTATGCCTTTATATTCCCTCCATTAATTTCCTACTATGGCTCTTGAACCTCTATTTTAGTTTTGTGCACATTAGTCTGAGAGATTGGCTGGCAATGGTAAATTGGATGGAATACATGCAGCTCGCTGTATCAGTGAACCATGACAATATCCTAAATTAAATACATGTAGCTTGCTGTATCTGTGAACCATGACGATATGTTAAATTAATGGCAACGGTCAAATTACTGGTGTTTCTCATTGCTTTCTCAGGTACTATCTGTAATTAGCAGAATGATCTTAATAGTGTACACTGACTGGCATTTCAGGCAACTGGCCATTTGTACTGATGAAGGACACTTCATGAGATGCAAGATGTGCACAGCTCATGATTTCGGCATCCAGCCATGTTTAACTACTCATTTGTCTGAGTGGATGGATCAACAGGAGACCAATATTGCGAGTGACTGTCTAAAGCTTGACTAACCTGCTGAATGTCAACCTGCACTGATTAAACTAGAGGAAAGGTGTGTCAGGAACTGATGCTGGAAATGAATCTCACCTGTGAAACAGTGGAGAATGGAATCACGTGAGAGGAAGAAAACTTTGAGACAAGTGCTCAGTCAGCCTTAGCCGACATGATCCCCAGTTGCCAAACACTTTAACCCCCCTTCCCATTCCTCTACTGACCTTTCTGTTCTGGGCTCCACTGTCAGAGTAGGGCAAAATGCAAATTGGTGGCTAGTACTTCATATTTTGCTTGTGTAGCTTATACCCCAGGGTTATGAATATTGATTTCTCTAACTTCAAGTAACCCATGCATCCCCTCTCTCTCCATCCCTCTCATACCCTAGTCATCCTTTAAACAACATGTCAGATGTGGACTTACCCAATAACAACTGCTCTCGATTTATTCTGGTACATTTGGTACATTGGTTCTGAGCCAGCCTTGGATTGAAGATTATTTGATATATTTTGCTCTTTGAAGAAAGAAAGCACTGGATTATACATTGTGATTTGTGCTGCTCTCCTTCCCATTCTTTACAGTACACTCTTCTGAGATTACATGATCCACCAGTTGTGTAGGAAAAAAACCCGCAGATGGTCGTTTAAATCGAAGGTAGATACAATATGCTGGAGTAACTCAGCGGGTCAGGCAGCATCTCGGGAGAGAAGGAATGGATGATGTTTCGGGTCAAGACCCTTCTTCAGACTGATGTCAGGGGAGGGGGCAGGAAAAAGATAGGATGTAGTCGGAGACAGGAAGACAAGTGAGAGAACTGGGAAGGGGGAGGGGATAGAGAGGGCAAGCAGGGACTATCTGAAGTTGGAGAAGTCAATGGTCATACCGCTGGGGTGTAAACTGCCCAAGCGAAATGTGAGGTGCTGTTCTGAAGAAGGGTCTTGACCCGAAACGTCACCCATTCCTTCTCTTCCGAGATGCTGCCTGACTCACTGAGTTACTTCAACATTTTGTATCTACCTTTGATCCACCAGTTGTGTCCATTCAACCTTCCTTATGCTTGAGTTATACTTCAAGTCCAAAAGGTAATTTGCACCTTGATTATTGCACAATACCTCTTGCAGTCAAGGCTACAATAGATTTGCTGAGATGACTTTCCTGCAAAATTGATGTACTCTCTTTTTTTAGACAATTTATACCATTTGAAGTTTTTAAGAAAATAAAATCGGGTGTTTGTGATAGCAGTCCATAAAACATAGGACATTCAGCCCATCAAGTCTGCTCTGCCATCCGATCATGGCTAATCTATTTTTCCTTCTCCTGCCTTCGTCCTGTAACCTTTGACACCCTTACTAATCTGGAAACTATCAATCTCCGCCTTAAAAATACCAAATGATTTGGCCTCTGCAGCGATCTGTGGCAATGAATTCCATAGGTTCAACACCCTCTAGCGAAAGAGATTCCTCCTCATCTCCTTCTAAAGGTACATCCTTTTATTCAGAGCCTGGTTTTATTCTGGTCCTAGATTCTCCCACTACTACAAACATCCTCTCCTCATTCACTTTTTTAAGCGTTTCATTACATATGATAGACATTCACCAATATATAGAAGAGAGATACAAAAAGCTGGGCTAACTCAATGGGACTGGCAGCATCTCTGGAGAAAAGGAATATGTAACGTTTTGGGTCGAGACCCTTCTTCAGACACCAATATATCGATTGGTTGTTTAGTAAGTATGCAGATGATACCAAGATTTAAGCGCCACCTGATATACCACCAGGTGGTGCTTCGATGGCAGCCTCGCCTACAGTCTGGCTGTCATTTTCGTGTATTTTGTTATTTTTAGTGGGTTTTAAAAGTATGTGTTAATGTTCTTTGTTTTATGTGGGGGGTGGGTGGGGGGTCAGGGGAAACTTTTTTTCAATCTCTTACCTTGCCGGAGATGCAATTGTTTATCGGATCGTATCTCCAGCCGCTCTGCGGCCTAACATCATGGAGCTGGAAGCCTTGCTCAGGACTAACTTTGAGCTTCACGGCCGTGGACTTAAGGCCGTGGACTTACCATTAGGACATACGATTCCCTGCCTGAGATCGATGCTCCAACCGCGGCCTGCAAACTTCAACATCAAAGAGCTTGCAGTCTTGGGTAGAGACCAACGTCAGGAAGCTCCAAATCGCAGAAAGTTTTCCACCAGCCCCGACCTGGGGTAGATTGCAGGCACAGGGGAGTTGGGATTCCCCCCCCGATGCAGGAACTTGATCGCGTCAAAGTGAGGGCCCGACCACCGGCTACGGAGTCAAGATCGTCATGTCAATGGAAGGCTCGAGGTCCCCGACCACGGGAGAACAAAGAAGGGAAGAGATTGAACTTTTTTTTGCTTTCCAGCACAGTGAGGAATATGCAGGATTCACTGTGGTGGATGTACATGTAAAAATGTATTTTGTGTGTTCTGTTGCTTTTTATTGGTATGACTGTAGGACAAATTAAATTCCTCGTATGTTGCAAAACATACTTGGCTAATAAGGTATGATTATGATTAAATTTATGATTATTATGATTATGATTGCTGAATATGTGGACATCGAGGAAAGCTGTCAAATTACACAGTGGTATAGAGATCAGCTACAAAATTGGGTGGAGAAATAGTAGATGGCGTTTAATCCAAGCAAGTATGAGAAGTTACACATTGTGAGGTCAAATATAAGGGGAAAGGATGCAGTTAATGCAAGACCACCCATTATTTTCTGAAAGTGGCAACACAAGTAGTTAAGAGTGGCAAAGAAGGCACTTGATATGCTTGCCTCCTTGGTTGTGGTATTATGATGCAGCTCTATAAGCGAAATAGGAAATAATGCATGCAGTTCCAGTTGCCCCATTACAAGAAGGATTTGGAGATTTAGAGAAGTGATTATTAAAATGCTACCTGGATTAGAGATATTAACTACAAGGAGAAGATGGACGATTTTGGATTGTTTTCTCTGGAAATTTGGAAGTTGAGCGAGACATGATAGCATTAACGTACATAAACCTATGAGATGCATATACATATAGGGTAGAGAGTCAGCACCTTTTTTCCCAGTGTGAAAATGGCAAAGACTGGAGGGCCTGGCTTTGAGGTGAGAAGGGCAAAGTTTAAAGAAGATATGTCGGCAATTTGTTTACAAAGGCTGCTGATGCCTGGAATATGCTGTTAGGGTTGTGGTGGAGGGAGATACGATTGTGGTATTTGAGGCTTTTAGATAGGCACATTGATATGCAGGAATGGAGGTTCGCATACCGTCCGAACAGGTCCACGGATGATGCGGTCTCCCAGGTTCTACACACCGCTCTCTCTCATCTGGACAGCCAGGGGGGCTATGTGAGGATGCTGTTCATTGACTTTAGTTCAGCATTCAACACAATAGTCCCCAGCAGACTGGTTGAGAAGCTGCTGGAACTGGGGCTTAGCACCCCTCTGTGTGCCTGGGTCCTGGACTTTCTCACTGCCAGGCCCCAAGTGGTCAGGATGGGGGAACACACATCTAGCTCCCTCACCCTGAACATAGGATCCCCCCAGGGCTGCGTCCTTAGCCCCCTACTGTACTCCCTGTACACACATGACTGTGGGGCCAGGTTCAGCTCAAACTCCATCATCAAGTTTGCTGATGACACTGTGGTGGTGGGCCGGATCTCCAACAACGATGAGAAGGCCTACCGGGAGGAGGTGGCTGATCTGGCACTCTGGTGTCAGGACAATAGCCTCCTCTTGAATGTCACTAAAACAAAGGAGCTGATTGTGGACTTCAGAAGGGCTAAACATCCAAGGACGTACACGCCACTGGAGATAAATGGGTCTATTGTGGATAGGATGAGCAGTTTCAAATACTTGGGAGTCCGCATCGCAGAGGATCTGACGTGGGCAACGCACATTGCCGCACTGGTGGGTAAGGCTAAGCAGCGCCTTTACCACCTTAGACAACTGAGGAAATTCAGAGTGTCGCTGAGGATCCTTTATTGCTTCTACTCTAGGGCTGTAGAGAGCATCCTGTCCGGCAACATTACAGTCTGGTTTGGGAACAGCTCTGCCCAGGACAGGATGGCCCTGCAGAGAGTAGTGCGTCCGGCAGAACGCACCATGGGAACTACACTCGCCCCCCTGCAGGACCTATACATCAGGAGGTGCAGATCCAGAGCAAGCAAGATCATGAGGGACCCCTGCCACCCCAGTAACGGACTGTTCCAGATGCTACGATCAGGCAAACGCCTCCGCTGTCACACTGTGAAAACGGAGAGGATGAGACGGAGCTTCTTCCCACAGGCCATCAGGACTGTCAACTTTTATAACCCCAGAGACTAAATTTTGTCGACACTTTTTGTGCTATGTTTAGTAACTTATTAACTTTATTTATATGCTGTAACTGTAATTCTTTTTGTGCACAACCCGCAGGCATTGCCACTTTCATTTCACTGCACATCGAGTATGTGTATGTGACAAATAAATTTGACTTGACTTGACTTGACTTGAGGTACATGAAACATATGCATTTGTTTATCTTGATGAGATTTGTTTATCTTGGCTTCATGTTTGACCCAGATACGGTCGACCAAAGAGCATGTTGGATCATAATTACTTTGATCTATTTTGGAAACAATTCACTAATTTCTTCCATATTGATAATGTGTTGATTCTGCACTGAAATCACTAAAATAACATATAACCAATTACTAGATTGATATCAGATTTTAACAAAACATTTTGCAAAAGCTACACTGTAAATCTTCAACATCTCTTTTTGAGATAAGGGGACAATTATTAGATTAATACTGTGAAGTAGATTGCTTCTGATTAATATATACTTTCACAAGTTGACTAGAATATATTTAAAAATATTTGTTTCTAAGAATACAATTATCCTTCAAATTTGTGAATATGATTTTATGATTTTGCAGTGAAATTTTAATTTAAAAATAATTACAGGCAGCCACGATGGCGCAGCGGTAGAGTGTCTGCCTAACAGCACTTGCAGCACCAGAGACCCAGGTTCCATCCCAACTATGTGTGCTGTCTGTATGGAGTTTGTACCTTCTCGCCATGAATGCGTGGGTTTCTTCCGAGATCTTCGGTTTCCTCCCACACTCCAAAGAAGTACAGGTTAATTGGCTTGGTGTATGTGTAAATTGTCCTTAGGCCACAATGTCTTTTCTCTTCCCCTGCCATCTTCTCCTGCGGTCAGGCTGTTGTCGTTGCCACGTCGGGGCGGTCGGGGCTCCCGACATTGAAGCCCCCGCTGGGCGGTGAAAATCCCGCGGCCTACTCCAGCCCGCGCCAGACGGTGAAAGGTCCGCGGCGGGCCGACCCAAGCCCCACGATTCGGGGCGGGCGAACACGCTGCCTCTGCCACTGCCGGTGCTCCCGATGTCGGCCCCCATCCAGGGGCCTGCGGGCTTCCGACATCCACGCGGCCCGCGCCGGAGCCTCCGGAGATGAGTCGCAGCCGCTCCCGCAGCATCCGCAGGCAGCCAGCGCCGCAGGTGGTGAGTCCGGGCCGCGGGCTCTGCGAACCAGAGCCCCAGGTGGTCCCAGGTGCATGGCCGATGGTAGGCCGCAACGGGAACGGAGACACGACACAGAAACAAAGGTCGCGTCTCCGTTCGGGAGAGAGAATTTTACAGTTCCCATTCCCCCCCACCCCCCCTCCCCCACATAACATACAAACCCTACACCATATTAAAACTACAATTCATACAAAAACAACAAAAAACACAAAAGACAGACGGACTGCAGGCAAGCCGCAGCTGCGAGGGCAGCGCTGTCGATTAGAAATAGATTTTGTCATAAAAATATAAGATGCTGGAAATACTCACCGGGTCAGACAGCATCTGTGGAAAAAGAAGTAGAGTTAACACCTCAAGTTGAAGACCCATTGTTATCTCTGAAACATTACGTGCTTCTCATTTTCCACATATGGGACCTGACCTGCTGAGTATTTCCAGCATTTCCCGTTTTTATTTCTGATTTCCAGCATCGCGGTGTTTGTTTTTGATTTTCATTTAATCTATATACTAAAACTCTTGTTTGTTTGTTTGTTTGTTCCTGAACTTCAGCCAAAATGATACATCCTAGCACGACAATTTTAGGCTCACCGTCGTCCCTTTGGTGCTAATGGAAGAAGTTTCATTGAAATCAGTCATATTTTTTAAGTTATTCACATTTCAAAGTTTAAATCTCTCCTAGGAAGGGAGGAGGGAAGGAGGGAGGGAGGGGGTGGGGGGAGGGAGGGAGGGAGAGAGAGGGGGAGGGAGGATAAGAGGGGTTGAGGGGGATGGAGTGGGGGGGAGGGGAAGGGGTGGAGGGAGGGGGCAGGGAGGGAGGAAGGGGGAAGAGGAAGGAAGGGGAGGGAGGGGGAGGAGGGGGGAGGGGAAGGGGGAGGGGTGGGAGGGGGAGGAGGGAGGGGGAAGGGGAGGGGTGGGAGGGGGAGGAGGGAGGGGGAGGGGAAGGGGAGGGAGGGAGGGAGGGGAGGAGGGAGAGAGGGGAAGGGGAGGAGGAGGGAGGGAGAAGCGAAGGGGGGAGGGGAGGGGAGGGAGGGAGGGGGGAGGGGGAGAGGGAGGGGAGGGATGGAGGGGGGAAGGGGAGAGGAGGAGGGAGTGGTGGAGGGAGGGGGGAGGGAAGGAGCTGCACCAATGCAGGAGAGGTTTGGGCCCAACAGGTCCACTTAGTCAAGTGTATTTTAAATGCTCACATCATTAAAACAGATGGCCGTATTCCTTTCCAAAGATCAGAAGAAAATGAAGGAAACCAGGGAATTATTTAAGCACTTATGAAAAAGGTTAACTGTGGAGAGAGCATTTATTCATGTACAAACACTTCTGCAACCTGTATGGCACAGAGGAAATCAGGACAAAATGCCTGATTTTATTTTGCATCGTGCATTGACTTTATTGCTACCTGTCAGTGCAAAGTGACTGTGACTTGGATATTTATCGAAACATCTATTTTTTTAAAGAATATTTGGTCACAGTATTTTAGCTGTTGCATTATTTATGAGTTACAGATATTCCTATCTGTCAGAAAATTCC
This sequence comes from Rhinoraja longicauda, assembly GCF_053455715.1. Classification (NCBI taxonomy): domain Eukaryota; kingdom Metazoa; phylum Chordata; class Chondrichthyes; order Rajiformes; family Arhynchobatidae; genus Rhinoraja; species Rhinoraja longicauda. The sequence goes on along the minus strand of NC_135959.1, from coordinate 31,328,837 downwards.
TTGTTAACAATGGAGCAACCACTTTGTACAGATTGTGGTCAGTTTAGCTGCACGCTTTTCAAACCTTGCAGTGACAGACTTGTTTGCCTTGGCTACAGACACGTAGAAAGTGAATTCATCTTGCAGCTAGACCAAGTGCTGTCACTATGGCTCCTAATATTTCTAATCTGAAACATTTATGTAGCAGAAATACTTGAAACCAGATGCTAATTGACATTTAATCATAATAATGCAAGATGCTCCTATCTGGTGAATGCAGCTAATAAAACATAAATCAATATTACCGTGCTTGTTCTAGTGTTGAAATAACACTTTACAGGCTATCACAAGAGAGTCATAATGTCCTGTAGCATAGAAGCAGAGTCCTTTGCCCACCATGTCAACCAAGTATTCATCAAGAGTTGATGTCTGTCTGAAGAAGGGTCCTAATCCAGTAAACCAGCATCTGTAGTTTCTTGTTTCTACTCATCTATACTGATTCCATTTACTAGCAGTTGGTCCATAGCTTTCTATGTCTTTGCAGTTCATTTGTTTGTTTAGATATCTTTTAGATACCTTCCTCCATCACCCTCTCAAGCAGAGGGTTCCAGAGATCATCACAAAACCTCTCACCTCTGCTACCATCGACCCTATCCATGACCATCAAAAGTTTTGTACCTCTATCAGGCTCTGTTCCCACTGTCATCGCTAAAATGCTCAATCCAAGCCAATATGCTGGTGAATCACTGCCACACTCACTCCAATGTTTCTCAAAACCCATGCAATCAAAAATATTACTTATTAATAAAGAATACCATATAAACTGTTATTAATTCAATTGCCACTGAATTACATTTTAATATTTTATATCATTTAGATTATCTCACATAAATATGAGGCTGTATTGATTTTGTTTTTATTTGATAGTTCCAGAAGTCGGTGCATATCATTATTCTCAGAAGCAAAAGCAGGCAGGTCAAGTTCAAAAAAGTTACTGCATAAGCAACATGATCTGTAACCCTTCATAAAATGATCTTACCAGAAGCTTCATCTACCAATCTATCTACTGGTGTTGCCACATCCATGGATTATGGACTCGGACCACAAGATCCTCTTTATCCCTCTTTATCCCTTATCCCTCATCTTTACTGCAACATGCAGGTTCTGAACATCGGTCAATTGGCCTTTAAACAACACCCATATGTCAGATGTAGACTTACTCAATAATAATTGCTCCCAATTTACATTCTGAATTTCCTGCCAAATAACATTGCTGTTTTCCTTATTCCAATTTAGCACACTTTCAAAATGTCCAGTCTTCTCCCTATTCAATCCAATCTTAAAAATTATAGGGTTGTGATCACTATCCCTGAAATATTCTTCCACTGAAACTCTAGTCATCTGACCTGGCTCATTTCCCAACACAATGTCCAGTATTATAAGAAAATAACTGCAGATGCTGGTACAAATCGATTTATTCACAAAATGCTGGAGTAACTCAGCAGGTCAGGCAGCATCCCGGGAGAGCTGGTACAAATCGATTTATTCACATCCTCTCCCGGGATGCTGCCTGACCTGCTGAGTTACTCCAGCATTTTGTGAATAAAACAATGTCCAGTATGTTCCCTTCTCGAATTTGGACTGTACAAATATTGTTTCAAGAAACTTTCTTGGATACACCTCACTTGACACAAAGCCTCTTTTCAATCGAAACACAGCTTTCTCTGTGCTCTCCCACCGACTTTTCAAAAATGCCTTCTCTTCTCTTGAAATGGCTGCCCACCCACTCTCTCTTCGACTTTTGAACTTTTCCATCTTTTCAAGCTGCCAATCAACACTCCCAAATCCACTCTATGAGCCATTCAATATCCTCACCGTTATCTGTTTACTGCACTGTTTAGCTGCAATTTGTTCACCCCCATCCCCATGCTACCCTCAACTCTCCCATAATCTCTCCCTCTCTGCCCTTTGTTCTCCTCGCAGTGCAGAGCTTACAGTCAAACAGATATACATCAATCCTCTCACTTTGAATGGTTGTTTGAGAAAAACAATTGGTAAACAAGGTGCCATGGCTAAATTCAGCTGCACTTTCACTTCATCTACAATTCTGCCTTTTCTAAACTGTCTTCATATCACCTAAACACCTCACTCCCTCCCTGCCTCTCTAAACAGGATTCTAAGCTCCTTTAACTTGCCTAAGCAACCTTGTCGGAATCCAAAGTTTTGGAGTGCAGAATTATACATTACAGAATAATAAAACTGGACAGCTTCTTATTATCCCACAGGTTCTGTATGGAGCATGCAACTGGCATACATGAACAGAGCAATTGCAAAGATAAATCTGATCTAAAACATGAGTGTAAGGTGTATGCTTTCGCATAAAAATATTTTATCAAAATCTTTCTTTGGTAGAGAAAATCCTTATGCTTCAGGGAATAGATTTTTGAAGTTATATTTGTAAGGATGTATGCAGAGTGAGAACAGTGGGAAAAGTTTATAGATTTTCTCATCTTCATTCAGACGGCAGGAACTGAAGGGCTGGATTTCCATTTCATCACCAGCACCATAAAAGCGGGAATGAAAATATTCTGCCTACAGCAGAATACTGATCAACTGGTCAAATCTGGTGAAGTCTAAAGTACTTTCAGTTTTAGAGGAGAAGGATTCTTAAGCAGAACTGTAAAAACAAGGGGTAGGCAGGAAAATGGTTTGGAGATTTTAAATGGGGAGAAGGGTGTAAGGCAGACATGGCAGACAGTGTTGCAGGAAAGATGAATAAACGGAGGCAAGTCAGAAGAGAATGTGTGAGATTTTCCAGTGACTAACGAGCTGCCTAACATCACCACTCATACCTCATTAGGAGCATACTGCCTCTTCAAGCGGCAAATTGTAGACATGAGGAACTGCAGATGCTGCTTAGAAAAATAGACACAAAGTGCTGGAGTAACAGTGGGTCTGGCAGCATCTCTGGGAGCATTGGGCCTGTCCCACTTAGGCGATTTTGTAGGCGACTGCTGGCGACTGTCATAGTCGTAGCAGGTCGCCAAAAAAATGGCGACTGGACCCCCCCTACGACAATGTCTACGACAAGCTACAACAATGTCGGCCTAGTCGACGTCAAGCAATGACAATCTACCGACAACCGGCGACCCAATCGTCGTCACTTAGGATGTCCACCTACGACCGTGCCTACGACAACCTACGACCACACAGGCGACAAGCTACGACAAATGAAGTCAATCAACAACTACCCGTGACAAGCTACGACAAGCTACAACCCTGTCGGCAACAACTGAAGACAATTCACATCATTTTCGCCTCCGGTTTTGACGCCGGTTGATGTAGGTAGTCGCCAATGGAATTCACTGAAGTCAGCGCCGGCGACAACCTACGTCACCTGGCGACAACCTGGAGACAACCTACAACAGCACCTACGTTAGGAGATATCAAGCTACGATCATTGGCGTCAAACCAACAGTCGCCGAAAATCTTTAAACATTTCAAAATCCAGCGGAGACCAGGAAAACGCTATGACTCTTTGGAGACTACTCACGACCATACAGGCGACACCCTGGCGACTGTGTGGCAATGGCCTAGTTGCTTGTAGTCACCTAAAAAATCGCCTAAGTGGGACAGGGGCTTTCGGAAGAAGAATCCCAACCTGAAACATTGCCTATGCATGCCTTCCAATATTTGGCTGATCAATAACGCATTGTGTAGTGCTGGGCCTTCCTACTCTGGCATGACCTTGGCAGCTGGTAAGAATCTAACTGGAATGTGAGGAAGAGTTTGCACTTTCAGTAAGGAAAAGAAATAACTGTGGAAAAATATCAAACCCATTTAAAGGCCAGGAAGAGAACTGAAAGAGAACTGGCTTCACATATTTTTTATCAATTGAAGCTTTCACCCATTGCGGTTCCATAGGTCAATACAGCTTAGAAAACGTGTTAACAGTTACTTCTTTCAGACCCACCGGAATAACTCCTCTATTTCAATGCAACATTAAAAACAAGACTCAAACCATAAGGTTTCCGGTTTCTTCTAGTTTTGGTTAAAAGCCTTTACATCATCAAAAAGTTAGGGGAGGGGGGACAAAAGGGGGAGCCGGCATGCTTTATAACTTTGTCAGTGCCGTAGGTGGTTGCTATTTGTATACACTGTGTATGCAAGCAAAAAATCTCACTGTGCCTAGTCACATGTGACAATAAAGTATTCCTATTCCTATTCCTATTCCTATTCCTAGTCATTCAGCATCTACCACACTGATTGCTGCAGACTTCTGCAAATTGAAATGTCCAAAGGAAACATAAAGTAGCAGACTCATTGTGACAAGCAGAAAGTATATCCAACAACCAATTTTTAAGTAGGTGCTAATCCCTTGGGGAGATCTGATTCAGTAGCCTCTCTATTTCTGAATGCATATTCAGCCGCAAAATTGGTTGAAGCACGGATTGATGCAATCATTTATCTGTACTCTGTATTTTTTAAGATCTACATCTCATGCATGCTGGTATCCTCAACAATATGGCATCTGGTTAAATTCACTCTATCAATGCATCCATGCTCCTTTGATGTATTTTTGGTGATTTAAAACGTAACACCCCAAAACATTTAGCACTGTCTTAGAACCCCAAAACATTTGCTATTGATACCAGTTTTTCAGTGCTTAGTTTGCATTACAGCTAAGATATACTTAATTTACCATAATCCACGTCTAATATAAAATCAGCTTTAAAAACGTTTCCAATCTTCTGAAACAACTAATGAAATCAATGCTTATTCACAACTCTACTTATTACTTGGTATTAATATAACATCAGTTATTGACCTGAGATCTAATAATATTAAATGAAAGAGTGGACAACGTATGCTATGGAAAATTAGATTGAAAATCATATGTAATTTGCAAAATCAGTGGTGTGCCAACACGTATCTCGATACGATATGAAACGACAGAACTTTATTGATCCCAGGAGGGAAATAGATCTGCCGACATCATAAAACATAAGACACATGAAACATGAAATTAAAGTGACGAGTGGAAAGGATTGGGGATATGCAAAGATTTGGGGAGGGGCATGGCGGGGAGGGGGAGGAGTCAGTCTACCCCACAACAGAAGGGAGAGGAGTTGTACAGTTTGATAGCCACAGGGAAGAAGGATCTCTGGTGGCATTCTGTACTGCACCTTGTGGAACCAATCTGTTGCTGAATGTAATCCTCAGGTTGACTATTGTGTCCTGGAGGGGTTGAGCTGTAGTGTCCAAGATGCTCAGCAGGTTGAGGAGCATCCTCCCCTCCAATACCACCTCCCAAGAATCCAACTCCGCCCCCAGGACGGAGCCGGCCTTCCTGATGAGTTTGTTAATCCTGTTGCAGCCTTTGCCCTGCTGCCTATTCTGTGCATGTCTGAGACATGCCTACAAAGTTGCCAGGCCGAGCCACACTGACAATGGGGCTTCTGGTTCATACCGTAAAGCAGGAAGCAGTAAATACATGGTAGTGCACAGTTCCAGGTGAAATGTGCCCCTGTCCCATTTTGTCACCATGTCCCATTCTTTTTATTCACCATCAAGTTACTGCATTATGCAATGGTAAACAAGGAGCCATTCGTGATGGCACAGAGAATCTATCAGGCACTATCACAATTTAAAAAGACATTTGGACAGGCACATGGACAGGATACGTTGAAAGGGAAATGGGCCAAACGCAGACTAGTGTAGATGGGGCATATTGGTCGACATGCACAAAGTGGGCCAAAGGGCCTGTTTCCATGCTACATGACTCTATGACTATGACTATGGTTGAATACAATCTCATATCACCTAACAGCTGTCCTCTGAGCACATTGCTTTCATCCACCAAACTGGGCTAATCAATTCCATGACTATACTTGCTCATGAATAACTCCCGAGACTTGCAAAAAAGCGAGGTGAGACTGCATATGCTTTAATGTAATAAGGTCTGGACTTCCTACATAAGGGACATTATACATGCCATAGAGAGAGTGTAGGAAATGTTCACCAGACCAATTCCTGGGATTGGTGTATATGGTTTCCTTCTTCGGTTAAAGACATTACATTGTAGGAAAAAAAATCTGCAGATGCTGGTTTAAATCAAAGGTAGCCACAAAATGCTGGAGTAACTCAGCGGGTCAGGCAGCATCACATGAGAGAAGGAATGGGTGAAGTTTCAGGTCGAGACCATTCTTCAGACTAATGTCAGGGGAAGGGGCGGAACAAAGATAGGATGTAGTCGGAGACAGGAAGACTAGTAGGAGAACTGAGAATGGGGGAGGTGATGGAGAGGGGAAGCAAGGACTACCTGAAGTGGGAAAAGTCAATATTCATACTGCTAGGGTGTAAACTGCCCAAGTGAAATATGAGACGCTGTTCCTCCAATTTGTACTGGGCCTCACTCTGACAATGGAGGAGGCCCAGGACAGAATGGTCAGATTGGGAATGGGAGGGGTAGTTGAAGTGCTGAGCCACCGGGAGATCAGGTTGGTTAAGGCGGACTGAGCGGAGGTGTTCAGCGAAACGATCGGCGAGCCTGCCCTTGGTCTCGCCAATGTAGAGAAGTTGACATCTGGAACAGCGGATACAATAGATGAGGTTGGAGGGCATGCAGCCTCACCTGGGATGACTGTTTGGGTCCTTGGATGGAGTCGAGGGAGGAGGTTTTAAAGATATTACATTTCTGTGCACACTCTACATTCTAGGCCTGCTCTCTTCTTCTGGTGCCATTTTAAGATGCTGCTTGAATTGAAATAGCTTTTTAAGCATTTATATTCTGCTCAAATAAATGAATAACTCTTAGAGTCTAGCCTCAGTTAATTGTGAACCTTAATTATTTCCAGCCAGGTTTTGTACACAAACCGAATGAATGGTCAGTCTGTCAATCCTACGTATCTAACCTCAGCAATAAAAAGGTGAAACACTTGCTAATGAGATAGTCTGTGTGTTGCATTCTCATTAAGTATTTATTTAAGCATAATCATTTTAACATCATTTCTTTGACAGCTTGTTATTGAGAAAATGAGATTTGAACTTACCTCTTGCACACATAAACACAGAGCTACTGTCAATTATACCTAACAAAATTATTTATTTGATAAATTTAGACGTTGGTTTAGTATGTAGCTCTTTTTATTTTCATAGTTATGATATGTATCCCAAATTCTATCATAAATAGATAGACGTCAATAAACAGATACTCCTTTGAAATGTTAGTAATTGCTTTGACCTGAACTTCCAGGGTTAGCAACATTACATTCTGCTTGTTTTCTCATACTGAATTCAAAACATGTCATTGTTATACAGACAATGTTGTATCTCCACTGAATGATTATAGGTTCCCACTTAAAGGTCACTTGTCACTTGTGGTTATCACTTTGCTGTATTTTTCTTTAATGGGAAGTAAAAAGGTGTCAATTTCCACATGCATTTGGGGTTAAAAACAATTTTACTTCATACATTTCAGGAAATTAAGACAACAGCAGAAATAACTGGGAGATTACATTACGATGCATTATCTTGGAGGGAAGATGATCCATGAAATCATGCTAACTCTGTAAAAAGTCTGCGATCTCTGCATACTGTAACTGTAAAGCTTCATTTATGATCCATGCTCAATTAATCCTGAGGTTAATGGAAGCAAATTTTGAAACAGAATGCAACATCCATATATTATTATGAATGAACATTTAATATACTGTAGGTATTCAATTCCCATGCTTGGATCATTAATATCTCCCCAAGTAAGCAGATGGGTTTTAGTTTAATGATACACTGAAACAAAACAATAACTCACCAGCCCCTTGATATGGTTTTGTAGGCTAATAATTTGTGTCATAGCTAGGTTCCTGAGGGGGTCTTGAATCCTCGCCCCTGAGTTGTGAGGCAAGAATACTGTCACGGTCAAAGCATATGTAACTTTTATACATGAGTGTGATCTACCACACCTATGCAACTACTGGAGGTGGTTGTGATGGTACTCCCAAAGACTGTCAGTAAGGTTGGGGGGCAATGACTGTCTATTACACTGTGGCTTGTGTATCCTGTTGCAGGGAAGCAACTTTTCAATCGCTGAAATCAGGGAGGTGGTCAGTTGGCATCTTTTTATGATAGGCAAAAGGTAGCTTAACATTCTGCTCCAGCTGATTAATGTGTAGGCCTTGCCCATACAGAATAAGCAGCTTACTGTCTACCAGCTGCTCCCACAACTCTTGGCAATGTCATGAGTGTTGATTCTGGCCAGTGACTTCAACTGCATCATTGATGTGGCTGAACAATCTGGCAGTGCCAACAGCAGACTAGACAGTATCTCCAGGCTTCTGATGGAAATGGTCAAAAATGCAAAGACGTGAAAAGCCTTCAGCAACCCTGCAGGTAGAGCAGAGCTGCAATTCATCAGGATGAGAGCAGACGGCTCAGCCCGATCCCGGATAGACTTCCTCCTCGTGTCAAAGGCCATGATGGTCCGATGCACCAACGTCATGCTGGAGTTCTTCTCTGACCACAGGTTCCTTCAGGCTTCCTGCCACCTGCAGGAGGACCAATAGACAGGCAAGGGGTGCAGTAGAAGTAGAATGTCAAACTGCAGACCCCAGAGAATATTGAGGAACTGGAGGTTACTGTGCAAATTGGAAAAATCTGAACCCCCTCTTTCACTCCTCGATGCACTGCTGAGATGCAACCAAGGAGAACATTAAAGGGTTCTTCATCCTCAAAGTTTTTCGGAAGCAAGATGGGATCAGAGGGAATTGTGCCAACTCCAGACAAACTTGCAGCAACGTATTCTTCTGCAGTCAATGGCGGTGGATGTGAGGGATAGACTCAGAGAGGTGAAGAACTGGCAAGTTACACACTTGCCTCAGAATCCTCCAAGATCACCTTCCAATCCGGAGTACACTTCGTGGAGCAGGATGGGACGTGCTTGTGCTTCTTCTTTCAATAGGTTCACAAGGGATGCTCTGTGATCTACAGCCATAAAGAAGAGGATGGATGGCTCAGTAACATCCTCACAGACAGACATATTGAGGATCTGCAGGTCCTTCTATGCCAGTCTGTACAATGGAGTGGCCACAGACAGCACAGCCTCCCAGAGCCTTCTGTCATTTATCACAGAGTATTAGAGGACAGTAAGTGGGAGAGTCTGGACAAGCCACTGACCCTGAGAGAGCTGATTAACCATCCATTCCTTTGACTCGAATGAAACTCCCTGAAGCAAAGGCTTACTGGTTGAATTATACTCAGCTCTGTGGGATTGGGTGCACCTGGACCTGCTGGAAGTGTACAATGTTATGCTTCTGGCTGGCAACGTGTCAGAAGCCATGAGGAAGGGCATCATCGCCTTCATCTACAAGAAGATGAGGGAGAAAAATTACATCAAGAATCGGAGATCCATCTTACTGCTAAATGTGGACGATAAGATCTTGTCCAAGGCCATTGCCAACTGGATCAAGTCTGCTATGTACAGCATAGAGGGATACACACCTCCCTAGTCAGCTTAGAGAAGGAGAATACCTTTGACAAGATATTGGACGTGCCTCTAAAATGGGTTTTGGGGAGGGAATCAGGAGATAGATCTAACGGTTTTACACAATTGTCTGTGGTGCAGTTCAAATCTATAGATGGGAAATGGATAGCGTCCCCACCAAGTCTGAAGTCAGGCAGGGTTTGGCCACTCTCCCTTGTCTTCTTTGTGCACTGGAAAGACCCTCTGCTGAATCCATCTTGAAAGACAATGAGGGCCATGTTGGGTAAGCTTATACCCTTGTTGACAGTGGACTTGTGCATTGTATCATTCCCTGGCAGTGGGGACACTCGGATAAAAGTCTCCCTGTACATGGGCAATGTCGCCATCTTCTGCTCGATTTCATGGTCAGTCCACAGAATCAGCCTCTGCAAGAGTTTAAGTTGGCATCAGGAACCAGAGGAGATTGAGTCTTCAGCAGCTGCTCCAACCATTCTACCATCATTTTCAACATCAGGTCTGACTACCTGAAGGTTCTGGGAATCTTGTTTGGGGGGATCGAGACGTGTAACAAAAATTTGTTGGAGCACGTAACCAGGTTCAAACAAAATTTGGGATGGGCCCCTTGTTAACCTGAAAAAGTTGGTCATCAGGTGTGAGGTGACTTGGGCCTATTGTACTTGGTGCAGGTGTGGCCCATTCCTCAATTCCTCTGCTCTATTGATCACCTGGACTGTCTTCCACTTCATCTGGGGTTCAAAGTTGGAGCAGATCTGACATATCACAATGCTCGTCCACTGTCAACAGGGGTATAAGCTTACCCAACATAGCACTCATGCTGATAACCACCTTTGCATGTAGCTATATCAGGCTGTACACAGAACCAAAGTACATGAGCATCAGGGGTCACTACATGCTAAAGTTCTGTCGAGGATGGGTCTAGCCCCATTGCCATAGTCAGCTGGACATTGTCACACTACCTATCCTTTGTGGAAAAGTTCTTCCAGACCAACATCTTTGACAGCAAGCCCATCAGGCAGTGGCCAGCATGGAACATCCTGCAGGTACAAGACATTGACAGACCTGGTGATGGTTCGTTGAGCAACCATCTTGATTGTCTGGTCCAATGTCTCATCACCAGAACTCACCCACAAGGGAGGACCACAGTCTAGGGTCCTTCTGCTGCTGGACATTGAGGGGCAGAGTCCAGTGGGGACACTGCTCAAACAAGGGCAGGGATATTTGTCCAGGGGGATAGCCCAGAGATGAGTGTCATGTATAAAGAGAGAGATGCTTATACTATTGGTTATATCGGTTATATACTAGCAGTATTGAATGTATAGATACATGTATAGATACATTATGCACGGTTTATGTTTGTACAATAAACCCTTGTTATAACAGACCACGCAGGGGGATTGGGATCCATTATTGGCGATTGTCCGCTGCGACCAATTTAGGTATTATCATTATATGTAATTGAAACAAGGAACTGCAAATGATGGTTAATACACAAAAGGGCATAACGTGCTGGAGGAGCTCAGAAAGTCAGCCAGCATCTCTGCAGAACATGGATAGGTAACCTAGGGACCCTTCTTCAGGCTGATTCAGTCTGCTGAGTTACTGCAGCACTTTGTAGCATTTCACGTTAAAAATAGGTGTCAATGCCTCTGGCCTGTGCCAGAAAGCTCTTCTTCACCAGTTCATGGGTCACGTTGTAGCTCTTTGGTCGACAGTGCTTTCTTCCGGCCGCTGCCACTAATAAAAGATGTGCTCGGTCATCGTGGGGCTCCCTCCACTCTCACCAGCTATCCCTTCTTCCTGTCGGCTATTGCTTTGTCCGCTCCATGCTTCCAAGGTGGAGTATGTCGCCGACTTTGGGGGAGAAGGAGGAGGAGGTGGCGGTAGAGGCGGTGAGAGACCAAGTGGACAAAGCGACAGGCCGACAGAAGCAGCAGCTGTTCAGAGGGGAGGGAGCTCCACGGTGACTGAGCACATCCTGTCGGTGGCATCGGCCTGCGGAGAGCACTGCCCCCAGGGGTTAGGACGTGAGCTGCAACAATAGTCTCATCAACCATACTGCTCTGTGAGTGAAGAAGGGCTCGCTGGTGCACCTTGCAAGCCGTGGGTAGCATCGGAAGCCAGGCTGGGTAGATGATGCAAGCCAGGATGACCGTTCACTATAACCAAAATTTGATAATAAAAGGGGCTGTTAAAACGAATGTTTGCTGTATATATCTTTCATTATAACAAAAAATTGTTATTGAAATATGTGAAAACTACTTTAATCAAGACTCAAATAACACCCAATGCTTGTTAAAGCTCAAGCACCGGATTGTTGGTGGTGTTTATTTGGGTAAATTTATCCAGAAGCAAACAAGAAACCTTTTTTGTAAATTTGCTTGCCCTATGTTGGTACATTTTAAGGCTATTGTATTCACAAACAAAATACTCAGACCATGGTGCAGTATTTTTGCCATGTTGAAATTTCTCTTCAAGTTTATGATGCGCATTTTGCTCTCAAAAGCTGTGCACTGGTACTTATAAAATACTTATTGCTAATAAAATTACCAATTGTAATATAATTAAAATGACTTAATACATGGGAGAAGTGAAAAGCACACTAACAGTTCAGTTTTCTTCTGTAATAGAGTCATAGAGTCATACAGCGTGGAAATAAGCCCTTTGGTCCAACTTACCCACACCGACCAACATGTCCCATCTAAACTAGTCCCATCTGCATGCTTTTGACTCATATTCCACTAAACCTACCCTATCCATGTAGCTGTCCAAATGTTTCTTAAATGTTCAATATAACTGGCCACAATTACCTCCTCTGACAGCTTGTTCCATCCACCCACCCTTTGTGTTAAAAAGTTAAAAGCTTCATTCACCAAATGGATGGAGAATTGCCATTTTGTAGTGAGTTAACTCCAGTGGCTGTAATTCATTAGCAAGTATGAGAAACTAAGAAGTATCTTGCATTTACAAAAGCCATGCTTGGCCATCTGTCAAGTGCACTTGCCATAAGGTAATTTCTTCGGTTAAGCAATGAGATTAATAATTATAGTTCTTAGCTGCTATTTAAAGAGAATACTTTGTAATAAAATAAAATTCTAACATTCCAGGTGGAACGTATTAATACAAAATTTTTAAAAATGTATGATTTGTCAAACTTTAATGAGCTGTGTCTGTTCATCTAAATTTTAAAAAATAATATATTTTGTATTTCTTTATGAGGAGAAGGCATTGTCATCTGTGCCTGCCCTTTGAGATATCTCTCGGGACATTTTGCAAATGATTGCCAAGAAATGCATAGTTTCAGTTCTTCTACTTCTTTCATGTCCATCATCTATGTTTCAAATGTTACATCACTGTCATCGTCCGTCCTGAAAAGGGCACAAGCTTCCAGCGACGATCAGTGGGAGCCATCACTTGTACAGTGGACGATGGTGGTAGCAGAATTAGCTCAGGACACTTCCAGTTTCCAGCCCCGTGACATGGACGCTTCTGATATGGGGCCATAGTTTCAGTTTAAATTCATTTATTTTTCTGCTTTTTCAGTGAGGGTAAAGTTTTATAACCTACCAACCTGCTTGAAAATAGGAATGCACGAGTCGATAATTTTTTTGCTTGAACTTAGACACATTTGTCTTCCGCATCTAGATTGTTGACAGGAATTGATACTGACATTTCTCACAGAGCTAATTTCAATTCATTTTCAAACTCTGGGCATAGCTTGCATGTATTGCCCAACACAATAGCTATTGAGATGGCTTGGTGAGTCACCTCCTTGGCATCATTCCTGACGCTAATTGGTGGGCAGTTCCAGGTTTAGACACGGTGAATACGAAGAAGTGGTGCTCTATTTCCAAGTCAGACTGATGTGCATCTCAGAGAGAACATTGCAGATGTGTGTTGTGTGAATGCAACCATGAGCCTTCTTTTCCTCCTTGCTAGAAGTAATAGTTCAGTCAAGGGGGAGGGGAGAAATAGCAAGAGTCGAGGTGGGGCACAGGAGAGGGAGGGGGGGAAGAATGGGGGTGTGGGGAGAAGAAGGAGGGGATGGGGGAGATTGTTGTTAGAGATTACCTAAAATTGGAGAATTCAATGTTCATATCATTGGGTTGCAAGCGATTAGGTGCTGTTCCTCCATTTTGCGTGAGGCTTCACTCGGGCAATGAGGAGGCTCAGGATAGAAAGGTCAGGAAAAGAATCGGAGGGGAGTTAAAATGGTTAGCAACCGAGAGATCATAGAAACATAGAAACATAGAAAATAGGTGCAGGAGTAGACCATTCGACCCTTCGAGCCTGCACCGCCATTCAATATGATCATGGCTGATTATCCAACTCAGTATCCTGTACCTGCCTTCTCTCCATACCCCCTGATCCCTTTAGCCACAAGGGCCACATCTAACTCCCTCTTAAATATAGCCAATGAACTGGCCTCAACAACCTTCTGTGGCAGAGAATTCCACAGATTCACCACTCTCTGTGTGAAAAAAAACTTTCTCATCTCAGTCCTAAAAGACTTCCCCCTTGTCCTTAAACTGTGACCCCTTGTTCTGGACTTCCCCAACATCGGGAAAAATCTTCCTGCATCTAGCCTGTCCAACCCCTTAAGAATTTTGTAATAAGATCCCCCCTCAATCTTCTAAATTCCACCGAGTACAAGCCGAGTCTATCCAGTAGGCCTTGGCGGACTGAGTGCACATGTTTGTTAAAACAATCGCTGAATCTACTCTTGGTCTCACTGATGTACAAGAGGCCACATTGGGACCACTGAATGCAGTAGAAGAGGTTAGAGAAGGTGCACGTGAACCTCTGCCTCACCTGGAAGGTCTGCTGGGGTCACTTGATGAAGGCAAGGGAGAAGATATAGGGACAGGTGTTACATCTCCTGCAGTTGCAAGGGAAAGTACCTGCAGAGGAGCTGGTCTGGATGGGAAGAGATGAGTGAACCATGGAATTACAGAGGGAGTGGTCTCTGCTACGGGCAGAAAGGGGAGGAGATAGGAACATGTGACCGGAGGTGTTGGAAATGTCAGAGGATGAAATGTTGGATGCGCAGGCTAATGAGGTAAATGTTGAGGATCAGGGGAATTCTATTCTTGTTCTATCTGGGGAGAGGGGGAGCGAGGGCAGAACTACAAGACACAGAGGAGACGCAGGTGAGGGATCCATCTATGACAAAAGAGATGTCGCCTGTGTTTTGTTTTGTTCGTTAATTAGAGCTTCTTCGCTCTGCTGCTCATTCTCTTTGCCTTTTTTATACACAGGATAATAACATGACTATTATAAAGACCGTAACACCTGCTCGAGCTTCTGAAAGCTTTGGAGAACAGACGTCTGGACATTTTCAGATGCGTGCTAACATGGTTAAGTAGAATGCAATGTTCAACAATAAAATGGAAGTCTGGTCACTGCATAATACATCTTCTAATGAAAGCTGAGACAAATTTGAAATCACTGTTAAACTCCAAAATATCCGACACAAGGACATGTGAAGCAGGGCAGTCCATTTCCCTCTTTCATTCAGCTAACAGAGGAATTGCATTTCTACTCTAATTCTGCCAATCATATCACAATGATTCTATCTCTAAACATTATGAACACATTTCCCATAATATATTTGCTTAATAACACAGTTTTCAATATTAACAACTGCCTGAGTATTAATTGCTTTTAGATGCAACTTGTAACTACTTTGCAACCGCAGGAGATGTAACACCTGTCCCAATATCTACTCCGCCGCCAGCCTCCAGGTGCCCTAGCAGTTCTTCCAGGTGAGATAGAGGTTCACGTGCACCTCCTCTAACCCCATCTACTGCATCCAGTGTTCCTGATGTGGCCTCCAGTACATCGGCGAGACTCGGCGACAGTTTCACTGAAAACATGCACTGAGTAGAGAAGTTGGGAGCCCATGTTACAATTGGACAGGACATTGAAGAAGCCAATGTATAGAGTATTGTGCTCATTCTTCAACACCCTGTTATAGGAAGGATGTTCTTAGGCTGGCAACGGTGCAGAGCTGATTTACAAGCATATTGTCAGGAATCGAAATGCATTATCGGGATGCATCTCAGCATAGTTTGAGAACAGCTCCATTCAAGACCGCAAGAAATTGCAGAGAATTGTGGACGCAGCCCAGACTAACAAACAAACCCACCTCCCTTCCATTAACTCCATTTCAGCTTACGCTGCCTAGGCAATGCCAGCAGCATTATCATGGATGTCGTACCCCGGCTCTTCCCTCTTTTCCCCTCTCCCATCGATTAAAAGGTATACAAGTATGAAAATGTACGTATACCTCCAGTTTCAGGGACAGTTTCTTCCCAGCTGTTACCTGATCCACCCGACCAACAACTAGAGAGCAGTCCTGAGCTATTATCTACCTCATTAGAGACAACTCAGACTATCTTTCATTGGACTTTACTGGATGTTATCTTGCACTTTAACATGTATCTATACACAATGGATGGCTCGAAAGTAATAATATATTGTCTTTCTGCTGACTGTTTAGCATGCAACAGAAGCTTTTCACTGTACCTCGGTACCATGACAATAAACTGAACTCAACTTAACTTGAGGGCCTGAGTTATAGGGAGAGGTTGTGAAGACTGGGACTTTATTGCTTGCAGCGCAGGAAAACAAGGGGTGATCTTATAGAGAGGTGTATCAGATCATGAACAGATTAAATAGGGTAAATGCACAGAGTCTTTTACCCAGAATAGGGGAATCAAAAACCAGAGTACATAGGTTTAAGGTGGGGGGAGGGGGGGAAGATTTAATAGTAAGCTGAGGAGAAACATTTTTACACAAATAGTAGTAGTTATATGGAATGAGCTGCTGGAAGAGGTAGTTGAAGCAGGTATTATCACAACATTAAAATAAAACATTTGGGCAGGTACATGGATAGGGTAGGTTTGGAGGGATATGGTCCAAACACAGGCAGGTGGGACTAGTGTGGGACTAGTGTGGATTGGGCATGTTGGTCGATGTGGGGAAGTTGGGCCGAAGTGACTGTATCCACGCTGTATAACTCTATGAGCCTCTTGTTTAGAGATTCACCCCCTGTTGAATGCAATTTATTGTTAGATCAGTTCTTTATATGGTCCTTAACATTTATTCCATTGATGATAATGGAATGATTTGCAAATGCACTGGTTCAACCATAGAGTATACGTAGTGCTGTAGCCCAGGGATACATTTCTAAACTTATGTCCAACGTCATAAAAAAAAGCCCTCAGATGTCAATCTGTAGCAGTATATGAGAGGCATTGAAACGAAAAAAAACCAGTCAATATACTATCGATATGGATGAGAATGTAGAAAGCGTGATTTGGTTAGTTTGCAGATGACTCATTGTAGATTGCGAAGATGGTTGTTAAAAATTACAGCAGATTCATGCTCAATTAGGCAATTGGCTGAGGAATGGTTAATGGAGCTTAGTGTGGATAAATGCTAGATCTTGCATTTTGGGAAGTCAAAATAGCAGGACCAACATAGTGAATGGCAGGGCCCAGGGACGTGTTGTAGAGCAGTGGGATCTAGGAGTGCAGGTACATAGGGTAAATGCACTGAGCATTTTACCCAGAATAGGGGAATCAAGAACCAATGTTTATGGTGAGAGGGGGAAGGATTTAATAAGAACCTGAGGGGCAACATTTTCACACAGGGGTGATGCGTGTATGGAACAAACTCGCAGAGGAGGTAGTTGATGCAGGTACCATAACAACATTTAAAAGACATTTGGACAGTAAATGGATAGGAAAGGTTTAGAGAGATGTGCACTAAATGCGGCCAGGTGGGATTAGTGTATCTGAAGCATAATGTAGAAGGGCCTGTTTCTGTGCTGTATGACTCTATGACTCAATGATGAATGTGTAGTGATGCATTCTGGGAGGATTAATGTAAATGTGAGGACCCAAGGAACTATTGAAGAACAAACAGAGGGATCTTGGTATACATCAAAAGGTCCCTAAAGGGGGCAGGTTGATAAATTGGTGAAGAAGCCACACTGAACAATTGCCTTCATTAGCAGGGGCAAAGAATACAAGAGAAAAAAAGGTTATACCACAACTTTATAAAACATTGGTGAGGAAACAGCTAGTATATTGTGGGCAATTTGGTAAGCACACAAAAGAAAGGATATGTTTTTGTTGGAAAGGAGATTCACCAATGTTGCCTGGGATGGAACATTTCAATAATGATTCAGATTCAGATTTAGATTAGTTTATTGTCATGTACACCTGGGTGCAATGAAATTCCTTGTTTGCATGAAGCTCACCGAGTAAATAGTAAATATGATGAAGATAGAGAGAACAATAAATACAAAGGCAAATGTAAAAGAGCAGAATGGTGCAAAGGTTGTACTGTAATCAGGCAGTGGCAAAAAACAACCAAAATGCAATGATGGAACAACCAAATGAGGCAGTTAAGAGTAGGAGTATGTGGCAGCACATCTGGGAAGAAGGTGTGAAAGATTTGAGTGATTAAGGAGACTAATTGCAATGAGAAAGAAGCCATTCTTCAGTCTGGAACAGCTTAATGCTTTCATATTCCTATATGTTCTTCCAGGAGATAGAATTGAGAACAGGGAATGGTCAGGGTGGCAGGCATCTCTGATGATACTTCCAGCCTTCCTGATAAAATGCACCGTGAGGATGGACTGAATGGAAGGAAGTGATGTGCCCATGATGGACTGGGATATATATCTAAGCATCAATCTCTGCGGGTACAGGTGGTCAACAGCAAAGCAATTACCATACCAAGCTGAGATGCACCCCGTCAGAATACCTTATATAATGCATTTGTAGAAATAGACACAATCTTCATGGACATGACAATTCTCAGGTACTAAGAAAGTAAACAAGCTGAGGTCCTTCGGTCAACGATCTTCTTGTCTTGCTGCCTTTTTGATGATTTGACTAACAACAGTGGCTTTATTGGTGAGACTTCAGGTGGCAAGGGGTGTACATGCCCCAGTCAGCATCAAAGGTCCAGGAGTGAAGATGGTCGAGAGCAATTTCTCAGTAACAATAAAAGTTTCTGACTCTTCTCTCCCCATAGCTAAATGCAATCCATTTTTCACTCCGAATGCAAACCTGAGAAATAACAAGCACATACCTATTCTTAGCTGTTCTATAGGCATTTTGTTAATTAGCCAATGTTAATGGCAGCATTTCCAGAGCACACATGGTATTATTCATTGAGTGAAATGTGTCCTGTCACTGTGGACTGTGGACAGCAACATTGTGGTCTGATTCCAGGCAAAGACAAAACTTCTTAAGTCATAACAATATCTATTTTGAAAACTAATAGTGAGGGAGAACATGGTGCAGACATGGGAAAGAGGATCCATGAGTCTGCCTGGGCAACTGACGTGGCATCATTAGCACAGAAGAGTTCCCTGATTATACTTCATCCTCATTTTTAGCCTGGACAGATTGAAGCTGTCTGTTTGGTCACGTGTGACAATATACTCCATCCTAGGCTGCAGAGAAAGTGTAAATCAGGAGCACAGTGAAGTAAATGACAAGCAGAATAGGGCCAGAGAACAGTCCGGTTGACCCTATTCTTCATCTGAAAAACCATCACAAGTCTGCAATCTGTACAGTTCTGTACATGTTGTCATAAATGGAATGAATGAGGCAGAAAGGCCTTGGAGAGCAGCCAGTTTTATGAAATATTTTGGGACTGGTGTCGAACATTTTGGTGAGATCCACAAAAACAAGGCAGTGTTTTGAACTTGTTAAAACTGTCCTCTCCATCCACTCAATCGTTTAACACATTGACCTGGTGAGTAACTCAATATTAAGTCCAGTAAATGTCCCTGGTCTGCCATGAGTTAACTATTACAGTGCAGCAGCTAACGTTTGAGCCTCTTGGATGACAGTGACAATGTTAGCCATCGTTTCCACATCTTTCCAAACTCCTGCTGCTAGGTATATGTTTTAGGTATGTCTTTGATGTGATTTGCCCCAATGAGTTGCAGATCTTGTTAATAGGTGTCACTATTCACTTGACAAGACATTGATTGAATCGTACCTTAGCAGCAATAACTCATTTCCATGGACTAAAGGGAAAAAGGGAAAAAAAATGTTGTGCACGAGGAAATAGCAGCAAAAAAAAATCAGTGTTTTCTTGCCACAATTGTAATTGATGAATGTTGGTGACATGAGTAAGCTGTGGGTAGCTATAAATGATCACTTCCTCTCACATCAGTGAGTTATAACTGTGAAATACCACTCAAAACAAGAGCATGAGAAAACAGGTGCAGAGTTAGGACACCTGGTACCTCAAACCTGCCCCGCCATCAAATGTGATAATGGCTGATGTATCTATCCCCCTTTAAAAGCCTCCAATTACATAGCCTTCATTAAATAGCAAGATAGATAATTCCAGACATTCACCACCCATGAAGTGCATGAAGAAATTCATAAGCACTTCAGATTTAAATGATCACTGCCAACCTTTTAACTGTGTCCCCTCATCTCAAATTCTCACACTGGTGAAAACATCTCAATGTCTGTCCTGCTGTGCCACTTTAGAATCTGGAGTGTTCCAATAAGATCATCCTTCAGTCTTCTCAACTGCAAAGAGCACAGATTTAACTTCTTTAGAAACAAAGAACTATAGATGCCAGTTTGAAAGAAAACAAACCATTAATTGCTGGAGTAACTCAGCTGCTCAAGCAGCATCTCTGGAGAACATAGATGGGCGGTGTTTCAGGTCACATTCCTCTTCAGTCCGATTGTAGGAGGGAGGGGAAAGTTGGAAGAGAGGTGGGAGCTGGACAAAGCATGGCAAGTGATAGGTAGATAAAGGTGAGGCGGGTATTGGATTGGCAGATTGCTGGGCAAATCCGAGAGATGAAAAGTAAAAAAGTGTGAGATAGAGATATGGATGGAAGAGGCATGAAATGTGAACCCAAAGGGAGGAATGTAGGTGGAAAGTGATGGAGGGAAGTGGAAAGGGAGAAATGGGTGTGCACCCAGGTGGGACAGAGGGAAGAGAGGTTCCAAACCAGGGGTGGGGAGTAAGTTTGGGGTATACATAGGTTAGTTGCCTAAAATTGAAGAATTATATGTTCATAACGTTTGGTTGTAAAAGCAAAATATGAGGTGCTGTTCCTCTTGTTTGCATGTGGCAATGGAGGAGGCCCAGGACAGTAAGGCCAGTACGGGAATGTGAAGGGGCATTAAAATGGTTAGCAACCAAGAGATCCAACAGGCCTTGGCAGATCAAGTACAACTGGTTGGTGAAACGCTTGTCCTCGCCAATGTGAATGAGGACACATCGGGAGCACTAAATGCAGTAGATGAGATTAGAGGAAGTACATGTGAACCTCTATCTCACTTGAAATGGCTGCTGGGATCACTGGATGGAAGTGAGGGGGGTAGTATAGAGACAGGTGCTACACTTCCTGCTGTTGCTGACAAAAATACTTGGGGAGGGGCTGGTTTGAGTGGGAAGGGATGAGTGAACCAAGGAGCTGTAGAGTGAGTAGTCTCTGCAAAAAGCGAACGGGATAGATGTGGGAAGATGTAACTGGTGGTGCAACATTTAAAATTGCAGAAATGTTGGAGAATGATGTGTTAGATGCAGAGGCTGGTGTGGTGAAAGTTGAGGACCAGAGAACTCTGTGTAGGAAAGAACTGCAGATGCTGGTTTCAACTGACTGATTATTGTGAAGAAGGGTCTCGACTCGAAAAGTCATCCATTCCTTCTCACCAGAGATGCTGCCTGTCCCACTGAGTTACTCCAGCATTTCATGGTCCAAGGATGTCCAAGAGCAGAAAGCCTTATCTTGAGAGCAGATGCGGCAGAGACAGAGAAATTGGGAGTAAGGGATGGTACCTTTACAAGAGGCAGGGTAGAAAGAGATGTAGTCAAAATAACTGTAAGAGTCTGTGGGTTTAAAGTAGCCTCTGTCATCTTATGAATTACCCAAGTTAATCTCTTCTGGACTGCTTGCTATTGCTTGTATATTTATTCTTAAATAAGTCAAGCTGTACATAGTGCTCTAGGTTCTGGAAACACCAGCACCATGTGCAATTGTAAAAATACTGATTCTAAACTCCAACCCCTCGAAACAGAAGCCAAAATATGCAATTTGTCTTCCTAATTACTTACTGCACCTGTGTGATAATTTATTCTGAGTTTAGTTTATGTGAAAAAACAGCCTTCAATGCATCCAAACACTATTCCCCAATCCTCGTAGCTCCTGCCTCTGCATTAACCTTTTACGTGGCATCTTATCAAATGGCCTCTGGAAAAACAAACATATTACAAGAAAGGGCTGAACACATTATACTTAATCCCAGGCACGTTCTAATCAGAAACATTAGATTGGCACAGTGGCGCAGCGCAGCGCAGAGCCAGGGATCTGGGTTCAATCCTGACCTCGGGTGCTGTCTGTTTGAATGTTCTCCATGTGGGTTTCCTCTGGGTGCTCCAGTTTCCTCCACATCTCAAAGACGTGTGGTTCTGTAGGTTAATTGGCCTCTGTCAATTGCCCCCAACAAGTAGTGAGTGGGAAAGTGGGATAACATCAAACTAGTGTGATCGATGGTTGGCATGGACTTGGTGGGCCAAAGTGCCTGTTTCCATGCTGCATCTCCAAACTAAAACATAAAAGCAATGGAACAAAGAAAGCTTTGAGCAAATGCTAGTTGATGAATCAGTCATATCTTCCTTTCTAACATTCAGAGCTGTGCTACAATGTAATTGCTTATGCTGGAGTCAAATC
This sequence comes from Rhinoraja longicauda, assembly GCF_053455715.1. Lineage (NCBI taxonomy): Eukaryota > Metazoa > Chordata > Chondrichthyes > Rajiformes > Arhynchobatidae > Rhinoraja > Rhinoraja longicauda. The sequence continues at coordinate 31,306,629 of NC_135959.1, read as the reverse complement.
CAGTAGACTTGTTGATGGTGAAGAGATTAATTTCCCAAACTTGTAATCCAAACGTGAATTCAAAATTCCACTAGGGAAGCTGTCAAAGCTATTGAAAACCACTAGTTGATCACAGTAATAATCACAATTTCAGAAGAATAAATCTGTAAAGGTTATCTTCGTGACTTTAGACATTATGGTTGACTTGGAGATGTCCAGACAAGCTAGTCAATGCAAGGGCAATTAGGAATGGGCGATCAATGCTGGTCTTGCCCCTCAAAAACGGAAAAAAATGATTGAAGATGGAATCGTCTGTTCAGAGTTTACATAATGCAAATAAATCTGGAGCCATAGAAGGGAGAAAAAGATGACAACAAGCACTTCCTTCCAACAGAAAATTGTTGTGATTGTTTTTGTGTTTTCAGCTGTTATGAGTCATTCTGCAGACCATCTGAGCAAGTACCGACAAAACTCATTCCAACACTGGCAGGTGGATTTCAGAGATGGTTAGTTCTGGAATAAAGATCTGTGACCATATATGAAGAACTCAATGCAATACATTAACTGGGGCACTGAGTAACACATACTCTGAATGTGATGTGCAGTATTATTTTCTATGGCTAGAAGAAAATTTTGTAATTTACATGGTGCCTTTTCTTGTTCAAGTGGTCCAAAGGAAAGCACATTACTCTTCAGTGCAGTGATTTTTAAATAAGTTAAACAAGCGGCCATTTCTCACACAAACAGTAAGAAAGGGAAGCACCAAATTATTGTGATCGCAAAGACAGAGAGAAAAGTATAATGCCAAGTTAGCCATTGGTGGCAGAGTGCCACAGCTACTTAGCCATGGCCTTATAGTGCCACGTCAATCCTGATATAGAATGCTGTTTGTCAAGAATTTGCACGGTCACTCTGGAACCACATGGGCTTCTACTGGGTGCTCATACCGGGAGATATCTCAAAGTCTTGTGGGTTAGTAGGTTAATGGGCCACAGTAAATTTCTTGCAGTGTGTACAGGTGGTAGAATCTAGGGTGAAACTGATGAAAATATCAGGCAACTACAAAAATGGGATTAATGTATGATTAGTGTAAATGGGTTGTCGATGGTCAGTGCATTGGCCAAATAACCTTTTTCTGTGCTGCGCTTCTTGATAACTATATGGTTCTCAATAACATTAATATCTAAGGTACTGAGAGACTCCGTGTTCATCTTCAAGGAGTCCATTATCTAATCGAGCAGTGGGCGTCTTGACAGAACATTCTCATCTGAAGGACAACATGAATGTTCAATTAGCCTATTCATGTCATGATTTCACAAATTGAAGCATTTCCATGTTTCAATGATTTGTGGGGTTGACCAACAGAATTTGCATTGTCATATACCTATTGACATCATGGCATCTCTGCAATTAACATGGGAGCAAAATGCTGGCAGATACACCCTTTAATAATAGTAACAATGCCCTGGCTCAATGCTGATGAAGGCCGGAATACCAAAAGCCTTGTTCACTACCCTATCTATCTAAGATATCACCTTCTGGGAGCCATGTGCTTGTAGTCCTTAGTCCCTCTGCACTACAACACTCCCCAGCATCTCCATTCACTGTGAAAGTCCTATCCTATTAGGCCTTCCCAAAATGGCACTTATCTGAATACAACTCCATTTGCCATTACTCGGCCTGCATGCAGAACAAGTACTGATCAAGATCCTGCTGTAATTGTTGGCAACCTTCTTCACTTCTATGCTACTTTCTATTTTAGTTTCATCTTTATTTATTGAGCTTTTATTACATTTATTTTATTACCTATTGAGGACCGTGTTTACAGACCTGTTATGCTGCTGCAACTGAATTTAATTGTTCAGTTTCAGCACAAATGACAATTAAACACTCCTGGCTCTCTTGACTCTTGATCTGTATAAATACATGTCATGCACTGTACATTCTCATACAGATCATTTAAATAACTGGTGAACACAATGGGCCTGACACCTATCCCTGTGGCACATCACTAGTCAGAGGACTCCTGTCTGAAAAGCAAACTTTCAATGTCATTTTCCGCATTCTACCATCAAGCCAATTATGTATCCAATTAGCTCGCCCTCCCTCCATCCCATGTAGACAACATGCACCACCCTGTCCTCATCAATCCTGTGAGATCTGACGACATGAGGTATTATGTGGTTTGGATTCCATCCTCAGAAATCCCAAGCCAATTTCCTGACAATTGTCCAGGCAGAATAACATTTTAAAAACTCATTTTCATTTCAGGCATTCAGTCTAAGGCACTGCTACAGTCAGCTTAAGTCATTATTTCCTATTTTAATTAGTTTTTCTGGAAAAAAAATGATCATATAATTACTCTGTTTACCCTGATGAATGAATCTCATATGGTGAACACAACAAATGCTGATAGATAACAAACAGCCTCTGCTGCACAGTTGAATTAAATAATTACAAACCAGGTTGTTGTTTTAATTGCATTCCTCCGTTGGTCTTTTTATTGATTCTGTATAATGTGCAGCATTGTGGTTTGTTAATATTATTCCCAGAATTTCTGGTTAAAATGGAATTTAATAACCTGCATTGCCTTAGAGGTAGCAATTCTGTTTCTTCCACTGACATATCAACATCTGCCATTGTTGAATTCTCTTTTATTTATTAATGCTAATTTTTAAATGCTAAATTTAACTAAAGGTCTTATTTTGCTCTGTTATGACTAATTAAAGTTACTTATTGTAGAGATTGGGGGATTCCTTCATAACTGACATGGTGATTAAGAGGCTCTCTCTTTTGGTTATCTGAATTAAAAGTTATGCTGATTCAAAGATTTTCAAGACTGCAGAGAGGAACTTTAAGCTCCAGCTCAGCTTCAGAATGATTGAGCTTTATGACTATTATCTGAGCCTGCTGCCTGCCTGAATCAGATATCCAGAACAATTTGCTGTTGCTTTGCCTGCAAATAGCTCAGAAACCACAGGTTGGCAATTGGGTAGGCCCTGAACGATGGAGAAATGTTTTCAGGAAGGGAGAGGGATAATAATTTTCAAGGCCAAACAATAGCCTGAACATTCTGTGGGGGGGGGGGGGTGTTAGGCAGAGGGGGGGGGGGGTGTTAGGCAGAGGGAGGGGGACAGGGCTGGGGAATGGGGGGGGGGGTGGGGTGGCAGAGCAAAACAATATGTGATTAAATTATAAATTCAATTGAGAATATTTGTTGGGGCTCTTGAAGAGGACTGGGGTGGATAAATCCCCAGGATCCGGTAGCGCAGCGGTAGAGTTGCTGCTTTACAGCGAATGCAGCGCCGGAGACTCAGGTTCGATCCTGACTACGGGTGCTGCACTGTACGGAGTTTGTACGTTCTCCCCGTGACCTGCGTGGGTTTTCTCCGAGATCTTCGGTTTCCTCCCACACTCCAAAGACATACAGGTATGTAGGTTAATTGGCTGGGCAAATGTAAAAATTGTCCCTAGTGGGTGTAGGATAGTGTTAATGTACGGGGATCGCTGGGCGGCACGGACTTGGAGGGCCGAAAAGGCCTGTTTCCGGCTGTATATATATGATATGATATGATATGATCCGATGGAATTTATTCAAGGTTATTGAAAGAGATGAGATTGCAAGAGCCTTGACAAAGAACTTTGCATCTGCTCTAACCACACATTAGGTCTCATTGGTTGGGTGACGTTTTGGGTCGGGACAATTTAACCCTTTTTCCCCAGTAATGCTGCCTGACCCGTTGAGTTACTCCAGCTCTTTGTGTCTATTTTCTGTATACACCAGGATCTGCAATTCCTTTCCACGTGATTCATCACAGCCAGACACCTTGGCTAAAGTTTGGATAGATTTGAATCATTTAAATAATGTTAGAATAAGTTTTTGTCTTTCAGCTAATCCAGTCTCCATGACAGCATTTCTAATGAGGACAGAAAAGAACAAAGCAGATTTAAACTGCTGCAGTGAAGATATGAGAATATTAGAATATGTTCAAATATTCCCCTGAGATCTCACTTAATTAATCCAACATGCAAGGTAAAATTGGATGTTTTAATTGGAAGATTAACATATTTATTTTAGATGCAATAATTACCCTGCAAAAATAAACACTTATTATGGAGAAATTTGGAAGATTGCCTCATATTATGTGTTACAAAGTGTTTATATGCAATCTCTCCTATTCACAATTCTCAACTATCGAATAATTTTTTGCCAAGCTGGATTTCATATAAAATCTATGCTTAGCAAAACAGTACACATTAATGCAAGTACCGGTTGAAATTAAGTGTTTGAGGCCAGATCTTAAATAAATGTGTAAGGCTCCATCACCGTTTGTTTACTACACCTGAGCCACAGAGGTCGAATTGAAATTAAAGTTCGGGACCTTGCACAGTTTTGATTAATTCATTGAAAGGTGCAGCATAGATCTTTCAATTCACCAAATCCATGCTGACCACCCGTTCACACTTGCTCTATGTTATTCCATTTTGCATCCTCTCCCTGCACACTCGGGGCAATTTACAGAGGCCAGTTAACCTAAAAACCCGCAATGCTTTGGGTTGTGGGAGGAAACCAAAACACCCAGAGGAAACCCACGTGGACACAAGAAGAATGTGCAAACTCCACACAGACAACACCCGACGTCAGGATCAAAACTGGGTCTCTGGCATGTGGGACAGCAGCTCTACCAGCTTCCATATTTTCATTAAAATGACTTGTAGCATTAACTCCATAAAATTAAATAGAGTGGGTGGGGAAGATAAAGCATAAAAAATTCCCTGGGCGGAGTGTGTGGAGAAAAATAAAGCAGAAGAGTGGGTTGAGCCTAACAGTTTATTGCCCATTGAAATTCATCAATTAACAGAAAATAGGATAGTCTGTTACATGCATAGGGATGTTCCGGTCGTTTTCCTTTGCATGTTTACTTCAAGTGCGAGTGATGTACATCAGTTGCATACTATAATATTGTGTTATCTCTCACCACAACATTACCATTTCTAAGTATTTTCAAGTACCTGTATGTTGGATTTTCCAAACAACAATGTTATTTCTTAACATAACCTACTTCACCAAAGGAGCAGTTATGAATGGAGGTGAACACTAAAATTATAAGTGTGTCATTTTATATCTGAGAGAAAGGTGTAGATATAATTGACTGGACCAAGGACATTGAAGTGAGGAACCTCTGCAGGAACGTTTGGGACTGAAATGTTTGACCTCTTTTTAACTGCCACTGATCTTAGTTTTGCTAATGTTCCTTGGTACAATATGTTCCAAATGTATACTTGAAACCATGGCTGTCATGTCATTTGGTATTAAATCATTCTGGTAGAAACATAATCGGGAATGAGCAGACCTTTGGGGAGGAGATGCCATGTAACAACACAATTCTGGGGAGAGGAAGATAAGTAATAATTAATGCTCAGGATTCCAGATGTTTACTGCCAAGGGCTCGTTGTGATCACTTTGTTATAAGCTTGTCATAAGGTCCCATCTATACATGAAAGAAGCAATGTATTGTGATGGAAGGAAGAGATTTACCTCGTGTTCAAAAATATCTGATGTCATTTTGACCTTTCTGTATTGAAAAATTGGACTGTGCCTTGATATACGTTGACATTAATTGCATAATAGCCTCTTACCATTCTTGACTGGATATATAAGACTGTTGACGCTTGGTCTGGTCATTGCTGTGGATCCATTTAGAAGTGTCTGTAACTAGCTGAGTTAATGTTCCATTGTGGATAAGTTTAATTCAACACTCTCAGGTATTCCATTCGCAGGTCTTGGAAATGCTGCAACATTTTGCATTCAAGTATATTGGTATCGGCATTGGAGACACAAAGAACTGCAGATGGTGGAATCTTGAGTCAAATATAAAGTGCTGGAGTAACTCAGTGAGTTATGCAGCAACTGTGGATGAAATAGTCAGGTGATATTTTGGGCTGGGACCCCTCTTTAGACCTCTTCTTGCTTGATCCATTCATATTTTATTTGCTTCCCAGTAATGGCATCTGTTCACATCTATTTCTAACACATTTAGGTGTATTTCTCCTTATCTTGTTCTCATCAGTACATTCTGGCTCAGAATTTAAGTGCATCTCTCAAGATTAGTTCCTGTCACCTCAGCCCTTTGTTTCATCCATCCCTCAGATAAAAGGAGTTGTGGTGAGAGCCATTGACTTATAAGTGGGAATTCTATTTGCCAATTTCTGTACTCCTGGAGTAAGTTTTCAAAGTAGTATCTATAAATGTCTGTAATTTAGTTTCCTCAACCTTTCTTGTCACATCTTGTTCAAAAATTCTCTTTATGTTAAAGAAAAATGAATAGAAAAGTATTTACCTAATTATGTACTTTTCACAATGTTAGCATGGCCTGTCATTTTCATTACTCAGCAAATATATATATTTTACTGCCCAGGAACCCTTATTAATCATCATAATAATGACACATCTCTGACAATCATGCTAATAAATCTTTTATTTTACCTTGCAATAGTTTTACTGGCTTTTCTTTTATCTTTTGTAGAATGTTCTATTTTGTGCACATCCTTATATAAATACCATCTGCAATGACGTTAGCACCTGTTGTTAAATTTTATTTTGCCAATTCTGTTTTCAAAATGTTCAACTATTATTCTTGATTAAATTAATCATGATAGGCTGATATTTAACTCCAACAGTTCATAAGCTTTCTTAGTCATAATCACTACCACAGTTTTATGACTGTTGGCAAATCAATTTACCTCCTGGGATAAACAAAGTTCTATCATATCGTTTAGTGTCATATCATACCTCAAAATGTTGCCATGCTTGCACATGTTGCCTTTCATTTAAATTGGGAATTCCAGCACCCTCTTAGGAGGAAATTTCCATGCACCTCAGTTTCACTCAATGAAATTTGGAAGAATGAGATTTGATTGTATTTCATATTTCCTGACAAAATTGAACAAGTCTGTTTCAGCCGATTTGAGTCTATGCTGGCCCATTATTATGTAGCTATGTCCCTTTGTTCCTGACTCTCCTACAAGATGCCACAAGCTGACAACCCTTAGAGAATGGAAGATCCTCCTCATCTTTATCTTTAATAGGCATTACCTGAGAAACCATAGAGCACATCTTCTCAGATGGACACAAAGTGCTGGAGTAACTCAATGGGTCAGGCAGTTTCTCTGGAGAAAAGGAACAGGTGACATTTCAAGTTGGAACCCTCTTCAACCTGATAACTTCTCAGTATCTACTCTAACAATCTCCTGAGGGGAGGTGTGGTGGTGCAGTTAGTAGTCTTGCTGTCTCACAACTCCAGTGACTATGTTCAATCCCTATCCTCTGGTCCTGTCTGTGTAAAGTTTGCACATTTGCCCTGTGGCCATGTGGGTTTCCTTTGGGTGCTCTGGGTTCCTCTCACATCAGCAAGACTTGTGGGCTCTTAGGTTCATTGGCCATTTTAAATTGCTCCAATTTAGTAGATGAGTGGTAAAATCATGGAGTGGTTAATGGGAACATGGGGATAATGAGTCACAGGAAGAGTGGCATAAGTGAATATGAAATACAATCAGCTCACATTCTTTTATATTTCAATGTGAAGGCCCAACTCCCTCAACCTTTCTTACATCTGCCCCTTCATTTCAGGAATCAACACAGTGAACCTTCTCTGTACTGCTTCCAATGTTAGTAAATTCTTACTAAAATGAGGAGAACAAAATTGCATCCAATTGCAGTCTCGACAGTGAACTATAAAGTTGCATGAAACTTTCTTATTGTTTTACTCAAAAGGAAATATTTGGCAGGACTTAGGGAGATGAGACAAATAGATAGCATTTTTTCGAAGAGATGCGTAGATAAGATGGGCTGCCTGATCTTTTTGCTGTACTATTCTAAAAATTGATGAATAGAAGAGGTCCTGCTGTTATCACTGAGGCTGGCAGAGAAAGGTATTTTGGAGTTGAATAATCTTTAAAGAAAGATCATTATGCATTTTTTTTCCATCTGAATTTAAATTGAACCAAACTCACCATGTACACTGTAATTCCAAAAAAAAATAAAATCAACAATTATTTTCTGATCCTTTCTGTGTAGAGATAAACAGAAATTCTGATGTCTGACAGCCACTTAGATGTACACTTGAGCACTTTATAAGCTGGCACTCTTCACTTAGATTACCACCCTGTAATGCGCTAGCTGACAGGCTTTCAGTATCCTCTGTCTCGATGCTTCAGCTGCACTGAGGTAAGTTTGCAATTTTTTATTTAATACAAATGTCACTTAGGGCTACTACTCATACAGTGATAGGTATATAGACAGACAGGGACTCATTAGCAGTGAATCCTTTCAAATCCCACATAAAATCTGCAGTGTTGAGACAGAGTGGGAACTTGCAACCTTCTTCATTAATCTTCCCGATCACAACCTGAAATGTTAAGCCATGTAGATTCATAGAAGTGACAGAGAAAATTATTAAAGTTACGCAGAAATTAAGTGAACATAAAAATTTATTTATCAAAATCAAGGTGGTTCGTGCTGCAATGGTAAATGAAAATATTAATCCATGCCTATAATTGACAATGACATTTGTGGTATTTTCAACAAAAATGCTCATATGTGATAAAACTTAATATATCCCCATTAGCTAGTGAACAGACTTTGCTACTAAATTCAATAGAAAACAGACTGGAGACGGAAATGAAAATAGAAAGTGCTGTAAAAACACAGCTGGTCAAGAAGCATCTGACAGGAGAGAGGCTGAGTTGTAGGTCGTACAGGTTTCATCAGAACTGGAAAAGATAGAGATTTGCAACAGGTTGCAAGAGAGAAGAAATGAGGGATGGAAATAAAGATTAAGTGAAGGTTTCTAATAGAGCAGCACCGGAGAAATTAAATGACTAAAGGAATAATTATAACAATGAGTTAACAGATGTACTTAAAGTACAGGTGTAGCGGCAACTTCCCAATAAAGTCCTTCTTACCGTTGACGAAGGAAGATGGTTCTTGATGCAAATAACAACAACAGAGAGATCTTCACGATGTTGCAGTTAGTTAGTTGTTTATTGAAGTAATAATACAAAACAGATTAGTATATCTCCCGTCGTTAACTTGTTTGTTTGACTTGTTTGGTACGAACTTAGTATCTCACCGTCACTCCTTCGTATCCTGTTACTGACTTACTAAAACCTGTGTTTAGTAGGCTGGGCGTGTCTTGTATGGTCCGCCAAATCCCTTTGTTCAGCAGACTCCTCGTTGTTACTTGTATGGCCTGCTGTACCCGTGTGCATGACTGGTATTATCTCACAAAAATAATACAGCAAGATACAAAGTAATATGATAATATGCTAAAATAACTAATACATGCAAAATGGCTCCTGCAACAGGTTAGAGGAGACATAAATGGAAAGAGCAGAATCATTATCTAAAATTGTTGGAATCCACATAGAATGTAGAATATCCAGATTGTACTTGATCATACGCATTGTCAGCTCATGCTTCTTGTGCTACTCCCACAGCAACACTAATTTACTGCAACCCCACAGGTCTGACTGTAACTGGTGGCCTTGATTGTTCCGCAAGGCAAAAAAATCAATACTTATTATTTCAATCCAGGTCAATGATTAGGCCCTGCTGAATGCATTAGCAGTGGATGGATTTACAACCCACTCCTTTGCTCAGAACTCAGAACCTCTGCACTCGGGGCAGTATTTAGAAGCAGAGCGAGAGATCAGATGCACCAAAATCTGACCATCAGCAGATCACAGAGACAAGCTGACTCAGGAAGACGACTATACTGATAGTTCTCTGCTGGACCAAGAGCAATAGTGTCACATATTTCAGGCTGTTGTGCATATAGGAAAGATGATGTGTTGCTTGTTGAGGTTAATTTGAGTTTTAATAGAACAATGTGTGAGACAGAGAATTGATGAGTATGGTATGGAGCATCAAAGTAATGACATCTAGAGCATGGCATTATACCGAAGGACTGAATGTCTAGGTAAGAAGACGGAGGGATGTATCCAAATAGTAAAGAATTGTGAACTGGCTGTTGTGGAAGATTGGCAGCCAAATATATAAGGGTCATGAGAAAAGCAACAGATTAAGATTTTAGCGTTTTACCAAGCTCAAAACTCATTGAGCTTTTGCTTCCTTCTCTATATTTGAATTTGTCTCTTGATATTTGCATCTCCTTCAGAGCAATCCCCTGTCATTAAACAAATGTTTGCACCCTCTCTCAGCCAGCATCTCAACCACTGTGCCATTCAGTCTATCGGTTTCTGTCCATGATTTTCCTCACCCCTTCCTCATTTACCTACAAATTAAACCTTTATTGATTTCAAACTTTTTTTTCAAGTTCTTTAACCTGAAACCCCTTACATTGCTTCCCCCTCCATGGATACTGTCTGACCTGATGAACATTTTCAGCATTCTCTTTCTTCATTTTAAAGTTCATTGAACTGTCTATTTCAGGTGGGGGTGGTAGCTGGTTAAAGTGATGAATATGAGACTTTTAGTGAAAGCTAATCATGGAGGCAATCTCCATCTGGCAGACTTTTCAGGCTGGTTGGAAGTATAAAGTGTATTTGTCCATTTCATATACCATTTCTATGTGAATAAGTTTGCCCTTGTTTGTGCCGCAGAGCAGAATTCACTTGCATTTTCATTGCAAGGCACTTATATTCAAAAGTAGATTTCTTTGCTGTGGTGTGGTGTGATGCCCCTAAATGAAGATTCAAAACTATATGCTGTAAAAGATATCACTGACATTTATTTCATGATAAAGAGATGTTAAGTTATTCCCATTAAAATAACAATGAGTTCAGATTAAAAATCGGATTTTTTTTGTTGTAATTGTTTGGCATCCATGGATGTGTGAAATGCTGAAATGAATAACAGACTTTTCATGCTCAACAGAAACTTTATAATGTCTTAAAATTGTCCAAAGGAAACTTATGACATTAACAAAAAAGCTGGTATCAGTCATACAGCTTACTCAGTCATCTGCATAATTGAGAATTTTCCGGCACATTTGAATTGACTCATGCTTCCCACTGGGATTCAGTATACCGCGTTCATTACTTTATATCTTAAATTTATGTAAAACTTATCTCAGATTGTACATACTAGAGTGGTGTTTATTTGAAAACAGAGGGGTTGTTATTCTGTGATTCCTGTGTCTATTTGCAGAGTTTTGGCAACATTCACCTTTGAGGTTTGCACCCGTATTGTTGATGAAGAAACAATGTGAACAAAATATCCATTTTCTGGTCGGAGTGCATTTGTTTTTCACACCTTCATCCTCATTTACTGGAGAATATTGTGAAGCAGTAGAATGATTTAAAAGAGGATTAAGAGCTTGACAAACTATGAATAAACTTTCTAAATGATTGTAGAGGTAAGGGATTACATAAAAATGAAAATAAAATGCTTGTGGGATATCCCATCCCCAACATAAATTTGTAAAGGAGAAGACAAAGCTGGAAATGCAAAGCAGTGAATTAGTCGGCAAGATTGGAAGGCAAAGAATTACAAAAAATAGATAAGAGAGGCATTTGGCTTTGCTGAATAGTAAAATCTTCAATGCAAGGAGCCTCATGAATCAAGAATGACAGCCCTGGCCACAGAATTTTTAGACAAAATGGATATGAGGATTAAAAAAAGTTTGAGAGCTGCGGATTCAGGTAAAGCTTGCGGTATTGTTTCAATAAACAAATACAACTGCAAGGTGGGATAATGTGACCATATATTTTGAACTGAAGGACTAGAGAAAGGTCAATCACACAGTTGGGAATGTACTATAGACTCCCCAGACAGTCAGATGAATACAGAAAAAAAAGGTTAGCACATTTCTGAGAAGTGTAATAACAGTAGGGTAGTTATAGTTGAAGATTCCAACTACCTTAATTATTATAATTAGAATAGAATCAGTCAGCAAGGCATAAACATTAAAGTATTTTAAAACATGTCAAGGGAATTTTTTTGCAAACTTGTTGCAAGCTCAGTAAGAGTTAAAACAATTCTGGATCTTAGAAACAAAGCTGTGTAAGTGAGGGGCTCTAATGGTGGTATCTTTTTTTTATAGCCATACATGGAAGGTGGGCCTTATTGGCAAAGCCTGCATTTAATGACATATTCTATTTGCCCTGGAGAGAGTGTAGTAAGTTGGTCTCCTTGCAGTCTTCACATCTTGATGTTAGGTAAGGAGTTCTAGGATTTTCATCCAGGAATTCCAACTTTCTAGGTGGTGGAAGTCACAGGCTGTCAACAGGCTTGTGCAAAGAATCTGATGAATGGTAGAAATTGAAAACATGGTTCGCTTGTGGTTTAAAGTGATAAATGGGATGACAGTCAAACACACTGCTTTGGCTTGGATGATGTTAAACTTTGTTGATAAACTATTTTAACACATTTTTTACACATGTTTTGTAGTTGGTGAAAGTGTTTGGATGGACTGAGTGGGTTGATGTGGGTTTGACAATATACTGTAGGTTGTTCACCACAGCATGCTCAGCCACTGTCTTGCCTTTGTTGCTGCAGATTTACTTTTTTTTCCAGTAAGCTTCTGGTTTATGTCGACCACTGTCCCATACCTCCCCAGAATAATGGCTGCTTAGACAATAATATAATTGAATGTCAGGGATATATATATTTTTATGTCAGTGTCACTTGCCTGAACTAGCCCTATGTTGTTTGATATCCTTAATACTTAAGGATCTATTGATATATCTCTTTAATTTTCTTTGTGACTGAGTTTCAACAGCCCCTTTGTTAGTGAATTATAAAGTAGCACTGCAAAGTGCATGATGATCAAGGGTTCACAGACTGCAGCGTGCAGCTTTGATGATGTTTGTGCAGAAAGGTTGTGATTAGTGATGGAACAACCAGTGATGTTGTTGCTATTATCATGAGCATTAGAAAATGAGTCAGGCAGATGATGTATGCAAGACATTAATGTCAGAGTGAAGATCATTTAATTGGCATATTGTTGTTATGTTCACACAAGATGCAGCTAGATGTTCTCAAGTGTTCTACAAAGGTTACAGTTTTCACCCAAATGCTCCATCTTTTAAATGGAAGAGAGCAAAGGTGTGGTGCACAACTGGTGATGTTGTTTGTTAAGAGAAAGTTGGAAATAGTGTCCAGTGCCAGTGCCAATTACCCCGGAAATAATTGACAACTTGAACTAACCTATGCAAAACCCCTGTGCATGATTTGTACATGAACATTGGGCTATTTTCTAGGCTAGACAATTTGTGATCGTGTTTAGAGATGGCCTAAGGAACAATGCGTCAAAACCCAATTCATGTTGCTGGTAGTGTCTGTGACAATTATAATGTAACTCTGTAATGCATTATTTTTGGAATAATAATGATAATATAACTCTGCACCAAAGAATTTAAAAGAAATTGAGTTCACCTGTGCTCGAGAATGTGGGTGATTTACTCATATTGCTACAGCAGACCATTTGCATAATTTTAATGTTGTCTCAGCATAAACTGGAGAACTGTAAGTACAGATGGAGAGATTATTTGCTTCGGAAGCTAATGGTCTGATAGGAAGAGTGTATTATTTTATGAGAACAATATTTAGGGATGAATGAATTCCATTTAGTTCACCTCCTTCATCACATTCTGCATTCTTAATGATGACTTTGTTGGTGGACAGAATTGTCCTTCATTTAAAATGCAGCAAGTACAGCAAATGAAAAATGTGTGCAGCAGATCTTGCTGTTGCTGTATGGTTCCGAAGGTCTGGATTCAATTCTGAGTTTATGTTTTCCCTGTGACTGGGTGGGATTTCTCAGATACTTTGGTTTTCTTCCACTTCATAAATATATGCTTATCGGTTTCATTGGCAAATGCAAATTATCGTCGGTAAGTGGCAGAAAAAAGGGGGAAATTGATGGAAGAAAGGGTGAAGGGCAATACATGGGAGAATGCAACTGATGGAAATGCTCTGAGAGCCAACATAAACCTGATGGGCTGAATGGCCTCCATCTATGGTGTAAGAAAATATGAGAAATAATTGTGCATGATTATAGCCTGACTCTGTGATTAATGTAAGCATTGGTGAAGTAGAACGTTTTAAGTCCTTTACAAGGCCATCCATTCCACTGAGGTTTTTTTAAATTGAGCATATATTTCCGAAAGCAACTGTTATCTACATTTCATGGCTTGCCTGTTTGTTCGTTAATTGCAGTTGCTGCATTATCTGTGCTTAGAATGTCGCCTGTTAATTACAGTTTGTACTTATTAACATCTTACCATTTTATTCCATTTTTTAAATGCATTAGAATTTGCAATTTCTATGGTTTACACAAAAATTCTAAGAAAACTTGCAACATTGCTACTTTGTTCTTTTGGTGTTATTGTATTACTGAGAAGGCCAAGTCCTTTTACTGTTGAATCGATTAATCAACTGGACCTGTAGAGTGTGGAGAAAGAAGATGGGGAAAGAGGATGCAGTGGAACAGTAGTGCAGATAGTGGAGTACCTGCCTTCACAGCACCAAAAATTCAATTTCAATCCTGACCTCGGGTGTTGTCTGTGTGGAGTTTGCAAAATTCACCCTGTTAAAATGCGCATTAACTCCTGGTGCTCCATTTTCCTCCCATAATGCAAAGATGTGAGAAGTGGTAGGGTAATCAGCCACCGTAAATTATCCCCAATTTGTAATTGAGTGGTTGAATTATGGGTGGGAGTTGATCAATATGTGGCAGGAGAAATAGGGAATTAATATGGGGTTAGTGTAAATGGGTGCTTGTTGATTGGTGTGGACTTGTTGGGCCTAAGGGGCTGTTTATGTACTATATCTGCCTATTACCACCAAAGATAAAGCATGTCTCTTGGTTGGCCTTACACAACAAGCTAGTGAATGCACTTCAGATCTGTTGGTGCATTTTCTGCCTCCTCATGGAACTGTGGGAAAGTGAAGAGTAGAATTTTCCACCAATCATCCAAATTTTATTTAATTGATTTTGGTGGGACCACATCATACACAGGTTAAGCTGCCTTTTGAAGATAATAATGGTGCCTTAAACATTTGCAGTGAAGTGGAAACTCTCAAATCTATGAAAAAAACATCATATAAAACCAGAATCCTTTACTCAAAATTTACTTCATTAATTCCTTTCAAATGACTGATGTTGAATTATTAGAACTATCACTTAATGTAATTCACTTCAAATTATATTAAAAAACTTAGAGCATATCAATATACTAAAACTCTTGTTTGTTTGTTCCTGAACTACAGCCAAAACGGTACACGATAGCACGACAATTTTAGGCCCACCTTACTCATGTTGTTCCTTTGGTGGTAATGGAAGAAGTTTAATTGAAATCGGTGTTATATTTTTAAAGTTATTCACATTTTAAAGTTTAAATCTATCTCCTAGGGAGTGAGGGGGAGGGTGGAGGATAAGAGGGGTTAAGGGGGATGGATTGGGGGGAGGGGAAGGGGGGGAGGGAGGGAAGGAGGGAGGGAGAGGGAGGGAGAAGGAGGGGGAGGAGGGAGGGAGGGGGAGGGGGGAGGGAGAGGTGGAAAAGGGGGAGAGGGGGAAAGGGGGGAAAAGAGACTACTGCACCAATAGAGGAGAGGTTTGGGCCCACTTTGTCTGGTAGTGTATAAATATTCAGCACAATATTTATCCAGAAAGCAATTATTGTGTGGTAGCATTAATTATTTCAGTTCGTCTTCCACTATTTCAAGCAAATATTTATAGCTTTAGAGAGAAGAGCCTATAAAAACTTGGTTAGCACTCAATGTTTAATTAGTAGCAATAAGTTCTGGTTTGTCCAACTTGGGTTTGAATACAAATGAATAATGCTTAGAGCTCGAGTTTTGGGGTGGTTTGTTTGCAATTATTTGTTATTTATCAAAAACAGGTATTTTTTATAAATATAAAATATATAAACATGTCAAATCATTATTTCTATAACAAAATTGCAATCAAATTGGTAAGGAAAGTAATATTATCTGCATATTCAAAGTCATTTATTTTCATTGTAAATTTGTCCTTCCACGTTCTTCCTGAGTTACACGGTCATGGTTCCAACTAATATATTCTATTATGGTCAGTAGTCAATACACAAATCTGCATTTTGAAAGCATGGTTGTTTAAGCAAAATATTACAGGTTATGTTAGAAATATTGCCAACACAATGTTTGATTGATCCAAAATGAAAAAAAATAAAGTGGTCAATTAGGGGAAATATGTATTCCATAAGAGTTTATTGATTTTAAATTCAAGCACTACGATCATCTGAACAGAGTATCATGCTAGGCAGATAGAAAATAAATTAATGCTCTAGTCTTACCCAAATGGAGTACCTGATTGTAATGTTTATAAGGAAGAAAATGGCACTAAAGAAATTTGAACCAAACAGTGTCTTGTGTGGCAGAAACAAAATCAGTATTGCATTGCTAATTTATTTGTGAGGAACTCCTGAATCTTGGAATAGAAGGTCAACATTTAACTTCTATCCAATGCCAGTTTTGTCTTCTCTGTTGATATTTACAATGTGCTATTTCATTTGATGCAGCCTTTTTTTTTTTGCAGTGTGCATTGTTCTCAAGATCTGTTCTTCACATGACACAATATTTTTGCTTCAAATTTTGTTTTCCATTATCTAGGAATATATATTTTTTTCTGTTCTGCATAATAAATGACAAATGGCCTTCTTAAAGAGAACAAAAACTTCTATTTAATGGATAATTTAAAACAAATATAAAAATAATATATCAAAATAACTTATGCACTTGAGTTTCTGCGTTCACAATAGCAACCTTGACTTCAATGGTAACTCAAGAAGAACTTGATAATAATAATAGTATCAAATATTCATTTGTTGCAATACATTCCATTAAATTCATAATAATGCTTTAGAACTATACAGGCTGAGGGCATACTTCAACTGTAAGCATTTACAGTCCACAAAATCCCTCAGGCAATAGACAATAGACAATAGACAATAGGTGCAGGAGTAGGCCATTCAGCCCTTCGAGCCAGCACCGCCATTCAATGCGATCATGGCTGATCACTCTCAATCAGTACCCCGTTCCTGCCTTCTCCCCATACCCCCTCACTCCGCTATCCTTAAGAGCTCTATCCAGCTCTCTCTTGAAAGCATCCAACGAACTGGCCTCCACTGCCTTCTGAGGCAGAGAATTCCACACCTTCACCACTCTCTGACTGAAAAAGTTCTTCCTCATCTCCGTTCTAAATGGCCTACCCCTTATTCTTAAACTGTGGCCCCTTGTTCTGGACTCCCCCAACATTGGGAACATGTTTCCTGCCTCTAATGTGTCCAATCCCCTAATTATCTTATATGTTTCAATAAGATCCCCCCTCATCCTTCTAAATTCCAGTGTATACAAGCCCAATCGCTCCAGCCTTTCAACATACGACAGTCCCGCCATTCCGGGAATTAACCTAGTGAACCTATGCTGCATGCCCTCCATAGCAAGAATATCCTTCCTCAAATTTGGAGATAGCTTGAGATTAGTCCACAATTCCAATTGTACATGTTACACCATTTGTCATACATATGCCTAGTGGTCAGCATCAACACACATTTCACTCATTGGCTGAACACATCCCTTTCATCTGTGGATAGACACAAAATGTTGGAGTAACTTAGCGGGTTAGGCAGAATCTCCGGAGAAAAGGAACAGGTGACGTTTCAGGTTGGAACCTTTCTCCAGATTGAAAGATAGAGATGGCCAGAGATGTTGCCTGGCCGTTGAGATACTCCAGCATTTTGTGTCTCTCCTTGGTTTAAAGCAGCATCCACAGAAGTTCCTTCCTACACCTTTCATCTGTGGCATCGGTTTTGCTTTTCATCTTGCCAGGTGAAGGGAACAGCCACGACAAGGACATAGGTTGAGTGGGAGATCCTACGATAACCAATACAACATAATTAATGGTTATTAGAGGATATAAAATTAGGGCATTACAGCTACCCACTAACAGAATTTAATCTCACTGTGACGAACTGAATGCAAAACTATTCATGTCAATAAGCCATTGATGAATGAAAAATGAGAATATAACTCAGAATAATATAAGAATAATAACTCTAGATGTTCGTGCCTTGACTTTTCCACGTTATGCCGTTAATCACCCACATGGGCCTTGTGTGCTCTGCAGGAAATGCAGCAGGTTTATAACAAAGATCTTTCATTGCAGGTTGTTGCTCATTTGGCTAGTGCTGTGCTACATTCAACCAGCTCAGATACCTTCATTCCAATGGGCCTGGTAAGAGAATGGATGGGAATCATCGATCGATCACACATAAGTAAGTGAAGATGATGAAGAGAGGGATAACACAAGATCACTGCATCCGTGACAGCAAGACTGTCCAATGGAAACACCTCAGAGCAGCAGATACCTCGACCACTGGAAATGAATGTCGGTTGCATTTTACATTTAGAACATAACAGTCAAATAAATACGTGCAGGCCTTTGACAAGTTCTAAGAGACCATGAAGATTATCTTGAGTAGGATGTGATAGCCAATCTAGAGTCATTCATTGTTCTACTAAAAAGCCAATGAAATTATCATTCTTGTATTCATCCAGGAGAGCTGAATGAAGTGAAAGGACGAAAGGGGACAAAAGTAGAAGTAGAAATCAGGGTTGATGGCAATTTTCTTCTTTCCTTTGCTGCCTCATTTCCCAGTAGCTGAGACTACCACTGCACCTCCTTCTCCGACTACAGTTCTTTTCTCATCCTGCAGCTTATGTATCTTCTGTATTTTCGCCAGAGCTAGAGTCAGACACCCTGTTGATTAAAATGCTTTGGATGGTCATCCTTTAATTCTGGTTAATACGAAGTCCAGTAGATAGACACAATATGCTGGAGTAACTCAGCGGATCAGGCAGCGTCTCGACCTGGAATGCCATCTATTCATTTTTTCCACAGATGCTGCCTGATTCGTTGAGTTACTCCAGCATACAATATTGTGTTATTCTTCAATGTAAACCAGCATTTGCAGTTCCTTCCTACACATAATCTCCAGCAGGTTGTTTAATCCATTCACCATCTTTGGATATTGGAACACTAGTGTTTATAACTCAGTGTTGATATTGATTGCTAATCATGTAAGGTTTACTGGGTAGATGACACATGATGACATAATTTTAACTTGCCCTCATCATAGAATATTAAAGTGTTTTGATGATTGATTGATTGATAGCTGAAGAAAATTCAGAATAAAATTGTTGGAACTAAAGGGGCTGAATAATGTAGGAAAGGCAGCCCTGTTCGGTGGCAGGGAACGGCGGTGACGGCCATCTTGTTAGACCTTCTGCTGCCGCCTCTGGTGCAGGAGGAAGGTTAGGCGCGAGGCATGCCGGGAAGGGCGGCGGGCCTCCCGCTGGTCCTGCGGGGTCAGGGTGTGCATTTGTTAAAGTCGTGCGGGTCCCATTATGACGTCACATGCTGAAGACCTTCAAGAAATCGGTTTGAAAGGTAATTGTTAAACTTAGAATCTTTAGAAACTTTTCATTTAGTCTCGCCAGGACAATGGTGATTATGGTGGTGCTAAAATTGTGGTGCTATCGTTTACCGTTTTGGTTGTAGTTCCATAACCAAATCTCAGACATATATATTGTTGGAGAATCGAGAACCAGAGGACAGAGGTTTAAGCTGAGGGGGGAAAAGATTTAATCAGACCCTGAGGGGTAACTTTAATCGCACAAAGGGTGGTAGGTGTAATAAATGAATGAAATGCCATGGAGGTAGTTGAGGCAAATGCTATCACACCGTTTAAGAAACATTTAGACAGGTACATGGATAGGATAGATTTAGAGGGATATGCGCCAAAAGCAGGCCTTGTGTAGATGGGACATGTTGGCCGGTGTGGGCAAGTTAGGCATTAGGGCCTGTGTCCATGCTGTAAGACTCCATGACTCTACAACTTCATAATATTGGATGTACTTTAAAAATCTGACTAAGATTTTCACCTCTCCGGCTGTCTGTTGACACCAGTGTAACATGATAACTGAAGAGCAACAAGCAAATTGATGAATACTCCAGCACAAACTAAAGAGAACCCTGTTCTGGAATGGACTCCAGTATTGGAGATAGGAAAATAACAGGCCCTTGGACCGATTTCTGAACATCGAGAAACAGATTAAACCCGATCTTGCTGTCAGAGAGGCAAAGGTGGTTTTCCTTTTACTGGTTGCTCCTAAGCTATTTGTGGCTCCTGGATTTAAATCGTTAATGTTTCACTCTCTTCATTTGATGAGTAGGTAGGAATTACTCAACGAGTAAGAATATTTACTGCCAATTACTCACAGAACCCTCCAGTGAATATCATCATTCAAGAAACTGACAACCATGTCAATATCTTTGAAGATCTTCATTATCGTATGTCCATATAAATTCAGGTTCTAAACGGTATATCAAATAGAGCGAGGGTTTCCAGCTGGTCACTGCAAGGTGACAATGCTCTGATATGCCGAGGTTAAGGTAGGCAGCTTTATTTGAAAAATTGTGCTTTGTATTACTAATTTTAATTTTGTTTCTATTCTACCGATTCTGGGATAATCCGATGGCATAAATGAAGCAAAACTGCAATGCAACATCATTGGACAGTGATTAATAGTATGAGGAGGTGTTCAATCTGATTTGTTCCCAAAATGTCACCAGGAACCTGGCAGACTGTTTAAATTTTGAGTAATTTTTGAATGACGGTATCTCTGGATCCACATTTTGATACTCCCCGGAATAATACCCTGCAGAATCTATTCTGCAATGTGCTTTCCTTTTTGGCCTGATTTCCACGTACTGCAAAGGTAGAGATAAATAAGTGGCTAAATCACTGCAAATTCTTATACGTAGTTTGAATAACAATAACCCAAGTAAAAGTATTTATTTCAGCAGGATGACTTGTCAAGATAAAGTGATGCATTATACAAGAAGCACCTTGGCACATTGCTGGAGAATGTATTAAATTAATGGCCCAAGGAATATTATAGAGATGCCCTGATTGTATTTACTGTGTATATTAAAAAGAAAGGATAATTTATGGAAAATAAATATCCATTTTGTTTGGAACTAATACCTAGCAGTGGAAGTGAAAATGATTTACAATATCTACAGACATTAGGAGGGAAAGTTTTTCATGCTCTTTCTCTTTTACATTGAGGAAACTTCAAGAAATAAATGAATGAAAATTCAGGATTGCCTTTTGACAAATGAAATGATGATTAATCATGCCAGAACTAATAGCAATTTTCCTTTCAAAAGAAATAGCATGAAACGTTATTTGAGTGACAAGTGGATCCAAGCGTTTCCCTCAATGTCATAGACAATCCTTCATGCTCCTCCCCCAATACTCAGTAATAAAATTACATTGACAGTATCAAAGGGTCGGCTGTTGTCATCTTTGCAGAGGGTAGGGAATATGTAGTCTAAAAGCTGCACAGAAAAGAAAGAGAAAACATATGAAAGATTTTTCACAGTGTTCCATCGTATTATATTTGTGAATTACTGTTTGTTTATATACTCATTAGAGGTGAGATGATAGCTGAGTACTCTATGGGTGATCTTAATATTTCATCCTCATTGCATCGCACACCTGCAAGCAGTATGCAGAGACATTTATTAATCATTGTTCAATGTTTAATTCCATTTGCAACCCCCATAGATAACAAAGTTATTTAGGATAGACATTCAGAATTATTTTCCCAGGGTGGAAATGTCAAAGATGAGAGGATATAGCTTTAAGGTGAGAGGGGGAAGTTTAAAGGAGATGTGTGAGGCAAGTTTTTTTCTCTACACAGAGGATGATGGGTGTTTGGAATGTGCGGCCAGTGGTTGTGGTGGAGGTTGATTAATAATGATGTTTAAGAGACAATAGACAATAGGTGCAGGAGTAGGCCATTTGGCCCTTCATGCCAGCACCGCCATCCACCGTGATCATGGCTGATCATGCACAATCAGTACCCTGTTCCTGCCTTCTCCCCATATCCCCTGACTCCGCTATCATTAAGAGCTCTATGTAACTCTCTCTCTTGAAAGCATCCAAAGAATTGGCCTTCACTGCCTTCTGAGGCAGAAAATTTCACAGCTTCACAACTCTCTGAGTGAAAAAGGTTTTTCGTCATCTCTATTCTAAATGGTCTACCCCTTTTCTTAAACTGTGGCCCCTGGTTCGGGACTCCCCCAACATCTGGAACATGTTTCCTGCCTCTAGCGTGTCCAATCCCTTAATAATCTTATATGTTCAATAAGATCCGCTCTCATCCTTCTAAATTCCAGAGTATACAAGCCCAGTCACTTCAGTCTTTCAACGTACGACCGTCCCGCCATTCCGGGAATTAACCTCGTGAACCTACGCTGCACTCCTTCAATAGCAAGAATGTCCTTCCTCAAGTTTGGAGACCAAAACTGCACACAATACTCCAGGTGTGGTTTCACTATGGCCCTGTACAACTGCAGAAGGACCTCTTTGCTCCTATACTCAACTCCCCTTGTTATAAAGGCCAACATTCCATTGGCTTTCTTCACTGCCTGCTGTACCTGCATGCTTCCTTTCAGTGACTGATGCACTAGGACACCCAAGTCTCATTGTACATACGAAGTGGAGATCTAGCGTGACAAACTCTTTGGAATTCTTTGTGGAAGTAAACAGCAGGATAGACAAAGGAGAGTCAGTGGATGGTGTTTACATGGATTTTCATAAGGCCTTTGATAAGGTGCCACATGTTAAGTTGCTGGAGAAGATGAGAGCCCATGGTATTAGAGGGAACATACAAGCATGGATAGACGGTTGGTTGAATAACAGAAGATAAAGTGTGGCAATAAAGAGGGCTTTCTTCTGTTTGGCTGCCAGCAACTAGTAGTGTTCCACAGCAGTCAGTATTGGGGCCGCTACTCTTAACGTTGTATATCAATGATTTGGATCAGAGAATTGTAGGCTTTATGACCAAAATTTGTGGATGATACAAAGATAGGTAATGGGGCAGGTCGTGTAGAGAAAGCAGGGAGTCTGCAGAAGGACTTGGACAGGTTGGGATAGTGAGCAGAAACTGGGGCAGATGGAATACAGCATTGCAAAATGTGCAGTCATGCATTTTGGTAGTAGGAATAATAGCATAGACTATTTTCTAACTGGGGAGAGAATTCAGAAATCGGAGATGCAAAGGAACTTGGGAGTGCTGCCGTAGGATTCTCAAAAGATTAATTTGCAAGTTACATAGGAAATAGGTGCAGGAGGAGGCCATTTGGCCCTTTGAGCCAGCACCGCCATTCTTTGTGTTCATGGCTGATCCTCCACAATCAGTAACCTGTGCCTGCCTTCTCCCCATATCCCTTGATTCCACTAGCCCCTAGAGCTCTATCTAACTCTCTTTTAAATTCATCCAGTGAATTAGCCTCCACTGCCTTCTGTGGCAGAGAATTCCACAAATTCATTACTCTCTGGTTGAAAAAGTTTCTTCTCACCTCAGTTTTAAATGGCCTCCCCTTTATTCTAAGACTGTGGGCCCTGGTTCTGGACTCGCCCAACATTGGGAACATTTTTCCTGCATCTAGCTTGTCCAGTTCTTTTATAATTTTATACGTCTCTATAAGATCCCCTCTCATCCTTCTAAACTCCAGTGAATACAAGCCTAGTCTTTTCAATCTTTCCTCATATGACAGTCCCGCCATCAGTAGTAAGGAAGGCAAATACAATGTAAGCATTTTTTTCGAAAGGATTTGAATATAAAAACAAGGATGTAATTTTGAGGGGTTATAAGGCACTGGTCGGACTGCATTTGGAGTATAGTGAGCAGTTTTGGGCCCCATATCTGAGGAAGGATGTGTTGGCTCCAGACAAGGTCCAGAGGAGGTTTACAAGAATGATTGGGTTAACATGTCATGAGGTTCTTCTTCACCTCAGTGAAACTGACCTCTTTGAAACTAACCGAAGAGTGAAAATGTGCAATAGAGTCGATGTGGAAAGGATGTTTCCATTAGTGAGAGAGTCCATGATCAGAGGCCTCAGAATAAAAGGGTGTAACTTTAGAAAGGAGATGGGGAGGAATTTATTTAGTCAGAGGGTTGTGTATATGTGGAATTCATTGCCACAGACAGCTGTGGAGGCAAAGGCATTGGGAATTGTTAAAACAGGGATTGCCAGATACATGATTAGTAGGAGTTGCAAAGGTTATGGGGACAAGGCAGGAGAGTGGGGTTGAGAGGGCCAAGTAGATTTGATGGGCTGAAGGGCCTAATTCTGCTCCTATGACTTCTGAACATAATCTTCTGCTTATGCGTGCCTTGGATGCAGTATGACTTGTTTCCATTCTGGTTTTGTGGGTCCTGAAATGTCTGCTGAGACTAACAAAGGAACCACAAGATTGAATGTATCATTCCACAGATGGGGCAGAAAGTGACTGATAGTGTGAATGGTGGAAAGTTTGTAAGGTGATGCATTACAACAACAACCAAGGAATTCCACACCAAAGCTGTCCACCTTGTTTGCCATGCCTTCACCAATCCAAAGCTCAATTCCCTCCCCAACAAAGTGTAATAATGTGCACCATCGACAAAATAAAAATGGGTATTATCTACAATATTGTAATGCGTTACTTCAAAACACTTCAAACCCTTGACCACTTTCACCTAAAACTGTGAGGGTGTAAGGCTCAACATCTTGCCATACCTGCATGATCCAGTCCCAGTCATACAGTATCTTGACCTTGAAAATGCATTGTTGTTCCGCTGCATGTAAATAGTGGATGTTGCTAAACACCCACCTGCAGCAATCCCGTCACCATGGGAGTAATAGAGATCCAAGAAGATAGGTCACCACCATCATCTCAATCAAAGATAGACACAAAAAGCTGGAGTCACTCAGCAGGACAGGCAGCATCTCTGGAGAGAAGGAATGGGTGTCATTTCGGGTCGAGACCCTTCTTCAATCAATTGAGTAATAAATGTCGACCTTGACAGCATTGCCTACATCCAGTAAATGAACATAAAACCAGAAAACTCTCTGCATAACGTTACATGTTGGAAATGTTGCGTTACAATCTAGCTTTGAACAAGAACTTGCAATGTTTCAATATGACAGAGCATGTTCCATCTTTTTTTAGTTCTTTTATTAAGATTGTTGAATTAATGCTAATTAGTCCTATATTCAAGGCCATTTTCATCAGTGAACCTGTGCCCAAAAGTGATCAAATTAGAAAGTTCAAAGCTATTAAATTTAGGACAACCTAAAACTTGACAGACTAAGGCAATTTTTATCACACCTCAGCTGGACATGGTACAAAATTCAGAGCTGTAAAAGGGTATTTTATACCCACGTCAATCTAAATATTATCATTACTACCGGTGGCTGACTAAAATAGCAGCTCTGAGAAAGGCATATGTTCCCTTTCTTCATTAAAATTGATGCGAGTTATCTAAAAATTATAATGAATCCTATTGTTCTTAGAGTCAGAGAGCGATACAATGTGGAAACAGGCCCTTCGGCCCAACTCGCACACATCGGCCAACATGTCCCTGCAGCACTAGTCCCACCTGCCTGCGTTTGCTCCATAACCCTCCAACCCTGTGCTATCCATGTTCTTATTTTATTGTTTCTTAAGTGTTGGGATATCTAGAAATGCACAGCATACATTTTCCTTCCTACACTGGCAATAGGGGCTGCAAGTTTCAGACCCCATTTTTTTCCTTCATATTACAGGAGCAATTTCCTTTCAAACATCAGACCCTTCACTGCCTATTCATCCTCAAAAAAAATGGTACCGATGTTGAATCACTAGAACTCACTAGAACATTGATATTTCTCATTATACACTGGAACATAATGAAGGAGTCTGATTAAATCTTAAGTTAAAGCTCTATATTTGCACAACCCAGAAGAGGGCATGAAGTTGTGATTTAAGAAAATTAATAATTCATTTTGAATTTATAGTGAATATAAATTCCATTATTGCAAATGAAGAGAATCGCTAACTATTTCATTAGGCTTGGATCAGTGTTCTACAAATTGTAGATGGCAGTACAGTGATAGGGAATGATGGCCCATACATATGGAATAATTTCATTGCAGGACATTTCAACTTAGAATTAAAGACAAGTATGCAGACCCAGCAGAAATGAATTATGAATGCTGCTGTTTACAGACTCTGAAATATTTATTTTATAATTTCAAATTTGAAACAAGGTTTAAAAAATGATTTGTTTATTTTTCAGAGGAGGAATGTGTTTACATTTCAACAGTTCTTACATTGCTGTACATCAGAGTGGAGTACTTGCATTTGATGAAAGATTAAATCGTGAACTGATTGAGGAGATTTATGTTGGTTGGAGGGTTTAATAAGATAGATTGAGATAAAAAAATTCCTCCAATGGAAGAGTAAAGATTGAATGGATTGGTATTAAAGTCGAAACTTTGCATTTTGGTTTGTGGTCAGAAAGCTCGGCAACACAATCTTCTTCCACAAATGTCGAATCATTATGGGTCACTTCCAAATGTCAGTATCGAAGATTGAGGAGATTTGGGATGTTGCTTTATTGAACATCTACAGGTGTATGGTAGAGAGCTTACTGACTGGTTGCTTCACGGCCTGGTTCAGTGACTTGAACACCCAAGAATGAAGGAGGCTGCAGAAGATGGTCGACATTGCCCATGTCATCATGTGTATTAACCTCCTCACCACTAAAGGAATCTATAAGAAGAGTTGGTTCAAAAAGGCAGCTAATGTCATCAAAGACACACACTACCCTGGTCACGCTTTCATCTTGCTACTACCATCGGGAAGAAGGTACAGGAGCCTGAGAACCGGGACCTCCAGGTACAAGGGCAGCTCGTACCAGCAACCATCAGGCTCCTGAACACTGCGCCATTCTAGAAACAACCTTACCTCAGAAACGATGATCTACTATGAACTTAGTTTTGGTTGCACATACTTTTTTCGGTTTTGTACCATTATGGTCCGGTTACCTAGTATTGCTTCTTTTTTAGAAATACAGTGCAGAAACAGGCATTTCGGCCCACCGAGTTCGCACATTAACACTACCCTACACACAGATTTTATACTTATACCATGCCAATTAACCTACAAACCTGTACGTCTTTGGAATGTGAAAGGAAACAGAAGATCTTGGAGGAAATCCACGCAGGTCATGGGGAGAACGTACAAACTCCGTGCGGACAAGCCCCCTTAGTCGGGATCGAACCCGGGTCTCTGTCGCTGCAAGCGCTGTAAGGCAGCAACTCTACCGCTGCGCCACGGTGCAGCCCTGATTATTATTTTATTGCATCATTGAATATATATCTCTCGTTTTATTGTGTTAATGGGACTGTAAAACTGCAGCGAGAAAGAATTTAATTGTTCCATTGCCTGTACATATGACAATTAAACAGTCTTCACTCTTGATATTGATTTCTGATCTAATAAAAATGTATCAACATTTTTAAAACCAAGGTGGGTGGGTGAAGTTTTGACACAGACCAACCATAACCTTATTGAATGTTGGAGCAGACACAGGGTCCTGGACAGCTAGTGCCTAATTTGATGAGAGTTGTAACTGAATTGCAAAATTTCATTCCAAGTCATTAAAATTAATGACTGAAAATGGGAGACAACATAAATCTAGCAAACATGCTGCCTATGTATTTAATTATTTGTTTTTGATCAGTGCTATCATCAAACCATTCAGACTTCAAAAAATTCAACAATCCATTTTTCCATTTATAGTCACTGATAAACAGAAGTAGGAGCCATCCAGCTAAATTCCTTGTCCTGAACAATTTTCCCAACCAAAGGAAATTCTAACAGCATCTGTTTGGGGGAACGTAGCAATTACACCAGAGCTACACAGAATTAAAACAGGCCTTTTGATCCTTTGTATCTGTACCGACCATTAACCACTCATTTACTCTCGATCTTTACCGATACAATTTTATTCCAGTCAACACCACCCAGATTCTACCACTAATTCTCCTTTATAACTGATCCACTTTACATCCAATTCATCCCCACCAATATGGGGCTCGAGGCAATCATTTTCCAAAGATATTTTTGTGAATTGATTTTCAGGTAGTGGGTATACCTGGCAATATTGCCCATCTCTAATTGCCTTTGAGATAATGGCAGCGAGCTACTTTCGTGAACTGCTGCAGCCTTTCCAGTATATGTATTCGCATGGAACAGTAGGGAAGGGACTTAAGGGAGTTAGACTGAGTAGGTCTTGACAATATATTTTCAAATCAGTGTTTCATGCGACTTGAGAACCTGCTTCTCCCACTCTCGGTATCCTTCTTAATTTGGCATTTCTCGTATCCTAGTAACACCACAGCAAGTAAGCTTCGTAGACTATTTTCATCACGCCAAGCATTCTTTTACTCGTAATGTGAGAAAAAACATGCAGGACTGAGCAAGTTTCTTGCACTTAAATGGAATGATCTACTTACATGTAATTTATGACTTTGATCCTATTGCAGTGAAAAAAATTGTCCGGATACTTTCTTCATGAAGATTTTGTTTCCTTGAGCCTTCACAAGCTTCTCCTCGCATGAATCTGGGTCTCAAAAACCTCATGTAGTCTCAAATATGTAGGCACATGGAAATATAATCAATAGCAGTGTGCTTGTTAAACTGAAAACACAATGGCATTACAGTACATTCCAAGAATCATATTCAAAGCCATTCAGAAACCAGAGCCTTCGTCCTGTGCATTGTTCCCCATTCCTAAAAATAAATAATTTCCAGGTAGATAAATGCAGTGCAGCTGACTGATAGGATAAGGGTAATTATAATTAGCCACTGAGCCTGAAAAGCTGTATTGTATTCAGCTACAATGACCTTAAATATTGGAACCCTGCCAAGTCGTAAGTATATATGGAGTGATTTTTTAATAAAAACTCTTTTTTTTATAAACAAGGTATGTAGAAACTCAACTGACTAGGCATTGCTGTTGACCAACTTGAATACTCACTTTATTGCAAGGCAGAAAATAGACAAATTGAGAGGAATAGATCAGGTAGATGCAGAATAGATGAATCGATGAATTGAAGGTAAAGGGGAAAAGATTTAATCGGAACCTGAGGGGTAACTTTTTCACACAAAGGGTGGTGGGTGTAAGGAACAAGCAGCCAGAGGAGGACTATCCCAATGTTTAAGAAACAGTTGGACAGGTATTTGGATAGGACAGATTTGGTGGGATATGGGCCAAACGCAGGCAGGTGGGACTAGTGTAGCTGGGACATTTTGGCCGGTGTGGGCAAGTTGGGCCAAAGGGCCTGTTTCCACACTGTATCACTCTTTGACTCTAATTGATTCCCCATTTGACATCACTCCCTGCTAAAGTCAATGTATAATTGACAATCAATTAACTACTCCACTTTATCTACACTTGGTTATATTCTATGTTTGGAAAATGATTGCCAGCTCCCTATAAGCATTCTATATCACCTTATCTTGAGTGGTGCCACCTTTAGCAATCTATGGACTTGTAAAGGTACAGGTATGTAGGTTAATTGTCTGGGTAAATGTAAAAATTGTCCCTAGTGGGTGTAGGATAGTGTTAATGTACGGGGATCGCTGGGCGGCACGGACTTGGAGGGCCGAAAAGGCCTGTTTCCGGCTGTATATATATGATAAAGCAGTCATCTGTTCATCAAAACTCCCCAGGACCATATCATTCATGTTGCATATGCTTATTTGATCTAACAAAATGCATCACTTGGCATTGGTATCAAATTATATCTGCTATTGCAATAGCAGATAGAATTAGTTAGCTGTAATTAGTTAGCAATTAGTTAACAATTAGTTAGCTGTAATTTACCAGCTAACTAATTTTCCTAGTGGGTGTAGGATAATGTTAATGTACGGGGATCACTGGGCGGCACAGACTTGGAGGGCCGAAAAGGCCTGTTTCCGGCTGTATGTATATGATATGATAATCCAAGACCAACCTCCTCTCTATGAACTATATCAGGTTTTGAGTCATCTGCAAACTTACTAATTTTACCTCCGGTATTCACATTCAAGATTTTAATGTTACAATAAATGTTAGAAACAATAAAGGTCAAAGTACCACTCCCTGTGGTACACCACTGATCAGAGGCTTCCAATAAAAAGTCAAACCTTCACCCTTCAATCCTTACTATCAAGCCAATTTTGGATCTAAGACAGACACACAAAGCTGGAGTAACTCAGCGGGACAGGCAGCATCTCTGGAGAGAAGGAATGGGTGATGTTTCGGGTCGAGACCTTGCTGTCTGAAGAAAGAACTTGGCCCGAAATATCACACATTCCTTCTCTCCAGAGATGTGCCTGTCCCACTGATTTCCTCTAGCTTTTTGTGTCGATCTTCGGTTTAAACCAGCATCTGCAGTTGCTTCCTACAACTTTGGATCTAATTTGCTAACTTGTCCTGGATATCTTGGGCTCTAACCTTTTGGATCAGCTTGGACCAGTTGATCCCACATGCGGCAGAAGGTCATGCTGAACCGTAGCCATGCCCTGTCAGCAGGTGGGTCACCCGCCATGAACCGGGAGAGGGAAGCTGCCAAGCCGGCCCCTGCTCGCCCCGAAGACCAAGAACCGGAGAGAAGGTGGAGAGGGTTAGCGACAGCAGCGGACACTGAACAAAAAATGGTAGTAAGAACCAGGGGATCTCACTTTCTGTACCTTCAAGGTCGGTTGCAGGAGCCACCCCCGCATACAGATCAGTAAGATTATTGCCATTCATGAGTACAATCCTATAATGCATAGAAACAGCCCAGTGCATCTATATGCAAAAGTCGTCAGGTTTTGGCACCATTTCACGGTCCAAACTGCAGCTGGGTATAAAGACCTGTTGCAGCCGTCACCTCCATTTGGTCATCCCGCAAACCGTCGTCCATCTCCTTGCTTGACCATCTTCAATCTTCATGCCGTGTACAAGGACACCCAGTTCTTGTTGTACTTCCCCTTTTCCGAACCTGACACCATTCAGATAAATAATCTGCCTTCCCGTTCTTGCCACCAAAGTGGATAACCTCACATTTATCCACATTATACTGCATCTGCCATGCATCTGCCCACTCACCCAACCTGTCCAAGTCACTCTGCATCCTCATAGCATCCTCTTCAAAGTTCACACTGCCACCCAGCTTTGTGTCATCTGCAAATTTGCTAATGTTACTTTTAATTCCTTCATCTAAATCATTAATGTATATGGTCATAGCTGCGGTACCAGCACCGAGCCTTGTGGCACTCCACTAGTCACTGCCTGCTATTCTGAAAGGGACCCGTTAATCCCTCCTCTTTGTTTCCTGTCTGCCAACCAATTTTCTATCCATGTCAATACCCTTCAAAAAACTCAATCAAATTTATGCAGCATCTCTGCAGGTGAAGTTTGAGAAAATATCTAACTGTAAATTCAATGAACAAGACAGCAGAATGAGTTGGTAACTTTTTCAGAGATTTGGCACTGTAAAGATGAACTAATTGGTTGAGATTCTGTGATTCAGTGGCAGAGTGTGCTGATTTCTAGATTCCCTTTAATGTTCTGATGATATGAGTCACAATGTTTGACTTTAGTCTTCATCACAGAACATGACTTCAACAAAAAATATCATTGCACTTCTGAGATTAAAATAACAAATAACCAGATGGCTAAATCTTTATAAATTCTATCTCATCAGCTTTGGTTCAGGTTTTAATGTGCCTAAATTGCTTGACTGCATGCATCATCAGCCTCTGTGGCTAATTATTTCATTTCAGGTAAGTGC
The DNA here is from genome assembly GCF_053455715.1 of Rhinoraja longicauda. Classification (NCBI taxonomy): domain Eukaryota; kingdom Metazoa; phylum Chordata; class Chondrichthyes; order Rajiformes; family Arhynchobatidae; genus Rhinoraja; species Rhinoraja longicauda. The sequence goes on along the minus strand of NC_135959.1, from coordinate 31,274,937 downwards.
AACAATTAGTACTGCTGACCTACTCGCCTGTAAACACACCTCGTGTTGGTTGATTATCAAAGAAAGAAATACTTGTATTTATATGGCAATTCAAGCTGTGTATATAAAGTCCCTGAAAAAAGCATTGGAAACAAAAGTCAGCTTATTTTGTGTAGGAAGGAACTGCGGATGCTAGTTTAAATCAAAGATGAACACAAAAAGCTGGAGTAACTAAGCGGGTCAGACAGCATCTCTGGAGAAATGGAATAGGTGACGTTTTGGGTCGAGACCCTGCTTCAGAGTCTGACCAGCTGAGTTACTCCAGCGTTTTGTGGCCAGCTCATTTGGGTTTGTTTTCACATTGCTGTTGATTAATGAATATGCATTTTCCTGGACCCTGGGGAAATCCATCTGTCATATTTCAAAATATATTTTATATTTGGCTGGGTGAATATCTGGTGGTCTTGGTTTTACATCTCACTTGAAGGATGGCACCTTTGGCAGCAAAGTTAAGACACAAGGTGCTGTAGATGCTGGAGCTTGAGTTAAACACAAAGTGCTGGAGAAGCTCAAAAGGTCAGGCAGCATTTGTGGAGGGAATAGATAGGATATTTTGTGGGTCAGAACCCTTCTTCAAACAGATTGCAGTAGGAGGGAGAAAGCTGGAAAAGAAGTGGGTATGGACAAAGACTTTCAAGTAATCACTGGGTACAGGTGAGGATTGGCAGATGAGTGCACAAAGGCTAAAGATGAAAAGGAGACAAAAGAGTGTTAGATCAGGACAGAAGAGTGATGAGAACATCACAACAATCGTTCGAGGTGACATTATTGATGGTTTATCCAGCGAAGCTATATGGGTGGAGAATAGAAATGAAAAAAAGGGATGATCACCTTGTTGGGTGTGTACTATTGAATGCCAAATAATTAATGGGAATTAGAAGAACAAATATGCCGAGACATTACAGGCAGCTCCAAGACTAATAAAGTTGTCATAGTCAGGGATTTTAACTTTGGCAGATGTAGACTGGGACTGCCATCGTATCAAAGGCTTAGATGGGGTGGAATTTGTTTGATATGTTCAAGGAAAGTTTCTTTAGTCAATATATAGAGGGCCTGAGAATGGAGAGGGCATAGCTTGATCTATTTTTAGGTAATTGGGAAGAGGAAGTGAATGAAATGTCAGTGGGCAAGCCTTTTGGGTCGAGTGACCACAGTTCTATTAGCTTTAAAATAGTTATGGACAAGGACAGGGCTGGGTTACAAGTTATAGTTTTGAACTGGGGAAAGGCAGACTTTGATAGCATTAGACAGGAACTTAAAAACTTGATTGGAGTAAGTTGTTTGTAGGCAAAGGGATGTCCGGAAAGTGAGATGCTTTTAAGAGTGTGATGGTGAGGGTTCAAAGAATGCGTGTTCCTGCTAAAATGAAGGGCAAGGCAGTAAGGAAGCCTGGATGATGAGAGACTCTCATCAGGAAAAAGAAGGCATGGGCCACGTTTGGCTAACTGTGAGCATGTACATCCTTGGAGGATTTTAGAGGACTGAGGAGGACTTCTACAGGTGTAAAGAAGAAAGCATTTTCACTGGTTGCATCACAGCCTGGTTCAGCAACTCAAATGCCTAGGAACAAAGAAGATTGCAAAAACTCCCCAGTCCATCAGTGGATCCTAGCAGGAATGACGGTGGAACAACAATGGCAGGAAATTCTGGGCATAATCCAGAAGATGCAGGATCATTTCATTCCAAAGCGAAAGACAGATTCTAAGGGGGATAGGAGGCAACCGTGGCTGACAAGGGAAGTTAGGGATGGAATAAAACTAAAAGAAAAGATGTATAACACAGCAAAGAGTAGCAGGAAGTCAGAGGATTGCGAAACTTTCAAAGGACAACAGAAGGTAACAAAATGGGCAATACGTGCTGAAAAGATGAAGTACGAGGGGAAGCTGGCCAAGAATATAAAGAAGGACAGTAAAAGCTTCTTTAGATATGTTAAGAGAAAAAGATTAGCAAAGGATACCCATAATAATTTCACCCGGGTCTGCCTTCAAGGGACCCTCATTTAATGTGCGTCCCTTGAAGGCAGACCCGAGTGAAATTATTATGGGTATCAAGGAAAGGGCTGAAGAGCTAAACGGGTACTTCGGATCTGTCTTCACTAAGGAAGACACAAACAATCTCCCAAATGTACGAGAGGGCAGAGGATCTAGGGGGGTAGAGGAACTGAAAGAAATTTGCATTAGGCGAGAAATAGTTGTGGGTAGAGTAATGGGACTGAAGGTTGATAAACCATGCCTATGATTATGATAAATCATAATCTTCTGGAATTTTTTGAGGATGTGACAAGTGAAATGGATGAAGGTGGATGTAGTGTATCTAGACTTTCAGAAAGCCTTTGATAAGGTCCCACACGGGAGATTGGTGAGCAAAATTAGAGCACATGGTATTGGGGGTAGGATGTTGACATGGATAGAGAATTGGTTGGCAGACAGGAAGCAAAGAGTAGGAGTAAACGGGTCCTTTTCAGAATGGCAGGCAGTGGCGAGTGGAGTGCCGCAAGGCTCGGTGTTGGGGCCGCAACTGTTTACCATATATATTAATGATTTGGATGAAGGAATTAGAAGTATCACTAGCAAGTTTGCAGATGACACAAAGCTGGGTGGCAGTGTGAACTGCGAAGAGGATGTTAAGAGGTTGCAGGGTGACTTGGACAGGTTGAGTGAGTGGGCAGATACATGGCAGATGCAGTAAAATGTAGATAAATGTGAGGTTATCCACTTTGGCTGCAAAAACAAGGAGGCAGATTATTATCTCAATGGTGTCAGGTTAGGTAAGGGGGAAGTGCAGTGAGACCTGGGTGCCCTTGTACACCAGTCACTGAAAGTTGACATGCAGGTACAGCAGGCAGTGAAGAAAGCTAATGGCATGTTGGCCTTCATAACATGAGGATTTCGGTATAGGAATGAAGATGTTCTTCTGCAGTTATATAGGGCCCTGGTAAGACCACATCTGGAGTATTGTGTACAGTTTTGGTCTCCTAATTTGAGGAAGGACATCCTTATAATTGAGGCAATGCAGTGTAGGCAGGACTGTCATATAAGGAAAGATTGAAAAGACTAGGCTTGTATTTATTGGAGTTTAGAAGGATGAGAGGGGATCTTATAGAGACATATAAAGTTATATAAAGTTATAAAAGGACTGCACAAGCTAGATGCAGGATAAATGTTCCCAATGTTGGGCGAGTCCAGGGGCCACAGTCTTAGAATAAAGGGGAGGCCATTTAAAACTGAGGTGAGAAGGAACTTTTTCACCCAGAGAGTTGTGAATTTGTGGAATTCTCTGCCACAGAGGGCAGTGGAGGCCAAACCACTGGATAACTTTAAGAGAGAGTTATATAGAGCTCTGGGGGCTAGTGGAATCAAGGGATATGGGGAAAAGTTGGGCACAGGTTACTGATTGTGGATGATCAGCCATGATCACAATGAATGGCGGTGCTGGCTCTAAGGGCCGAATGGCCTCCTCCTGCATCTATGTTTCTACGTAAAAACATGAAGATGTCTTGAAGATTTATACGATTTAGCTGAAGACGTACAAAGCATGATTAGTATTCTGGTCAAATATATATATATCTCCTGGACCTGATCAGATTTACCCGATGATACTGTGGAAAGCTCGAGAAGAAATTGCAGGGGTCCTGACGGAGAAATACGAATTATCGTTAGATATGGGTGAAGTGCTGGATGACTAGTTGGTGGCTAATGTTGTGCTTCTATTTATGAAGGGTTGCAAGGAAAAGCCTGTGATATACAGACAAGTGAGCCTAACATCTGTGGTAGGCAAGGTTTGGGGAGGATTCTGAGGGATAAGATAAATATGCCTTTGGATGGACAAAGTTTGATGAGGGCATGCTATAATTTTGCCTTTATGGACTTCAGGAAGGGCTTTGCTAAGCTTTAAGATGGTTGGTTGCTCTGGAAGGTTAGATTGCATGGCATCCAGGGAGAGCTGGCCGCCTCTATACAGAATTGGCTTTGTGGAAAGAAGCAAAGGATGGTGGTGGATGATTGTTTTCCTGACTGGAGGCCTGTGATGAAAGGTGTGCCTCTCGTGCCTCTGGTGCTGGGCCCATTGCTGTTTGTGATTTATACGATTTAGATGAAAACGTACAAGGCATGATTAGTAAGTTTGCAGATGGCACTAAAGGAGCAGGTATCATAGACATTGAAGAGGGTTATTAAAAATTACAGCAGGACCTTGATCAGCTAGGCAAATGAGCTGAAGATTGGTTAATGTAGTTCAATGCAGACACGGATGAGGTGTTGCATTTTGAGAAGTTGAATCAGGGCAGGACCCTCACAATAGGGCCCTGGGGAATGTTGTAGAGCAGAGAGATCTAGGAGTATACGTTACACATTTCTCTGAAAGTGGCGTCAGTGGTAGATAGGGTCATCAAGGAAGGTTTCATCAATCAGGATATTGAGTATAGTAGTTGGGACGTTTTGTTACAATTATACATGATGTTGCTGAGTCCACATTTGGTGTACTGTGTTTAGTTATGGCCACCCTGCTTTTGGAAGGATATCATTAAGCTGGAAAGAGTGCAGAGTAGAATTATGAGGATGTAGCCAGGGCTCAAGGACTTGAGCTATCGGGAGAGATTGAGCAAGGTATGACGTCATTTCGGAGCACAGAAGGCTAAGGAGATATCTTATAGAGGTTTATAAAATTATGAGGGGGAATAGATAGGGTGAATGCACCAAGTCTTTTACCCAGAGTAGGGGAATCAAAAACCTGAGGACATAGATGTAAGCTGAGAAGGGAAAGATTTCATACAAACTTTTTCACTCAGAAGGTAGTGGGTATATGGAATGAGTTGCCACAGGAGGTAGTTGAAGCACATACAATAACAACATTTAAAATATACTTGGACAGATACATGGAAAGAAAGATTTAGAGCGATATAAACCAAATGCGGGCAAATGGAACTAGCTTAGGTGGCGTATCTTGATCAGTATGGAAGAGTTGGCCTGAAGGACCTGTTTCCATCCTGAATGACTATGCCTGTAAGAAGAATAAAATGGAAAGCTAGAGAGACAGGGGGAAGAGGGGGCTAGTGGGAAAAATCCATGTGAAGCATCTGAGTTCAAGTCTGCTCGTCTCTGAATAAGGGATTGTACCCATAAAACATTTGATTTGGAGGTGAGTGTACTAGTTTTTCATCAAGAAGGGTCTCTTCAGACCTATGAATCTTGGAATGGGAAGATATGTAATTGGCAATAAAACTACAATTAACTTTTAATATTTCTAATTCTAAATGCAGCTAAGAGTTTTAATGTGTAGATGTGGAAAAAGATAGATTAAGGAACACACTGCATAGTTTGAATGGTGCAAATGATATCTTGAGTCATGAACCTAAATAACTGATAACTGATTCCTGCTACTTTTTGATTACCATTGTGGACTTTGTCCGTCTTGCTGTTTTATTTAGAACAATCAAACTGTTTTAGTGCATTTACTGAGAGAGTTTGTAAGCAAATCACCATAACGGTTTATGGCTTCACTAACAGGGCCCTATTACATTTCATGTCATGATATCCACACAATACTTCTGTCTGGGAACATGTCATATGTATAAAACATTACATTTCACCTAGAGGTGGGAGATTGCACAAAGAAACATTTTTGGTGTGATGAGAAAAGGCAGAAATCATTTTCTGAAACAGAAACCAATCATTCCAAAGCAAGGATACAAGTCAAAGATTGTTCTTTTAAGTAAAGGTTGATTACTAACAGAATTATAGTATAAATAATTAATATCCACCTTAAAGGGGAAGAAGAGCAAAGATTGGTGCTGATGATGTCTCTAGAAGAGCAAAAGGTTTAAACATGCTACTGAACAAGTTGGCAAAATGTTGCTGGAGTAAGGTAGTCATGGGAGGCAGGCAGGGTTTTGCTCCAGAAAAACTCGCAAACCCAAGTTGACTGACCAACAGTAACGAATAGAGGTGAATTGATTAGGGTCTGCATAATATGTATCACATTCATCACAAACATCCTTCTCATTATCACAGGTTTCAATTTGGTGCTACAAAATTCACCGATAAACAGAGCAGACAAAGTAAGAAGGATTGGGCATGCCATCCAAAATTACATCTACTTTAATTCCTCAGTGCTTGTATGACAGACAATGTGAAACATGCTCAAGAATGCCCATACCTCATTTTCATATTTCCTTATGACATTGCAGGAGGTAATTTAGCCCATCAAGTCCATACTGGCTCACAGATCAATCCCATTCTCCCCCTAATTTTCCCTGTAAACTGTTTTCTCTACCTACCATCTTTAAAATTAATAGACAGAAAACTAAGGCTTGCAATATGCAATTTCCCGATATATATTTCATATTTCACCAGGAACATTGAAAGATAGATTTTTATCCTTTACTGTCCTAAACTTGTTTGTCAACTAAGATCTCACTTTATGAAAGATTCAAAATTTTCCTTTGCTCATTGTCAATGAACAAGGTAAAGCTGAACTTTGATGCCACCAGGACATTTTCCTTCATTCACAATCTAATATACAATCTCTACATGTCCTGCATTCTATTATTCACATATTTGCCATTGCACTTAATTAGCTAAAGATTGATACCAAGGTTTATTGCACTGCATCATAACCAATGACTAAACATTATTGAAATTAATTTTGGAATAGCATTTTTACTGTGTTAGTTTGCTTTGTTACTGCAAATTGGTATTTGGTATTGTTGTTCTCATGCTAAACCTTTTTTCAAAGTAATATGAGTATTGTGTCTGGCAACACAAGCCATACTTTTCTCCCTTGTTTCCTTCCCAAAAATAAAAGACTTCAAGACCCACTGAAGGTTGCTCAGCTAACAATCCAGAGAGTAAATAGTTATTCAGATACTGCCATTTGCACTGCCCTGGGGAAGGCCATCCAACCTGCTGGAATATATCCATTGGGTAACAAACAGGGCTTCAATCACCGTTGGCAACTAGCAGCATAGAACACAAGGAGAAAGATGTTGCCCTCTAGTGAAAATTTTTGAAAATCACAACCTTCATTTCCAAAGGGAAAGATTTCTCAGAGCAGCAAATGTATACAGGTGCTCCTCAGCTTCCGATGGGGTTCCGTTCCGATAAACCCATCGGAAACCGAAAATATTGTACGCCGAAATGCATTGAATACACGCGATCAGGTGGCCGGAAGCGAGCGGCGGCTCACTACAGGTCGCTGCCGTTTGCACCATCGCAAAGTCAAACTATCGTAAGTTGAAACATCGTAAACCGGGGAGCACCTGTTCAGAGATTGGAAGTTGCTGGCTGCAGCTGTTGTACCAAATAAAGCTATTGTAGAACTGAGCATAACATTTGTGTCTAAGAAGAGCTTGGGGTTTAAACTATGCAATTACTGCTATGTAAAACCTCTTTGTTAATGGTTGCAATTTGGTGATTTCCAGCATTTTCAGTTAAGGGGGTGACGTATTATCCTTCACGCTCAATTGCTATCCACAGGTCATCAACGCTCTTATTATCACCCACTGCCTTCTCCTTAGGCTCGTGAAGCTTGTCCTAAAGGCTATAAAGATGTGGTGAAGTAAGGCTGCTCCTGTTTATCTCCAGAATAGTTGTAAACACAAAGAACTATTTTATATAGAGCATGAGATTCAAACTGATTGACCACGGCTGAGGTGTAGGAAGTAGAGGACAGAATATGGGATAAATTTAAGTCTACACAGAATGGGAAATGGCAAACCAAAGGGAAGGACACTGGAGAAGTTGACCATTAAGTGGTGAAAGTGGTAATAAGAAAAGCTTAAGTGCCTCAAATAATCCCAAGGAACAGCTACCTAGCAAAAATAGAATTAGCAGTCCTGTGACGAATAGATTAATGAATTTGAAGTTTGCAGGGTCAAACAGGACATCAGTATTGCTCAATTTCAGATTCATCATGAGGAACCAGTCAGGGAATACAAGAAGGATCTTCGGGCTGGTGCTAAGCAGAATGACTTTAATCCTGTTAATGTTATCTGTAAAATGTCTTAACTAACCCATGATCCTGATATTGAGCATGTAATTGGATATTTCAATGAGTGGTAGTGAATAGGCAGTACTGCTTGCATATGAATGAGATTTACAAAGAAACGGATTAAGATGAAGTGAAGAGGCTAAGAATGGAGACTTAAGTCATCCCAAAGAAGTGAAGTGGAAGCAGCAAGAACAATTATTGTAAATATGTTGAGACAGATAGAAATTGAATAATTTGTATGCTGGAGATAACGAGGTCACTTACAATCTATATGAATGGCTTAGATGAGTGTACTAGGCATAATATTTAATTTTATTGAAGTGCAATGTTAAGTAAGGACACAAAGGGGCCACATGGGGATATGCAGACAGGGTTACATAAGAAGGTGGCAGATGGAGTATTATGTGGGGGAATGTGGAATCATCCACATTGTTAGCTGTAACAGGAGACTAGATATATTTAAAAGGTTGAAATATAAATAACTTTCCACTTCAAAAATGTCTCCAGTGCTTTATCCCTGTGCTGTAGAGGTACATCTTGCCCAGTGAAGTGGATGTAAAAGTCTCCATATAATACTATAGTGAAAGCTGTATTCCATCTTCTGGCTGACATCCCTCAAACAACAGGCTTGTCCCGGGATTGAGGTATCATTCAAAACTCCATTTATTACAGTATAAATCTGATCTGAACAATATATTTCATAAACACAAAATGCTGGAGTAACTCAGCGGGACAGGCAATATATCTGGAGAGAAGGAATGGGTGACGTTTTGGGTCAAGACCCTTCTTCAGACCTTTCAGATCTATCCTACACAATATATTTGATAAAGTTGTTTTAAGCAATACCAAGGAGAATGCAGCTTGCTTTGTTAAAGTAAACATAAGCCTCATAGTCCTATTGTTATGGAGGTCTCTGATGACAGCTAAGTCTTCAATAGCCCTTAATACTGTGACCAAAGATCAAAAGTGAAGTCTGCTCAATTGATTCAAGAGGCATTCAGTTTCCCACTAATTCTTCATTCCTTCATGGCTTCTTGACAATAACAAATGTAGGTGTAGGAGTATCACTGTTTATTGTTCTTAGCACCACTGACAATCCCAGTCCAAAGGTGAAGCCCCCTCCATCATTCCTTCCATTAGTGGAAGAACATACAATACATGCATAATCAAACATTCAGTCATGTGCAAAGTCCTATCGTAAACGTGCTTTAATCCACCTGTTGAACACAGCATCACAATGATTTGGATCTTAGTTGCACGTGTCTATCAATAATTTAAATAAATTATTAGCATGTATAATATCACAATTCTAAATTGATGATAAACGATCAGCCATTATCACAATGAATGGCGGTGCTGGCACGAAGGGCCGAATGGCCTCCTCCTGCACCTATTTTCTATGTTTCTTTATTTCGACAAAAAGTTATTGCATCTTCCGCATCACACTATAAGGGTTAAAATCTTTCACAATCTTACAAAATGATAGAGGGTTTTTAAGGGTGTCAAATGGCCTATTCCCATTGATCAAACAACTTGTAAAGATGAGATAGAGAATGGCAACTTGAAATAATATATTTCAAACAGATAGTAAGGATGCTGTTCCTTAATTATATCAGTTCAGTCTGTAGGTAGAACCAGAACCAGATTGAAGGGAATCAGAGAAGAAGATACGAGGATGCAAAGCTAGAGGCCAGTAATACCTTTGTGCAACTTGGAAAGGGAGCACGATCTGGAGAGTTCAGAGAGCTCTTTTGAGTAGAAGGGAAAAATTGAAAAGGATTCAAAGTCAAATTGGTAATAAAGTTAAACAAGAAATCAGGATAGCTTTAACTATGGGGATTAATGGACTTAACTTCTTGAAAAAATAGTCTTCAACAAGTCTTAAAAATCGATTAGCTCCTCACACTATCTACTAAAGCTGAATATGTGGTAGTAGAGAAAGCTGATCTCCACTCAAAATAATTCGTATAATATGGCAATATTTTATCTTGATAAGGCTTCGGTCCTATATTTTAAGAATGTTGCATGTTATGTTCAACAAGCATGTTATATCACATCATGAAGGAAAAAAATGTTACAGTGACTGAATCAGGATGCTGGACTTCATTTCTTAGAGAACTGGAGACTCATTACAATGGGAATCTCAGACCTTGTGGAAGACCAATGCTTTTTGGAAGTTATTCTTATTAATTTGTAAATTTTTCATGTATTTTAATGTTGAAGGGAACTGTGTGTTTAACCTGTACCCCGAACCCAGTTTTCCAAGAGCCCTGGTCACTTTCTTAATAATAGCTCGGATTAGTAGGTACAAAGAACATCTCGTGGAGCTGCAGTGAGTTTCTCAAAATATATCTGCAGTTTATTCAAGGCATTAACAGTATGGACTGGGAAACACTCTCAGAGTACCCAAAGTGTGTCAAAGTTCACAGCACCCACAGCCACTTATATTCTGTGTTTCAATGGTTATACGTGGACATTACATTTTTTGAAATAATTCATCGGTTATCAATGCTTGTAATTATTCGTCCTTGTTTTTCTCTCAGAGTAACTTTCAACTTTTGCTTCCTCTTGATTGAGCATTTCCTGCCTAATGTGAATTTCCTTCAGTTCCTCCATCACCCTAGGTCCTGTGGCCACTAGTTCATCTGGGAGATTGTTTGTGTCGTCCTTAGTGAAGACAGATCCAAAATACCTGTTCAATTTGGCTGCCATTTCCTTGTTCCCCATAAAAAAAATCACCTGTTTCTGTCTTCATGGGACCCACACTTGTCTTAGCAATTTTTTTTCTCTTCACAGACCTAAAGAAGCTTTTACTATCCTCCTTTATATTCTTGGCTAGCTTACCTTCGCACCTCATCTTTTCTCCCCCTATTGCCTTTTTAGTTATCTTCTGTTTCTCTTTAAATGTTTCCCAATCCTCTGTCTTCCCATTCATCTTTCTATTTTATACTTCTTCTCTTTTATTTTTATACTGTCCTTGACTTCCCTTGTCAGCCATGGTCGCCTCTTACTCCCCTTAGAATCTTTCTTCCTCTTGGGAATGAACTGATCCTGCACCTTCTGTATTATTCCCAGAAATACTTGCCATTGTTGTTCCACTGTCATCCCTGCTAGGGTCTCTTTCCAATCAACTTTGGACAGCTCCTCTCTCATGCGTCCATAGTCCCCTTTGCTCAACTGTAATACTGACACTTCTGATTTTCCCTTCTCCCTCTCAAATTGTAGATTAAAACATCATATTATGTTCACTACCTGATGGCTCCTTTACCTTGAGTTCCCTTATCAAATCCAGTTCATTGCACAACACTAAATCCAGAATTGCCTTCTCCCTGGTTATCTCCAGTACAAGCTGCTCTAAGAATCCATCTTGGAGGCAATCCACAAACTCCCTTTCTTGGGGTCCAGTACCAGCCTGATTTTCCCAGTCTACCTGCATGCTGAAATCTCCCATAACCACCGTACCATTACTTTTGCGACATGCCAATTTCATGTCTTTATTCAACTTGCACCCTATATCCAGGCTACTGTTTGGGGGCCTGTAGATAACTCCCATTGGGGTCTTTTTACCTTTACAATTTGTCAGTTCTATCCATATTGACTCTACATCTCCTGATTCTATGTCAAGGGACTGCATTTCATTCCTCACCAACAGAGCTACACCAGCCCCTCTGCCCACCTATCTGTCTTTACGATAGGATGTTTTCCCCCTGAATATTCAGTTGCCAGCCCTGGTCCTCTTGCAGCCATGTCTTTGTAATTCCCACAACATCATACTAGCCAATATCTAACTGAGTTTCAAGCTCATCCACTTTCTTTTCTATACTTTGCGCATTCAAATACAACACTTTAACTTCGGTATTCACCTCCCCTCTCACACTGTAGGCCCTGACCTTACTCTCTTATCCATTCTTGAACGTTCCTTCCCATTAATTCGGGAGTCTTTTGCAACTTTTCCTGTACTCACTTCCACTTTAACTCCATCTTTATACTCCCAATTTGTCAACCCCTGCCCCCCGCTATTTAGTTTAAACCCACACGCGTAGCACTAGCAAACCTGCCTGCCAGAACGTTGGTCCCCCTCCAGTTAAGGTGTAACCCGTCCCTTTTGTACAGAGCACCCCTACCCCAGAAGAGATCCCATTGGTCTATAAATCTAAATCCCTGCTCCCATGCACCAGCCCCTCCAGCATTTTGTGATACCTGGATAAATGTGAGGTTATCCACTTTGGTGGCAAGAACAGGATGGCAGATTATTATCTGAATGGTGTCAAGTTAGGAAAAGGGGAAGTACAACGAGATCTGGGTAGCCTTGTTCATCAGTCATTGAAAGTAAGCATGCAGCCACAGCAGGCAGTGAAAAAAGCTAATGGCATGTTGGCCTTTATGACAAGGTAGTTGAGTATAGGAGCAAAGAGGTCCTTCTGCAGTTGTACAGGGCCCTAGTGAGACCACTCCTGGAGTATTGTGTGCAGTTTTGGTCTCCAAATTTGAGGAAGGTCATTCTTGCTATTGAGGGCGTGCAGCATAGGTTCACGAGGTTCATTCCCGGGATGGTGGGACTGTCATATGTTGAAAGAATGGAGCGACTGGGCTTGGATACACTGGAATTTAGAAGGATGAGAGGGGATCTTATAGAAACATATAAGATTATTAAGGGATTGAACAGGCTGGAGGCAGGAAACATGTTCCCAATGTTGGGGGAGAACAGAACCAGGGGCCACAGTTTAAGAATAAGGGGTAGGCCATTTAGAACGGAGATGAGGAAAAACTTTTTCACCCAGAGAGTTGTGAATCTTTGGAATTCTCTGCCTCAGAAGGCAGTGAAGGCCAATTCTCTGGATGTTTTCAAGAGAGAGTTAGATAGAACTCTTAAAGATAGTGGTGTCAAGGGATATGGGAAGAATGCAGGAACAGGATACTGATTGTGGATGATCTGCCATGATCACAGTGAATGGCAGTGCTGGCATGAAGGGCCGAATGGCCTACTCCTGCACCTATTCTCCATTGTTTATTGTCTATTTTCTATGCCACATTATTGTCAGGTGCTGTCTTTAAAAAAATGTAAGCTTCTCTACTATGGTCACAAGCAATGTATACAGTGAAAAAATTATTAAAACTTTAAAAAAGCTTTATTTCTGTTCCATTTCAATTTAACAGGATCAAAACAATAAGCTGAACCTCAAAATCTATTCACTTCATTGCAACAGGAATTAAAAGCAAACATTGACTCTGATCACAGGAGATTAAATGCAATACTTATTTTCAGCAAATAATAAGATAGTTATTTTCTTATACATAACAATTCTACACCATCAAACTTGAATTTTTGAGTTACCCAATGGCTTACAATCTTTCTGACTTATGTTACTCTAGGTTTCTTTCCCGGTTTAATCATGAATTCTCCAAACATCACAGAATACCCACTCTAAAGAGATGGGTGCATGCATGCACTGAATACAGAATGTATTTGGAAAACTGTGCTTTATAATTGATGGGCAGGAAAGTCGTTATCCAGCAGTTACAAGTAATTTGGCTTGACATTAACATTTACGCCCAGCGTTTAGAGGTGTAAATGTTTTAATGATGTAGAATATAAAGCAGAAGCGAACATAAAGGAGTGAAATGATATGCTCGCATTCTATGGATTTTTTCTAATCTTTGAATTCTGCGCATAATCAAATGAGTAGCTGCAACATTACCAGGTTACTCACTCTGATGATTTAGTGTTGAATGCAAATTTAATTCAACTTTATACCTGTGGAATGTCTATTGGAAGTTAATTGCCTCTGAAGCAAATACTGGCTCCTTCTGCGTATGTTACTCCTTGTCACCTGACTTGGATTGGTTCAAGCTATCTTCTTAGACCCAAGCTGCACCTGCCCAGTAGGTTAGATTTTTCAAATCCTCGTTAATCCTTGGTTTCTCACCTGCTGCCTTTAAAAAAATCACAGAGAAAACGTGTGATTTTATGATATGTCTTGGAAGTAACTCCACACAGGTGTGCCTTCTCCTTTATAATACCTATCAGATAGGTCTTAGCTTTTGCATCTCTGGGAACCTAACACTCTTCTTCAGCTCTGGTGCCAAAAACTGAACTCAATCAAAAATTTTAAACGTCTTGAGTCTGGATCTTTAGCAATTTTTCCGTTCTCTGAGTCATACCCTCTGAGATAACAAGTGTGAATAAAAATATGAAATCAATTTATATTTGAAAACTACAAACAAAAATAATTAAGAAAGCACATGGGACATTGGACTTTGCAAACAGGAATAATTAGAATAAAAAGAAGACAGTTTCAAATCTCCAATTTCCTCTGGCGGAAAATTGAATGCAATTCTGGACACCAGATAATAACATATATTTGAGGCTTCTTGAGATGTTTAACTGGTTGAGTGTTTAACTGGTTGGTAGCATAGAGGACATCACTTATTTGTGTGGAGAGACTGGACTGCTTTGCTTGCTGTTGATAATTTTAAGGGAAGACCTGATACCAGATGTTCAAAATTATGACCACATTTTATATGAAACGTTGGGGAAGAAATTTACAATGAGAACTAGATGACTAGACAGATACTTTGTTGTCACGTGCACCATGAAGGGACAGTGAAATCCTTTGTTTTTGCATACATAGTGCACAAAAGTGTCGCCACAAGATGCAGACAACGTTACAAAGTGCCCTTAAATCTTTTTTGTCCCTTCTTCGTCTCCCACAACCACCACAGGTCTCTCTTGTTCTCGAACCCCCCCCCACCGGGTTCGTATTGTTCTTTGCGACCTTGGTGGCCAGGAACTTTGAACTCTTGTTCCACATCCCTCCTCATTCTTGGTCCATGCCAGTGGCTCTGGCCCGAGTTCGGGATCCATGGTGCGCTGACCTACCAGTTCTACCGGTAGGTCCTCTGTCGACGGTCCACGGCAAGCGATTCTTGGTCCACGGCGGGCGGTTCTCTGTCATCGGCGATCCGCGGCGATCAGGGCCTGCCTGCCGAGACCCCCCCACCATTCATCTCATCGCTGCTACACCTCGGCTGCCCTGTCGGTCGCAGCGCCTTGTGGATGCCTTCTGCTGTGCACGGTACCCTGTCACTATAGACTAATATTGTCAATATAGAGTAATAGTGTCAATATCGAGTAATAAAGAATTACTCTCTAAGTTATGATTTAAAAATTCCATTCTATTGTGTCCCCTGATAGTTCAATGACATAGGCAAAGCAGAAAAGATATTTACAGTAACACATTTATATCAATATGTACTTCAATACATAGTTTTACCGTCCAAGACTACATCAACATTTCAATCCCTTCAACAATCTAGAGCACGTCTGGCTCTGGTACTTCCTTCTTTGAATTGGCACTTTTGTGCCCCATTAAGTGCCTCCTCTTTGTTCTATTCCTCTTTGGGTGTTCTGTGCTTTGTTCTGCAAAAAGAGAAAAAACAGATTAATGAGAGAGTGATAGCATGTCTCCAATTAAATGAATGGTGTGCATTGGTGATGATAACTACGAGGCATGAAATTGTACGAGGATCAGGGTGAGTGAGCATGACAGTTGGATTGAAGAATATTTAGGGCGACACGGTGGCACAGTGGTAGAATTGCTGCCTTACAGCGCTAGAGACCTGGGTTTGATCCTGACTACGGGTGCTGTCTGTACAGAGTCTGTACATTCTCCCCATGACAACAAGGGTTTTCTCTGGGAACTCCAGTTTCCTCCCACATTCAAAAGACATACAGGTTTGTACGTTAATTGGCTTTGGTTAAAAATTTGTAAATTGTCCCAAGTGTGTAGGATAGTGCTAGTGTACGGAGATCGCTGTTCGGCGAGGACTCGGTGGTCTGAAGGGCCTGTTTCTGAGCTGTATCTCTAAACTAAATTAAACTAAACTAAATTAAATATTGTAGGAAATGGATTCAACTAAAGCACCAGGAGCAATATGTTAATGTAGACTGAAGGCCGAGAGAGAAATTTATATGCATATCAATATGTTACTGTCGGCACCTTTTCCGCTTGGCTTAGGTCATTGAACTGCTTTGTGTTTTGAGTGGTGGAACTTTAAATTACACTGCTGCACTTGAGATTCTTGACACCTGCCCCAAAACACCTTCTCTGGTTTATCAGCATGCCTCTGTCCCTCATCGGCCAGGATAAGTATCTTCCTTTGGCTCCTCACAGCCACAGTATCATTTTGAAAGAGAATATCCATTTACAGTGGACAATCTTCACCCACTTCAGTAGCAATCTATCGGTTTCATTTCTCTCTCAGCCATCTTATGTTTGAACTATTCACAAAATGCTGGAGTAACTCAGCAGGTCAGGCAGCATCTCGGGAGAGAAGGAATGGGTGACGTTTCGGGTCGAGACCCTTCTTGAACTACCTCTTCAAACATGATACAACTTAGGGTCCCATGCAATACTCTTCACTGTTGATTAGACAGAAAACATGGAAAATAAATTATAATGAGTTGACTGAGTTAAAACCCACGGAGAGATAAGGTAAATGCATTTTCATGTTTTCCTTTTGCTATAATTCTCACTACATCTAGTGCATCTGCACATTGAAATCCTGCTCTGTGATTGTACGTGAAACAAACTACCAAAGGAGCAAATATTAAATAATACAAAGGAACTTCCATGCACTTGGAAATGCCCTAAAGGGTTTACTGTAGTTAGGAGCTAAAAGGTGAAAATTTGTCCTCTAATTCTGTTTCATAACATTTTTAATGGAGCAGTACATTTTTGTATTTATCCTGCTGGTTTATGATCTGCAGTGATACTCTGGAAACATATTTTAACAGAAATGACTAAGACATTTGCTGTATTTCCATATCACAAAACAACTTTGACAGCTAAACAGCAACCTTTCATTTTCCAACAGATGAACCTGCCTTTGCATGCTGAAGGAATATCGGGTACTGTTTTCTAATGCGCCTTGGGATTGTCACATGACAACATTCAGCACTATGACAAAATATCCAAAGCAGAAATGAAAGGACATTAGCTGATCATTTTTTTTCCCTGAAGCATTGTAAATAGAGTTAGGATGGAAACCTCCTACCATTGAATAAATACCTCTATATAGTTTGGATGAAGAGTTTGCAACTAAGAGGTGTGTCTGTATTTTCTTTTTACAGGAACAGTTAGACCAGGTGTTTATTAGCAGAACTTACAATTTATTTCAGATTTTGAATATTCATAATTTTTTCTTCTTATCTCTCTATCTTTGATTGCTTCTAGTGGATCTTATTGAGTGCCCACCAACTCTTGGGTTGAACTGGCTGACTAAATGATAGACAGCAGTTCCTATCAGCACAAGGCCACCTTGGTCTTCTATGAATGTGCAATCAAGTGTGGAAGCTTTGGATGCCCCAAAGAGACATATATTGACATATCTGCCCGTTTTCTTGGCAAATGAACTCACTGGCAGATCAGCGATTTGTTGATAAAAATGCACTCTGCATCCAGGCCTCAGCAGAACGGTGCATCTATTCATTGGAATTAGAGTGCCTATCCAATCGTAAAAAATGAATGCAGTAAACACTTCCCTTTTGTTGCTTTTTTAATACCATTTTTTATGGATTTATATTAGTTTCCATGATACCTTTACAATTTTAACCCTTTGAATTTGTTGTGAATTGCCAACAAGCTGAAAGAAGCTATCAAATATGGTACCTCACAGCATCCTATTCAAGGTCTACAGTGAGCAGAGAACTACACTTCACCTCAGAGAATAGCTGCCTAATGTGGGGAGACAATTTATCAGCTGATCTCCATCTCAAAAACATAGGTTCCTGGCAACCAGCTTGATTCAAGACACTCTGGACCCTCTCTAATACCAGTACAACCTTCCCTGGTCCAGTGCACCCCCAGGAACATAAAACTGTTTACTCTCTCCACCACCGTCCCTTTGATGAAGACAGGTTGACACAAGTCAATATGACACAACATGAAGATGAGTTTTCTTTTTATTAATTAAGTAAACATAAAGTTCATCAATAAAAAATTAAGTGTTAGAAATTAACATATTTTGTTAATTTGTTATGGGCGCACAATTTTGGAATTTTCATGACTAAAACTATTCAAGCCTCATTTTCACTTTGTGTGATGTGATTTTTGGTTTAATTTTCTCTTGCTGGAAATTAATTGCACTTCATTGCACATAATTTTATTTTGTTGGCTTCATTGAGCTTTTGTCAGTCAGTAATAACTGAGAGCAAAGCTGGGATTATTTTTAGCCAGGGTAATTAACACACAAAACTAGCTTGCAATGATTAAAGAGAACTACAGAGGGAGCAAAGTTGAAGCATTAGGCAGGTAATCAGGTTTAAATAACTGATCTTGAAACAATGTCTTTTCAGACTCACGTTATAAATTAACATCTCAGATTTTTCAGGAAATACCCACAAGTAGGTATGTGCTTCATGTAACTGGCATCTCTTTGGGTATCAATGCAAACTTGCAAGAACAAAAAAGAAAAGTTTTAGTTGTAACTAGACCCAGTCACAATGGGACACGCACGACTTTAATTGCACTCTCCCCCTCCACCTCCACCACCAAGGAGCACGGTGTCAGAGAGAAGGCCAAACAAGATGACCACTGGCAGGCCGAGGTCAGTGGCTCCCTCTCCCCTTTCCTCTCACCCCTCGCCCGCACCCGGCCCCGGGGGAGACTCCGAGCAGGATAGAGATTGTCATCCACCCCGTTGACTGATCGTTCCCCTCCGACTCCTCGAACAACCGCTTTCACCAACAGTGTCATCGAGTCGCCGCTCCCGCCCAGGCCCAGCGCGCCGCACTATCAACGGAATACAAACCCAGCGGGCAGCTTTTTCTCCTCCTCCTCCCGCATCTCCTCCAGTGGCCGCTTCAACCCACGGCGTCGTCAACGACGGCGGCTTCAACCAACGTCGTCGTCGACGACTCCACAAAAATGGCGGCCGCTCTCCCTCTTCTCCTCCTCCTCCTGCTCTGCCATCTTGTGAGTGCCTCCCGCCGCCGCACTGCGCGCTGGGAGGTGTAGTCCCAGCTCCCGCCGCCACGCTGCCCGCCAGGAGGTGTAGTCCCAGCTCCCGCCAGGCCCCGGGGGGGAGGGAAGGGAGATGGGGGAAGGGGATGGGGGAGGGTGGATGAGGGGAGGGGGAGGGGGGGGGAGTGATGGAGGAAAGGGTGAAAGGGATTGGTGAGGGGTGAGGGGAAGGGGTGAAGGGGAGGAGGGGGTGCTGCACCAATGCAGGAGAGGTTTGCACCATTAAAATTCCCGAATTTCTCAAGACATCCACTACTGGGAGTTTCTTGTGTAAAATGATCCAGTTATTGTCATCGAAATAATAGGCACTATTCTGTGGAATAATATTTGCTTGGTTTTAATAGAGACTGAATGTACTGCAGGCAGAAATTAAATAAAAAGGTCTTATGCGAATATACCTCCATGTGCCTTGTCAGTCTATTCTTTAATTACTGCTTTTTTTTCTTGAGAATATGAGCTGAGCCAATTACATGGAACAGAATAAAAGATTACTTCAAAAGAAAATGTCCATCAGTAGATGAAGACAATGTAAGCACTTTTAAGGGGAACAAACAATTCCTTTACTATTGATGATATCATAAATGGACCAGGTGTGCTCTCCTGGAATTCTATCCAACGTTTATTATTTTTCTGTTGACATACACATTTGGATCTTTTTCTGAAATAAAAATTGGGCTTTTGTGTTATATGGTAAAATATCGAATTTATATTTGAGTAAACATTTTTATAATTCTGGCCAAGGTTTCATGTTTGTTACGACCCACCAGAATGGTTACACTGACAGCTAGCATATATGCCCATTATATACAGCTGTCTTGTTTGTCTGTATGAAGAGAAAGTATGGATTTTACCTTCTGCTTGATATAGGCTTTGAAGTTTGATATGAGTATTTTTATCGACCTCATCCTAGAGTTTTCAAACATGTTTTTTTTTAATTTTCACTCTGATCAATCCTTACTTAATACAATTGGTCAAATGAAAATACCACAACATATTGTGCCCAAAATCATACATGCTGTAGCAATTTGTTCTGCAGGGAATCACCAGCTGTTGAGCCTTTCCAATGGAAATAAATCTCAGGATAATGACAGAGGCTGCTGCAAAAGTTAGCTTACTTGCTTGTTCAGCTTCTTGTCGTATCCAACACAGCCCAGTGCCTCGAAGGGCCAATTGGCCTCCTCCTGCACCTATTTTCTATGTTTTCGATGTCTGACTGGGATTCCCAAACATACATAATCTACAAACAAGGAACTTCAGATGTTGGTTAGAGTAACTCAGCGGGTCGGGCAGCATTGCTGGAGAGCATGGATAGGTGACATTTTGGATCTGGACCTTTCTTTAGATTGATGGTGAGGGAGAAAAGAAACCTGGAAGAGAGGAGGGGCAGGCCAAAGCATAGCAGGTAAAATGTGAACTCAGGCGAAGGGGGTGGGGGTGGTTTTGATTGGCAGATGGTTGGACAAAGACCAGAAATGAAACAATAGAAGGTGTGAGACAAAATGTACAGGTGCGGGAGAGGGGGAGGGGAGAAATAGGTGCAAGTCCAGGTGGGGCAGAGGGAATGGGGGAAAAAGAGGGATGTGGTGGAGTAAGGGAGAGGTTTGATAGAGGTTACCAAAAAATGGAGAATTCGATGTTCATGCCATTGTGTTGTAAGTTACCCAAACGGAATATGAGGTGCTCTTCTTCAAGCTTGCATGTGACCTCATTCTGGTAAAGCAGGCTGTGTGGGGCTGGAGAATGATAAAGTTGGAGATGATTAGTACAGAGATTATGGGGAGAAGGCAGGAGAATAAGGTTAGGAGAGAGAGATAGATCAGCCATGATTGAATGGCGGAGTAGACATGATGGGCTGAATGGCCTAATTCTGCTCCTATCGCTTATGATTTTATGATCTTATGAGGTTATGGAGGTGAGATCACCAGAGGCGATGAGATCGGAAATAATCTGGGGGATGAGGGCCTGATGTTCGTCTGTACAGACGTGGTCAAGGGGTAGACATCTGAGAGCTGGCGCCTGGCCTCAATAGGGTAGTCAGCCTGCCTCTAATCTAAGATTAGAGTCTGCTTTAATCTCAGTGAAGATTCTTGTTCAACAGAGTAGAGAGAGTACTTTTTAAAAAAAAATGCAACTTGAAATATTTGAGTTAAATGTTTTGATTGATTCTGATGTGTTCTGATGTGTTTCAATCACATGCATTGTGTAATTGCTAAACAATTTAAAAGTAGTAGTTATTAAATATCTCTGAGTAGCAGAGACACTTAAGGTTGTTTGATTACTTAAAGATATTGACAGTCAGTAAAGACAAACCCAGCCTTTCCTCCAGCCAACACCTGTCAATGAATCTTCATGAATTGGAGTTAGGAATGCACAAATGCAGTATTCATTCATGCATCTGTACTGTTTGAAAAACATCTATTGAGTCTTGGAGGCAAGTCAGATCCTGATGTTCATCCCATTATGCAGTTTATTTGAACGCCATAGGAAAGGAATATTGGCTCTCTGATTAAGTACTCTGACAAAAACTTCTAAAATTGTGGCGCTATCGTTTACCGTTTTAGCTGTAGTTCCATCACAATCCCAGAAATACATACAAATATATATATGAAGGTCGCTATCGGTGGCGCCATGACCAGGTGCTTAAGGTGGTTGCTGAGAGCATAGCCACTGCCATCAATAACAGCAAACACCACCATGCCCCGAAGAAATCAATTACTTTTGTCAAAGTTGGAGAGAAGCCTAGCCCACAACCAAAAACAAGGGTGGACCTCCTCTACACGGCCACTGACTGGCAGCTGCACGTCAATCTGGGCAAACAGCTGAAATTTCCGCAGCACATCACAGCAACATCACTCCGGCCAGACACGATCATCACCTCCGAGGTGACAAAACAGTTGATTATTCTGGAGCTGACAGTGCCCTGGGAAGAGCGTATGGAAGAAGCAAATGAAAGGAAACGCGCAAAGTACCAGGAGCTAGTGGAGATGTGCCGGCACAGAGGCTGGAAGACATGCTATGAACCCATAGAGGTGGGCTGCAGAGGCTTTGCAGGATGCTCACTCTGCAAAGTCCTCAACCAGTTGGGCATTACGGGGCTGGGAAAGAAGAGGGCCATTCAATCCGCAAGCGAAGCCGCCGAGAAAGCCACTAGATGGCTTTGGATTAAGAGAGCTGATCCGTGGGCAGTTGCTGCTGGGACGCAAGTCGGGGCCTGATCAACCCCGGCTGGGTCGCCTGGGCGAGGGTGTCTGATGTTGTGAGACCCGAAACACCCCATGACCCCAGGTCACATCACTGAGGATGCGTCCCAGTGCATCCCGAAGATGTAATTTGCACATATATATATATACAAGATCTGAGTTTTGGTAATATACTAGACCAAGTGAGCCCATTGGGCCCGTTCCTCATAGAGGGGGTACAGGGAAGGGGAAAGGGTGTGACTGAGCAGCCCTGGACCCAAAGTCTCTCCTGTATTGGTGTAGCACCCTCAACCTCCCACTCAATCCCCCTTATACCCCCCTCCCTACCCCCCACTCTCCAATCTTCCCTGACCCCTACTGTCCCCCTTCCCCCACCCCCACTCTCTCATCCCCCACCACCACCCCCCTCCCGCCACCCCTGCTGTCCCCTTCCCCCCACCTCTCCTCCTCCCCACCCCCACTCTTCCCTCCTCTCCACCCCATCCTCCTCCCCAGTCCCACTCTCCCTACCACCCCACTCGCACTCTCCCCCAACCCCCATTCCCCAGCACCCCCCTTTCCCCCACTCTCCTCCCCCACCCCCCATTCTCTCCTCCCCAGCCCCACTCTCACTCACCTCCAAACCCCTTTCCCCTACTCTCCCCTCCCCCCCACCCTCCCCCCCATTCTCTCCTCTCCCAGGATAGATAGACAGATAGATAGACAGATAGACAGACAGATAGACAGACATATAGACATATAGACATATAGACAGACAGACAGACAGACAGACAGTCAGACAGACAGACAGACAGACAGACAGACAGACAGACAGACAGACAGACAGACAGACAGACAGACAGACAGACAGACAGACAGACAGACAGAAAGACAGAAGACAGACAGACAGACAGACAGACAGACAGACAGACAGACAGACAGACAGACAGACAGACAGACAGACAGACAGACAGACAGACAGACAGATAGATAGATAGAAAGATAGAAAGAAAGATAGAAAGAAAGATAGAAAGAAAGATAGAAAGAAAGATAGAAATAACGAACCAAGTGGACCCGTTGGGCTCATTCCTCGTAGAGGGGGGACAGACATCGTTAAAATAGTTGAGCATTCAAATATCCAATTTGACGGCATTAGACAATTTAATACCATGTGGTTTATATTGTTACAAATCTGAAAACAGGCATTAATCCTGAGTTTAAATTTTCTTATAAATGGTTAAAAGACTAAAAGAAGACGGTCCGCTAGTTTTTGAGAAGTAATTTGCTGACATAGCATATATTTGATGAAAGTTACACGGAGAGGTTGTGCAGACTTGAATTGTTTCCTCTGGAATGCTGTGGGTGAGAGGAGATCTGATAGAAGTATATAGAATTATGAAAGGCATAGATGGAGTACATAGTGACTGCTTTCTCCCAGGATAGAAAAAATGAATACTAGAGGCACATGGGTATGCCGGGAATGGAGGGATGTGAATAATGTGCAGGCAGATAAGAGTTAGTCTTAGCATCATGTTCAGCACAGATATTGTGGGATGAAGACCCTGATCCTGTACTATATTGTTCTATGTTCTATGTTCTATGTATGTATTTTATCTGCTCCCCACAAGGATATATCTGAAGTTCCACGTTATCTTCACATATTCCTTAATTCCCAGAATAATGGCCATCCTCTGATCTAGTCTTATGTTACTCTAAGCTTGTTCTTACTAGTTCAGTAGTTATACAGCAGTTTATTTCAGCAGATGCTAACAATGGGACCCCCTTGGTCATGAACCATGACTTCTGTTATAGTGTATGCTTTTCCAATTTTTCATTCGAAAATTTAATTCACAGTTTAATGTGATAAAGCGGGATTGAGTTCACAATCTAATTCATTTTGCAGTTGAGTGAAAAGGGAGTAATTAACTTTTGGAATAATTCCCATGCAACATGACTTGATCTTTTATCACATATTGCGGGTAAACAAAACAGCCCAGCTTTGTTGCTTAAATGTCAATTGATCCACTTCTGCTGCAGTTTAGTCCTGGTTCTGGACAAATACACTGCCGTGGTCATCTACTTTTGAACTTTGCCATGCCAGTGCAGATTTGCACAGATCTGTGCAAATCTGTACAGATTGCACAAATTGACATGCTGAAAATGCCAGCCATTGAGCCTGTGCCAGGTTAAATCTGGTGCAAGTACCACATACTGACTGAAATCATTAGGGAGAAGTGACAGCTGGGAAATCAGTGAGAAGATGCATTCATTTGATTTAAGTCAGCAAGTTTAAATTAACTGTTTCAAGAGTGTGTATTTTTAATGCTTTAACAATTTCTTAATAATTGTTAGTTTTTAAATGTAAATTTTTAGGTTTTAAAGGATTCAGAATTTTTTTGGAGATTTTGTGAATTTCAAAGAAATGTTATTTTAAGACAGCTTTTTTTGCCTGGCGCAGGGCATTACAAGATTTCAAAGTTGTTCTGGAAGAGCAGTCAGCCTTTTATGGGGGGTGAGGTCTTGCACTGTATAATGACCATATGCCAGCAGCTAGACTCCCATTGGAAGACTGTCAGTACCACGTTCAAAGAAATACAGTCGGCAATAAACATTGTCAGGGTCAATAGAACATCTGCCCTCACAAGAATTCAAACTCTGCTTACTGTTGTGACAAGCTTTAGTTTTTTACTTTAGTTTATTTTAGAGTTGCAGCATGGAAACAGGCCCTTTGGCCCACCGAGTCCGTGCCAACCAGCGATCCCCGCACATTAACGCTATCCTACACACACTAGGGCCAATTTAGAATTATATTAAGCCTGTTGGTCTTTGGAGTGTGGGAGGAAACCGAAGATCCTGGAGAAAACCCACTCAAATCATGGGGAGAACTTACAAACTCTGTACTGACAAGCACCTGTAGTCAGGATCGAACACGAGTCTCTGGCGCTGTAAGGTAGCAACTCGACCACTGCACCACCGTGCCTGCCCTTTATAGTAAATAAGATTATTTTTCTTAGCTCTCTTTTCACTGAGACCAAACCACACATCACTATTAAGGCCAGCCTTCTTCTTAAGTCAATGGAATAAGAAAAGGAATACAAACGGTCGCTAAGATATCTGCATAAATTTAGCAGCAGCAGACAAAGAAATGTTTTTCTCCAACATTGTTTTCCCTAGTTTTCTTCACAAATGAAATATCTACAGTATGTCTGGTAATTATTTAATGATTGACTATGCAATGTGTTCTTTCCTGTTCATTACAGTCCATTGACTGTCCTGGTGATAATTGCAACAGTTACCATCAGGAGAGACAAATGCTTGTATAATGTCACCCTTTTCAAGGGATTGGGTGAACCTTTGCAGAGGGCTCCCTGGATGACTCTGACCTTCTTGAGCCTTTCACATTTATTCTCTATCCACTGATTTCTCAGTCATTAGTCTCCGACCATGTTAAAATAAGTTTTGATGTAAGCCCAAGAAGCATAACTTCACAGTTAAAAGAACCTGGTAGGAGAAGGGTAGACTTATCTCCTCCAGGAATGGGAATCCCCTCTGTACAGATGTACATTGAAAGCATTTTCTTTGAATTATATGATGTGTCAAGTGAGCTGCAGAACACTACAAATGTTACTCCCTTCTACATAGACACACACATGCATATTCTGAAACTCAAACTGAAATTCTATCCATTTGCCCTGCACTCTTAATTCTCTCCTTCGCCAGTCACATAAACTCAAGCCAATAATAATACTCTGCCACTCCCACACCCAATACGGAACTCAAGTTTCCAAAGTTAGTATAATGACAACCTTAGCACATATTGTGCTAAAAAGCCTGTTCCTGTACTGTACCATATTACATGTATCATTATATCTACTCCCCATAAGACAAGAACATATTCACCATGTTTCCTGATGTTCCAAGGTATAATAATCTCCATCTCCTTTATTCAGCCTACAACAGCAAGGAATAGGAAGAAGGCTACCCTTATGGGAGGGGGCCTTTACATATCCAGTGCCTTATGAGGATGGAGAAGACCACACATATCCTTATGAGCAGAAGGGTCATACAGTAACAAGACATCTGAAGAACAGGGACCATCAGAATGTGCCAGGAGGCTCACTATAATGTTAAATCCTGATAAACATGTGCCCTTTGATTTGATCTGCAGCATTGTTATCTCTGCAGGAAAAATACATTTTGGATGCAATCTTGAAGGGCAACTAATCTTCAGTTTTGGCTTGGGTGGAGATCGGACTCTCTGTTCCTAACCTCTTCCTTGAACACCACCCTTTGGCACAGAAAAAAATGAGTTGAGCAGATTAGAGGGATGCCGTGAGATTTACCAGGCATTAGGGGACTGCAGTCTGGAGCTAGGCACAGAGAATCTGGTGCAACTACATGCTAGTGTTGCAAAGAGTGCACACATCTGTACAACCTGGAATATTCTAATTAGAGGCAAGATTGGCATAGTTTAATGGCAAGGCTCTTGCAAATGCATGTCAAGGCAGTGAGTGTATTATCAGCTTGCTGGACCAAATACAGGAGACAGCAAGCAATATGGTAGAGACGATCTCCGGATACTTGCAAGAACTTTTACAGAGTCAGGAGACTCCACTCGGGATGTGATGCATTCGTATTTGTGAGTGCTTACCAATGATTGCCCCACACAGTGCCTGCTGATGCAGGTGAGAGCTGTTGTGTAGATATGGACGGAGACTACACAAAGTCCTCTGCTCCTTTCACTTAATCTATGTGAAAGCAGCTCGAAGCTCTAAAGGATCCAGCAACAAGCTTCCCAAAAGCTTAATGTCATCATTGAGCAAAGAGATGCTACTCATGGGTAGATTCCTCCAGTGATGGTCTCCATGAGAAACCCATGTTTCCCCAGGACCTGAGGGATGCTGGACATCAGTAACCAACCTTCTGTTCAAACAGAGCAAAGAGAGTGTGTGCAGAGATATAAACACATCTATTGAATCCATCCCTATGGCAGCAAGGATACGATAGCTTTAAAGGGTTATGGGCCAAGCGCGGGCAGATGAGACTAGTGTAAATGGGGCACATATATCGGTCAGCATAAGCAGTATATTCAGAACCTCAACAGATCGATGCATCATTGTATTGCTACTAGTTTATTATTAGCACGTGTACCGAGATGCAGTGAATAACTTTGCATTAGTTTTAGAGATACAGCCTGGACATTTTTGCGTAGTCCAGTCAAATCATGCCATGCATGAGTACACTTAAGCCTTGCAGGTGCATCAGGTAGTGCAAAGAGAAAACTAACCAGAATGCAGAGAAACTATAGTGCTACAGCAGTACAATGTTACTGAGCCAGGGGAAGTGCAGATAAATAAAGTACAAGGGCCACAATGAAGTAGGCTGAGAGATTATACCCTTGGGTCATGAGAAGTCTGTTCAGCAGTATAAGAATAGAAGGAAAAAATAGTGGTTTCTGATTCTGGTGGTATGTGCTTTCAAGCTTTTGCATCTTCGTCTGAAGAGAGAGTAAAGAAATGGGAAGACTGGGATATAAACCAGCTTTAATTATATTGGCTGCAATACCATCGCTTGAGATGTTGCCTTGTGTGCAAGTTCAGAATTTTTGTTTCCCTATTCAAGAGGACACTGTGTGCACTCTGGCAGTACACCCGCCTATTCACCCATCACTGTCTACTACTTCAATATACCCTGGGCAGCAGTCTAATGTAAGAAAATAACTGCAGATGCTGGTACAACTCGAAGGTATTTATTCACAAAATGCTGGAGTAACTCAGCAGGTCAGGCAGCATCTCAGGAGAGAAGGAATGTGCGACGTTTCGGGTCGAGACCCTTCTTCAGACTGATGTCAGGGGGGCGGGACAAAGGAAGGATATAGGTGGAGACAGGAAGACAGTGGGAGATCTGGGAAGGGGGAGGGGAAGAGAGGGACAAAGGAACTATCTAAAGTTGGAGAAGTCAATGTTCATACCACTGGGCTGCAAAATATGAGGTGCTGTTCCTCCAATTTCCGGTGGGACTCACTATGGCACTGGAGGAGGCCCATGACAGAAAGGTCAGACTGTAGCTAGCCCAGGTTTGACAAGATCTTTAAAATACATCTGTATGGATTCAAAGGGAAATAAACCCTTCTGCCCCACTGGGGCGGCTCGGTGGCACAGTGGTAGAGCTGCTACCTTACAGCACTTGCAGCATCGGAGACAGATGCTGTCTGTATGGAGTTTGTGCGTTCTCCCCATGATCTGCGTGGGTTTTCTCCGAGATCTACGGTTTCCTCCACAGATATACAGGTATGTAGGTAAATTGTCTTGGTATGAGTGTAAATTGTCCCTAGTGTGCGTAGGATTGTGTTTATGTGTGGGGATCGCTGGTCGGTGCAGACTCGGTGTGCCGAAGAGCCTGTTTAGTTCTCTGAACTAAACTAAACTAAACTAAACTAAACTAAAAATAACCTTCCACTAACCAGACTGTAGCCACACAGGATCACTGTGACATTATGTTAGATCTTCAAAAGCCATAACTGAGGTTATAAGAAAGCTAGGGTGTGTAACTTGACTGAAAATTACTGATGACATTACTGATGAATATTTGACAGTATTATTTTTAAAAGTTCTGAAGACACTGAATTGTTGAAATATGTTCTCACTTTGAGTAAATAGCATTCTTAACCGAGCTTTGATAAGTCACATTTGTCAATAAGCCACTATTTATACTTGCTCCAGTTGACCGAGAAAGATTTTTAATGTCTTGTGTACCATGTGAACATGCGCAAACTAAACATTTAATTTTTCAAAACAATGAGTAATGCTTTCTCTTTTTAAAATATTAGCCTCACTTTAAAGAACCATATGTTTGTGAATGTTTTTAATTCACGCAATGATATACTGGCAATAATTGTGTTTGCCCTCCAACAACCACCATTTTGTCCTCCAACAAAGCAAAATTAATTCCTATTACATGATTCTTATCCTCTGCTTATTCTAATCTTATCATACCTGCCATGACTGCATCTGAGAGAAGTACTCCCTTGAGAGGCAGAGAAGCAGGAAGAATGTTACATAATGAGAATAAATGTCTGCTCTATGTTGTCCTCCTCTCAGAGCTGCACTTAATACGAGGAATTGAAAGTGACAGTATTAGGTAAAGGAACATTAGTGAGAAGTGATGGTTCGTGCAGGAAAGCATGACACTCCATTGATCAGATCCAATTGTTGTAAGCTGACTGATGTTCGATTCTTCTACTGGTGAAACTTCATTAGCTGTGCCCCATTGTGTACCTTGAAATTATCATTTAGTGCAATTGTTGAAATAGACTCTCATGAGGAAGTTCTGAATGATAGTGACCTTCATTAGTTTGAAACATGATTTCATACTGCATCTCCCATCACATTAAATCCTGATCTATCAATATCATATCATATCATATCATATATCTACAGCCGGAAACAGGCCTTTTCGGCCCTCCAAGTCCGTGCCGCCCAGTGATCCCCGTACATTAACACTATCCTACACCCACTAGGGACAATTTTTACATTTACCCAGCCAATTAACCTACATACCTGTACGTCTTTGGAGTGTGGGAGGAAACCGAAGATCTCGGAGAAAACCCACGCAGGTCACGGGGAGAACGTACAAACTCCTTACAGTGCAGCACCCGTAGTATGTTTGCATGCATTAGTCTCAGCTTCAACAGGTCCAATGCAGACTCGTAACTGTTGGTGTTGCCATGCAACATGGAGCTGATCTGAGGAAGATGTATTTTCTTCAATGGTCACAATTAGATGTATTTTCTTCAATGGTCATAATTATTGCTACTCGTGAAGATTTTTTTTCTCTCCCCGGGTGGCAGAATAGGATATGAGAAGATTTATGTGTCCTCTGGACTCTCTTAACTTATAATAGGCATACAATATTGATGCTGTAGTGTAGAGAAATTCATATGATTTGCATTAAGAATGTTTATTTAGCAATGATAAACCCCCCCAGAGCCTTCTTCTTCCCCATTCTCTTCCTGGCCCTGCTGTTCTCTGGGCTCCACCTCATGGACCTCAGACATTGTCAAGCACCACCTTTGTCAAAAATGTGCAACTTGTGAGAACTGATGAAGTCTTCGCATCTGCTTGATGTGAGCTGCAAGGGGCCCTGAACTAATAAGACACTTACCACGACAATTGTGCTACTTGTGTGTCACTCTGTATGCTTGGATAACAGCCCAGGGACGTAAAATGCACCTGCATGTGATTTATTTGTTGATATATTTGATCACATGAGTAATATATCACAAGGGTTTCTGTGGCAACAGGCGGGATTCAAGGATGGTGTGTAGCCTCCCTGGTGCCAGGGTCCAGGACGTCACGGACCGATTGCAGAGCATCCTCAAGGGTGAAGGTGAACAGCCGGATGTGGTAGTGCATGTCGGCACAAATGACGTCGGGAAGACGAGGCAAGAGATTCTGCAGCGTGACTTTGGAGAGCTCAGAAGAAGGCTGAAAAGCAGGACCTCCAGGGTAGTTATCTCTGGTTTACTTCCAGTTTCTCGTGCTGGTGAGGGCAAGAACAGGGAGATAGGGGATCTGAATGTGTGGCTAAGGAGCTGATGCAGGTGGCAGGTATTTAGATTCATAGACCACTGGGATCTGTTTTGGGGTAAGGGTGAATTGTACAAATGGGACGGGTTGCACCTTAACAGGCGGAAGGCCATCATTCTGTCAGGCAGGTTTGCCATTGCTACATGGGTGGGTTTAAACAAAATAGTGGAGGGTGGGAGACAAATTGGAAAGACAATGAAGGAGTTAAAGGGAGAGTACAGGAAAAGTTAAGGACACTAGAATTAATGGGACAGAAAGCTCACGAAGGGATAGGAGAGTATGGCCAAGTGAAATAGGAATCGATGTGAAAGGTGAGGTGAGTAACGTGTTAAAAGTATTATATATGAATGAGCGTAGTATAAGAAGTAAAGTGGATGAGCTTAAGGCTCAGTTAGAGATTGGTAGATATGACATGTGGGGATTACCAAGACGTGGCTGCAGGAGGATTGGGACTGGGAACTGAATATTCAGGTTACACCTCCCACAGAAAGGACAGCCAGGAGGGCAGAGGAGGTGGGGTAGCTCTGTTATGAGTGGTCCCTTGCGAGGGGTGACATAGGGACTGATGAAGTAGAGTCGCTGTGGATAGAATTGAAGAATTGTAAAGGTAAGAAGACACTAATGGGAGTTATCTACAGGCCCCCAAACAGTAACCTGGATACAGGGTGCAAGTTGCAGCAGGAGTTAAAATTAGCATGTAACAAAGGTAATGCCACTGTGGTTATGGGAGGTTTAAATATGCAGGTAGACTGGGAAAATCAGGTTGGTTCTGGACCCCATGAAAGGGAGTTTGTAGAGTGCCTCCAAGATGGATTCTTAGAGCAGCTTGTACTGGAGCCTACCAGAGAGAAGGCAATTCTGGATTTAGTGTTGTCCAATGAACCAGATTTAATAAGGGAACTGCTTGGAGGTAGTGACCATAATATGATTGGTATTAATCTGCAATTTGAGAGGAAGAAGGTTAAATCAGAAGTGCCAGTGTTGCAGTTGAATAAAGGGAACTATGAAGGCATGAGAGAGGAGCTGCCCAAGGTCGACTGGAAAAGGATCCTAGCAGGAATAACAGTGGAACAGCAATGGCAGGAATTTCTGGTCGTAATCCAGAAGATGCTGGATCATTTCATCCAAAGAGGAAGAAAGATATGAAGGGCAGTAAGAGACAACTGTGGCTGACAAGGGAAGTTGTGGATGGAATAAAACAAAAAGAAAAGGTGTATAACACAGCAAAGAGTAACAGGAAGCCAGAGGATTGGGAAACTTTCAAAGGACAACAGAAGGTAACAAAAAGGGCAATACAGGGTGAAAAGATGAAGTACGAGGGTAAGCTGGCCTAGAAAATAAGGAAGGGCAGTAAAGGCTTAGGCATGTTAAGACAAAAAGATTAGTAAAGACAAATGTGGGTCCCTTGAAGGCAGAAAAAGGTGAAATTATTATGGGGAATAAGGAAATGGCAGAAGAGTTGAACAGATACTTTAGTTCTGTCTTCACTCAGGAAGACACAAACAATCTCCCATGTGTACGGGAGGACAGAGGAAATAGCTACACTTCTTGCGTTTGTTATGCCCTGTGACTTTTCTGGTGAAGCAGTGGGCAACACACTGCACATTGCCTACAGTGACCTGAAAAGATTTTGTGGTGAGGACAGTGTCATATTATCCAACTATTTTCTGGACTGCAATTAAATCTTTAAAGTAAATTCCAGTCTGTGAAGAGCCCTTGAATAAAGAACATACACTTTTCTTTGACCTCCTTGTGTCTCATGTGCTTTAGTCTGAGCACTCTGCAATGAATATTCTTGGAGGGTAAGAATCCAATGAGTACAAAAGCACACAATATATTTCTCGACCTGATACGTCAGCCATTCCTCTTCTCCAGAGATGCTGCCTGTCCCGCTGAGTTACTCCAGCTTTTTGTGACTATCTTTGGTTTAAACCAGCATCTACAGTTCTTTCTTACACATAATATATTTCATTCTATTCATATATTCACAGATGAAGTGCTATTTCTATATCTGAAGTATTAAGACTTTAAAATATGTATTAGGATATGTCAACCTAGAATTGGTTGAGACAGGCAATCCTTTGTACGGAGATATCTGAGCAATATTTTCTCGTGAAATATTTACAGCTGTTGGCAACAGAGAAATTCCCAGACAATATTAGACTAGTACAATTGCTCATGCAGCACCAGTGGAGGGGAAAAATGAAAGTGCAGGCCAGTGATCTTCCATCAATAATAACATTGAATAGATTTTAGGCCAAGAGAAGAAGCAAGGGGGTTGTGAATGATTGCAACAGAACAAATTGAAAATCTTCTTAACCATGACTGATTATATGAGTGATTAAAGCAATGAAGATGTAGACCAACAATGAGATGAGAATAAATAAAAGCAGAGATCCGTATGGGATGTAAATGATTACAGCAAAGGGACATAGAAACATAACATTAGAAGTTATTTACCTCATTGAATGTTCTGTATTGTGAGTGCATCATAGTTGATCTGTATCTTAACTCCATTTGCCCCATCTTTGCATCATCCATTGAGCCCTCAGAGGTTTGTAAAGAATTGCTGAAATGAGCCTGTTAGAAACGGATGGTTCCTTGAAAAGAACTGATGTAACTTCAGTAGAGGCTCCCTGGTCAACTCATCCCTTCCCACCCAAACCACCCCCTTCCCAGGTATTTTTCCCAGCAACTGCAGGAGATGCAACACCTGTCCCTTTACTTATCCCCTCGACTCCATCCAAGGACCCAAA
Source organism: Rhinoraja longicauda (assembly GCF_053455715.1). NCBI lineage: Eukaryota > Metazoa > Chordata > Chondrichthyes > Rajiformes > Arhynchobatidae > Rhinoraja > Rhinoraja longicauda. Next base: position 31,241,365 of record NC_135959.1, on the reverse strand, counting down.
CAATCTTTCCAGGTGAGGCAGAGGTTCACCTGTACCTCCTCCAACCTCATCTACTGTATCCCCTGTTCCAGGTGTCAACTTCTCTACATCGGCGAGACCAAGCGCAGGCTCGGCGATCGTTACGCTGAACACCTCTGCTTAGTCTGTCTTAACCTACTTGATCTCCCGATGGCTCAGCACTTCAACTCCCCCTTCCATTCCCAATCTGGCCTTTCTGTCCTGGGCCTCCTCCATTGTCAGAGTGAGGCCCAGTGCAAATTGGAGGAACAGCACCTCATATTTCACTTGGGTAGTTTGCACCCCAGCGGTATGAACATTGACTTCTCTAACTTCAGATAGTCCCTGCTGTCCCTCTCTATTCCCTCCCCTTCACAGTTCTCCCACTAGTCTTCCTGTTTCCAATTACACTATCGCATCTGATCGGCGCAAGTCGTGGCAGGATCTGATTGAATCGGTGGATATGACACACAGCAGCAAGAAGGCTTGGGCCACTCTCAATCGAATTAACAAGGACCCAAAGAAGACCAAGTCACTCCATACTGACCGGCCTACAGCTAATCAAGTAACACACCAACTCCTACTCAATGGCAAAACTGACTCACCAGTGACAAAGCAACGGCAAAACTCTGATAACCCACAACTATGTCAGGCTTTCACAATGAATGAACTAGATGCTGCTATCTGCACAGCCAAAATAGGTAAAGCTGCAGGTCTTGATAACATCATGACTGAACATATCAAGCACCTTGGACCGACTGCAGAACAGTTGTTGCTGGCCATGCTTAACACCTGCATGGAGAGAAGTCACATCCCAAAGATCTGGCATCGCGCACGTGTCAAAGCATTGCTAAAGCCAGGCAAAGATCCTTCAGCACCAAAGAGCTACAGGGCCAATATCACGTCTTTGCCACACCTACAAGCTGTTTGAGCGACTCATCTTGATTCGCCTCAGCCAGGTGATAGAGCCATCCCTAATAAAGGAGCAGGCAGGGTTCCGGCCTGGGAAGTCCTGCACAGGTCAGCTTCTCAATCTCACCCAACATATAGAGGATTGCTTTCAGGAAGGTGTTATCACAGGCGCTGTTTTTGTAGACCTTTCAGCCGCTTATGATACAGTAAACCATCGTCAACTGTTACACAAAGTATTTAATTTGACACACAACTTGCATCTAACCAACCTGGTGAAGACTCTGGTCAAAAACAGACACTTCTTTGTCGAGCTGTCAGGAAAGAAAAGTCGCTGGCGCAGGCAAAAAAACGGCCTCCCTCAGGAAAGTGTCCTGGCACCCACTTTGTTCAATAGCTGTTAATGACCAGCCTATCCATCCCAACACCAGGAGTTTCATTTATGCAGATGGCCTGTGTATTACAACCCAAAGTGCTGACTTCCTTGAGGCAGACGCTACTCTGTGTGAGGCTTTAGTCAACCTGTCCTCATACTACAAAGAGAATCACCTGAGCGCCAATCCATCTAAAACCTAAGTCTGCACCTTCCACTTGAAGAAGAATGCAAATCGAAGGATGAAGATCATATGGAGTGGAATCAGATTGGAGCACTGTGACCATCCAGTCTATCTCGGTGTGAGTCTTGATCGATTTCTGACCTACAAAGCACATATCATCAAGCTTAAAGGAAAAGTCAGTTCCAGAAATGCTCTTCTTAGCAAGTTGAGTACCTCAAAATGCAGACAAATTCTAAAACCATTCAATCAACAGCTCTGGCTCTCTGCTTCTCCACTGCCGAGTATGCCTGCACAGTAAGAGAGCAGTCAGCTCATGCAAGGAAGATTGATCCTGTGCTAAACACAAGCTGTCGCTGCATCAGTGGATGCATGAAACCTACCAAGACTGACAACATCTACCTACTCTCTGGCATTGCACCTCCTGGAATCAGCTGTAGCCAGTCAAAATGAATTCCTCAGACAATCAGAAGATGAAAGATACCTGATCGCCCTCAGTGTTTGAAATCACGCAGAAGTTTCCTCTCTTCTGTCCATCCCCTGGACTGCAGTGCATCGTTCAGAAGGCTCAAACTCTGGGAAGAGAGACTTGAAAAATCTCCGGAAGACACACACATGGCAATTGATGTCTCTGAGAAACTTCCACCAGGTTCCGACCAACCATGGATAACCTGGCGCAGTCTCAACAGACTGCGGACTGGCATGGGGAGGAGCAAGTCAAACATGCTGAAGTGGGGATATACTGAAGATGCGGCAGACTGCGAGTGCGGACGGGGCCTCCAGACTATAGAACATCTCCTGAGCTGTGACATGCTGCATGATACATGTACTGTAAAGGATCTTGCAGAGGCCAACGACGTGGCATGAAGATCTGCTCACTATTGGCAAACAGCTGTGTGATGACACGAATAAATGAACTACATTCTAACTTTGTCCCGCCCCCTCCCCTAACATCAGACTGAAGAAGGATCTTGACCCAAAACGTCACCCTCTCTCCCGAGATGCTGCCTAACCCGCTGAGTTACTCCAGAATTTTGTGTCTACCTTTGATGTAACTTCAGCCCAGGGACAAAGAACAGTCTGTATGGAGTTTGTACATTCTCCCCATGACTTGCATAGGTTTTTTTCCGGGATCCCCAGTTTGCTTCCACACTCCAAACACAAACAGGTTTGTAGATAAATTGGCTTGGTGTCATTGTAAATTGTCCTGAGTGTGTGTAGGGTAATGTTAATGTTCGGGGATCGCTGATCGGCGCGGACTTGGTGGGCCGAATGGCCTGTTTCCACGCTGTATCAATCAACTAAAATAAACTTAAACTAAACTAAAAAGTTGTAGCACTTGTGAGTTTAATTTCGATTTGCATGAGTGGAGAGGAACATGCATGAAGTAAATGAGTACAAAGAATGGTGCATGTTTGTTAAATTGTTTTGGGAGAATATTGAATGAATACTTTGCTCCAGATGGGAACAAGATGTGACTGAAAGATTCTGCTTTTGTGTCTTAAGAGGTTGTGTCTCTTTAAAAAGTTGTATGAATTGTGTGAGGGTGGAACCACACATCCATTCTTTTCTTTTCCTTTGTTCTTTGGATTATGTGTTAGAAGTTTTTACTGTGGAAATTAATTATTTATTCCAGGTTTTTCAGTGATTTGAGAAGGTTCAAAAGGAAGAGAGGTGCAAACATGAAATGTTGTTTTGGTGGATCTGTTTTAAGATTTTTCTTATTGTTTCTTTCCTTTGAACTTGATTTGAGAAAGATCAGGAGTGCACATTGGCCAACTGGAATCAAGGTGATAGAAATGTGAGTGTTTTTATTCCGGACATGAGATTCCCTCATTTTAGAAATAAATTGGCAGTTGGGGAAATTGGTGACTAGGGTATATTTAAATTGGGAGTTTGAAATTGGTATTTTGAGAGATGGGAATATTTGAGAAGTTCCGGTCAGTATTGGCTCGGACCAAAGAACTCATTTTACTGGTTCAGTCGGTCAGAAAGTCTGCTGCCTGTTGAATGTTAGCTGGGACTTACATTATCATATCATCATATATCATATATATACAGCCGGAAACAGGTCTTTTCGGCCCACCAAGTCCGTGCCGCCCAGCGATCCCCGCACATTAACACTATCCTACACCCACTAGGGACAATTTTTACATTTACCCAGCCAATTAACCTACATACCTGTACGTCTTTGGAGTGTGGGAGGAAACCGAAGATCTCGGAGAAAACCCACGCAGGTCACGGGGAGAACGTACAAACTCCTTACAGTGCAGCACCCGTAGTCAGGATCGAACCTGAGTCTCCGGCGCTGCATTCGCTGTAAAGCAGCAACTCTACCGCTGCGCTACCGTGCCGCTACCGTGTCGCCCACATTGTCCTCACCATCTACAATCCTCGGGTCAGTGATTGGAACTGACAAAAGATATCTCGGATCTGTGTAACCTAAACTCCTATTTGGACAAAGGTAGCAAAGTAATGTCAACCAGTTCCCTTGAAGTAGGACCAATAAGGGAAGGGACACAACCTGGGTGAGTTTAAGCCAATGCGAAGAAGTGCGGAGAGAGATAGTCAAATTATTGTATGGATAAATTAAGCTTGTACAGTAATGAAGTGTGAGGATTTAAATTTGTCGTGGTAGATTCGTCTCCGCTATGCAGTAAGATCATGTCTGATCTTTACCAGTGACACTTTTCTACACAAATCCCCCATCCCCTGATTTTTTTTTTAACTGCTTCTAGTGAGCACATGTTAAGATTACTAAGGATTTAAGGAGGCATTAATACAAATGAGAACCGGTCTTCACAAGAAAAACCTGCTCTAAATGTAAGTAGTAACAATTTTTTTTTCTTTAAGTGTTGTTTAAAAAGCACAGGCCCCTTAGCAGGAGTCCAACTTTACAAGAAATATGGCTTGTAAACGGACAGCACGGTGGCGCAGTGGTAGAGTTGCTGCCTTACAGCACTTGCAATGCCAGAGACCCAGGTTTGAACCCGACTATGGGTGCTGTCTGTACGGAGTTTGCGTGTTCTCCCCGCGACTGTGTGGGTTTCCTCCGAGATCTTCGGTTTCCTCCCACACTCCAAGGACGTACAGGTTTGTAGGTTAATTGGCTTGGTATAAGTGTAAATTGACTCTAGTGTGTGTAGGGTAATGTTAATGTGCGGGGGTCGCTGGATGGTGAGGACTCGGTGGGCCGAAGGGCCTGTTTCTGCACTATATCTCTAAACTAAACTATGAGATGTTATAGAAACATAGAAACATAGAAAATAGGTGCAGGAGTAGGCCACTCGGCCCTTCGAGCCTGCACCGCCATTCAATATGATCATGGCTGATCATCCAGCTCAGTAGCCTGTACCTGCCTTCTCTCCATACCCCCTGATCCCTTTAGCAAAAAGGGCCACATCTAACTCCCTCTTAAATATAGCCAATGAACTGGCCTCAACTACCTTCTGTGGCAGAGAATTCCACAGACTCACCACTCTCTGTGTGAAGAAATGTTTTCTCATCTCGGTCCTAAAAGACTTCCCCCTTATCCTTAAGCTGTGACCCCTGGTTCTGGACTCCCCCAACATCGGGAACAATCTTCCCGCATCTAGCCTCTCCAACCCCTTAAGAATTTTATATGTTTCTATAAGATCCCCCCTCAGTCTTCTAAATTCCAGTGAGTACAAGCCCAGTCTATCCAGTCTTTCCTCATATGAAAGTCCCGCCATCCCAGGGATCAATCTGGTGAACCTTCTCTGTACTCCCTCTAAGGCAAGAACGTCTTTCCTCAGGTTAGGAGTCCAGATTTATTTTGTTACTTGACTAATCAGGCATGATCAACGGCAAATTTGCTCTCTCTATCAATAATTGGAATATCTGTTACTCAGAGTGTCACTAATTTTGGGGATCTGTGTTCTCTGTCCTCAGAAGCTTTTAGGCCATCCATGTGATTTATTTTGTCCCAACAAAGGTCTTTGGGCATTCAGAGGTATCATGCCAGTTACAGTGTCCTCCTATTGTAAATATGTAATTAAATAGAACCATTTGTTGGACTCAAAGCATCGAAGTAAATAAAATCAATGTCGCTCTTGAAACTGTATTGAATCGCCTGTTGCTATCTTTGCTCTTAAGGGTATAAAACGATTTACTTTAAGTTTGGAGAGACTCTACTAAAAGGGTCTCTAAGAGAAAGCTGGCTTGTTGTGATGAATAAAGATCTTCATATTTCCCAGCTTCAATCTCTACATTGATTTTGTTCACTAGTCATGACAGCACAAACAGTGCATCCTGTGAAGTGCAGCAATCCTGCTACAGAACTACAACCCATGTGATTGACCCACACTCCCAAGTTCTAATGTATTTGTGTAATTAATTTGTATATAGTTAATTCAATAATCAATCATTGAAATATTAAGAGTAATTTTATATCTTAATCATGCCTTAGTGCTTTTGAATGCTTGTGAATGCCAAAAATAAATTACAAACATTCAGTTCCAATGAATAGTATCCTTGAAAGAGGTTTAGTTGCATTTAGTTAAACCTGCCAAAGGAAGGAGTTGAGGCAGGAAAAATAACAGCATTTAAAAGGCACATGGGCAGGTACATGGATATGAAAGGTTTAGAGGAATATGTGTCAAACATAAGCAAAGACCAGCATAGATGGGGCATTTTGGTTAGCATGGATGAGTTGGGGTGAAGGGCCTGTTTCCATGCTGTATGACTCTATGATTCTATGACTCTATGGAAGCAGGATCTCATCAGTCTCAAGATGAAGGTGAAAATAGACACAAAATGCTGGAGTGAGGCCCAGCACAAATTGGAGGAACTACACCTCATATTTTGCTTGGGCAACTTACACCCCAGTGGTATGAACATTGACTTCACTAACTTCAAATAGCCCTTGCTTTCCCACTCTCTCCATCCCCTCCCCCTTCCCAGTTCTCCCACCAGTCTTACTATCTCCGCCCACTCCCCTGACATCAGTCCGAAGAAGGGTCTCGACCTGAAAAGTCATCCATTCCTACTCTCCAGAGATGCTGCCTGTCCCGCTGAGTTACTCCAGCAATTTGTGTCTACATTTGATTTTAATCAGCATCTGAAGTTTTTTCCAACACCGTTTTCAAGGTGACCCAGGTAACAGATCCAGTACAAACCTGGGCCTCTCCCATTAGTTAGATCTCCTATGGAGATCTCCTATGGTAGTAACCACAAGGACCTCAGTTCCAACAAGGGTAACTAACTGATGACTTGGATGCCTTCCAGCTCATTAGAAGATTATCCTTCATTTGTCAATGTCATTCTGCACACTGAACTTTTTAACCAGATAACTAGACTTCAGGTTTTTGGTCACTTGTCATTTTTATTTTCCCCTCTCTCACTCTGTCCTCGTCCCTCTCTGCTATTCCATTGGTGCGCAAATTAGGTTCAATGAAAATCATTTTGCCTCTCAATCAGGCCCTTACAACTTTCAAGCCACATACCTTACTCCTTTTGTTTCTTCCTCCCCTTCTCATTCTCTTAATATGTTTGGATCTCTACTTTAATCTCTAATTTAAGGTTTCAAAGTTTCAAGGTCAAGGTCAGTTTATTGTCATTCTGATACAAAGTTATTTATCTAAAAACTTAACTCTGCTTCATCCTTTATTTGCTATGTCTGCTTTATCAGTATCTGCAAAAATCCTAATTTCTAATCATTTTTGCACTTTTCAATGCAATGCAAGATCTCAAGGCTATTATACTGCTTCTGGTAACAAGTTAATTACATCTAGGTTAAAAACACAGAAACACTTTTTATTCATGAGTAAATATCTAAGCAATTGATTTATTTTTCAATACCATGCACCAAATAATAGAACCATCATTTAAATTAGTTCTTAGCTTATCTATTTAAATCAGTTGTTAATCTAAATCGGTGTGTTATTTTGTACATGGCAAGCAATTGTATTACCTTTCCAATTTAGTGATTTGAATGGAAATTATCTCAGATAACAAGGAACTAAACATAGTATTATTATACAAATTATGTACTTTTCTGTTCAAATTAGATGGACGGAGGATTTATGAATGTCCTAAACCTTCTGCATACATGAATAATGTTTGAAGGAACTGCAGATGATGGGTTAAATCGAAGGTAGACACAAAATCCTGGAGTAACTCAGCGGAACAGGCAGCATCTCTGGAGAGAAGGATTGGGTGACGTTTCGGGTCGAGACCCTTCTTCAGACTGATGTCAGGGGAGTGGGCAGGACAAAGATAGAATGTAGTAGGAGACAGTAAGACTGGTGGGAGAACTGGGAAGGGGAGGGGATAGAGAGGGAAAGCAAGGGCTATTTGAATAATGTTTAATTCTCTTTTCATCAGAACTAAAGAGAAAAGAGGTGTAAAAGCAAAAGTAGGCTTTATGACCTCTGACATCTCAAGCCTGCTGTACATTGAATAAGATCAGGAATGATTCCCAACACAATCATTCCATCTTATGATTGCTTTTGTATCCAAAATATTTAGATATTATCTTTATGAATATACTCAGCAGTAAAAATTCACAGTCTGTAAGGGTAGTTGATTCCACAGGTTCCATACCTCTGAGTAAAAGAATGATCTTTATAGAATTGTGGAATTTTTACAGCACAGACGGAGGGTATTCAGCCCAACAAGTCTGTACTGGAATTCCCAAATCGCTGTAAAAAAGTGTATTGTATTTTTATTCTTGCCTTGAGATCGGTCTTTCAAAGCTAAAATGTTTACATTTGTCATGCTTACTTCTCTTTTCTGCAGTGTTACAAGTCTTTCTCTGAACAAATCGTATTATTAACTTGGGCAAGAAACAAACTGCTGGAGGAGCTCAATGGGTCAGGAACTATCCGTGGAACAAAGTGGCACCAAAACCTGGCAATTACCACATATAGACTCAGTTGGGCTGTTACTGTGCATTATGTACTAACCTGGGAATGTACTTATGTATGGCAATAATCTTGCTCATCTGTATACAAAAAAAAATCGCACTGTACCTTGGTGCATGTGATAACAAAGGAACCATTGAACCAGTGAATCATTGAATGCTTCAGATTGCAACCTTTCTTCAGTGTGAAATATCATCTATCTATTTTCTTCCACAGATGCTGTCCAACCCACTTCAGCAATTTGTTTTTGCTAAAGATTCCAGCATCTGCAATCTCTGTTGTTCACTTTGTTGTTCACTTCTCTTACTCAGCACTGCTGGATTATTTTCTTATGGGTTTTTTGTATTGCAAAGGGATCTGCAGAAGAAGAAACCTACTGCTGGATGAACTCAACAGATCAAGTAGTAGCTTAGGAGATGAGGGGTCAGTCAACATTTTGTGATGAGACCCTGCACCAAGACTAAGAGTGTAGAGGAAAGACAGCAAGTATAAAAAAGAGAGATGGAGGGGCGAGACAGGGGCTAGTAAATGAGAGCTAGCACCAAGTGCAATGGGTGATAATGGGCAGATATAGTCATGTGGAAGGAGGGGAGGGGCAAGGTAGAAGTAGAGGCTAGAAATGATGTGGAACCAGATAAAGGAGGGATAATGGGCAGCTTGAACATGGTGGAAAAAATAGGAGGGGAGAGTTTAGGGGAAGCTTGTCGGAAATAGATGAAAACAGGCAAGGGGAAAAGATGGAAAAAAAAAGTTTTTTAATGTATATAAAGCCAGGTGGGGAGGGAATAGAGATGTATGCTGGAAAATGATGTGGAACCAGGTAAAGGAGGGGTGATGGTCAAGTGGAACATTGTGGAAGGGAGAATAGGAAGGGTAGGCCGAGGAAGAAGAAATCCGGGTGGATAGAAGTGTGGGTTATGAGCAGATGGCGTTAGTTGGGAGAAGATAATGAATCTAATTAATGGCAGGGTGGGTAAATGTAAAAGGTGACTAAAGGGGGAGAGACCCTTGGTGAACTGGTGGGAGTGGGAAAGGGATTCAGGGCGAGTGGTTTATCTGAAATTAAAATTGAATGTTCAAACCATTGGGTTGTAGTGGACCCACATGGAATGTAAGGAGCTATTGTTCTCGTTTGCCTCAGTTCTCTCTACCATTGTTTATCTTTTCCATCTCCCTTTTCCTTCCCATTCTCAGTTCTTTTCCAGCATCAAAGAGGCTTCTTAAGCCTGGCAAATGGCTGGAAACACAACTTTTGGGATACATGATTACAGTAACAGTTAACAGTATCTATTCCTCCTAAATTGACAATCCCCAATAACTAGTGCATTCATTTTCACTCCTCGAACTTGAATAGTTTCTCTGCAATGTCGTGCTGAAGCTAGTTTAATTATTTGTAAAGTCTTTGTTCTCATTTAGCCAGGCTGGCAGAATTGTCTACAAGTTAAGGCTCCCCCAAAGCCACCTTCTGGATCCCTGAACTTGTCTCACTTGGGGTAAAGGCAGGAGAATGGGCTTGAGAGGGAGAGATGGACCAGCCACGACTGAATGGCGGAGTAGACTTGATGGGCCGAATAGCCTGATTCTTCTCATGGAACTTATGAACATGAATATATGGTCCCAAATGTTTGAGCTACATATGTATATATAGAGTGTAAAATTTATAACAATTCTAGAAAATCTCCATCAATAGTTAATGATCAATTGCACAAATTAATATTATTGTCTTTATCCACAAAAGGGTTGCAGGTGCAGATATTCAGCACAGAAATCAAAGGGCATCTGAGAAAACTCAGGTCTGAACTAGCTGTAAGATATCTGGTTCCAACACTGATGACCAGCCAGATGGATCATATTTCTAATGCACTTGTCTCCATAGATGTTTCAGAGACGTCTCCTGGGTTGGGCGGATCTTGCTAAACCCTGGCCGCAGGCAGCCATCTTCTCTTTACCTCAGCCCATAAGCGCAGGTTGAGTTCCAAAGTTGTGCCACATGGAAAGCCGAACAGTAATTTTGCCTAAACTGTGAAATAATGTGCCCAAATATACAAAGCACTTATTGAAGATGTGCTCAGTGAACCCAATATTCACTGTGTTCTTGGCTTCTGATGTGGACAGGATTGAAGAGAACAATTTTGCCCTTTGCAAGTTCCACTTTGGAATAGCCAAAGTACTGAGGATTGCTTCAATATTATGCAATCGTGGTTGCTGTCAGGAAAATATTGATCTGTTACCTTTTGAATTAAACATCAATGGAGTGCCAGTTCGTGTTCCTGCGCAGGGACGCACACCGATCACTTCTCCAGCGGCCGTACGAGGGCCCCTTCCGGGTCCTACAACACGGCTCGGCCACATTCGTTCTGGACATGGGGGGTCGCAGAGAGACTGTTTCGATCGCACGGCTGAAGCCGGCACACGTGGACATTGATCGGCCGGTGCCGGTTGCACAGCCCCGCCCGCGCGGTCGCCCCCCGTCCAAGCTACCCCCTCCAGTGTCTGCTACGACCCCTCCACCTGTCGGTCAGTCGCCGGTCCCTGCGCCGGTCATGGTGCGCACCCGGGCTGGTCGCCTCGTGCGCCCTCCTGTCCGTTTTGTACCTCCGGTTCTTGGGGGGGGTCCTGTGGCGGATCAGGCCACTCCTCGGGTCAGCCCCCTCGTTACGTGACGGACAGGTGAAAGGAGTTAAAAGCCAGACCAAGGGAAGGCGTGGATCATCCCTTGGAGAACTACGCTGTGGGCACCAGCTCACAGCCTAATAAAGAATCTAACAAAACACTGCCTGGCGTCTTGCCTTTTCTCTGGCCTCCGCCAGGCCACTACAACAGCTTCATTTGAACACCAGGATTATACAGCCAATGTTAAACATGAAAATCTCCCTTAGATTAAATGTATAGCCAGCAAAATATTTGCCACATAACTTTGCCAAGCTTCCAACAATATGGATCTCTTTAGATTCCATGCTGACATTATAATGCAGCAGATTACATTCAGTGAAACTTTCTACCAATGCACCCAGAGCATGAATGTTTTGTGTTGACTCGATTCCTTTCAAACTAGCTCGAGGTTTGTCTCAACAATATTATTAGCAAAGTAGTCACGTAAAGAAAATCTCCATTAATGTACATTTATGGCCAGCAGGAATTTGAGCTCAGTTATGTAATTTACGCAGGGAAGCTCCAACCACTATTTTGCTGTGAAGGGCAAATTGATACTGGCTAATGGAGCATAAAAATCACATGGTAAGGCTTAAATGATGCAAATCAACATCAGGAAGACATGAGAATGTGAGGTGAAATTTCCACTTTTATTGCAAATTTACAGTGCAAATACTTTGAGATTATCTTGAGCAATATTAGCTTGTGAATCAACAATGTACTTGTATGCTATTCTCTGTGCTATTTTAAAATAGGCATTAACCAAGGCAAGAGGATTTTAGAGGAAAGGAATAAACATTCAGGCATTCTTCTCACATAACTTAATTTCAAGCCATTTGTGTTCTCAACGATGAATAGAATCCATTTACCCTCCCTCTGGTATTGAACAAGTTTTAACATATCAAATTACATTAACATGCAGCCGCTTTGGAGAGAATATTGAAAAAAGAGTTAGAAGTGAGTCAGAGTCAGAGTCAGAGCAGAGTCCCATATGTCAACTTTATATATTGGATTTGGCTGCAAACAGACTTCTTTACAATTTAGTACCACCCAACCTAGTAACTTATCTACTCAGGTCTTGATCATTTCCAAAGTGAACCCAAAACTTTTGCAGACTGCCCTTGTGAATCTAGGCAATTGGGGGCATCATTATAACTCTGATTTGATTTTCACCAGAAGGTGAGCAGAGATGATCTGGGTTTACAGGGTGATTGATGATGTCCTACGTCATCATCATCCCTTTAGATTTATCTTGCATTCTATCTTTTTGTATAATTTCTCTTTTTTCACTCCACACCCCAGCAAGTCATTGAGTTAAAAGATCAATTCTATTACCTGCATTCTAGATTCCGACCTGGTCGTTATTATAAATATTTTTTTCCACTTTTTAAAAATCTCCATTTCTTTTCTTCTGTGTTATTAGAACATCAGTGTTATTATATTAATTGCGTTTACCCAAATCATAGTGGTAAATTTTACACTTCCTATCTTCGGCATAGTGGCGCAGACAGCTATTGTAGACATAACCTGATGGTTGATCAGGTCAGTGCCAAATAACCTCGTATCTTCAGAGATAAATCTTATAGAAGATGGCTTGTAAATAAATTTGCCAACAGGATATGCATTTGAGGATTTCTGCACATTGGCCCAATAACCTTTTTGTTGCCGTCTTATCACTGCAAAATGTAATAGTGCCATGCTTAAGGCTCTGGATACTACATCAGAGCATTTACTTAATTCCTGTTGTATGTTGTTTCCATGCAAAGGAAAGAGTTAGATAGAGCTCTTAATGATAGTGGAGTCAAGGGATATGGGGAGAAGGCAGGAACGGGGTACTGATTGTGCATGATCAGCCGTGATCACGGTGAATGGCGGTGCTGGCTCGAAGGGCCGAATGGCCTACTCCTGCACCTATCGTCTATTGTCTATTGTGTATTGAAAATATCAGGAATGCCTGAGTTTTGACCCAGGTTAGTGATTGCAAGGTAAATTAGATCAGTGTTTTAGGCCAGGAATCAAACCAAGGGATCAGACAGGTTTTAATCCAGGATATTGACTGGGAAAAGAATCAGTGAGATAGAACGAGATTTAGAAAGAAATCATAAGACTCAGGGTGAGGGGGTTAGAGTTGGAGTCAGGGGCAATCAGACAGCTGAGGAAAATCAGGAAATAGGTAGGTGTGGTGGAAAGATTTATGGTTTTGTCAGAGGGAGATCAAGCACTAAACTCAGGAACAGGGATCTGTGGATGGTGTTGGATTGGTGTTCCTGGACAGTATTGCTTGGTGCAACTCTAAAGCTTGAAGCATGTAAATAAATTGCTCCCATTACATTGCTACAAAGATTTTAAAGTTGAGGCTTCTGGAGATTTGCAGCAAATTAGAGAGAATCTTGGCAAAAGGAACAGAATTAACAGTTCGGGTTGGTAAATTTTCAGCAGAATCTTTCCTCAGCCAGAAATATTCACTCTGTTCTCTGCAGATGCTACTTAACTGTTTGACTGCAGCATTCTCTACTTTTATTCCTGATTCAGTGTTTTTTTTGTTGCTTTTCTACACAATACAGAAATGCTGCTTTGTGCAATGCAAATTATTTTATAAGCAGCTTTGATTATCAATTTAAATAATTTAGACTGCCTCAGTGAATGAAGAAGAAAAAGATAATGCGGTAGATAGGAAATAAGTAAAGGAACTTTGTTCAGGACCGTACTCAAAATTTGAGTAGAAGAAAAATTCACAATTCAGTAGTTTAAAATAGACACTTTTTATTTACTTACCCAATAAAATTATTTGAGAGCAACACGACGAGAACACAAAGTCCTGATAGACTGTTAAGACTGCCCTCAAAATACATATTATCTCAGGAACTTACCTTGGTCAGATTTCAATGCTGATGTAGAACATACTCAGGAAACAATACTATTAAAATATTGTGTAGGAAAGAACTGCAGATGCTGATTTACACCGCAGATGGACAAAAAAAGCTGGAGTTACTCAGCGGGTCAGGCAGCATCTCTGGAGAAAAGGAATAGGTGATGTTTCGGGTGGAGACCCTTCTTCAGACACCTATTCCTTTTCTCCAGAGATGCTGCCTGGCCCACTGAGTTACTCCAGCTTTTTATGTCTATCTTCAATTAAAATATTGATTGGCCTGCAATAGCTTCTAACCAGAATAACGTGATCTAATGTCTGAAACAGAAATAATATTATGAGTGCAAGCACAGTTCAGGCCTCAAACTGTACCTATAAATTTCTGGAAAGGTACTATCTACCTGGAAGTCATCACATAGGAAATAAATATTTTTTATATGCAGCAACATGTATGCAAATCTTCATGTGGGTATGTGCTGATTACATGATTCTGCCACAACAGGACAGACCCTCTGAATTACCGTTCATACTGCTGGTATGAACATTGACTTCTCTAACTTTAGATAGCTCCTCTGTCCCTCCCTTCCCCTCCCCCTTCCCAGTTCTCCCACTGTCTTCCTGTCTCCACCTGACTCCTTTCTTTGTCCAACCCCACCTGACATCAGTCTGAAGAAGGGTCTCGACCCAAAATGTCACCTATTCCTTCTCTCCAGAAATGCTGCCTGACCCGCTGAATTACCCCAGCATTTTGTGATACCTTCGATTTGTACCAGCATCTGCAGTTATTTTCCTACACATACATTTATAGTGGATACCTGTTCCAGATTGAATTTAATGTTTGTCAGTAGCTGCATCTTCATCTTTATACTAAAAAAACAAAAAAGCAAAATGCTATTAGCTTAAATTTTAGTACTGCCTAAAGAAAATGTTAAATAATAACACCCAATTATATCTGAACATATTTTTAAGGTTGGAAAATACATTGTTGGAAAATCTTTTGCTTGCCAGTCGGCTAAAGTTTTGCCTCAGTAATTGCACTGGCAGGAATTAACTGATATCAATATTACTAACATTTCATTATTGAAAATATCTGACCAGTGTTTACGTTAATTGATCAATAACTGATAAACATTGATACACAAGTGACAGCAGATGCAGGAATCATGGAAAAAGCACATTGTGCTGGAGGAACTCAGCAGGTCAGGCAGCATCTGGGAGGGAAGGAATTGGCCTCGTTTCCAGTCAGGATCCTCCTTCAGACTGACTGGAGAGCAGGGGACGAGAAATCTGGAAAATGAGAGGTGGGTTGGGATAAACATGAATAAGCAGTATTTATGGCTTGTTCTGGCATTAAAAACTCACATACATGCAATGAAGTGTGCTATTTTTAGTAATATAGTAATAATAGCAAGTGATGGATGGATACAGGTGAGGGGGTTTGATTGGCAGATGGTGGAGGTGAAAATGAGCCAAAAGGGTGTCAGATAAGGAGAGTAGTGGGTGGAAGGGGACAGTGATAAGGGGGAAAAGTGGGAAACATTGACTGGATTGTAATGTTGACGAAAACTGCCATTGGTCATTACTGACAGTAACTATGTGCACAGTTAACAGCAAAATAAAAATGTCACTGACTGTGGTTCAATGCTCCTCTGCCGAAATAAATGATTTGCAATTACCCTTCTTCAGACTGATGATGGTGGTGAGGGAATAAAGCTGGAAGAGAGGAGTGACAAAGCTTGGCAGGTAATAGATTGAAACAGGTGATGAAAGTTTTTGATAGGCAGATGGTTGGATAAAGGCCAGAAATGAAAAGACAGAAGGTGTTGGACAAAAGGATCGAAGAATTGCGAATTGTGAAGCTAGAGGAAAGAATGTAGGTGGAAGGAGAGACAAAGGGGAGAAATAAGTGTGAGATCAGGTGGGGCACAGGGATCTAATTCTCATCTTCCCCTCCCCTTCTACCTACATTCCTTCCTCTATCTTCACACCTCACAACTCTTTAATACTCTTGTCTTACACCATCTTTCGTTTCACCACTGGCCTTTGTCCGACCATCTGCCTATCAACCCCCACCCCTCCCCTCTCCTATATCAACCTATTACCTGCTAGGCTTTGTCCTGTCTCTCCTCTCTTCCAAGTTTTTTTTAATCCCCTACAATCACTCTGAAGAAGGGCCCAGACTCAAAACGTCACCTATCCATGTTCGCCAAAGATGCTGTTTGACCTGTTGAGTTACTCCAGCACCTTGTGTCTTTTTTTTTGTAAATCAGCACCTGCTGTTTCTTTTTTTCTGCATTAGGGGTGGACAGGCAGACCAAGGGTCCTGAATGGAAACATCACCTATCCATTGCCTCTCCAGATGTTGCCTGACTGGTTGAGCTTCTCCAGCAGCGTGTATTTTGCTCTAAGACCTTAAACTTTCCATTACAATGTATTTCCATGATATTCTGCAGAGTTAACTTTGCAGACTGTCTTGGAAACTGAAGATATATTTTTCTTTAGAGCTTCTAACATTAATTTTCTGGATTATATGAACCAACAAGAGTTTAATAAGATGTGTTCTGTCATCTCGTCAATATTTGAGATTTTATTTTACTTTTTCTTAAGTAATCTGAAAATGTATTTCTCAAAATATTATTTAAGGCAACTGATATTTCCAATGTTAAAAATTTATCTATTACAATTTCTTAATAGGGTTAGACTTCTGTACAGTAGGCCAGCAAGTACCACAGATGTAATTTATTTGGTCTTTGAAAGGCTAACAATTTCATTTTAATTGAGAATTGATTTAATTTTCTTTCATTAAGTTGCTAACAAATAAATTATGGAGCTGTCTACAGAGTGGGTGCTGGTAATTACCCAAATATTGTGAGGTTATTTCAGTTTAACATTTTGAGATGATAAATAAATTCTTGCATTTTGAATGAATTTTAAATTAACTTTGGATGATAAAAGCATCAACTTGAAACATAAACTCACTTTCTGTCTCTTTAAATAGTACCTAACCTGATCACCATTTTTACTTTTATCAGATTTCTAATATCTGCAATATTTTAGCCACGAGATTGGGTTGATTTTCACAGTTTCTCATGCACAAATCACTAATGTCAGATGATGTCAGCAATTGTTTCCAGTCAAAATCATGCCCATTGGGATATCAGCCGGGCAGCCTTATTTGCAATAATTTATGGCATGGCAGACATTTTCCAGCTTCAATCGTGTATAATCTCATCACAGGTCACACTCTGCATGTTTTCTCTCTTGCAGATATAATTCTAGCTTTCAGCTGCGCCCTACACCTTTCACTGAGTCCCCATAGTGGAGGACATCATTTTGAGATCACCAATAAGACATCTATCAACGGTTCTATGATATCAATATCTTGCCTACAGCACAGGCCAGCCTCTTTTTCCAAACACCATGGAAACCCCATCACTGGCTGTTCTTTGAACAGTCGCATTTATACAAATCGCAATAAATTGCAATCTCTGGACCAATTATTCATTGGGACCATTTGAGGCACACAAGGATCGACAAGGGCACACCATTAGAGTCAAAGTCATAGAGTCGTACAGTGTGTAAACAGGCCCTTAGGCCCAACTTGCCCACACTGGCCAACAATGTCCAAGCTACACTAGTCCCACTTGCCTGCGCTCGGTCCATATCCCTCCAAACCTGTCCCATCCATGTACCTGTCTAACTTTTTCTTAAACGATGGGCGAGTCCCAGCCTCAACTACCTCCTCTGGCAGCTTGTTCCATACATACACCACCCTTTGTATGAAAAAGTTACCCCTCAGGTTCCTATTAAATCTTTTCCCCTTTACCTTGAACCTATGTCCTCTGGTCCTCGATCCCCCTACTCTGGGAAAGAGACTCTGTGCATCTATCCAATCTGTTCCTCTCATGATTTTGTACACCTCTATAAGATCACCCCTCATCCTCCCATGCTCCATGGAATAGAGACCTAGCCTACTCAACCTCTCCCTACAACTCACACCCTCTAGTCCTGGCAACATCCTTGTAAATCTTTTCTGAACCCTTTCAAGTTTGACAATATCATTCCTATTCTGGTGCCCAGAACGGAACACAATATTCTGAATATGGTCTCACTAACGTCTTATACACCTGCAACATGACCTCCCAACTTCTATACTCAATACCCTGACTGATGAAGGCCAAAGGGCAAAAAGCCTTTTTGACCATCTTGTCCACCTGCAACTCGACCTTCAAGGAACCATGCACCTGTAGTCCTAGATCCCTCTGCTCTACAAAACTACCCAAAGGTCTACCATTTACAGCGTAGGTCCTGCCCTTGTTCGACATCTCAAAATCCAACACCTCACACTTCTCTGTATTAAATTCCATCAATCATTCCTCCGCCCACCTGGCCAATCGATCCAGATCCAGCTGCAATCTTTCACAACCATCTTCACTATCTGCAAAACCACTCACTTATGTATCATCAGCAAACTTGCTAATCTTGCCCTGTAAAACTTTTTCAGTCAGAGAGTTGTAAATCTGTGGAATTCTCTGCCTCAGAAGGCAGTGGAGGCCAATTCTCTGAATGCATTCAAGAGAGAGCTAGATAGAGCTCTTAAGGATAGCGGAGTCAAGGAGTATGGGGAGAAGGCAGGAACGGGGTACTGAAAGAGAATGATCAGCCATGATCACATTGAATGGTGGTGCTGGCTTGAAGGGCCGAATGGCCTACTCCTGCACCTATTGTCTATTGTATGTTCTCATATAAATCATTGATGTAGATGACAAACAGTAATGGGCCCACCACCGAACCCTGAGGCACACCACTTGTCACAAGCCTCCAGTCCGAGAAGCAACCTTCCACCATCACCCTCTGCTTCATTCCATGGAGCCAATTTGCGATCCATTCAGCTATCTCTCCTTGGATCCCATGCGATCTAACCTTCTAGAGCAGCCTACCATGTGGAACTTTGTCAAATACCTTACTGAAATCCATGTTCACAACATCTACAGCTCTGCCCTCATCGACCTTTGTGGCCACGTCTTCAAAAAAATCAATCAGATTTGTGAGACATGATCTCCCACGTACAAAACCATGCTGATTATCCCTAATCAGCCCTTGCCCATCCAAATGACTTTATAACCTAACCCTCAGAATACTCTCTAGTAGCTTTCCAAGTACAGATGTTAAGCTCACTGGCCTACATTTCCCAATATTTTCCCTGCAGCCCTTCTTGAAAAGAGGCACAACATTTTCCACCCTCCAGTCTTCCAGCACCTCTCCTGTATTTATGGATGATTCATAAATTTCAACCTGGACTCCCGCAATTTCCTTTCTAGATTCCCGCAATGTCCTCGGATATATCTGATGAGGCTTTGGAGATTTCTCTACCTTCATACACGACAGAGCCTTCAGTACTTCTACGATGGTAACACTGACTGCTCTCAAGACACTTCCATTGATTGCCCCAAGTTCCTCCGTCTTTCTCTTCGGTAAATACAGAAGAGAAATACTCATTGAGGACCTTGCCCATCTCCTGTGGCTCCACACAGAGGTGACTGCTTTGATTCCTGAGAGGTCCCACTCTCTCTCTAGTTACCCTTTTCTTACCCTTTTCCCCCTTATGTATTGATAAAATCTTTTGGGATTGTCATTAATGCTACCTGTCAGAGCTATCTCCTGGCCCTCTTTTTGCCTTCTGATCTCCTTTTCCAGTTTACTCCTTAGCTCTCGAAATTCCGCCAGGGATGCACTTGATCCCAGCTGCCTATACCAGTCCCATGCATCCTTCTTGTGTTTGACCAATGCCTCAATTTCCCTCATCACCCAAGCTTCCTTACTTTTGCCTGCTTTACCCTTCACTCTAAAAGGGACGTACATATCCTGAGTTTTCATCAGCACACTTTTAAAATCATCCCACTTGGACAATGTTCCTTTCCCCTCAAATAACCTGCTCCAGTCAACTTGAGCGAGACCTTCGCTCATACCCTCAAAGTTGGCCTTACCTTAGTTGAGCATTTTAAAACGTGGACCCTCTCCGTCCCTATCCATAACTATCTTAAACCTAATCGAACTGCGGTCACTGGCCCCAAAAGGCCCCTCCACAATAGTTCATTAACTTGCCCTTCCCAATTTCCCAATACTAGATCCAACGTTGCCCTCTCACATGTGGGGGCCTCTACATACTGCTTAAGAAAACTCTCCTGAACACTTTTGAGGAATTGCACCCCATTTAAACCCTTCACAATATGATTTTCCCAGTGTATATTGGAAAGACAAAAACCCCTAAGCCAACAACCTTATTTAACCTGCAGCTGTCTGCAATCTCCTGGCACATTTGTTCTTCTAATTCCCGTTGACTATTTGGGGGTCTGTAGTACACCCCCAACAAGGTGATCATCCCTTTTTTGATCCTCAGCTCCACCCAAAGAGCCTCATGAGATGAACCGTCCATAATGTCACCTCTGATCACTGCCGTGACATCCTCCTTAACCAACAATGCAACCCCCCCTCCTCTTTTTCCCCTCACCCCTGTCGCTCCTGAAGCTCCTGTACCCCGGAACATGGAGTTGCCATTCCTGCCCCCCCCCTTAACCAGGTTCCAGTCATGGCTACAACATCCCAGTCGCTTGTACCTTTCCATGCCCTAAGCTCATCTGCCTTACCCGTCAGGCACCTTGCAGTAAAATATGTGCAGTTTAAACCAACCCTCCTTCCTCGCTCTCTGCCTTTCAACTGCCTATTCTGTCCACTAACCTTTCCTACACCTCCATACCAACTTCTAGCCTCTCACGTGCCTCTATGCTGTACGAGATACCACCCCCATGCCAATCTAGTTGAAACCCTCCCGTGTAGCATTAGCCAACCTGTTCACAAGGATGTTGGTCCCCCTCCAGTTAAGGTACAACCCGTCCCTTTTATACAGGTCACCCCTGCCCCAGAGGAAATCCCAGATCCAGAAATCTAAATCCCTACCCCCTGCACCAACTCCTAAGCCACACATTCATTTCCCCAATCTTCCTGTTCTTACCTTCACTAGCACGAGGTACTGGAAGCAATCTTGAGATCTCTACCCTGCAGGTCCTGCTTTTCAGTCTTCTACCCAATTTCGTAAACTCGTGTTACAGAACCTCCTTCCTCTTCCTACCTATATTGTTCATGCTAACATACACAACAACCTTTGAGTGGGTTGGATATACATGCAGGCAATCACTGAGTTTCCCTCCCATGCCTCAATGCTTTTTAACCTCATTTCCATGATTGCCTTTTAAATCTTTTATGTTAGAAAGTAAACGTTCCCTTTTTCTTTTACCTACCTACCTCTCTCTCTCTCTCTCTCTCTCTCTCTCTCTCTCTCTCTCTCTCTCTCTCTCTCTCTCTCTCTCTCTCTCTCTCTCTCTCTCTCTCTCTCTCTCTCTCTCTCTCTCTCTCCTCTCTCCCTCTCTCTCCTCTCTCCCTCTCTCTCCCTCTCTCTCCCTCTCTCTCCTCTCTCTCCTCTCTCTCCCCTCTCTCTACTCTTTCTCTCCTCTTTCTCTCCTCTTTCTCTCCTCTTTCTCTCCTCTTTCTCTCCTCTTTCTCTCCTCTTTTTCTCCTCTTTCTCTCCTCTTTCTCTCCTCTTTCTCTCTGTTATTTTGTTTCATAAAGAACCTTGTAATTTGAACTTACTGATTGCTATCCAAAATATCAGAGAATAATATCGACAGTGTCAGACGCACTTCCTCTTGCAGCTCTGTGACTGCCATAAGGAGACGACCCTTAAAGTCCAATGACTTCCCTTGCCATGTCCTTTGCCAATTAAACTGAATGCAAGTGCGAACGGGATCATAGCAATACATCAAAATTAACAAAACTGCAGACTAAATTCATCATGTAATCAGCATGTTGTATTTTAAAACTGGTTTAATGCCTTTAGGAATACATTTTGTTACAATATTTATAGCTGTACAGTTATGGCCTCTGACCAAGGATGCAGTGCCTGCAACAGGCTGTGCTGAGTATATATTCTTGTGAAATATCAGTGAACTAACTTGGAGTGTATGTGGTTTCAAGGTAACTGAGAGTCTTTGGAAATGTTGCACTCGTATTAAATTATCAAATAACTGTATCTAATATGCAGAAGTCCTGACTAGGGATTTAGTAAATGATAACAAACTGGAATTCCTTATTATGTGATGAAATATCTTTACTAGAACTTGTGAGATTACTGTGCCCTTAATATAATAGCTGACAGCAAAATACCTTTCCTTTTCACTCTATCCATCTGTTATGAGCTGAGCCTTGAGAATCCATGGCCATATTATGGTCAACCTGTTGAAAATCCAATATGAAGAAACTTCAAAATTGCATAAGTCACTTCATGCATGTCCCAATTTGAACCACCAAGGAGAATAAACAAAGGAAAAGTATAGAGTGAACAGCAAAAACTATGACTAAAAATATCAGCAGGGAAGCAACACGATCTTTGCTAATGTGTCGTTTACAATTTCAAGATTTTGCATCAAGTAGTTGAGGCATAACTAGTTTGTTCAGAAACCTAATTAGCAGTCCTTGAAGCTTATCCATGAATACTAATATAAGAGAAACAAAGCATTGAATAGTTACCACTGGACCTTTATAATAAAAGAAAATCAGTTACAAAATGCTTAACTTGCAAGTATGGGATTGCTATCTTGAAGGGACACCATGCAGGACCATGAGTTCAAGGATCATTAGTAATTCAACAAAGTACTGCTATGAAATTAGCAATATTGAATAATATGTTTCATCTGTTGCAGTGAATGGAAAGGAAAATGGTAATAGAAAATATAATTAATAGCCAATCCAATACTGTCCCTTTTTAATGCCAGTTCTAAATTTAAAATTGCCCCCTAGAAGTACTTGCAAGCCAAATTAAAAGCTTGTTGTGCAGTCATTTTTGGTACTGAGTTAGTCTGTAGGGAACCAACAGCATGATTTTTGTAGCTGGAGGTGGAAAGCTTGACCCAATGACACTTCATATTATGAAATTTCAATCAAGGTTGCTCTCCGCTGGTGTATTTTTGTATGATCTAGGCTTTGCTTTAAGTATTAACGGGCTGAAATTCTCCTCATAAATAGTGGCAGTTCCACATCTAATATCCCTGAGTATCAAGAAATTTGCACTACAACTTACTTACTTACTTACTTACTTACTTACTTACTGACTTACTTACTGCCCAGTATGCCTCCTGGCATGTAGGGCAACAACAAAGGTTCTCCACTCCTGTCTGTTCTGGGCTAGTTTCTGGACACTACCCCAGGTCAATTCCATAGTTTTCATTTCCTCCTCTACAGTTCGACGCCATGTGGTTTTGGGTCTCCCTCTTTTCCTTTTCCCTTCTGGTGTCCAGTGCAGGGCTATTCTTAGGATGCTGTCTGGTTCTCTTCTCAGTATATGGCCAATCCAGTTCCAGCGCTTTCTCATGATGATGGTATCCATACTCTCTTGCTGGCATTGAGCAAGGAGATCTTGGTTGGATATGGTGTTTGGCCAAAATATTCTAAGGATTCATCTCAGGTTCTTAGTATGGAAGACTGACAGCTGGTTGATGTCACTCGCTGTCATTCTCCAGCATTCCAAGCCATATAAGAGTGTAGAGAGGACACAGCTCCCGTATATGTTCAGCTTGGTCTTGGTGCTGTATTGCTGGGACCTTCATACATTGTTTAGCATTCTGAAAACATTCCTAGCCTTGTTTAGCCGGTTCTTAATGTCATTTTGTGCTCCGCCATCGTATCTGACTTTACTACCAAGATAAATAAACTCCTCAGTTATGGGAAGGTCATTTCCATTCACTTGGATTGGTAAGGGGTTTTGGATGTTTAGTGTCATTAATTCAGATTTTTCCTGGTTTATCTTCAAGCCTATTTGTTGTGCAAAGTCACTAAGACGGGATATTTTTTCCTGTATGTGTTTGTGAGTGTGGGAGACCAGAGCTATGTCATCAGCAAAATCAAGATCTTCCAATGTTGAGGAGAGGGTCCATCGTATGCCTCTTGCTTGATCTTCGGTTGTCTGACGCATCACCCAGTCAATAGCAATATTGAAGAATAGCGCTGACATCACACACCCTTGTCGAACTCCTGTCTTCACCTGGAATGTGTGGTTACTATTCCCTACTCTGCAAGAGAAGTTGGCGTAGAAGCTCTTAATTACTTCGACTATGTGCTGTGGGATCCCATACATTCGTAATATGCCCCAGAGACTGTCCCGGTGGATGCTGTCAAATGCTTTCTCAAAATCAACAAAGTTGATGTATAACTGTCTCTGCCACTCTGTGCACTATTCTATAATGTTTCGCAGGGCAAATATCTGGTCAATTGCACTACAACACAAGTGCACAATTCCTGGGGCTTGCTCACCATCTGCCCCGAGAACTTGCCATCTGCACTATGACTCTTCTTCATAAGATCATAAGATCATAAGTGATAGGAGTAGGATTAGGCCATTCGGCCTATCAAATCTACTCCGCCATTCAATCATGGCTGATCTATCTCTCCCTCCTAACCCCATTCTCCCGCCTTCTCCCTGTAACCCCTCGACACCTGTACTAATAAAGAATCTATCTATCTCTGCCTTAAATATATCCACTGACATTGCCTCCACAGCCTTCTGTGGCAAAGAATTCCACAGATTCACCACTCTCTGACGAAAGATATTCCTCCTCATTTCCTTCCTAAAAGAACGTCCTTATATTCTGAGGGTATGATCTCTTGTCCTAGACTCTCCCACTAGTGGAAACGCCCTCTCCACATCCACTCTATCCAAGCCTTTTACTATTCTCTTGGCATTCATTTTAACTACATTTGCTGTAGTTCCCAGCACCCGCACAAGAGAATCTCACACCAAACTTGCACCAACTTAAAAAGGTTGTGAAGTCAAGATAGAATAGTATTCCACTTTTTCTTCTTACCTTTACAACCTAAGATTATAGGTAGAGACAAGAGATTGCAGATGCAGGAAAGTGGAGTAACCATCAATGTGCTAGAGGAACTCAGTGGCTTGAATGAGTCACCCTCCCCACTCCACTCCCAGTTCTGATGCAGAAATGCAACCCAAAATGTCGATAATTCCTCCCTCCTAACACTTCCCCCCACCCCTCTACCCCTCCCCTAATGCTGCTCATCCCGTTGAGTTACTACTACACATGGTTTGTTGCTCCAAGGATATAGGAAGTTTGCATTGAAAAACTCAGTTGTGGTATTAATGGAACTATTCATGTTTTTTTCATTTCCATTAAATTCATTAGATCCATAAAAAAACGGAAACGATTTTGAAAGGCCGTGTAATCATTTGGTTTTAGTTACACTAAAAGTCAAGGTTAATATTTCTTTCACCTTTTACAGAAAGCCCTCATATTTTTTCTCTTCAGAAAAACCTTGTACTTTAGCCTTTTTTATTAATTTGTTAATCTTACAAGAAATTGGTGCTTAATTACTAATTTCTTCCGAAAATTTGGTGTGAAAATCTACAGATACTGGCCTAATACTAGCAAATGGGATAGGCATCATGGAGAAGGTCAAGGTGGGCAGAGGGCCTATTTCTATGCTATATAATTCTACAGTTCTATAAAATCAGCTTTTTTCAATCCTCTCATTAAAATGACCCGCCTGTAAAGCTGGTAAAAGGATATTTCCCCCTCCACACCATGAATATTTACTCAAGCTCTAAGAATGAGATAGATTTGAGTAAATGTATTGTTTGCCCTTAATTCATAATTGGAAATATTTGGGGAATAAAGCAAGCAAGCATTAAATAAAAAATCAGTCCAAATATCCTTCCTTTATAAGGCTGAGCATTTTTATCAAAAAGAAATAATGAAAATATCTTGAACTTTATAATATAATTCACTGGTTATTTGATGAGAAACACAGATGAATAATGCAGCCTCAGGCATCTGCATCTTACTTGACACTGACTGTAGTCAGTCTATGAACAATGGTGATAATTTCTTAAATTGGTTGCCCCAGCATTATTCACCATCTTGCAAGGCTTTCTGGCCATTTAATTCAATGTTGGAAGTAAGGATCGGTGTGTACTTCAATTCCGATATGACTTTCATGCTGAATTCATGCTGTATAATATTGGAAAATTATCTTTTTTTATGTTCCAGATAAATGTTCTATTATGAAAGATTGTAACGGGTTACTCAATTCATTAAGCTTTGTGTTCCAAGTTTATTATCAGCTTTGTGCAGGCTGTGGCTTAACAGAATATTCTTGCCTCTGAAGCAAAAACTAGTTTATTCAAGAGCCATTCTAAAGATAAGGAAATCAAGGATACCAAGGCAGTGTATTACTAAGGGAGTGTTAGGGTATATGTGTCAGTGGCAAATTGAACAGCATTATTCTTCTGGTCATGCATTCAGATATTGTTAATCTTCATGAGCATCATATAAGGCATGTAATAAATTTGGTCCCAACTTTAGTGTAAGGTGTTTAATGCGAAATAAAAATTATCAGATAGGTCTGGAAAGTTTCAAATGAGTGTGCTGGGAATGAGACCCTTAGATGTGAGCAAGCTCAGTTGGTTTAAGGTCAGGTATTATAGAATCATAGAGTCATAGTGTCATACAATGTGGGAACAGGCCCTTCAGCCCAACTTTCCTACACTGACCTACATTTACACTAGCCCTACCTGCCTGTGTTTGGCCCATATCCTTCCAAAGCTATCCTATCCATGCACCTGTCCAAATGGTTTTTTTAAATGTTGTGATAGTATCTGCCTCAAATACCTCCTCTGGCAGCTCATTAAATATACCTGCTATCCTTTGTGTAAAAAAGTTGCCCCTCAGGATCCTATTAAATGTTTCCCCCCTCACTTTAAACCTATATCTTCTGGTTCTTGATTCTCCTATTCTGGGTAAAAAAACTCTGTAAAAAAACTTCACCCTATCTATTCCTCTCATGATCTTATTCACCTCTATAAGATCACCCCTCATAAGGAATAAAATCCTAGCGTAGTCAACTTCTCCCTATAACTCAGGCCCTTGAGTCCTAACAACATCCTTGTAAAACATGTCAGCACCTTGTCCAGCCCAACAACATCTTTTCTTTAACAGGTTGACCAAAACTGACCACAAAACACTCTAAACCTTGCCTCACCAATGTCTCGTACAACTGTAGCATAACCTCCCAACTTCTATATTCAATACTCTGACTGATGAAGGCCAAAGTACTGAAAGCCTTCTTGATCTCCCTAACTACCTATGATGCTACTGTATGTACCTGTACTCTTAGATCCCTCTGCTCTATCATGCTCCCCAGAGCTCTGTTATTCACTCTTCAGGCCCTGCCATGGTTAGACTTCCCAAAATGCAACACCTCGTACTTATACGTATTAAACTCCATTACCCTCCTCAACCCACCTGATCAAGGTCCTGCTGCAATTTTTGACAACCATCTTCGCTATCTACAATACCACCCATTATAGTGTCAACTGCAAACTTACTTATCATGACTTGGATGTTCTCATCCAAATCATTGATATAGATGACAAACAGTATCGAATATTCGATGGTGAAAGGTTGTTTTTCGGACTGGAGACGTGACTGAGGCACACCACCAGGCACATGTCTCCAGTCTGAAAGACAACCTTTCACCATCACCCTCTGCTTCCTTCCATTAATCCAATTTTCTATCCAGTCAAAGGTAGACCCAAAAAGCTGGAGTAACTCAGCGGGTAAGGCAGCATCTCTGGAGAGAAGGAATGGGTGATGTTTTGGGTCGAGACCCTTCTTCAGACTTTATCCATTCTTCTATCCAGTCAGCTAGCTCTCCTTGGATCCCATGCAATCTAACCTTTCAGAGCAGCCTACCATGTGGAACCTTGTCAAATGCCTTGCTGAAATCCATATATATATATATATATATATATATATATATATATATATATATATATATATATAATTCTACAGCTCTGCCCTGATCAACCATTTTGGTTACATCTTCAAAAAACTCATTCTGGATGTAATGGGCTCTCAGGAAGCAATGGATTTGGAGCCAATGTTGATAAGGTAGAATCAAGACCAGAGATGGTGAGTGAAATTGGGTAGGGCAATACCATAGTATAGAGGTTAGGTTGAAAAAATGAGTTAATTGCAATGGGGTAATTGGCACAAATGTGATTCATATTAGGATGTGCTTGTATGATATTCAGGATGGGGTGTGATTTAACCTGCAATTTATCACAAATATGTTACCATCCAGAAATGACACCTTGCACTGAATAAAATTAATGTTCCGTGTACAATCTTCAGGATCGTTATACCCTTGTTCTTCATACTTGATCTTAGGCAATTGGCAGTCCTAAGAGGCAATAATAGGAAAAACATGTCTCTTGTTCATGCTAAAAACTTAACGGACATCCTAAAAACACCCAAACTTCAGCCTCCTGCTGTGCTCTTTTATAAAGAGAATTATTTTAAATATACAGAGCGGCCTTGCACGTTCCTCCATTTGACATTTTCTCTCAAGAAACTGTAGCCTTACACTATTAGAACATGATTTAATATAATACATTGATTTTACAGCCTAGTAGAAGTCATTCATCAATCTATGTGGGCATTTAATTAATTACATGGGAAAAATAATGCATCAGTACTTTGAGACAGTAAATTCTGCCAAAAGCATGCTTCATTTCCAGCCAGCCTTTCAGCTATACATGCAAATAGTTTCTTGTTAAAGCGAAAAAAAAAGTTATTCTAAGTAACATCTATCAAATATGTCCTTCATAATCTATTTGAGGACATTCAAACAGTTGATGGTTCCCTTGGGAATTACCAATTGCCCAATTTTTGGCTCTCTGCCTCTCTTAAAATTAGATAGGATCGCATGTTCTGAATTCTTGCTCCTTCACTGGACTCTCCATTTAGCCCAATGGCATCTTGCTGTTTGCACTTTGTATCCAGGACCTCAGCTTTATGCCAGCGAGGATTAACAACTCCATAGAGAAAATGCGAATGGTGTTAAATGATTGAATTATGGAGCATCGTCTGCTTTGGTCTGCTTTTGTCTGTCATTTTCACACCTTACATTCTCTTTGTATCCTTCCATATCTCCAGTATAATCCATGACTCTCAGTCTGAAGAAGGGTCTCGATTCAAAATGTCTTCCATTCTTTCTCTCCAGAGATGCCGCCTGTCCCGCTGAGTTACTCCAGCATTTTGTGTTCATCTTCAAATTATTTTACTAATTGGATAAAAGACTAAATAAATGTTCAGGTCAGAAAGAAGCTGAAAGTGTGTAAGAATAATTATTGTTTCATCGCTGAACTTAAAGACACCATTTTCACAGGTGAATGCATCTCACCTGCACACTAACAAATGAGTGTCTAATTAGTCACTGAGTCGAGGTCCCAGACAGTGATGAATTAAGCATCTCAGAGCAGCAATTTCATACTTAATGCTTTCAGTCTTCATTCTATTAAAAGCACAGAAAATGACACCATCTTCTTTAGTAGATTCAGATTGCAGTCATTAACTTGCATTTTGTGGAATCACCTTTGAGCAACTCCATTCAAAATGAAGGCAATGAATGGGAAGAGAAACACTTTGGCATTTATACACATTAAACAATGATTTATGTACTTAACAAGTGCAAAGATAGTTCAAAGAGACTTATTTGGTCAGTTCATTCCTTTTAACAGATTTGTAAATCATAGAGGCCATGCAGACCATGCAGGGCACCAGTGTAAAATGACTCCATTAATTCTGCACAATGCACATTCTTGAGCTGTCATCTGTTGAAAGTGAGAATGGCCTAATAGCTTGATCTCCCCCAAGTGTGATTGAAGTAAATCTGCAAGCTAAAATTATAATCGTGAGCATTTGAGCATTCCTCTCAGTACTGGCACTGAGGGAAACAAACAACGGCAGCTCATTTATCTTGATTCTATTTTATTACAATTCAAAAGCTGGTGTGAATCTTTCTACATGGTGTGGGACTGGGGGACCCATCTTTCTTCCATCTGTTTCCTCGGTGATCTATGAATAGACATCTGGCTCTCAAGTAGAGGTTCCAGCAAACCTGCTCACTAATATTGAATTAAGCTGTGCATGACCACACACCCATCCGTATTGACATCAGTAGGCAGGCCCGGCACCTTGATATTTTGTGGAATTAATGAAACCAAACAGCTGTAAATTACTTCCCAATGAATACATGGAGATTTTGCAAATTGAATCTATTATTCAATCTACACCTGAATCTAATGTTCACTTACGTTGCATTTTGAAGCTGAGATATAATATGTCCTTGTCTCTTGCTGCCACTTCTGTTTTAGTTTGTTTTCCTGCGGGGAAGAATTCTAAACAGGGCATGGAAAAGGATAACCATCCATGTAGCTGCTTGATGTCACAAACTGAATGTTAAGAATGAGATTCATTCATGTGTGCCGTTTGGAACTTTTGGGCCTTGTCTGTCCCACAATATCAGTGAAAATTTTGAAGGGTGATGTTGTGAATGTAACCACAAGTATATGATATTCATGCCTGACTTCTTGCTTTAATATCCAGTTTGTGACATCAAACAACTACACGACAGGAACTCTTATTCAACTGAGTGGACTGCATTTAAACTCGTCTCCTCAGCACACTGAGCTGTGTGCTCGTGCATTGAACCTCAGACCACCACATCACCACATTCATAATCAATTGCTCTTTATTGTCAAAAGAACAATTTACCTGTAATACAATCCTCAACATTTGTATGGCCCTATGTGGCTATAGGTAGAAGAGAAATACACTGCTCATCATTTTGCTTAAAGGTTTTTTTTCTCTTTCAACAAGAGTAAAGGACTTCCTTCACTGTATGAACTTTATCAATTTAAGAGTTTGAATTAAATGTCCTGGGCCATAAAAGGAAAGGGAGTAAATACATACTTATGTACTGAAATGAAAACAGAAGAAATATGTTCATTGTGATAAACTTGGCAGACTGTGGACTAATGTTGACTAGTCTATGTTATTGCCATTTTTCCTTTATTTTAACTTCTAAATTATTTCCACATTTTAATGCATTGATTAAGGCACATTCCACCCTTAAAATTGTTATCATTTCATAGAAAAGGATCGATTATCATTGCCATAGGACTAGAACAGATTGATTGGACTTTAATGGAAGAACACATGCAGAAGAATAATTCATGGGTTATAAATCAAATGAATGTCTTTATGTTAACAATTGTTTTCAGCTTTGCACACACCTTTCCAACTTGGCACTGGTCAATGAATTTATTACACAGTCAATGGACATGGTAGATTTGTTTTCTAAAATATGTAAAGGAATAGGACTCCTTTGTTAAGTCAACTACATAGCATAACAATAAGTAATAATGTCACGTGGCGGCGCCTAACGGCAGCGGCTGACTAGCAGTCTGTCCGTCTTTTTTTTCCTTTTTTTGTTGTGTGTCGGTGTTGGGATGGTTTTTATATATATTTTTTGGTTGTGTATGTGTGGGAGAGGGTGGTGGTGTGGGTGGGTGGGTGTGGGGGGGGGGGGAACTTTTCTCTCCCTCACGGCGCGGGGTGCGGCTCGGCTGCGGGGCCTAACATCGCCCGCTGCGGCTCGGCCGCTGGACTTTACATCCCGGTACGGCTTGGCCGCTGGACTTTACATCCCGGTGCGGCTTGGCCGCTGGACTTAACAGTGCCCGGTGCAGCTCGGCTGCGGGGCTTAACATCGCCCAGTGCAGCTCGGCTGCGGGACTTTTCACCGCTGGTGCGGCTCGGCTGCGGGACTTAACATCGCCCGGTGTGGCTCGGCCGCGGGGCTTGACATCGCCCGGTGCAGCTCGGCTGCGGGGCTTTTCATCGCTGGTGCGGCTCGGCTGCGGACTTGACATCGCCCGGTGCAGCTCGACCACGGGACTTAGCTGCGCAAGGCTTGGTCGCGGGCCTTTCATCGCCCGGTTCGGCCGCGAGACGTTTCAGCGCCCGGTGCGGGGACTGTGCGGGTCGGTCGGGGACGAGCTGTCTGTCCGTGGGCGTGGGGAAGAGAGTGGAAGTTTTGTTGCCTCCATCACAGTGAGGGGGTGTTTGGAGTCACTGTGATGGACGTTTGTGTTGGGGTTATGTGTCTTGTGTTCTTTTTTTTTTCTATGACTGCTATGTAGTTTCGTTCGGTACTTCGGTACCGAACGACAAATAAAGCTCTGTTATACCTGTTATACCTGTTATATAAAAAGGAACTGCAGATGCTGCTTTATACCAAAGAGAGACACAAAATATTGAAGTAACTCAGCAAGTCAGGCAGCATCTCTGGAGAAGATGGAGAGTGACATTTCAAGTCAGAGCCTTTCTTCAGTATGGGGAGGGGTGGTGGTGAAAAACTGGAAGCGAGAATAAAACAGGACAAATTGGGGCCGGCAGCAGATGACGTCAGGATAGAAACATAGAAACATAGAAAATAGGTGCAGGAGTAGGCCATTTGGCCCTTCGAGTCTGCACCGCCATTCAATATGGTCATGGCTGATCATCCATGATAGCAGGAGGTTTCCCAATAGGCCGATTGTCGGTTAGAGGCGGTGTGATCTCTACGGGAAGTACATCATTGCGAACTGTGGAACTGGTTAACTGACTTTTAGTGGAGGAAGGGGGGAAGAGGGAAGAGGGAAGAAGAGGGAGACAAGGAGAGGGGGATGGCGGTGTATGTAGAAGTTACCTAAAATTAAAGAATTCAATGTTTATACCATTAGGTTGTAAACTGGATGCTGTTCCTCTAATGTGCATGTAGCCTCACTCTGGCAATGGAGTGTGTTCAGGACAGAAAGATTAGTGTTGGAATGGGAATGGGAATTAAAGTGGTTAGCAACCAGAAATTCAGTCGGGCTTGACAGACCGAGCATGAGTTCAGTGAAATAGTCGCTGAGTCTTGTCTCGCCAATGTACCTCATCGGGGACACAGGATGCAGTAGATCTGGTTAGAGGAGGTGCATGTGAACCTCCATCTCCCCTGGAAGGACTGTCGGGGTCCATGGATGGAGTCGAGGGAGGTATGAAGATACTTGTTGCATTTCCAGAAAGGACTTCCCCTGCAACTACAGGAGATGCAATACCTGTCCTTATACATCCTCCCTCAATTTCCCAAGCAACCACACGAGATGCAACATTTTCCCTTATGCCTTCCCCCTCGACAAAACACCCCCTCCCCAGGTACTTCACCTGTAACTGCAGGAAATGCAACACCTGTCCTTATCATAACATTAATAGTGCAGGTTAAAAAAAAAAAAAAAAGCAGTGTTAGAAAAGAAGAAAACAACTCAAAATTCAGCATACACCGAATATCTGAAATAACATCAGAAAACAGTAGAAAGTCCTGACATGGCAAGACAAATCTATGGAGATTCAAAATAAATGAACCTTTGAGGTCAAATGACAATCCATCAGAGTTTTGCCACTCAAGCTGAGTGTTACTAACACTTACTGTTTCTAATATCCCAGAAGAGATGGCTGCAGATATTTTTTTTTAATTTAATCCAGTGTAAGTAACATCTCTTTTGCTTGTGCCTTTGTTAAGCAAAACAATTTACAGTGATAGGCACCATTTGACCAAATCAGGGCTGCAGTTCATAGCACTTCAAAAGTACTCCACCTGTTTGATGGTAACAGCCTTGAGCCAAGATCTGAAGTTCACAGTTTACAGAAGCTGATACGACGAGCGAGTAGCGGATTTCACTTCAGTGCATTAAGGTTTATTTCCTTTTCAATAGATTGACTGTCAGATTGTTTCAATGAAAGAAACACCCTTGTGCCTGAAAGTGGACAAGGAGTTCCAGACAGATAAAGAATTACTTCCTTTGTTTGATAGGACCAATAAAGTATGGATCCAGAAAGTGGCAGAAAGTACTTATTCATGAAGAGCCTCAATCAATTTGTGTCATTGACTGGCTAGCAAATTACTGCAAGCTATTAGAGACAAATTGTTATCCCAGGCCGGTTTCTGATGTGATACATTGATCATTTAAAAAAAAAATCAAATGGGATTAAAGATGTTGAGTTTCAGCGAAGTAAAATAATTTGCATCCTGTACTTAATTTTTTCTGTTCGAAGCCCCAAGTTCAACTCAAGAAGGGTCTCAACCCGAAATGTAACTTATCCATGTTCTCCATGTTCTCCTACTGACCCTTTTGTTCCATTAATAAGAGATTTCTCATCAAGAATCAAGGGTATTTAATTGTGATCTGCATCAGGATCGTCAGTTCAAGATTTAGGTTTTGTAAATTCCTTGCTATGACAATAAGTGAATTGTATCAGGATCTCATCTCCAAGAAATGTTGACATTCAATCGGACTTCTGATGCAAAATAAACTGTGAAAGGAAATTGGATTTTGATACTCTTGAATTTTGTTCTGCCAAATTTTTTACATGGCCAGTTAATTCAAATGATGTGTGTAGGAAGGAACTGCAGATTAAACCTGGTTTAAACCGAAGATAGACACAAAAAGCTAGAGTAACTCAGCAGGGCAGGCAGCTTCTCTGAAGAGGAATGGGTGACTTTTTGTGTCGAGACCTCTCTATAATTCAAATGATATATGTTTTCCATGATTTTTATTCACCTTTCAGTGAGCTTTGCTATTCACAGATTGTTCCAGGATACAAAATCTTCCAACAGGATGACAAAACCTACTCTGTGATGCTTAGAGAGTGAATTTGGGTTGGTGCTGAGCCTCCAACTAAGGGCGTTTATTTCCTTACCTAGCTTTTTATGGAACTCCTATACACCAATGGGCAGGTAAGGCTGCTGCCTCACAGTCCCAGGAACCTGGATTTGATCCTGACTTCCGTGCTCTCAGTCTGGAGTTTGCACATTCCCCCTGTGACCATGGGTGCTCCGGTTTCCTCCCACATCCCTAGACCTGTGGATTTGCAGGTTAATTTGCCTGTGTAAATTGTCCCTGCTGTGTGGGGATAACATAGAACTGGTGTGATTGATTGTTGATGTCGACTAAAATTGCCAAAAGGCCTGTGTCCGTGTTGTATCTATATTAAAAAGTGCACACCATTCTCAGTGATCATCTGATCACACCCCCCAGCCCCAAGATCAATTGAAAGGTTGGCTTGATTTCCCAAGCAGATTCAATACTCCTCATTTCTGCCATTACCTCACCAACAGCCAACCATGCTCACCAACCTATTCTCCCCAGCTCCAATCCACCAACATCAATGCACACCCAAAGGACAGTCACAGGGTATTAATTCCTACCATAGACCTCCTTCTAATCTTCAAGTGTGTCCCACAACAGACCTATCTGACCAGGTTGAATGCTAGAAAGGGCTCTGATTTTGTAAAACATGAGCCCAAAGTCTTATGTTTATATAAATGAAGGCTTATTTTGTCATTCCTCATTGAGTGGGGGTTTGTGGGGGGGGGGGGGGGGGGGGGTTGGAGGTTGTGCAACATGAAGGCTTTTCAACACACTGTGCTGGGAATGCTTAAAACATCTTTCTTCATCCAAATACCATTCCAGGCCATGGAATATTGCATCCTTACAAGGGGTAACTTGCAGTCTTTGAAAGACTATTCCATTTGTGCCACCTCTAAACTCCTCTGCTGTTCAAACTCCTGCATTTTTAAGTGAGGTGGGAGTGAATGAGAGAGAAAAAAGTAAAACCGAATTTAACGCTTGCATTATCGCTTCAAGCAGTGTCTTCCAGATCGCAACCATATTCTTCAGAGAATTAGCACAGCAAAGATGTTGAAGAATGTTTGGAAGTTGTCACTCAGCCTATCTGCAAATGCGGGGTATATGTTTTATTACAGACCAACAGCAATTACCCTTTGTACTTACATTATATCTCGATCATGTCATTACATTTCAGTGTTTCGTGCAATGATATAATTTCATCACATACACATGTGGTTTATTTAAATACTTATTTGTGGATATTCCACCGGCCTGAACCAATTTCTATTACCTTGGTGGGGTTGGAAAGGAATTCCCATAATGATCTTTCTGCAAATTATTTGCAGGTTTTGACATATTCTTGGACATCACTTCCAGCAAAGTTATAGTTGTTCCAGTTATATACTGTAGTGCACAGATATCATAATTCTGTGCAATGGTCTGGATGGAATATGAAGGTATTTTCTGAGTGTTTGTATATCAATTCAGTAGGTACCATCAGTTCTTGGAGCTTACTTATTAATTATCTCAATTCTGCAATTTGATTGAAAATATTTCTGCAGTTGGAAAGGTTTTATCCACTCTGCTCCAAGTCACTCATAATTTGGAATATCTCCAAGAACTTTAACCAAAACCTCTTATTCTAGCTTCTCCATTCTCTCCATGTTATGAGAATTCCCTTATTCCTCCTAAGGTGTTTTATTTGCCTAAAATACCTTATGTTGTTGAATGGTTGATTCAGATTCGAAAATAAATGTAACTCATCTTATGAATTCAAAGAACGCAGCTGTTCTATGGGTATCTTTTTGACCCTGATTACATTTGTGCCAGAGAGATTTACTGAACATTGAAAAAGTGAAACTCACATCTTAATGGGATTAACCAGCTTTCCTGACCCCTTCTTCATATGAGAAGAATAACCTTCTAGTCAACCTTGTATACAGCATTAATAAATACATTATGTTAAAACTGTTGTGTTGATAGGAATGACACTGACAAATGTGGTTTGGAGTATGAAGATCATAGTTCATGTTTAATAACTAGAAAAGAACAGGATAGATAAGAATGCAGTCTTCTTATTTATGGACAGCATCGTCTAACTTATATCAGTAAAATGCAGGAAGGTATAACTATTTTTACTGGTTTCAGTTGCAGTTTTTTTTTAAATATAAACATAAACCTTCAATAGTCACTAGTTCACTGAACATCCATCCACTCTACATTATCCCATGACACTTGGAAGTGCTGGAAAAGCCATAGTGATTGAGGCATAAAACAATTATTGTCAACCAATGATTCAGTAAAAAACAGTTACTGTGTAAAAAAGAGCTGTAGATGCTGGTTTAAATTGAAGGTAGACACAGAATGCTGGAGTAACTCAGCGGGACAGGCAGCATCTCTGGAGAGAAGGAATGGGTGACGTTTTGGGTCGAGATGTTTCAGGTCTGAAGAAGGGTCTCAACCTGAAACGTCACCCATTCCTTCTCGCCAGAGATGCTGCCTGTCCCGTTGAGTTACTCTAGAAAACAGTTACCTATGTGCACTGCATTGGCCAGCTTATTCCTGCCATATGTTGTGATGTGTGGAAGGCAGAAAGTCATTGGAGTGCCCAATACTGGTGTATCTAACTTAACTGTTGAGGCCAGGGGTGAAGCACAAGCATCTTGAGCTGACATGGCGAGGCAGAGGAGGTTGCTCTTCATATCTGGTCCCTCTGCCTTATGTTACACACACTCACTCACACTCACACCCACTCACACTCACGCACACACATGCACACATACACACTAACACACAAGCGCATACACAAACACATACACATGCACACACACACACACACACACGCGCAAGCACCTACACCACATCCATTTAAATCCATGGTATTGATTGTGGTTTTTTTAATCAGCAAGTATTTAATTGCTTTACATTTGGTTTTTCTGCATCTAGCCATTGAGCCCCTTATCTCTGAAATTCCCTCTTTCCCACTGTCCTCATTCAAGATACCTATAAAACCTACCCCATTCTTCTTACTTTGAGTCACTTGTGCTAAAAACTATATATATAGCTCAATGACAAATTTGTTTCATAATATTACTATGAAAGATTTTGGTGTGTTAATTGAGCTAAATTAAACCAATGGATGTGATGGGTGAGTAGAGTGGAAGATGGTGTGCTCCTTTCTCCATTTGCATTGCGATCCTATATGTCCAAATGTATACACTCGAGTGCTATTCCAAATACCCTTTCTCCACTTTAAGCTTACTTATCATTTAGGCTGCCATTCCTGACAGCATGTAAGCCACTATACTAACCAACTGATTCATAACAGAGCTAATCTCAGAGCAGAGTGATGCCTAGTAAAGTTGTGTCGTGACCCCAACACATTCTTCAGTCTTGAAGAAAGGCCCTGACATAAAACATCATCTGTCTATTTCTCTCCACAGATGCTGCCTGACCCACTGAATCTTTCATGCTGTTTGTATTTTCCATTTTCTTCAGTCTTTCTTGTGAATGTTGCACCTCATTTTGAACAAATTCCTGGGAGGAGTCCTGTTATTCAACAGGACTAACATGAACCTGTCAACACTGAGACTCAGAATACAGGGTCATTCTAATAAAATGCTTGTGCTTATTTGAGTGAAATTGTTAAAACATTGTCAAATTGGAGGCAACCTTAAGCTTAGGTCCATTGGATTATCACAACTGACTTTGGCGACATTTTTTTTCACAGAGACATCTGTACATAGCAATTCCAACAACTCTTTAGAACCTATCTAGGTTTTGGCCAAATTTTCTGGTTCATTGCATTTGTGCGAGCAATTTCCTGAAGTATTTTTACCACAGAATGGAGCTCTGATTGTGAACTCCAAGTATATCAGGTAATGTCTGATCATGAGAATAAACTGCAATGGGGCTTTTACGGGAAAGACAGATCTGAGAAACACTTTTACTGCAATGCATTTGTAACTAATCATCTGAGACTAATCAGAGGAAGAGGAGCTGCTATGAAACCTCTGTCTCCACCATTATCTTTTGAACTATTAACACTACTTTCTGAATATAATTGGCACTTTCCATGTAATAACTGTGACAGTCTGGTGATACTGTTGTACTGAGCATGCAGAGAGCAAGGTGGATGTAGCCAGCAGAAATTCTGGTGGATGTGTAGGAAAAGCAAATTCTCGCTGGGTTATTGAGGTCTTCTGCATCAAATTTTCTGACATGCTATACAGAGAATTCTCTCTTTAATTCTCTCTCTGTTCAATTATCTAAAATTATTAATGAAAAGAATGCACTATCTTTGATTTTATTTCTAACATCAAGGGCTGGAAATAATGCCGATCAGATCATTTATTGTACAGCTAAGCATTTGCTCATTTTATTGACAAATAAATAAAAGTATTCAACTAAAATTAATTACATTACTGCACTCAACCTTAAGAGCAGCTTCCCCTGACAGCGATGATTTATGATTGATTATTGATTTTGGTTTTCTGGAAGTTTAGCCGGTGGTTAATCCCATTCATTTATTCTTGCTTGTTTGTGCATCACCTCACCCATTACTCACTTATGCATCATTGAGCCCTGCAACATACGTAATGGCTGTTACTTTATAAATAGAGCAATTGCACAAATTCACTCTGAGCATTGGCCTTGGCATGATGAATTAATAAAATGCCTGTATTATCAATTTTTTTTTGTCGGTTCTGATATGTGCTGTGTGTGTTGTTGCATCACAACTGGCAAAGTCACCTGGGCCTTAACCATGTTCCAAATGTAGAGATCAAACATCTATGCAAGAGGCTAATTGAGCTCTTCAGTATTTTGTGCACTGTTAGAGGCTTGTAGGTTTTGTTGTCTAATATATATCTAAGGTAAGTCAAAAAGCTCTACTGTTGTTCAGTTCCATTTAATGCTTCCATTAATTAAATATTAATATTAATGAAATATCTCCTAACAAGACGGGCAAAATCGATTGTGACTCCTTTCACTATAAATACTAAAGTTTCTTAATTCCATATCTCGAAATTCGTCAGCTGTTCAAATCCATTTTGGCTCAACTTGTAACCTTACGTAGAGGCTTCGTATGTCATAACATCACCTTGTATATAACATTGATGATCAGAATGTATCAATCCCCAATTTAAATTGCAAAGCTTATCAAAGTTGAGTATACACAAAGCAAAATAAAGCTGCAATATAATGATATCCTCAAGTCATCATGAAGTGTAAAGGGCTTGTCCCACTGAGGCGGTTTTTTAGGCGACTGTAATAGTCGTAGCAGATCGTTGAAAAAACAGCGACTGGGCCCCCCTATGACAATGTCTAAGACAAGCAACAACAACCTACCACCTAGTCGACATCAAGCTACGGCAAGGTACCGACAACCGGCGACCCAATCGTCGCGACCTAGGACGTCCACCTATGAGCGCACCTATGACAACCTACGATGACACCTATGTCAACCTACGACCACACAGGCGGCCACGTACGACAACCAAAGTCAACCTACATCCACCCGCGACAAGCTACGACAAGCTAAGACTCTGAAGACTTGTGACAACTGAAGATAATTTACATCATTCTGGCCTCCAAAACAATGTAATCCCCCAGTTTCCCTATAAAAGGGGGTGTATGGTAGGGTTTCCAATCATTCTGCATCATATTTGAAAGTGATGCCATGAGAAATTACTCTGAAATGCTATAACTTCATACATCAATTTTCCGTCAAAATGTCAAGAATTTCCTTTATTGATATTGAAACAAACAATTTTTTTAAAAGGTTGATAAGAACATACAACAGTGCATACAAAAATATTGTAATAAACCAATAAATTTCAAAAAACTTTGAACTTCAAACTTTAAATAGAATACAAGTGCAAAAACATATTA
Organism: Rhinoraja longicauda; assembly: GCF_053455715.1. Lineage (NCBI taxonomy): Eukaryota > Metazoa > Chordata > Chondrichthyes > Rajiformes > Arhynchobatidae > Rhinoraja > Rhinoraja longicauda. The sequence continues at coordinate 31,200,985 of NC_135959.1, read as the reverse complement.
AAAACCTAACATCATTTATGGACACATTACACTGATGGCTGATCAGATCAAGTCCACACTTGGAATTCACCGAAGTCACCACCGGCGACAACCTACGTCACCTGGCGACGACCTACGACAGAACCTACATCAGGATACGTCAAGCTACGCTCATTGGCGTCAAACCCACTGTTGCCGAAAAATTTAAAACATTCTGAAAATCCAGCAGCGACCAGAAAGACGTTACGACTCTTTGGAGACTACTCACAACCATACAGGCGAAATCCCGGCGACCATGTGGCGACAACCTAGTCGCCTACAAAATCGCCTGTGGGACAGGCCCTTAAAGGTTTCACTCTACAACAGTTGTAGAAAACAAATTATAAACTCATTTAAGGCATAGCAACAGATTAAATCCCACTCAAAATGCAAGTTCTTCAAAAGCTTTGAACTTTAATAAGGTCAGCACGGTAGTGCAGTGGTGGAGTTGCTGCCTTACAGCGCCGAAGACCCGGGTTCGATTCCGACTACAGGTGCTGTCTGTATGGAGTTTGTATTTTCTCCCCATGACCTGCATGGGTTTTCACCAAAAATTTTGGTTTCCTCCCACACCCCAAAGATGTACAGGTTTGTAGGTTAATTGGCTTGGTATAAATGTAAAGTTGTCCCCAGTGTGTGTTGGATAGTGTTAATGTGCGGGCATCGCTGGTTGGTGTCGACTCGGTGAGCCGAAGGGCCTGTTTCCGCGCCGTATCTCTAAACTAAACTAAAACTAAACCCTATTTGCTATGTGTGTTGCATCATAACTGGCAAGGTCAATTGGTGCCCTCACTTGGTGCACCAAATAGATCAAGACTTCTTGATTCTATTCCATTTGTTTATTATTGTTTATTTTATTTTGAACATGTAAAACAAAGAAAGATAAAAAGAACACAAAATAACAATAAAATGTAATGAACGATAAACTTATACATAACTCAATGAATAAATTCTTATAAACAACACAAATTAAATCTTACATGTTCGAAAAGGAGTAGGAGGAAGTATACACTTATTCATTCCTCCTCCTTCTCAGCTACTCATCAATTAATTCACAAACTTTATCTCATCTACATATACATATACGTACACAAACATATACATACATACATATATCCATACACATGCCACATACATATATACACATATATGCACACACGTAAACATACATATGTGCAGTTTATAAACAATTATCCAAATTCTATGTACAATGCGAATATCACACTGTATCAATAAACTAAAACTTAACCAACATCATAGCCCTTCCTCATTCTTATACCTCTGGAAAATATTTTTTTTGCACATCTTCTTGAACTGAGTAATGTTTGTGCTTTGCTTAAGTTCCATGTCCAAATAATTCCACAATTTCACCCCACAGATTGACTCTTCATAGTTGTACGAACACAAAGTTTCTTTAAATTAAACTTTCCTCTCAAATTATAACCACCCTCCCTGTCACAGAACATTTATTTGTATATTTCCTGCTCGTAAATTATTTCTTGCTTTACACATTATTTGTGCTGTGTTATATTCTACTAGATCCATAAACTTTGAGGCATTTGACTTTAAAAACAGAGAGTTGGTGTGTTCGCAAAATTCTACATTATTAACTATCCTTATGGCCCTTTTTTGCAGTATGCATAATGACGTAGGGTGTTTTTGTAAATGTTACCCCATACCTCCACATAGTAATTTAGATATGGCAATACAAGTGAACATTAAACAATGTACAGTGCTTTGTGATTCAGAATGTGCCTTGTTCTTCCCAGGACTGCAATGCTCCTTGCCAGCTTTGCTAGTGCATGTTTTATATGAGGTTTCCAGCAGATTTTGTGGTTTAATATCACACTTAGAAATTTATTTTCATATACTCTTTCTATATCAACACCATCTATCCCCACTTGTACCTGAATGTTTATTTTTACAATTTCCAAACAACATAATCTTTGGTTTGTTCAAATTTAATGATAATTTGTTTATGTCAAACCACCTTTTTAATTTTCTAATTTCTGATGTGATCTCCTCCAAAAGCTGCTGTAAATTCTCCCCAGACAAAAGATATTAGTATCGTCTACAATTAAAACAAATTTCAATATTTTTGATTCTCTGCATATATCATTTATATACAGAATGGACAATTTCGGTCCTAATACTGACCCCTGAGGTACTCCACAATAATATCCAAGCATGTCGATTTATGCTCACCAATTTTCACAAACTGTTGTCTGTTTCTTAAATAGTTTCTCAACCAATTCAACAGCAACCACTGATACCGTACCTTTCCAATTTATCAAGTAATATATTGTGATCATATATTATCACCATTCTTGGTGAACATTGCTGATGGGTGTGGAACAGTTGAAATTAAGAAAATATTCTGTACAGAGTAAGAAAGGCAGAAACAGATATATACAGAAAGTATATGTAATAAAAAGGAACTGCAGATGCCAGTTTACATCAAAGATAGGCACGAAATGCTAGTAGTCTGAAGAAGGGTCAAGACCCAAAACATTACCTATCCATGTTCTCCAGAGCTGCTGCCTGACTCACAAAGTTACGACAGCATTTTATGTCTATCCTTTCCAGAAAGTATACATTTGTATGTATATATTGATGTATGAACATATGTATGTATGTATGCTAAATGATGCAAAAATTATATTAATGGTATTAATATCAATATCTGTTATAGACAATAGACAATAGACAATAGGTGCAGGAGGAGGCCATTCGGCCCTTTGAGCCAGCACCGCCATTCAATATGATCATGGCTGATCATTCTCAATCAGTACCCCGTTCCTGCCTTCTTCCCATACCCACTGACTCCACTATCCTTAAGAGCTCTATCTAGCTCTCTCTTGAATGCATTCAGAGTATTGGCCTCCACTGCCTTCTGAGGCAGAGAATTCCACAGATTCACAACTCTCTGACTGAAAAAGTTCTTCTTCATCTCAGTTCTAAATGGCCTACCCCTTATTCTTAAACTGTGGCCTCTTGTTCTGGACTCCCCCAACATTGGGAACATGTTTCCTGCCTCTAACATGTCCAACCCCTTAATAATCTTATACGTTTCGATAAGATCTCCTCTCATCCTTCTAAATTCCAGTGTATACAAGCCTAGTCGCTCCAGTCTTTCAACATATGACAGTCCCGCCATTCCGGAAATTAACCTAGTAAACCTACGCTGCACGCCCTCAATAGCAAGAATATCCTTCCTCAAATTTGGAGATCAAAACTGCACACAGTACTCCAGGTGTGGTCTCACTAGGGCCCTGTACAACTGCAGAAGGACCCCTTTGCTCCTATTCATTCTCTTCATTAGTATCTACAGTGTAGGTTATACCGAATCATAAACTCAAGTGTTTGTTGGTTATTTAGATTAATCACATACTGAAACCTACCAGGCATAGCTATACAATTGACACGAGGCAACATGAGGTTTTGTGAGGCTCTGACAACTTATAAGCATCTAAGACTACTAAGAGGGAGGAGAACTGCTATGAAATGCTTAGCCCAATCTTGAAACTCTGGGTGCTTTTTCACAATCTTGATCCATCAAAAATGTGTTTTAGTAGCTTACAGAGATGAGTTGGCCTCAGGAACCTTCCATGCATTGAAATAGGTATAACTAGGTGATTTATCCTATCATGCCAATAGCTATGAAAAGAAGATTTGATTTTTTAATTTATTCTAATTATTGAAAAATAATCATTAGCAAATGTATATTTAATCATTGTACTGAAACAATATTGAGCTTGCCAAATAATAACCATTGTCTTCAAAGGTTACTGCATTTTCAAAACAATGCAAGCATCTTAATTCTTCTTTAGCCACTCCATATCTCACTGAAATGTGTAGTTTAGTTCAGTTTAGTTTAGAGATACAGCGCGGAAACAGGCCCGTCGACCCACCAGCCGACCAGCTATCCCCACATATTAACACTATCCTACACACACGAGGGACAATTTTTCCATTTACCAAGCCAATTAACCTACAAACCTGTATGTCTTTGGAGTGTGGGAGGAAACCGAAGATCTCGGAAAAAAAACCACGTGGTCACGGGGAGAACATACTAACTCCATTCAGACAGCTCCCGTAGTCGGGATCGAATTAAGATGATTCTTTTGTATCAATTTCCTATCTCTCAAATCATTAATAGACTCCCCCACATGTATTTCGTAAGTATAATGCCAACTACATTAATTAAATTGCTTATCATAGGGAATTGAATGTTAATAAATGGATAAGGAAACTGATACAACTGAATCACTTAAGAGGACCATCACATTAAAGTCCGGTTTCAAGTGTTTCATTAATATGATGGTTTAGAGAGCAGGATTATTTTACAGTAAAAACCTACAATTTTGTTTTTTGCATGAGAGCATTCGATTCAGTCTGAATGAAGAGATCATCTAAATTGGATAAGCAGGAGAAAAGGACAAAGTATAAGTAATTTAAATTTAGAAAACCTATGATGAGCTTCTTAAGTGTCTAAGAATTTGAACGTGTCCACAAGCAATTTATCTGAGAATCTCACATTAACCTCAGATTTAATGAAAACTGAAGCTGTCTGTTTAGATTGCAGAAACCATTAGACATAGACATAGACATAGACATAGACATAGACATAGACATAGACATAGACATAGACATAGACATAGACATAGACATAGACATAGACATAGACATAGACATAGACATAGACATAGACATAGACATAGACCCGGGTTTGATCCTGGCTTGTCTGTAGGGAGTTTGTACATGCTCCCCATGACCTGCATGAGTTTTCTCCGAGAACTTCGGTTTCCTCGCACACTCCAAAGTTGTACAGTTTGTAGGTTAATTGGCTTGATATAAATGTAAAAATTGTCCCTAGTGTAGGGTAGTGTTAATGTGCAGGGATTGATGGATGGTTCTCCTGCATTATCTGAATATAACTTGCACGGCAAGTGTAGAGGTGAGAGGCGTGACGACAAAAGGTAAATCATCCACTTCACGTATTGTAGTTGTTGCCGAACGTACTGCCTGTCCTTCCCATTGTTTGAGGTCAATTACCAAAATCCATTGTTAATTGGCAAACCATCAATCTACTGACCTCCTGCTCAACGCTTGATGACCCACAGAGAATGGATCACTGGACCATCATATGGGCAAATAACCTTCTCTCTTGATGATCCAGGCTCTGTCAAAACTTTTTGGCACATCTGAATCACTGAATTGTAGCAATTGCAAGAAGGAACAGAGGTTTCTGGAGGACTTACAATGGGGAAAATAAAGAGTGAGCAAATCTTCATCTGCAAACAAGGCCATCAAGATGCAGTACCAATATTGCTCAAGGAGCTCCTCAAAGTAGGCACAACAGCTTGATTGATGAATATCTCATATACCCCACAGTTACTGCAGTGTGTACAACCCAGAAAATGCATTTTTGTTATACTGTACATGAATGTAACAGGAAGGCAAAAGAGAAAGTAAACAAAGTGCAGAATATAATATTACAGCTACATAGTACAGCTAGCGACTCAATAAGGTAGACTGGTAGTTTGGGAATATATCCTTAGTTTACGAGAGGTCCTTTCAAAAGTCTGACAATGGTGGGGATGAAGTTCTTGAATCGTGAAGGTATGTGCTACGAACCTTCGTATATTCTGCCCAGTGTAGATGGGGTTGATGGAGAGGAGGCTGGTTTGCATGATGGATTGGACTGCTACACAACCCCCTGTGATTTCATGGACAGAGCAGTTGTCACACTAAACAATGATGTGTCCGAACAGGATGCATGTGTAGAAATTGGTAAGATTTATTGGGACATACCCAATTCCTGACCTTACCAAACAACCTACCAGCCTGAAAAATGGAACATGGGAAAATATATGTTTTATCTCTCCTTGAAAGTTATTTTATTTGGTAAAACACTTTTTTTTACCAGTTATACTCCAGTATATTATCAGTGTACAGGATAATTTTGTGAGAAGTCACAGAGTATGTTTGAGAGGACTTGTGTTTTAGAATGACATATACATAGTGATTTCAAAATGAAAACCACAAACACTGAATGTGGATACAGTACCTATTTGTGGTACTCAAGTGTGGTGCACATGAACGTAGTGCTAAAATTGTGCCAAAATCTCAAATCTCTATTTTCTGGCCAATTTTTATTTCTCAGCTTTCCAAATTCCTCAAGGTTGCCAATTAAATGAAAAGCTAAGTAATTTATTATAAAAGTAATGTTAGGAAATATAACTTGATCATGGAAATGAGGCATATTCTGGTCCAAATTTTTATCCAAATTTTGACCAGTTATGACGTATTGTTATTGTCCTCCAACATGAATCTTTTTTTCACACTGAGTGTTTTGCAGCATGCATTGCTTTATTTTTTGAAGGGGATTCTAGGCATGGTAGGCTAGTCTGGAAATTTAGATCACACAAAATCCAATTTCAGCTACCCAATTGGATTCAAAATTTGCCTTGGTGGAAGGAGTCAAGGGGTAGTTGCAGAGGGTTTCTTTTCTGAATGGAGGTTTGTCAGATAGACAGAGTCATGAAGAAGATGTTTGTAACATTTGTCTTCATTGGGAAGGGTATTGAGTACAGAAGTTGGCACATCATGAACCAACTTTACAAGTTGTTGGAAAGACCACACCTGAAATATTGTGACCAGTTCTGGTCGCCAAGCTAGAGAAAGGATGTCATGAAGATGGAAAGGGTGCAGAAGGGATTCACTAGGATGTTACAGAAACTTATATTACAAACCCACTGACTCCCACATCTATCTCGACCACACTTGTTCCCACCCTGCTTCCTGCAAAGACTCTATTCCCTACTCCCAATTCCTCCGTCTACGCCGCATCTGCGCCCAAGATGAGGTTTTCCATATTGGAAGATCCGACATGTCCTCATTCTTTAGGGAATGGGGGTTCCCCTCTCCCATCATAAATGAGGCCCTCACTCATGTCTCCTCGGTACCCCGCAGTTCCGCCGTTATTCCCTCTCCCCCTTGTTGCAACAGAGACAGAGACCCCCTTGTCCTTACCTTCCACCCCATCAGCCATCGCATACAACACATAATGTATGAATGAATGAATGAATGAATGAATGAATGAATGAATGAATGAATGAATGAATGAATGAATAAGTTTATTGGCCAAGTATGCAAATACAAGGAATGTGCCTTGGTGCTTCGCTGAAAAAATGACAACACAAACATACAGTTAACAATTAAGAATAAAGCATAACCACATCAAAACAATAAGGTACAACATTACGGTCTAAACATGTGGGTGAAAATAAAGCAGAGCAAAAAAGTGTCTACATACTTTGGTTATTGAGTAGAACTATCAGTCGTGGAAAAAAAGCTGTTTTTATGTCTGGCTGTGGCTGCTTTGACAGTCTGGAGTCGCCTTCCAGAGAAAAGTGCTTCGAAGAGTTTGTGGCCAGTGTGAGAGGGGTCAGAGATGATCTTGCCCGCTCGCTTCCTGGCCCTTGCAGTGTACAGTTCGTCAATGGGGGGAAGGTTGCAGCCAACAACCTTCTCAGCTGTGCGAATGATCCGTTGCAGCCTCCGAATGTCATGCTTGGTGGCTGAGCCAAACCAGACCATGATGGAGAAGGTGAGGACGGACTCAATGATAGCAGTATAAAATTGGACCTTCCTCTGAAATTTCCACCACCTCCAATGGGATCCCACCACTAGCCACATCTTCCCATCTCCACCCCTTTCCGCCTTCTGCAGAGATCGTTCCCTCCGCAATTCCCTGGTTAACTCATCCCTTCCCACCGAAACCCACGTGAACCAACCTGTGTGAACCAACCTGATCTCCCGGTTGTTGGACGCTTTAATTCTCCATCCCATTCCTACACAGACCTTTCTGTCCTCAGTCTCCTCCATTGTCAGAGTGAGGCTAAATGTAAATTGGAGGAACAGCATCTCATATTTAGCTTGGGCAGCTTACAGCCGCCCAGTGGTATGAATATTGATTTATCTCACTTCAGGTAGCCCTGGCATTCGCTCTTTCACTCTATCCCTCCCCCACCCAAGGTGCACTAACTTCTCATTTTCACCCTCGCTGGATGGCGTGAACTCGGTGGGCCAAACGGCCTGTTTCCGCGCTGTATTTCTAAACAAAAATAAAATAAAACAAACATCTGCAAAAACAGGTACTGTAACAGAATTAGCTAGATCAAACTGCACTGACTAATATCATTGACAAGCTCTGAAACAGCACAGGAGGAGACAAACATAACAGTTGAAGGTTCCCAGATCGTGTTTACTTTTCAGATTTTACTCTGCTGCTTTTCTTAGTTGATTATTGATTGTGATGGAGAAAATGACACATTTCTGACAGCTTCCCTGCCACTAAATAATTTGTTTACATACTCTCTGCAAAGAAAACAATGGTTAGCAGGTTGCCTTGGACCTACAAATCTGCAGTGCTGAGATTCAAATTCCTGTGCCCAGATCTCTCATGCAGGTCTCTCAATAGATATCCACTAAATCAACCACTATACTATTATCTATACTTTTAAGCTATAACTAAATGGAACAAAAATACTTCAACTATATTGACTCATCAAAAGCACAATTGCTGGCTTTTATCTCAAGGGCTAAAAGAGCCAAATACAAAAGTGAGGGGAAAACTGTGCTTCAATTGCCTGGACCTTTTGTCAGATGTCAACATTCTGTTTATGTTCTGTGCCTTAAACTATTTTTACTGGTGGCAGATTTGAGAACCAAGGGATAAAATGCTAAAATTAGAGCAGTCAGATTAACAGCATAGCCAGGGACACATTTCATCCTCACAAACTACTGCAGGAATGTGGATTTTTTCCCCCTGAAAACTATGTTGACCAATAAAGTCTTTAAAACTATTATTTTTTTGCTTTCTTGATGTTTAAAGTGACATTAAGAAAAAAGCTAGTAGATGAAATTGAGTATAAGTTAGCAATAACCTGATTTATGGAATAGGTTGAGGGGCTGCATGATCTATTTCTGTTTCAATGTTCTTTTTCTTAATAATGTGGTTTGGTTCAGTATATCTCTTGGAGGAATATGTCCTGAATCTTTCTTTTTTCATCTTTTCTGACTTCTTCTGATGTTGAAGGTTGAATTTGATAGATGTGAATAATTTAAGTTTCCACTTATTAATTTTGATCTGAAAATAGTCTTGAATATATGCCCTTCATATTACATTCATCACATTTGTGGCTCTGATTGTCAAATAGAGGAAAATATCTCAATATGGATGAGTTATTTTACTTCCCACTTAACTTTGATATACACAGTAAAGCAGCACCACTTCAGATATTAAACAAATTTATAGCATTTTTTAATGGACATATATAGTATCATTCTCATTATAATCGTGAACTTTCCACTATGTCATTGTAACTGTTGAATATGTTCCAGCTGTGTAAATGTATGTATACACTAATTAGCCAAAACATTATGACCCGATGAGCCAAAACATTATGACCACCTGCCTAATATGCTGTTGGTCCTCCGTGTGCAGCCCCATACGCAGCAGGGTGCAATGCACTGTGTATTGTGACACATTCTTCCCATGACCACCATTAAAATTTTCTGTGACTTGTGCCACAGTAGACCTTCTGTCGGTTCGGACCAGACGGGATAGCCTTCATTGCTGTCGCGCATCAATGAGCCTTGGGCTCCCAACACCCTATCACCGGTTTGTGGTTTGTCCCTCCTCGGACCACTGTCGGTAGGAGCACCCCACAAGCCTTGCCGTTTCAGAGATGCTCTGACCCAGTTGTCTGGCCATAACAATCTGGCCCTTGTCAAACTCGCTCAGGTCTTAATTTCTGCCCATTTCTCCTGTATCCAACACATCATCTTCAAGAACTCATTGTTCACTTGCTGCTCAATCTATCCCATCCCTTGACAGGTGCCAATGTAACAAGATAATCAATGATATTCACTTCATCTGTCGGTGGTCATAATGTTTTGGCTGATCGGTGTATATGTGGTAACATTAGAATACCTCAAGCTGCTTCAGTAAAATTTTATTAGGCAATGAATTTCAGTACTCTCTGTGCTCTAATGTTTTATTGAAGTAGTAATAATCTGACATTGAAATGTAACTATTAGTACTTCTGAGAATTTACAAATGGGTCATATTCCTCCAATTTGACGACATTGAAAAAATCATCCACGCATTCATTTCCTCCCACCTAGACTACTGCAACTCCCTATACGATGGGATCAGCCAATCATCCCAGTCCCGCCTGCAATTGGTCCAAAACGCCGCAGCGAGACTCCTGACGGGTACCCGTAATAGGGACCACATCACCCCGATTCTGACCCACCACCCTATCTCCAGGTCCCTCAGGTCGGCTGACTTGGGGCTACTGACTATCCCACGGTCTAGGCTTAAGCTCAGGGGTAACTGTGCTTTTGCGGTTGCAGCTCCTAGACTGTGGAACAGCATCCCTCTCCCCATCAGAACTGCCCCCTCCATTGACTCCTTTAAGTCCAGGCTCAAAACCTATTTCTACTCCCTAGCATTTGAGGCCCTCTAAGGGGGCACTGTGTACTGTTTATGTATGTGCTGTTATGTTTGTGTGCCATTGTATGTTAGTTCTTAGTACCTGAACTGATGTACAGCACTTTGGTCAACGTGGGTTGTTTTTAAATGTGTTATACAAATAAAAAAAGTTGACTTGACTTGACTTGATAAAAAACTGGAGTAACTCAACGGGACAGGCAGCATCTATGGAGAGAAGGAATGGGTGACGTTTCAGGTCGAGGCCCTTCTTCAGACAAGTTAGGGATAAAGGGAAACAAGAGATATAGACGGTGATGTGGAGAGATAACGAACAATGAATGAAAGATATGCAAAAAACTAACGATGATAAAGGAAGCGGGCCATTGTAAGCTATTTATAGGGTGAAAATGAGAAGCTAGTGCGACTTGGGTGGGGGAGGGATAGAGTGAGAGCGAATGCCAGGACTACCTGAAGTGAGAGAAATCAATATTCATACCACTGTGCTGTAAGCTGCCCAAACAAAATATGAGATGCTGTTCCTCCAATTTACATTTAGCCTCACTCTGACAATGGAGGAGACTGAGGACAGAAAGGTCTGTGTAGGAATGGGAAGGAGAATTAAAGCGTCCAGCAACCGGGAGCTCAGGTTGGTTCACGCAGGTTGTTTCACGTGGGTTTCGGTGGGATGGGATGAGTTAACCAGGGAATTGCGGAGGGAACGGTCTCTGCAGAAGGCGGAGAAGGGTGGAGATGGGAAGATGTGGCTAGTGGTGGGATCCCGTTGGTGGACATTTTGGAGGATTATGTGTTGTATGCGATGGCTGATGGGGTGGAAGGTAAGGACTAGGGGGTCTCTGTCCCTGTTGCAACAAGGGGGAGGGGACAATAATAACGGCAGAACTGCGGGGTACCGAGGAGACACGAGTGAGGCCCTCATTTATGAAGGGAGAGGGGACCCCCCATTCCCTAAAGATGTCGGATCTTCCAATATGGAATACCTCATCTTGGGTCCAGATGCGGCATAGACGGAGGAATTGGGAATAGGGGATAGAGTCTTTGCAGGAGGCAGGGTGGGAACAAGTGTGGTTGAGATAGTTGTGGGAGTCAGTGGGTTTGTAATAGAAGTTTCTGTAACATCCTAGTGAATCCCTTCTGCACTCTTCCCATCTTCATGACATCCTTTCTATTGCTTGGCGACCAGAACTGGTCACAATATTTCAGGTGTGGTCGCTAGCTGTACTATGTAGCTGAAATATTATATTCTGCACTTGGTTTACTTTCTCTTTTGCCTTCCTGTTACACTCATGTACAGTATGATATGATCTGCTTGGACAGGTCGCAAAACAAAGTTTTTCACTGTATCACAATAAACATGACAATAATAAACCAATATCAATGCCAATAACAATATTGACACCAGTATTTATTGGACATCCCTAACTGGCTTTAAGAACGTTATGGTAATGCAGTCGTTCTGGTGAAAGTAACAGAAAGATGCATCACCATCAGCACTGCTGTGGTACTGTTGTGGAGCTTCATAATTAAGACCTCTCGATAATCTACGAACTGTGAGTGGTTTGAAGAAGGATCTCAACTCTAAATGTCACCTAACTAGTTCCTTTCACAGATGCCACCTGATCTGCTGAGTTCCGCCAGCACATTGTTTTTTGTTCAAGATTCCAGGATTCCAGGATTCCAGGATTTGCAGTCTTTTGCTTCTCCAATGAACAGTAGTAATTTCCAAGTTAGGACAGTATGTAACCTGGCAGAGAACCTGCAGGGATGGAGTTCACATGCAGCTGAAGTGCCCTTCTTGGTGGAAGAGATCTTGGATTTGGGAAGTAACAAAAAGAGACAAGTAACAAAAATGCATTTTCTGGATTGTACACACTGCAGTAACTGTGGGGTATATGAGATACTCATCAAGCAAGCTGTTGTGCCTACTTTGAGGAGCTCCTTGAGCAATATTGGTACTGCATCTTGATGCCTTTGTTTGCAGATGAAGATTTGCTCACTCTTTATTTTCCCCATTGTAGAATCCTCCAGAAACCTCTGTCCCTTCTTGCAATTCCTACCATTCAGTGATTCAGGTGTGCCAAAATGTTTTGACAGAGCCTGGATCATCAGGAGAGAAGGTTATTTGCCCATATGATGGTCCAGTGATCCATTCTTTGTGGATCATCAAGCGTTGAGCAGGAGGTCAGTAGATTGATGGTTTGCCAATTAACAATGGATTTTGGTAATTGACCTCAAACCATGGGAAGGACAGGCAACAACTACAATACGTGAAGTGGATGATTTACCCTTTGTAGTCACGCCTCTCACCTCTACACTTGCCGTGCAAGTTCTATTCAGATAATGTAGGAGAACCACCATGATAAACAATGCCTCATCTTTATAATCTCTGGTTTTTAAACAGAATATGGCGACCATGTCAGGGCAACAGTCTCTCTGTGTGGCCAAAGGAGAACCTAGAGGTAGGCATCTAGTCATCCAAAACACCATGAAATAAGCATCTTAGAAACATAGAAACATAGATATACTCTTATGATATACTCAAGCAGTTACATGGAACATATCAACATCATACTACCTGTGCAAGGCGAGGATGTGGCTACAGACCATAGGAACACGATAAGTTGTTTTTTTTTGTTATTATTACCGCTTCATTTATCGTGGATGAATACTTCGCAGGAAGCCTACTGAATTTGGGGATCAGAACCATTTGAGGTGCATCTAGAATCTTGGCCAATGTCAAAGCCACTCGACATTCATTGTCTAGTGGTGGTCTCCTGCAACATCTGGTCGACCTGATCAGTGGTTATACTCAATGTCAATCAATTCATCTAACCCAAGGAACGTTGCAGATTTAAGGAAAACTCCAGGGAAAGGCACACTATTCAATTTTGACCCTGGAGCGCAATATTTTTGGTCTACATAAATACTACAAAAGATAAAGATTTTTAAAGTTATTTTGTTTGTTTGTTCTTTTCTATAATCTATTGCAGTTTTTATTACTTGGGTTCACTTTGCACATATAAACCATTCCTGTCCTTTATTCTTGGGATATACTATACCCTAAGCTGCATTGATATTTCATATTGGTATTCTACACAGTGGATCATACACTGAATATTGTGGCCTGACAGCTCATTAATTTTTGTTGTCTTCAATGGAGATAGAAACAGAGGCAGATCCTCCAGCTAGATCATAAAAATATAATTCCAATGTATCTTGGCGAATGATGCATTTTGCAATATTTGGTGTGTGCAGAAAATATCATAAGGCTTTTTGATTCACTGTGCTCACATTGACATTCCATTAATAACTGCCATGAAGAACAGTAATGATTTGAGGCTGGTGATTGCAATCATTTCGATCTTGTGGTAAATGACAAATATCAAGCAAGAACAAAAATATTAATAATAATTTCCTGGTTTCGGATGAATGTTTTGAAACAAAGAAAAGATTAAAAACCTTTAAACATTGGATCTATTAATGAATGAATTCTAGCCATGAACAGTTATGCTTATTAAATTTTAAATTATATCATATCATCATATCATATCATATATATACAGCCGGAAACAGGCCTTTTCGGCCCACCAAGTCCGTGCCGCCCAGCGATCCCCGTACATTAACACTATCCTACACCCACTAGGGACAATTTTTACATTTACCCAGCCAATTAACCTACATACCTGCACGTCTTTGGAGTGTGGGAGGAAACCGAAGATCTCGGAGAAAACCCACGCAGGTCACGGGGAGAACGTACAAACTCCTTACAGTGCAGCACCCGTAGTCAGGATCGAACCTGAGTCTCTTATTAATGTACTTATTAATGCTTCTTAGTATTTATTAAAATGTAATAATCATTAGTGGTAAGTTATATTCTTGTTCTCAACCTCCAAGGTTTAAGGGATTCCATTGTTTTTCTCAGGAAAAAATTGCTTCTGAAAAACTTGATCCAAATCTTTGGAAATGCAATCTGTAAACTGATGCTGTCTGACCTACAGTATCTTCAGTATATTTTGTTATTAATGGGACTAATACTGTCACATATCTTGGATCAAGTAGTCTCGATACGATGGTTAAGTGCAAAGATCATACAGGTAGATACATTAGTTGTCATCTTCCAACATTGGTGTGTTATAGAAAGCTTTCAGTGGATTAGAAAATGCCAAATGTAATTCAAGAAAGGGGGAGTAAAAAACAGGGAACTCTTGTCCTCTTACATTATTATCAATTGTCATAGATGTATTGGATTCCATTATCAATGAAGCTAAAATAAAATGGTTAGAAAAATATAATAAGATTATGCAGAGTTAATATGGTTTACGAAAGCAAGATCATGGTCAACAAATTTATTGGAGATATTTGCAACTGGCAGGAAAAATAATGGGGAGCCTATCTTTGCCTTTCCAGACAATATTCAATCATGTGCCATGTCAGAGACAAAGTATCATGAAATTAGATGCCACAAGTTATTATGCATGTAGGACTGGTTCATAGCCCAAAAAGAAAGGAATAGGTTTGACGGAGGACTTTCATTTTGGCAGGCTGTAACTGGTGGGCATACTGTAAGTACCGAGGCATTGGCTATTTACAATCATTGTTAATTATTTGGTTCTAGAGAGCAAATCTATTGTGTCCAAGTCAGCCGATGATTCAATGATGGAGGGATAGTAAGCTATGATGAACCTGCATTGTATCTGCAGAGGGATTCAGAGATGTTATCAGGGGGCAAAAAGGTATAAGATGGAATATTATGAGGAAGAAAATAAAGTGATGCTAAGAAGAAGTGCAAAGAAGAGTTATATGTAAATAGTGTGAGACAATTGATGTTCAAACATCTGGATGGCCTTGTACAAGCAACAATAAATTAGCACTCTACTCTACACTTACACTTCTATCCCCCACAAGGATGGTCTCGAAGCCCTCCGTTTCTTCCTCGACCGTAGAACCAGCCAATCCCCATCGACCAACACTCTCCTCCGCCTAGCAGAGCTGGTTCTTACCCTCAACAACTTCTTCTTTGACTCCTCCCACTTCCTCCAAACCAGAGGCGTAGCTATGGGCACTCGCTTGGGCCCTAGCTACGCCTGCCTCTTTGTCGGGTACGTCGAACAATCCCTGTTCCAGACGTACACTGGCCCCATCCCCGAACTCTACCTCCGCTACATCGACGACTGCATTGCTGCTACCTCTTGCACCCATGCAGAACTCACTGACTTCATACACTTCACCTCCAATTTCCATCCTGCCCTTAAATATACCTGGACTATCTCCGACATCTCCCTCCCGTTTCTAGACCTCACCATCTCCATCACAGGAGACTGACTAGTGACGGACATTTACTATAAACCCACTGACTCGCACAGCTATCTGGACTACACTTCTTCCCACCCAGTCCCCTGCAAAAAGTCTATCCCCTACTCCCAATTCCTCCGTCTACGTCGCATCTGCGCCCGGGATGAGGTGTTTCACACTAGGGCTTCCGAGATGTCCTCGTTCTTCAGAAAACGGGGCTTCCCCTCCTCCATTATAGATGAGGTTCTCACTAGGGTCTCTTCTACATCCCGCAGCTCCGCTCTTGCTCCCCCTCCCCCCACTCGCAACAAGGACAGAATCCCGCTCGTTCTCACCTTCCACCCCACCAGCCAGCGGATCCAACATATCATCCACCAACATTTCCGTCACCTACAACGGGACCCCACCACTGGCCATATCTTCCCATCCCCTCCCATCTCTGCGTTCCGCAGAGACCATTCCCTCCGTAACTCCCTGGTCCACTTGTCCCTTCCTACCCAAACCACCCCATCCCCGGGCACTTTCCCCTGCAACCGCACGAGATGCAACACCTGTCCCTTTACCTCCCCCCTCAACTCCATCCAAGGACCCAACAGTCTTTCCAGGTGAGACAAAGGTTCACCTGCACCTCCTCCAACCTCATCTATTGCATCCGCTGCTCTAGATGTCAACTTATTTACATCGGCGAAACCAAGCGCAGGCTCGGCGATCGCTTCGTTGAACACCTGCGCTCGGTCCGCATTAACCAAACTGATCTCCCGGTGGCCGAGCACTTCAACTCCCCCTCCCATTCCCAGTCTGACCTTTCTGTCATGGGCCTCCTCCAGTGCCATAGTGAGGCCCACCGGAAATTGGAGGAACAGCACCTCATATTTCGCCTGGGCAGTTTGCAGCCCAGTGGTATGAACATCGACTTCTCCAACTTTAGATAGTTCCTCTGTCCCTCCCTTCCCCTCCTCCTTCCCAGATCTCCCTCAATCTTCTTGTCTCAACCTATATCCTTCCTTTGTCCCGCCCCCCTGACATCAGTCTGAAGAAGGGTCTCGACCCGAAACGTCACCCATTCCTTCTCTCCCGAGATGCTGCCTGACCTGCTGAGTTACTCCAGCATTTTGTGAATAAATAAATTAGCATACAGGTTTAGAAAGTAATTAAGAAGGTAAGTCTTTATTGCAAGGAAAATGGAGTGCAAGGAGAGTAAGGAAGTTTTGTGACGGCTGTATGGGACTTCATTAAGATTACAGCCAGAGAGCACTGGACAGAGCTTCAGTTTCTGCGTCTCAGAAAGGATGTACTGGCCTCAGCAGTGTTGATCCCTGGAATGAAGAGACTGCCTTATGAGGAAAGATGGTGTAGAATGAGCCTACACTTTTATGTTTTATAAGCATGAGAGGTAATCACACTAAAGTATGTAAGATGCAGAGGAGCTTGACAGCACAGATCTGTGCAGGATTTGCTCATGCTGGGATTATCTAGAAGCAGGAAACATTGTCCAGGGATAAGAATTCATCCACTTAAGACTGAAAAGGAATTTCCTCTCGCAGCATTGTAAATCTTTAAGATTCTCTCTGTCGTAGGTTGTGGAAGTTAATTCATTTATATAGTCAATAGTCTGTATTATCCCTATTTTATCTCCTGTTAAATGAGGAATCTGAGAAATATCATGTAAATGTGATGTCTCTGACTATTGAAAGTGGTGTTTCCTGATATAATTGAACCTACAAATGCCCAGAGCTGGAGTTTAATCTTGATGTGGCAGCATTGCAACTTCTCATTAAAGCAAAAAAATCAGACCTTAGCTTACAAACACACATGACAGCAATCAAGAGGCTGGAGTCTGGCTGATCCTTTCTTTTAAGATATTGTGTTTTATGGCCCAGGGGCCATGAAGCTAAGAATAATTATGCTCATGTGCCACTGGATCTGAGATCAGCCTACTCAGCGCAAACCAGATGTTAATCTAGAGCCAACTCTTGACCACATCTGACCATTGACGGACTGATGCTTTAAAGGACTCATACATCTCAAAGCAAAACAAAACATATTTTCAGAAAACATTTCTGCCAGCTTTGCATATCTCATTGAAAAAAAATAAAGCAAGCAAATATCAGTCAAATGGAAAATTTATAAATATTGTAATGCCTTGTTAAACCAAACTGTGGTATTAAATTAGGCATATTGACCAGATTACGTGCAGGGGAAAAAAACGGCAGATGCTGCTTTAAATCAAAGGTTGACGCAAAATGCTGGAGTAACTCAGCGGGTCAGGCAGCATCTCTGGAGAGAAGGAATTAGTGATGTTTCGGGTCGAGACCCTCTTCAGACTGTTGTTATGGGGAGGGGGCGGGACAAAGATAGGATGTAGTCGGAGACAGGAAGACTAGTGGGAGAACTGGGAAGGGGGAGGGGATAGAGAGGGAAAGCAGGGACTATCCGAAGTTAGAAAATTTAGTTATGTTCATACCGCTGGGGTGTAAACTATCCAAGGGAAATATGAGGTGCTGTTCCTCCAATTTGCACTGTGCCTCACACTGACAATGGTGGAGACCCAGGACAGAATGATCAGATTGGGAATGTGAGGGGGAATTGAAGTACTGAGCCACTGGGAAATCAGGTTTGGTTAAGACGGACTGAGCGGAGGTGTTCTATTATTAATTGCAACAGAAGAATGCTTGAAGAATAACTACCAAGGTGCCAGAAAGTATAACAATAAAATAACTCTAAAGCCTCCTTCCAAACATTGAAAAATACAGAACAATTACTGTCACTTGGAAGAGTTTAACTTCTGTTGATTAATTTTAGGAAATAGTTGATAATAATACACGATACTTTTATTCTACAACATCTGTTACATTTCCAATAGCTTGTTTTGGAAGCCTTCCCATTCCAACGATTTAGACAAAGACATTAAATGTAAATCTCCAAGTTTGCTGGGTGGCAGTGTGAGCTGTGAGGAGGGTGCTATGAGACGGCAGGGCGACTTGAATAGGTTGGGTGAGTGGGCAGATGCATTGGAGATGCAACATAATGTGGATAAATATGAGGTTATCTACCATGGTGGCATGAACAAGAAGGCAGATTATTATCTGAACGGTGTCAGATTAGGAAAAGGAGAGGTGCAACGAGACCTGGGTGTCCTTGTACATCAGTCATTGAAAGTAAGCATGCAGGTAAAGCAGGCAGTGAAGAAAGCAAATGACATGTTGGCCTTCATAGCAAGAGGATTTGAGTATAGGCGCAAGGAGGTCCTACTGCAGTTATACAGGGCCTTAGTGAGACCACACCAAGAGTATTGTGTGCAGTTTTGGTCTCCTAATTTGAAGAAGGACATTCTTGCTATTGAGGGAGTAGAGCGTAGGTTCACCAGGCTAATTCCCAGAATGGCGAGACTGACATATGATGAAAGAATGGGTTGTCTGGGCTTATATTCACTGGAATTTAGAAGGATGAGAGGGGATCTTATAGAAGCATTTAAAATTCTTCAGGGATTGGGCAGGCTAGATGCAGGAAAATTGTTTCCCATGTTGGGGGAGTCCAGAATCAGCGGTCACATCTTAAGAATAAGGGGTAGTCCATTTAGGACTGAGATGAAAAAAAACTTTTTCAGCCAGAGTTGTGAATCTGTGGAATTCTCTGCCACAGAAGGCAGTGGAGGCCATTTCACTGAATATATTCAAGAGAGAGTTAGATATAGCTCTTAGGGCTAACAGAATCAAGGGATATAGGGAGAAAGCAGGAACAGGGTACTGATTTTGGATGATCAGCCATGATCATATTGAATGGCGGTGCTGGTTCAAAGGGCCGAATGGCCTTCTTCTGCACCTATTTTCTATGTTTCTATGTCTAATATGCCATGTATTTTACCATTGATAACAAATTTACTAACCATGTCACCTGTATTTACAACCAAATTGTTAAAATAAAAAATTGGAGATTTGTACCAAATGCAAAATCCATTTAAATTGTCAATGGTCAATGGTGCTTTATTGTCACATGTGCAAATGCACAGTGAAATTCCTTTTTGGAACAGAGTTCAGTAAAGTATTGATATACCTAAGCACAATCCCCAATTAGCAAAGTGTACAGAAATAGTCCACTGACACTGCATGCATCAGGTGTTAGGTTTTCGCGCCGTTATCAATATCCCGTCCATGCTCTAAGTCTTATGAGTGGTGCCCGATCCAGGCAAGCTCCAGCCTGCTGCAGGGCCACCAGCCGTCGCATTCCTTGGACATCTGGGACCTCCAATAGACTGACGTCCCTCTCCTCGTCTGTCCACCTATGTCTCCCACACTGCCAGCCTCCAATTCACTCTTCTACCAGCCCTACTCCGAGCATCTGTCGTTGCTGGTTCACTCCTCTCTAGTCTTCGACATTAGGGTGGTTTGGCAGTTTCCCCCTACAGGCCAAGTCTTTATCATCCAGCCACCTGTGCCCAGAGTTTGTCAGAAACCCTTTGGAGCTATTACAGGTCACAATGTTATGAATCATACAATCGCTTCAACATAAACATTTTGCCAATACTGGCAGATGCTTGACTTCTATCAAATTTTAGCAACAAAATGATGAGAACCTCATAGGTTCCTATGTCACTATTGCCACACATCAGTCTGGTGTAAATAACACAGAAATCATTTGGCCCTTCTCAAAGGGCTTTTCAAATAAAAATCACAGGATACCAATACTTTGTTTTCAGCAAGTGGTCATAGAGTCTTAGAGCCATAGAGTGATACAGTGTGGAAACAGGCCCTTCGACTCAACTCGCCCACACCGGCCAACAATGTCCCAGCTACCCTAGTCCCACTTGCCTGCGCTTGGTCCATATCCCTCCAAATCTGTCCTATCTGTTTCTTAAACAATGGGATTGTCCCAGCCTCAACTACCTCCTCTGGCAGCTTGTTCCATACACCCAACACCCTTTGTGTGAAAAGGTTACCCCCTCAGATTCCTATTAAATCTTTTCCCCTTCATCTTGAACCTATGTCCTCTGGTCCTAGATTCCCCTTCTCTGGGCAAAAGACTGTGCATCTACCTGATCTTTTCCTCTCATGATTTTGTATACCTCTGTAGGATCTCCCCTCATCCTCTTGCGCTCCATAGAATAGAGACCCTGCCCACTCAACCTCTCCCTATAGCTCACACCCTCTAGTACTGGCAACATCCTTGAAAATCTTTTCTGAACCCTTTCAAGCTTCATAATCATAATAATACTTTATTAGCCAAGTATGTTTCGCAACATATGAGGAATTTGATTTACCATACAGTCATACCAATAAAAACCAACTGGATACACAAAATATATTTTAAAATAAACATCCATCACAG
The DNA here is from genome assembly GCF_053455715.1 of Rhinoraja longicauda. Lineage (NCBI taxonomy): Eukaryota > Metazoa > Chordata > Chondrichthyes > Rajiformes > Arhynchobatidae > Rhinoraja > Rhinoraja longicauda. Next base: position 31,179,828 of record NC_135959.1, on the reverse strand, counting down.
TGGGGCTCAAAGTCAGTCTCGAGCAAGGCCGCCAGCTCCATGATGTTAGGCCACAGAGCGACCAGAGATACGATCCGGAAAACAGTCGCATCTCTGGCAAGGTAAGAGATTGAAAATAAAAATCCCCCACCCCCACCCCCACATAAAACAAACCAGAGAACATTATCATATACTTTTAAAACACGAAAAATAACAAAAAAGACAAAAAGACAGACAGACCTTTAACAAGGCTGCCATCACTGACGGCGCCACCGGTGGAATTTTTGAAAGATTTTGATAATATCTTTCTTGTAACATGGTGCCCAGAACTGGACACAATATTTTAAATGCAGTCTCATCCACTGTAACATGACCTCCCAACTTCTTTCCTCAATACGCTGACTGATGAAGGCCAAAGACCCAAAAGCCTTTTTGACCACCTTATCTACCTGCGACTTGACCTTCAAGGAACCATGCACTTGTATGTCTACCTGTATGACCTTCAAGGAACCATGCTCCTAGATCCATCTGCTCCACAACACTACCCAGAGACCAACGATTTACTGTGTAGGGCCTGCCCTTGTTCGACATCCCAAAATGCAACACCTCACACTTTTCTGTATTAAATTCCATCAACCATTCCTCTGCCCACCTGGCCAATCGATCCAGATCCTGCAGCAATCTTTCACAACCATCTTCACTATCTGCAAAACCACTCACTTTTGTATCATCAGCAAACTTGCTAATTGTAAATTGTAAATTGTAAAAACCTTTATTGTCACTACACAAAGTACAGCGAAATTAAAGCAGTCCAGATGATGCAATCACACACAGCAGACAGTACAAAGGATAAACCTTTATCCATAACAAGCTAAACCTAATCTACTGAATTAAACAAACTGACCTCTAATACAATATAGACAAAACAATTACAATACGGTCGAGGCAGTCTACAGTGCAATCAAGACAGCAAGTTATTGCACAGCAATGAGAGCTACCATATTGCAAGTGCCATTTAAAAAAAAATAAAAAAAAATAATGTAATTAAATATAAGGTGCGGTCGGTTGTGACATGTAATAAGTTTAGCAAATGTTAAGCAATATAAGTGCAGTAGAATGTAAACTTGTATTAAATTGAGGCTTATGTTTTCTGACAAGTAACTGACAGTGTTCCGATCAGTTCCGTTCCTTCCATTCAGTTTTATGTGAGTGTCTGGCAGTGTTCAGCTCACGTATGACACTGGGGTAGAAACTGTTCTTGAGTCTATTAGTCTGTGATGTAATGGACCTGAACCGTCTACCAGAGGGCAGCAGTTGGAGCAGCTGATGACCAGGGTGGGAAGGATCCCTCAGGATGTTGGCTGCTCTGCTGAGGCAGCGGAGGGAGTAAAGTTCCTCTAGAGAGGGCAGTGGGCAACCAATGATTTTCTTTGCAGAGTTGATGACCCTCTGAAGGGCTTTCTTGTCTGCCTCTGAGCTGCTGGTGTACCACATAGAAATACAGTACGTCAGCACACTCTCGATGGTGCAACGGTATGCTCTCATCGAGATTATTGTTGTAGATGACAAACAATAACGGGACCAGCACTGAACCCTGAGGTACACCACTAGTTACAGGTCTCCAGTCCGAGAAGCAACATTCCACCATCACCCTCTGCTTCCTTCCATGGAGCCAATTTGCTATCCATTCAGTTATCTCTCCTTGGATCCCATGTGATCTAACATTCCAGAGCAACCTACCATGTGGAACCATGTTGAATGCCTTACTGAAATCCATGTACACAACATCTACAGCTCTGCCCTCATCGTACTTTTTGGTCACGTCTTCAAAAAAAAAATCAGATTTGTGAGACACGATGTCCCACAACCAAAACCAAGCTCAGTATCCCTAATCAGCCCTTGCCCATCCAAATGCCTGTATAACCTATCTCTCAGAATACTCTCCAGTAACTTATCAACTACAGATGTTAAGCTCACCGGCCTATAGTTCCCAGCATTTTCCCTGCAGTCCTTCTCGAAAACAGACACAGCATTTGCCACCCTCTAGTCTTCCGGCACCACTCCTGTATTTAAGGACGACTCGTAAGTTTCAACCAGGGCTCCAGCGATTTCCTTTCTAGTTTCCCGCAATGTCCTCGGATTTATCTGATCAGGCCCTGGAGTTTGTCTACCTTCAAACACGACAGTATCTTCAGTAATTCTTCGACGGTGTCTTGACTGGTTTCAAGACACTTCCAGTGACTGTTCCAATTTCCTTCATCCTACTGTCTTTTTCCTCGGTAAATACAGAGGAGAAATACTTATTTAGGGCCTTGCCCATCTCCTGTGGCTCTGCACAGAGGTGACCGCTTTGATTCCTGAGAGGTCCCCCCATCTATCTAGTTACCCTTTAACCCTTATGTATTTATAAAATCTTTTGGGATTGTCCTTAATGCTGACCGTCAGAGCTATCTCCTGGTCCCTTTTCGCCCTTCTGATTTCCTTTTTTAGTTACTCCTTAGTTCCTGAAACTCCTGCAGGGATGCACTTGATCCCAGCTGCCTATACCTGTCCTCTGCATCCTTCTTGTTTTTTTACTAATGTCTCAATTTCCCTCGTCAGCCAAGCTTCTTTACATTTCCCTGTTTTGCCCTTCACTCTAATGGGGACATACACATCCAGAGCTTTCTTCGGTACACATTTAAAAATATCCCACTTGGCCAATATTCCTTTCCCCTCAAATAACCTGCTCCAGTCAACTTCAGCGAGACCTTCTCTCACACCCTCAAAGTTGGCCTTACCCCAGTTGAACATTTTAACACGAGGACCCTCTCCGTCCCTATGAATAACTATCTTAAACATAATTGAACTGTGGTCACTGGTCCCAAAAGGATCTTCCTGAAGCTCCTGTACCCTGGAACATTGAGCTGCCAGTCCTGCCCCTCCCTTCACCAAGTTTCAGTCATGGTTACAACATCGCAGTAGCTCGTACCTATCCATGCCCTAAGCTCATCTGCCTTACCTGTCAGGCCCCTTGCATTAAAATACATGCAGTTTAAACCAACCCTCCTTCCTCGCTCTCCGTCTTTCACCTGCCTATTCTGTCCACTATTTCCCACTAACCTTTCCCACAGCATCTTCCATTCCAAAGATAATAGAGTGGAGCAAGATAGACCACTCCGTCGAAATCACCTATACTGAAGTGTAGTACGCAAAGGAGCCATTTTAGTAGGCAAAGCCCGCCGTCCGTTATGCCTCTCGCAGTGTAATCAGTGTTTTGGGGGAACATTATGTGCGATGATACCATTAAAATGCAGAATATATCTCATCTATCAATTCACAGATTTTTGTTATTTTTCTTTTTAAATGTTTCTGCAAGTTTTTGCCTACTAAAATGGTGCCATGACATACTACGGTTTTTAGGGTTGAGTGGTCTATTTTGCTCTGCTCTATTATCTTTGCTCCATACCAACTTCTAGCCTCTCATGTGCCTCTGTCCTGCATGAGATCCCACCCCCCTGCCAATCTAGTTTAATTTAATTAGTCCAATGACAGATGGAAATTGCCGTGGACATTGATACATCAGTACCACTGAACATAGCAGCATTGCAGTATTTAAATTACTAGAGAAATCGTTTGAGAATATTGCTAGCTTTTATAGCACCACTTTACAAAGAAACAAACAGTTGACTTGCAATTGTTCATCACAATGTGAGGCGTTGCCAATTCCCATTGGGACAAGCTGTTGACACAACTTTAATTGTGTTCAAATAGTGATTCTCATCTAAAATTAATTCTCCCCTAAAATTCATTACTTTCAATTATTTTTCTATACCACATTACTTTAGGAAATGGCAGACAGCTGACTTTTGATTGTTAATAATATTCTACAGGGTCGCAAATTCCCTTTGGGGAAAAATGTCAATATATCTGTAATTTTCTTCATGCATTAAATCTCACCTAAAATCTATTGTTTTTGATTATTTTCACTTTTAGAAACGTGAACCGTCAATGATTTGTTAACTGCTACATCAAGACCTGAATTGCTTCATGACTAGAGTCAATTGTGATTAAGATAAAGATGATGCAGAAAAGATGCACAAGAATGTTACCTGGACTGGAGGACTTTAGTTATAAGGAGAGGTTAAATGGATTGGGATTGGTCTCCCTGGAGCATTGGAGACTGCGTATTTACTCTATAGAGGTGTATAAAATTAAGAAGGGCACATAGATAAATAGTCAAAGACTTTCTCCCAGGTTAGAAGAGTCTAAAATTTGAGGCATAGATTTAAGGTTTTTCGCACGGAGGATGGTCGATATATAGAACAAGCTGACAGGGGAGGAGGTTAAGGCAGGTATAATTACATCAATTGAAAGCATTTGGACATGTACATGACTGGATATGATTTGGAGAAATATGGGCCAAACACAGGCAAATGGGATTAGTTGAGATAGGCAACTTGTTGGCAGGGTTGGGTTTGGCCAAAGGCCTGTTTCCATGCTGAATGATTCTATGAATCTGTGAATCTAGTGTAAATGATTTCCTCTGGATCAGCATAGTCCCTCTGGACTGAAGGATTTGTTTCCTGCTGTATGACTCTACTTAACACTTGTTTGTCTCATTCCAAAGAAGAAAATAAAAGGGAATAAAAGTAGACAGAGTTTCACTCAGCTCTCAAATGCACAAAACTTCATAAAAAGATACTTTTGTTAAAATATGTAACCCTGCAACTTTATTTCACATGAAGAAGCACAAATTCTAGACTTTAATTGCATTTTATTCATGGGACATAATCCTCCCTATCATACACTTTACAAAACACCTAACAGCTTTTAGCTGGCACAGTGTTGCAGCTGGTAGAGCAGCTGTCTCATTACTCCGGTGACCCAGGTTCTGTCCTGACCTCTGGTGCCATATGTGGGCAGTTCTTCATTCATTCTCCCTGTGACAACAGATTCTTCTAGGTTCTCCAGTTTTCTCACATATCCGAGAGGCATGGGGGTTGTTAAGTTAATTGCCCACTGTGAGTCAACACTACATTGAGAAGATATGCAGTACGATATAGGGGGAAACACAAGAGACTGCAGATAATGGGTGAAAAACAAATTGCTGGAGGGACTCAGTTGGTCAGGCAACATCTGTAGAGAGAAATGGACAGATGATATATTGTGTCATAACCCTTCTTCAGACTGATTTAGAGAGGAGACTGGTGGTAGACAGAACTGAGGAAAAGGTAGAAAGTGGGTCCAGGTAAGGATCGCTTCTGAGCGAGTCCCACTCACCTGTACATACCCCACATCTCTTCAAATCTTTCCTATTCATCTGGCTGTCTTTTAAATACATTAATTATACCCGTCTCTACCACATTCCCTGGCAATTGTTCCATGTATGACTTCCCATGGGATTAGAAAATGAATTCAAACTGGTTACACCAATATTCTCTGAGGAGAGTATTGTAAAAAAAATAACTTGATATATGACCAAACCTGAAACGGTAAAAGGAGATAGCAATTTGATGCATTGAAATCTCTTTGAAGACACCATGGCGACATTTGTTGTTGCAAACGCTTTAAGGGAACATGAACCTGACATCTCCACATGCCTCAGAGCTGGTATTATGCAAATCTTGTCATGTCTTGTCTCTTTATTCACTCAGCCGTAGCCGACAAAGCATTACAAACCTATCTTGCATTGCAGGCTCTACTAGAATATGTCTCCTACAGCCATAAGGATGATTTTTATTCTTGTTTCTTCTTCCAGACTACAATTTGGACATAGTACAAAAGAGTGTCCGAATCCAAATGCTGTGCACAGGTGATAATCAAGAAGGTGGAAGGAGAAAAACGGCCATATAAAAGATGCTTATAAGAATATATATGTAAGATAAAAGGTTGTGCACATAAAAAGACCACACAGAGAGCAACAAACCTTTTTTTTAAACAAGCGATAATTCTATTCAAATGCTGAATGCTAAAGCAAATTTGAAAGATCACATTTGAAAGGCTCAAATCGCTGATGGGCCAGGTTTTAACTGCTTAATAGTCAAAGAAATGCTTTCACAGAATGCAGAGAACATCATACCTATTCAGAGCTAGTGGGAATGCAATCATTGTTTGTAGGAAATGAAGATGCATCTACACTTACCTCAGATTATTCTGAGGGGGAAATATTTTTCACATTATTTAGGTTATTTTAGAGTAAAATATTGGGATAAATTTAAAGTATCAGCATTCCTTTTAGCAGATGAGAATCACAGTTATTCGGGTATTTGAGGAGGGTGCTGGTGGAACCTGGATCCCAACCCCTTTACTTCAAATTGGGGAAATGCTGATGCTAACTAAAACCTAGTCATTTTTGTTGGTACTATGGGAAACAATTGAATTCAAAATGGGATGTATTCTCAAAACCCAAGCCTGATAAACATTGTCGGTATTTATGTTCCCCATTCAATGTTAAAATTAGATACATGACCTAATCACATGTCAGTGCTGAAACAAACACTTTACTACAATATGTACGACTGTCATATGGGTAATAAATCAGCTATTTTTAACCTCAATGGGCCAAATCATGTTCCTTTCAGACTGTGCCTCACATTCATCTTCAGGAAGATCCCTACAGCTTATGGGCAGCACAGCAGTACAGCTGGTAGAGCTGCTACCTCACTGCACCAGAGATCCAGGTTTGAACCTACCTCGGATGTTGTCTGTGTGGAGATTGCATTTTCTCCTTGTGACTGCGTGGGTTTCCTCTGCATGCTTTGGTTTCCACCCATATCCCACCATTGGTATGTGAGTTAATTTGCCTCTGTAAATAATCCCTAGTAGGTAGGGAGTGGCGCGAAAGTGAAACAACATAGAACTAGTGTAAATGGGTGATAGTGTGGTTGATGTGGATTCGCTGGGCCGGAGTCTGTTTCCATGCTAAATCGTTCAAACAATTTAATCAATCAATCTGCACTGAGGATGGTCCATGCACAGTGAGCAGGCATCCGAGAATGCATTTCAAATACCACTTAAGGACCATAGGCATGATGTTGTTTCCTTCCACTGCCTCAAATGGTTTCAAATAATTTTTATACAACAAATGAAAAATGTACTTAAAAGCAAATTCTGTTCATATAAATGAATTGAAAACGCTGATACCAATGAAAATAAATATCAGTTAATATCAATTAAAATATAGATCCAATTTAATTTTGTCAAATTAAATTGTATATTATTTCTCTTAGAAATTCAGTTCTATCATATCGTATCGTAAAAAAATTACATCTTTCTAATAAAGGTGGTAATTCTATTCAATGAATTGAGGCCTGAGCTTGCTTCACCAGTCCTGGTTGCAAAGAGCTGATGGACAGACATGAGGTGTATCCAAGCCCTTAATGTGGTTAGGAACCTGACCTCTAACACCTCCTCTGCTTGTACACTGCACTACATTGGCATATGGCTCCAGAATACAACTGACATGTATGTACACAGCAGCTAGGTTACATTTCACCAGGAAATCAACAGCTTGATCCAGCCCATTGCATCAGCTTGAATCTTGACCTCTTAATAAGATGCATTATTTTAAATCTGTGGTGTGTAAGGTGGTGCATCTTGAACTCAGTTCACCATTTCATCTACCAATCATTCTGTATTACATGTACTGCAACATGCAGATGGATGTGTAGGGCTGAGTAATTGTGAGTCTTCCTTGACCTCCTTGACAAACCTTTCACAGCGCATTGATTTTGACTATTGTACAGTTCAGAAATTATAGCTCTGCAGGAGTGATTCATTTATGGGAGCCATAAATTTATCTCAGTTAATACATAAGATAATCATTGTGTCTTTTAATATTTCAGAATTATGGTTGAACCTAGTGAGATGTGGGCCATTCATAATGCTGCTGTCAGTCCTGACAAAATTATATTAGTCTGTATGCATTTAAGTGGCATGAGTTAAAATTTATGTCCAAGGGAACTGCTAAGAGTAGTACTGAATATTATAGATGGCACTGTTGATCTATATGTTTCAAAGGTTTTACATTGATGGAAATCTAACTTTATTTTCACTTTTTGTGGGATTAATTTTAATGTAATCAAGGACATTAAGTTGACATTTTCAAAGCCACATCTGGTGTGGGTGATATGGGCTCTGAAGTAAAACAAAATTAGTTTCCAGTTATTTTTTCATCTCACTTTCGAACATAACACAAAGTCTTTCTTTCAAGATGATCAAAACACATTATTCATGTTGAACATCTATCATTGCAAAGGGACTTTGATAAGAAGGGACATTTCTTCTCTGTCCTGTCATTTCAGCTTTGGAGGGCTGAGATGAAATCTAATCCTTTAATTTATCCTTTGGTTATTTGCAAATATAAAGTTTTCTGTTTAGTAATAAAAATCAACACAAAGCAACAAAATCATAATTCATTTTGGAGTGCTTGGAGTGTTTAAGTAAAGATGACAAGGAAATTATTTTAAATTTCATCAAGATCAGCACAATAGTTATATGTTTGGGACAGCCCGACAATTCAAATATGTTTACAGTTAATCAAGGTGTTTCAGTTTCAACATTAACTTTGATCGTATCAATTTATCTAAGTCCTGCATATGAATTGTGGTAATCCTTGCATCTCCCAGTTTTGTGCCATAGAGCACAAATACTCTTCTGATGTAATGCGTTGCAGTTCTGTAAAGTTGAAGCATTCGGATAGTTTTTCAGAAAGGCAAAACCGTTAAAATTAAATAATTTTACAATAAATGGTGTGGATTCACATTTATCAGCATGTAATGTGGAAACATGAGTGAATGGTGAGAAGTGTAAAATATAAAGACTCAATAGCAAATACGGTTAATGTATAAAAATCAAATTTCATAAAGTTAGTTGATGGATTAAAACAAGTGTGAAATATATAGCTTTAAAGGGGTACTCAGTGCTAGTGTGGAGTCCAGGTATACATATTATCTATTACCTTGAAATGGCACCCATTGCTCTCTATGAAAAAAAATGATCTGCACATCTCTTTTAAAATTTCCCCTATGTAAGAAAATCATCAAAGTCAAATAGTCATTACAACAATATAGATTACATGTCACAGCGAATAAATGGCCTTTCTTAATACGTTTTATTTCTTCCACCGAGAGAAATATTGTAAATTCACTTTATACTCATTTAGGAAATCCATATTGGTTAATGTCATAGGAAAGTTTACATAATGCAGTTAACGAGTTCAGTTAGAAGATATGTTTAGGCTTTAGACACCCATGGGTTAATTCTAAATATGTGATTAAATGAAAATATAATTGCACAAATCTTGTAAAATAAATAACAGGTTCCCAACCTGTTGCTGTTCCTTGTTCCCTCACAACCCACAGTCCCTGAATGAGCTCTAAACTCTCTTATTCCCACGGTCCTCCATCCGGATGCCTCTCTTCTCGATTCCATCATGTTTTGCAATCTGACTGCTCTGAAAACTCACAGCAAAAGTTGGATAACTCCACACAAAAGATCCTCACCTTCACAAAGGCGAGAAGATCATAACCCTGGTAGACAGTTTTCACTGTTGATTGAGCAGTTGAGAGGAGGAGGAGGAAGCAAGAAATAAAAAGCAACTTTAGTTTCCAAGTGATGACTTGTAGTCATGTGCAATAGGAAGGCAGGCATGGAAGGGAAGGCAGTCAGGACATGAGATTCAGGACAGGAGATTCTGTGGCCACAAATGGGTGTCCATGGTGGTGTGTCACCTCCCTGGTACTAGGGTCCAGGACGATTTGGTGCGGCTACAATATGTTCTCAGGGGGGAGGGCTTGCATTAATGCACATTGGCACAAATTATATGGGCAGGAAAAGGGTTAAGGGAAAACATAGTGAATGTATATAGAGTTGAAATATCCTGTCCTTACCATAACATTCTTTTGGACTGCAATACAGAGAAATAGCAAGTTCATACACATAGTTAAATATCACGGAAAACGTTGTTCCTCTTCAGAATATTTAGCATATGTTTTGCAAACTACAAGTGCAATACGAATTTCTGTAACAATCAACTGGCTAAGAGTGGTGTCACACCACTGCAACAGGTTGAGACAAATACCTATTTGTAGTTACAAATAAATATGTTACATTGCTGGCCCATCATAGTTTATAGCTCAAGGGAAAGTTGCTGGACTATATTGGTTTAAAATTAGCTTTCCTGTCACTCAGCAAGTTGATCCAGTTAGCTGATTAGCTGAGCTACATGAAGCAGCAATATCTTCGGTCTGATGTTTGGACAAACGGAGTGAGCTGACGTGAGGTGATGGAAACTTCACAATTAGCAAAGCAGTCCTGAATTAGGAAGTGAAATTTCTCCAACTCTCACAGATGACATAGAGAAAGTGGGTGCCATTGGAAAAATCACAAGCTTTGCTTCTTTAAAGGCAACAACATTACGGGAAACTGGCATCTTGAATGATCGCCTGGGACAAAACAATGGAATGCAATTTATATTTGTAAAGCTTCAGCCAAATGAGCTGTCATCTGCTTCAAGAGGGAAAGAGAAAATTAACAAAGTACAGTTATCAACCAGTGACAGGCACATCTCTTGCTAACATAAAAAATTTCACATTCCCAAAAGACTGTCAGGGAAAATTTAGAGGACAGAATTCTTCTGGAAGCCAATTGTTCTTATTAGTGTTTCATAGTACTGCTAAACTTTGTAATTGGCCAAAAAAAAAGTTTTATTAAACCAGTAACTCATTGGGAGAGAGGGGGAAGAGGGGGAAGAGGGGGAAGAGGGGGGAGAGGGGGGAGAGGGGGGAGAGGGGGGAGAGGGGGAGAGGGGGAGAGGGGGAGAGGGGGAGAGGGGGAGAGGGGGAGAGGGGGAGAGGGGGAGAGGGGGAGAGGGGGAGAAAAACAGACAAATGTTTACATTATTGGCTTCACACCGCGAGCTTGCTGGAATTCTGTAGGTTGTTTGTGGGGAATACTGGTGAAAAATGGCAAAGCCAGAAAACAGAACTTTGCCGAATTTATCGGTCAAAGAGCGTTATTCTTTTTCTCTTGCTTGAAAGCTAGATGGCAGTAAGTCACAGTTAGGAACAGGGTGAAATTTTTACATTGATTGTAGGCTAGAGACCAAAATTGGTTATGGGATTTGAGTCAGAGATGAGATGGGGGTGAGAACGTAGCAGTAATCAAGAGAGACCACTTCATAGCTTGCTACCTTGCTACCCATCCCAACACCAGGAGTTTCATTTATGCAGATGGCCTGTGTATTACAACCCAAAGTGCTGACTTCCTTGAGGCAGAAGCTACTCTGTGAGGCTTTAGTCAACCTGTCCTCATACTACAAAGAGAATCACCTGAGATCCAATCCATCTAAAACCCAAGTCTGCGCCTTCCACTTGAAGAACGTATGCAAATCGAAGGTTGAAGGTTGAAGATCATACGGAATGGAGTCAGATTGGAGCACTGTGACCGTCCAGTCTATCTCAGTGTGAGTCTTGATCGTTTTCTGACCTACGAAGCACATATCACCAAGCTTAAAGGAAAAGTCAGAAATCCAGAAATGCTCTTCTTAGCAAGCTGAGTATCTCAAAATGCGGAGCAAATTCTCAAACCATTTGATCAACAGCTCTGGCTCTCTTCTTCTCCACTGCCGAGTATGCCTGCACAGTATGGGAGCAGTCAGCTCATGCAAGGAAGATTGATCCTGTGCTAAACACAAGCCATCACTGCATCAGTGGATGCATGAAACCTACCAAGACTGACAACATCTACCTACTCTCTGGCATTGCACCTCCTGGAATCAGGAGCACTGTAGCCAGTCAAAAAGAATGCCTCAAACAATCAGAGGATGAAAGACACCCCCTACATGACCACCCTTTGCTCCCTCAGCGTTTGGAATCACGCAGGTTTCCTCTCTTCTGTCCATCCCCTGGACTGCAGTGGATCGTCCAGAAGGCTCAAACTCTGCAAAGAGAGACTAGAGAAATCTCCAGAAGACACACACATGGCAATCGATCCCTCTGAGAAACTCCCACCACGTTCCGACCAACCGTGGATAACCTGGCGCAGTCTCAACAGACTGCGGATAGGCATGGGGAGGAGCAAATTGAACATGCTGGTGGGGATATACTGAAGACTGTGCGGACGGGGCCTCCAGACTATGGAACACCTCCTGAGCTGAGACACGCTGCACGACACATGCACTGGAAAGGATCTGGCAGAGGCCAACGACGTGGCACTAAAATTTGCTCGTTATTAACAAACAGTTGTGTGATGACACGAAATAATAAAGCTTGCTACCTGTCAAGAACTTTAGAACAGATGGAAATAGGAGCAGAAGTAGACCACTCAGTCCCTCAAGATTGCCCTGACATTCAATCTGATAATTAGTAATCTGCCCCAGGGCTCATCACTTCTGTACATGTTCCTTCTAGCCCTCAATTCCCTGATCTTACAACATTTTATCTGCTTCTTTCCTCCAATGCTAGTCTCCACAACCATTTGGCGTAAAGAATATCAGAGATCTGCCGCCCTCTGTAATAATTTCCCTTGCACCTCAATTGTAAATAACTGTCCGCTAATCTTATTTGAGATTATCCCACTTGTGGAAATGTCTTACCATGTACTCTAAGGATATTATATATTACAATAAGATTACCCCTCATTCCTCTAAACTCCAAAGACTATTGATCTAGTTTTTTTTATCCCTCATGATAGGACAAACCTCTCATCCCAGCAATCAGATGAGTGAATCTCTATTGCTTTGCTCCCAATGCCAGTATAACCTTGTATAATAAAGGGACAAAATTGTGCATGGCACTCCTGTTGCGCACTCATCAGTATCAAGCACAATACTGCCCTATTTCTAAACATCGATAAAGGAAGGCCATTTGCCTTTTACATTATTTTCTTCCCAGCCTGCTACGGTTTTGGTGATTCATGCACTAGAGCACTTAGATGCCTCTGAATTCCACTTATCTGCAATCTTTCGGCATTAAATAAATCAAGAAATGAATTAGATTTACCCCTCATATAATTGAGCATGTAATACCTCCTTTGACCTGTCACACAGCGAAAGTGGGGGTTAAAATAATATACGATAGAACTTTATTTATCACAGGAGGGAAATTGATCTGCCAACAGTCATAAAAACACAAAATGCATGAAACATGAAATTAAAGTCACGAGTGGAAAGGCTTGGGGGATGTGCAAAGATTGGGGATGGGTGAGTGGGGGTGGGGGGCGGAGGGGTGTCAGTCTCAGTCTACCCCACAACAGAAGGGGTAGGATTTGTAAAGTTTGATAGCCACAGGGAAGAAGAATCTCCTATGGCATTTTGTCCTGCATCTTGGTGGAACCAGTCTGTTGCTGAAGATTGACCAGTGTGTCATGGAGGGGGTGCGCTGTATTTTCCAGGATGCTCCACAGTTTGAGGAGCATCCTCCCCTCCAAGACCACCTCCCATGAATCCAACTCCGCCCCCCGAACGAAGCCAGCCTTCCTGATGATTTTGTTGATCCTATTGGCGTCCGAAGCCTTCGCCCTGCTATCACTGATTGGTAGAACATCTGCATCATCTGACTGCAGACGTTGAAGGATCGGAGCCTTCTCAAAAAGTACAGCCGGCTCTGTCCCTTCTTGTACAAGGCCTCAGCGTTCCTGGACCAGTCCAGTTTACTGTCCAGGGTATTTGTACTCCCTGGTAAACTGCACATCCATACAATTGGTGGAGATAGGGGACAGTCTGATTTTACTAAAGAGGTTTAAATAATCAAATAAATTAAAGGAGAGATAATAAATAAAAGAGAACATAGTACAAAGAGATAAGTAAGCACATGAGATTCACTGTCATCGTTGATCATAGTGTATGACAAGGCAATACAGGTTTAATGGGGCCTAAAGGTATGCTAATGGGGGAAAACAGGATTAATTTGAAGATTCTAAAGTCTTAGACACATCATGAAATTATCTGTCCAGTTGTTAAGATGAAGTGTTGTCAAGGTCATTAAAGAGATGTTCGAAACTGTGCATTGAATTAAGGAAAAATTATTCATACCAGAGAATTAAAGTTAAAAGTTTTTCACAGAAAGCAATAACGCTTTGTCTTCATGGGTGGATGTTAGTCAAATCCAAAATGATGTAATTTTGTCGGTTTTAATATATTTGAAGAGTGGATTATTTTGAGAATAGATTATTTTCTGCTTCATTTTAGCAATGTGAAGTTTTTGATCTGGTATTGAAGACTTCTAGCCTATCAGCAGGGACAAGTACAGCAGATGCTTGGAAATACCACCCCCACCGTCTGGCTTTTACTCCATTACGCACTATCAGGATGGGAAAACACACAACATCACTGCATCTAAACTCTATATTGCCTCCCCGTCAGCATTAAAAGATTACTTGGACTAGAAGTACAGCACTAGGTCAAGAAGGAAGGTTAACTCCACCTTCTCAAGGCCAATTGATCTTATAGAAACATATAAAATTCTTAAGGGATTGGACAGGTTAGATCCAGGGAAAATGTTCCCGATGTTGGGGGGCACACAGAACCAGTGGTCACAGTTTAAGAATAAGAATTTAGGACTGAGATGAAGGAAAACTTTTTCACCCAGAGAGTTGTGAATCTGTGGAATTCTCTGCCACAAAAGGCAGTGGAGGCCAATTCACTGGATATATTCAAGAGAGAGTTGGATATAGCTCTCAGGGCTAATGGAATCAAGGGATATGGGGAGAAAGCAGGAATGGGGTACTGATTTTGGATGATCAACCATGATCACATTGAATGGCGGTGGTGGCTCAAAGGGCCGAATGGCCTATTCCTGCATCTATTTTCTATGTTTCTATGTTTCTAATTAAGGATGGCAATGCATGTGGTCCAATAGACAACGCCATTATGCTGAATATAGTAATAGTCTGATCGAAGCTGTAATTTAAACAAACTAATTACTGATCACTGATAACTAAATGAAAGCAAGAAAACATGTGAAAGGCCTGAATATTCAAATGCATTAGAAAATGCTTGCTTTTATTTGCTATGACTTTAACAAAATAATTTCTTATACCTTGCAATGATGTCACCCAATTTCTTATTTTTCTGACTTGCACTGTTGAATGCAACTGATATCCTCCACATATCGATTCACACAGGGATGTAATGTGTGGTAACAGGATAAAATTTGAAGCTTTAGAAGATAAGAAAACACACCTATTGATATTTGATTAATTGGACATCAAATGCAGCAAAATACAAAATGCTGGGGGAACTCAGAGGGTCAGGTAACATCTGTGCAAGGAATGGATAAGTGATGTTTGGTGTCACGACCCTTCTTCAGTCTAATAGGGGTGTTAGCTGGAAAAGGGAGATGGGAGCATGACAAAACCTAGCAAGTGATAGGTAGATGCAGGTGAAAGGTACGATTGGCAGATGGGTGAAGTAAGTGACCAAGGTTAGAGGTGAGAAGGAGCCAAGAGGGTATCAGATAAAGTGAAGAGTGAAATGTAAAGCCAGAGGGAGTGCTGTGAATGGAAAGGAACTGGAGGAGGGGGAAAAGGGAAGATAAAAGAGAAATTTAAGAATCAGGGATGGGAGATGAGTGTATGAGAGCAAAGGAGCAGGGTGAAAGCAGTAGGGAAAGAGCTGTTGCTGGAGATGGTTGGAGAAAACGGAGCGCACTGGGATGGGGTGGGGGACATGGGATAGAAAGAGGGGGTAGGGTGGGAATAACAAAGTTGTAGAATTCAACTTTCCCAAATGGGAAGATGAACTACTGTTTTTCCAGTTTGCGTTTGGCCTTACTCTTGCAATGGAGGAGGCCAAGGACAGAAATTTCAATATGGGAATGGGAAGGAGAGTTAAAATGGTTAGCAACCCAGAGATCCAGTAGGCCTTGCCATACAGAAAGCAAGTGTTCGGCGAAACGGTCACCTAATCTACACTTGATCTCACCGATGTAAAAGGATGCCACATCGAGAACACCAACTGTATTAGATGTGGTTTAAAGAGGTGCAGATGTACCACTGTCTCTCCTGGATGGCTGCTGGGGTCGCTGTAAGAAAGTAGCTGTATGAACACATGTTACATCTCCTACTGTACCTGGAGTGGTGACAGGTTGGGTTGATTTGATTGAACTACGGATTGGCAGAAGGACTCCAGAACCAGGGGTCACAGCTTAAGGATAAGGGGGAAGTCTTTCGAGATGAGAAAACATTTCTTCACACAGAGAGTGGTGAGTCTGTGGAATTCTCTGCCGCAGAAGGTAGTTGAGGCCAGTTCATTGCCTATATTTAAGAGGGAGTTAGATGTGGCCTTTATGGCTAAAGGGATCAGGGGGTATGGAGAGAAGGCAGGTACAGGTTACTGAGATGGATGATCAGCCATGATCATATTGAATGGCGGTGCAGGCTCGAAGGGCCGAATGGCCTACTCCTGCACCTATTTTCTATGTTTCTATGTTTCTATGTTTCTATGTGGCTATGGGAAACAGAAAGGGCTGAGGATGGGAAGATGTGGTGGAATCACAATGGAGGTGAGGGAAATATCAGAGAATGATATGTTGGATGCAGAAGTTGATGGGATTAAAAATGAGAACCAGAGGAACTCTAGACTTGTTCCAATGGGTGGGATGGGAGTGAAAGCAGAACTGCAAGACACGGAGGAGAAACAGGAGGAACTATCCATCCACAGCTACTATGGATGAAAATCATGTTTACTGTAGAAAGAGGACATGTTGCATGAGATGTTTAGAATATGAGATAATGTCCTTGCAAGAGGCAGGGTGGGAGGAGATGTTGTCAAGCTAACTGTGGGAGTCAGTGGTTTATAACAGAGCTCAATACATAGTCTGTCCCGAGTGATGGAGGCAGATAGATCGAGACAGGGGAGCGAGGTGCCAGAGATAGTACAAGTGAATTTGAGGGCAGGGTGGAAGTTAGTATTACAGTTGATGATATCAATGAGTCCTGCAGGGGTGTAGAAGGCAGCTCTGATAAGGCAGAAAAAGAGTTAGGAAATGGTGCTCAGATACATTTGGAGTAAGGAGTGTTCAAGGTACCTTACAAGCAGACAGGCATTGCTGAGACCCATGTGAGTGCCCTTGGGTGCTACATTTGACATGAAGTATATGGGAGGAATCAGATGAAAAGTCATCAAGGGTCTGAACAAGTTATGTCAGGTGGAGGAGAGCGTTAGTAGAGAGGAACTATTGGAATGTCTGTTCAAAGATGACCTGAACTAGAACAGCCTTTCTAGTGGGGATGAAGGTGTAACGTAACATTTTCTATTTAACTATCATTTAATCCTATAATATTTTCTTAGAGCTAAATTATAGAATATTTGCATTACTTATCTCAGAATTCCTAAGTGGATGATAATTGGGAACATAGATCTCCTGAAATACTTTCTCCTGACTGTAAATTGAGTAAATTTAGAAAACCACCATCTATCTCCTATCTTTCAATAATAATAATTCTAGGTTTGAAAACTTATAATTATAGCAGAGTTTCTTTGTATTTTTTTCAAAATTAAAAAAGAAATATAATTTCCTTACATATCAAATGTTTCCATGTTAACGTATGTTTTCATATTTATTATCAGAATATTTTATTATGCTAGTTTTAATAGTTTTATAATCGATGTTTTTACTTTCCTGAAATATTTTTTGCTAGAATTCTCCAATGAAAGGTTAATGGAATTTTTCCATTTCCATTGCACTTCCTCTCTTGACAAATGCTTTGCACAAAAGGGGATTTCAAATGTGTTTTCCTTTTCCCTTAATTGTGGTTTCCCTTTCATCACAGCTGACAGAGCTCACAAACAAATAAGGCGGCACGGTGGCGCAGCGATAGAGTTCCTGCCTTACACCGAATGCAGCGCCGGAGACTCAGGTTCGATCCTGACTACGGGCGCCGTCTGTACGGAGTTTGTACGTTCTCCCCGTGACCTGCGTGGGTTTTCTCCGAGATCTTCGGTTTCTTCCCACACTCCAAAGACGTACAGGTTTGTTGGTTAATTGACTGGGTAAATGCAAAAATTGTCCCTAGTGTGTGTGTAGGATAGTGTTAATGTGCGGGGATCGCTGGGCGGCAGGGACTCGGTGGGCCGAAGGGACTGTTTCCGCACTGTATCTCTAAATCTAAAAATAAAAAAATTCCATTTGCATATCCTATACTTCTGATCCATAATTTCACCACCACTCCATAATATGGATAAAGTTCAGGTTGAATAAATTATTCCTCAGTGTTTAACCCCTCATTGTGAGGCCCAGTGCCATGAGCTTAAATATCATTCATTTTCCTATTTGATATATTTAATGGTGCAGAATATTGGGTGAACTATAAAAGGTTGTAGATCATTTGATCTGTGCTGGTCATAAAAGATTAATTCCGCTTTTAGGTCTTTCTTCTTTCTTACAACTCTCAGCATAAAAATTATGAACTGAAGCCATTGAGCCATGGGCACATTATCTGAAGCTGATGCCTGGCTGCTGTGCTAACACATGTGCAGGCATCAATCCTCCACACAAAAGGAGTTTCTTTCTTGGAAAGTTGAGGGTTTGCTATGGCCTATAAAGCTTTCAGATATATATCTTATTATTTGGTCATTATGACTCAAGATAGAACTTCTCTGCAATATGTCAGAGATAACAAACAGCAGAGTATGCCACCATGACAACACAGTATGCTGAATAATAAAAACAATACCTTATTGAAACTACATCTAAAATCTCATTACATTGAGCAGCTGGTTATCAGTCAAAACACTTGACATGCTCCTTTTTGTCTTCCACTTTCAATGATCTGATCCACAATACATCAAAAACCAATCAACACCCTGTGCTATACAAAATATGGTTTGAACATTGCAAAAAAAAGTAAATTAATGCCAAATAAACTTATCATCTAACTTTGTAAACTACCTGGTGTTCTGAGGGGAGAGTTTATAAGGTCAGAGGGTAAGGTTATTTAGAAACATAGAAAATAGGTGCAGAAGTAGGCCATTCGGCCCTTCGAGCCTGCACCGCCATTCAATATGATCATGGCTGATCATTCAGCTCAGTAGCCTGTACCTGCCTTCTCTCCATAACCCCCTGATCCCTTTGGCATTAAATGTCTCAGTTAAAAATAATTAATCTACTTTCTTTTGTTTTTTTACTCTTTTATCTCTTTTCAGTTAATGTGCCATTCAAATAAACTTGGGCAACCACATTTATTTAGGGTGCAGTTATTAGTTACCAAATAAGTCCGATGCCTCACCTATTGATGCTCAGGGCCCATAACTGCAAATTTCCATGGTTCACAACAGTGAAATTATTCACTGAGTGCAGCTTTCTTTGAATGGAGACTTCAGTGAGTCAGGGCAATGGTGACTCAACACTGGAATTGGTTTGAAAAAATGAAGAAATAATTTATGTCGTATTGATGAACGATACATTCTTGTAGAGTCCGATTTAATCCCTGTCTAATAAACAGGGTACTGATTTTCGATAATCAACCATGATCATATTGAATGGCAATGCTGGCTCGAAGGGCTGAATGGCCTACTCCTGCACCTATTTTCTAAAACTAGCCATAACCTTTGTAAATCACAGGTGATTGAAAGAAAGTGGAAACAATTAGCCACAGAATCCTGAGTAACTGGCATAAACGCAAGATATTGATCATCAGTGAAATTGTGTATTAATTCAATCAATTGTTTTCCAATGTGGGAATATAGAAAAATGTTCCCATGTTTCTACAGTTTGCAGCAGCACCCTTTGATAAAGCAGCTGAGTTTTAAAACACCTCCAAAATCAATTTTTGCTATTTCTTTGGTCAAGGCAGACATGTGCAGTGATCTGTTTCTTGAATACCGTGTCTGTAACTTGCTTGAAGCAATACACATAGTCAACTGATCACTGCACAATTATCAGACTGTGGCTGGAAGAAGCCAGTGTCATAGATGTTAACAGTTACTGTCAGTTTCACTGCAACGGGCAAATGGATTGTAATTACAGATTGACTATCTTACTAATACTTTGATTCCTGACAAATTTCAGTTTAAAGGTTGACTGAACCACAATCCCCTTCGTATGACAATTTTCTGTGATTTTGTTTTTAATGACTGTCTAAAATCAAGCTTGTTTTCTATTTGCTAAATCATACATTAGAGACTGTCTCTTCGTTAGTAGGAAAATACATCAAAGCAGAATCACTTTTCATAGTTTAGTTTAGAGATACAGCATAGAAACAGGCCGTGGCCAATTGAGTCCACTGACCATCGATCACCCGTTCACACTGGTTTGATGGTATCCCACTTTCTAATCCACTCCTTGTAAACTAGGATTTTTACAGAATCCAATCAATTTACAAATCTACACATCTTTGGGATGTGGGAGGAAACCAAAGCACCCGAAGGAAACCCACATGGTCACAGAGAGAAAATTCAAACTCCAGACAGGCAGCAGCCAAAGGCAGAATCGAACCTGGGTCTCAGGTGCTGTGAGGCAGAGAAAGCTGTGCCAATGTGCTGCCCAAGTTGGAGTGAGATATTTCAAATAACTGCTGGATCGACATGGATATATATGTGGACTAATTCAATGAAATATAATAGGTAATAGAGACAAGGAACTGCAGATGCCGGAATCTTGACCGAAATCACAAGGTGCTGAGATAACTCAATGGGTCAGGCAGCATCTGTGAAAGGAATGAATCAGTGATGTTAATGATTTGGATGAGGGGATTGAAGTCTTTGGCCAAGTTTGCAGATAATATGAAAATAGGTGGCGGGGCAGTGGTAGTGTAGAGAAAGCAGAGACTCTGCTGTAGGACAATAGATTGGGAGAGTGGGCAGAGAAATAGAAGATGGATGAGTGGGTTAGCATACAGTGCATTCAGAAAGTATTCAGACCCCTTCACCTTTTCCACATTTTGTTACGTTGAAGCCTTATTTTGAAATGGCTTAAATTCTTTTTTTTTAATTCTCAATCTACACACAATACCCCATAATAAAAAAGTGAAAACAGGTGTTTAGAAATATTTGCAAAGTAATTAAAAGGAAATAACTGAAATATCACATTTACATAAGTATTCAGACCTTTTACTCAGTACTTTTTTGAGGCACCTTTGGCAGCGATTACAACCTCAAATCTTCTTGGGTATGACGCTACAAGCTTGGCACACCTGTATTTGGGTAATTTCTCTCTGCAGATCCTCTCAAGCTCTGTCAGGTTGGATGGGGAGCATCGATGCACAGCTATTTTCAGGTCCCTCCAGAGATGTTCGATCGGATTGTTTTGGCTGTGTGCTTAGGGTCATTGTCCTATTGGAAGGTAAACCCCCACCCCAGTCTGAGGTCCAGAACGCTCTGGAGCAGGTTTTCATCAAGGATCTCTCTGTACTTTGCTCTATTCATCTTTCCCGACTAGTTTCCCAGTTCCTGCCGCTGAAAAATATCCCCACAGCATGATGCTGCCACCACTATGCTTCACCATAGGTATAGCATTGGCCAGGTGATGAGCAGTGCTGCTTGGCATTCAGGCCAAAAAGTTCAATCTTGGTTTCATCAGACTAGAGAATCTTGTTTCTCAAGGTCTGAGAGTCCTTTAGGTGCCTTTTGGCAATCTCTAAGTGGGCTGACATGTGCCTTTTAATGAGGAGTGGCTTCCGTCTGGCCACTCTATTATAAAGGCCTGATTGGTGGAATGCTGCAGATATAGTTGTCCTTCTGGAAGGTTCTCCCATCTTCACAGAGGAACTCTGGAGCTCTGTCAGAGTGACCATCAGGTTCTTGGTCACCTCCCTGACCAAGGCCCTTCTCCCCCGATTGCTCAGTTTGGCCGGGCGGCCAGCTCTATGAAGAGTCCTGGTGGTTCCAAAGTTCTTCCATTTAAGAATGACGGAGGACACTGTACTCTTCTGGACCTGCAATGTTGCAGAAATTGTTTTATACCCTTCCCCAGATCTGTGTCTCAACACAATCCTGTCTCGGAGGTCTATGGACAATTCCTTCATCTTCATGGCTTGATTTTTGCTCTGCCATGCACTGTCAACTGTGGAACCTTATATAGGCAGGTGTGTGT
Organism: Rhinoraja longicauda; assembly: GCF_053455715.1. Lineage (NCBI taxonomy): Eukaryota > Metazoa > Chordata > Chondrichthyes > Rajiformes > Arhynchobatidae > Rhinoraja > Rhinoraja longicauda. Next base: position 31,157,836 of record NC_135959.1, on the reverse strand, counting down.
CTTTAAAAATCGTCCAATCAATTTAATTTACCACTGGTGGACTCCAATCAAGTTATAGAAACATCTCAAGGATAATCAATGGAAACAGGGTGAACATAAGCTCAATATTGAGTGTTACAGCAAAGGATCTGAATACTAATGTAAGTGTGATATTTCAGTTATTTCCTTTTTATTACTTTGTAAAATTTTCTAAACACCTGTTTATGCTTCTTCATTCTAGGGTATTGTGTGTAGATTGATGATAAAAAAAAAAGAATTTAATCCATTTTAAAATAAGTAGTAATGTAACAAAATGTGGAAAAAGTGAAGGGGTCTGAATACTTTCTGAATGCACTGTATGATGAGCGTTTGATAGTACTGGGCCTCTAGTTGCTGGAGTTTAGAAGGATGAGGGGGGAGCATTGAAACTTATCAAATAGTGAAAAGCCTGGATAGAGTGGATGTGGAGAGGATGTTTCCATTAGTGGGAGAGTCTATGACCAGAGTTCACAGCCTCAGAATAAAAGGACATTCTTTTAGGAAAGAAATGAGGAGGAATTTCTTTAGTCAGAGGGTGGTGAATCTGTGGAATTCATTGCCACAGAAGGCTGTGGGGGCCAAGTCAATGGATATTTTTAAGTCAGAGATAGATTGATTCTTGATTAGTGCGAGAGTCAGGGGTTATGGGGAGAAGGCAGGAGAATGGGGTTGAGAGGGAAAGATAGATCAGCCATGATTGAATGGTGGAGTAAACTTGATGGGCCGAGTGGCCTAATTCTGCTCCTATAACTTATCAACTTATGAACTTCTTCAGCTCTGATTTACCTTTTTATTTTTTTTCCATGGGGTGTGGTCCTAGTAATGCCACAAGAAATAAGTTGCATTTTAAAGACGTGCTGCAATTATGTGAAAGAACAATTCTATCTATTTAAACCCTCAAAACAGTTTGCATTAACACAGATCAGTTGTCTGCTCAAGGTATATTCAACCAATTGTTCTACCTCTGCAAATATCTTTACATTTCAACTGAGCCCACTCATGGTGAGGTGTCATGGCTCTTATTGCTTGAGGGTGATGGCAGAACATGGCAGGCAATACCCAGTCTCCAGAGACTTTACATGATTTGATATTAGCCTCCTCATGAAATCTCTGTACCTGCCTGATAGAGAAGAACAACATAACGTTTATTTCATAAGAGATTTACTCTTGTGAAAAGTGAAGTTTAGTTATAATTACAGGAAATCTCCTGGTAAATGAATTGAAATGTTATGCCCCAGGATTCTAATTCTGTTGGATCAGCAGCACTGTTTATTCAATCTCTTGTTGGGTTTTTTTGTACAATTTTGTACACCTCAGCAGTGGCAATGACACCAGTGATTTGAAAATAAGCTGTTTTGATTGAAAGGAACAGTTTTGTGCTTGCAATCCAGTATTTGGACATTTTTCAGATGGAAATTACAGTATGGAAGGATGTGTTCGCCAGATCTAGAAGTTGTAAAAATGGAACTTGATATAGTGCAACTCTGCTAATTAGTAGAGTTATACTATATTGTTTCTTTTTTGGAGCTTCATCAAGTTTCCATTTTTATTTTTAGAACTTCCTTCAGGACTTTGATAGTGCCGAACTGCAGCTTTTCTAGATTATTGAATATTACTAAAATTAACACATCAACACATATTTTTAGATGTTTCATAACAGTATACCAAATTTTCCAGTGAACCAGGTAAATTTAAAAGGAGCGTGGGAAACAGAGCCCCAGATATTTCAAGAAGAGCATGGGAACAGGATTCCGGCCAACTTAAAAGGTATGTGGGAATAGGATGCCAGGGAGTTTCTAAAGTGGAATGTGAAATAGAGCCCCAATGTATTTAAAAGGATGACAAAATACATGGCCCCAATTACTTTAAAAAGAAGTGGGGAAACAGGGTTTCATGAACAAGATGCTGAATTATCGGAAGTTCTGAACAATCAGATAGCAGATTACTAGAGTATTACTATACTGTAACCATATTTCTATTTATTACCTGTATCATTTTGTTTCAAGCAGGCATCCAATTTACTTCTAAGTCATGTTACAAGCTTGTCCTCAGTTGCTGCCCATGTCACAGTAAATCCTTTCATGTTCACATTTGTGGGAAGTGAAACGGAAGTGAAAGCCAAAGGCAAGCGCAAAGATGAAGTGAAGTAAAACTGTGAATAAACGAGAAGTTGAGAGAAGGAAATTTGATGAATAAAAATCACAGGATAGCAGGAATGGCATAGACAATCAGAACCCTTTTCCAAGTGAGAACATATTTAAAAAAATAGAGGACATAGCTTTAAGGTGAAAGGGGCAGAGTTTAAAGGAGATGTGTGTTTTTTTTTACACAGAAGCTAGTGGATGCCTGCAACGTGTTGCCAGAGGTCATGGTTAAGGCCATTATGATAGTGGCGTTTAAGAGGCTTTTGGATGGGCACATTGGGATGCAAGGAAAGGAGGGATATGGATCATGTGAAGGAAGATGAGATTAGTTTATCGTGGCATTGTGTCCATCGCAGGCATACAGGTCAGGCACTGTATTTCTATGCTTTACTATATTCCATGTTGTTCTATGAGTGAAGACGGAGAACAGGAAACAATTAAAGAAACAACAATTATGCCAATTTAAGAAGAAGGAAATTTAAAAGAGTATGAGTGAAAGAGAAAAAAAGAACAAAAACAGAATTCAAGGGAGCAAAATCATAGATTTCTATATCATTTTACCAGCATCTATTTATTTTGCAAGGAGGCATAATCTGAGATTTTCTAGGATAGAAATTGACACTTTAAAGAATTAAATTAAGATTTTCTTTTTCAAGATAGTTGGCTTAAATGTATTGCTGAAGGCTTGTAGGCAAATGTTATTTCCTGTTTTTTTGCACAATTCTTGGATTTTTAAAGCAAGTCGTTTTTTATTAGAGCATCAAATTCAATTGTTCCATACATCAGGTCATCTTCTCTTACTATTTTAAGGTTGGACTAAGATTGAGTCATATTAAATGAGGTATTGCAAGTTTACCACTGTCAACACGAAACAGTATCATTCCATCAGCAAGTACACAATTAACTTTACCAACATTAATAAAGTCAATGAGAGTCGAGAAAAGACAAGTGTGTAGCAATCCACAAAAATTGCCTCCACCCTAGATACTGAAGCATGTCGTGAAAATCAAGGGGCACTATAAGCAATTCCAAAGTAAGATGTTGTGAGAGGAAGGAGATCCAGGATATGTATTTGGTGAAATTTAACCATCTCTTTTCTCTGAACCCTGTCTGGGGGATTAAAAATCCAGGAACTGTAGGTCTGCCTACAGGAACCACTCATTCCACAAAACACTTTATTTAATTTGGGCTTTAGTTCTACAGAACACGTATCTATCTCTCTAGTTCTGTTGATGATGTTCCTATGAGGAACATCAATGGTTGTCTTAAAAAAAAATGATAGCGAAGAAAATGACAGATGCGTGCAAGCTGAACTATAGGTTCAGCAAAACACATAATGTTGAGATAACAGTGGAACACCCACATGCTTGTGACTCACTGATTACTATTTTCGATTCTGTGAATGTAAGTTTGCAAGTACAGAACATGAAGTGCTAACCATTTGTAATTTCTCGTCAGAATAGGGAGAGCGCATAAACCCGAGATTGTGATTTCAGCTGTCATGAAGCACATTGTTGCACATCATTTAAAATATAAAAATATATCAATGGTCATACATGCTGTCTTTGTGATTTTGTAAGAAAATAACTGCAGATGATGGTACAAATTGAAGGTATTTATTCACAAATAACTCAGCAGGTCAGGCAGCATCTCAGGAGAGAAGGAATGGGTGACGTTTCGGGTCGAGACCCTTCTTCAGACTGACTTGACCTGTTCTTCACAATAGACAATAGACAATAGACAATAGGTGCAGGAGTAGGCCATTCAGCCCTTCGAGCCAGCACCGCCATTCAATGCGATCATGGCTGATCACTCTCAATCAGTACCCCGTTCCTGCCTTCTCCCCATACCCCCTCACTCCGCTATCCTTAAGAGCTCTATCCAGCTCTCTCTTGAAAGCATCCAACGAACTGGCCTCCACTGCCTTCTGAGGCAGAGAATTCCACACCTTCACCACCCTCTGACTGAAAAAGTTCTTCCTCATCTCCGTTCTAAATGGCCTACCCCTTATTCTCAAACTGTGGCCCCTTGTTCTGGACTCCCCCAACATTGGGAACATGTTATCTGCCTCTAATGTGTCCAATCCCCTAATTATCTTATATGTTTCAATAAGATCCCCCCTCATCCTTCTAAATTCCAGTGTATACAAGCCCAATCGCTCCAGCCTTTCAACATACGACAGTCCCGCCATTCCGGGAATTAACCTAGTGAACCTACGCTGCACGCCCTCCATAGCAAGAATATCCTTCCTCAAATTTGGAGACCAAAACTGCACACAGTACTCCAGGTGCGGTCTCACCAGGGCCCGGTACAACTGTAGAAGGACCTCTTTGCTCCTATACTCAACTCCTCTTGTTACGAAGGCCAACATTCCATTGGATTTCTTCACTGCCTGCTGAACCTGCATGCATCCTTTCATTGACTGATGCACTAGGACACCCAGATCTCGTTGAACTCCCCCTCCTCCTAACTTGACACCATTCAGATAATAATCTGCCTTTCTATTCTTACTTCCAAAGTGAATAACCTCACACTTATCTACATTAAACTGCATCTGCCATGTATCCGCCCACTCACACAACCTGTCCAAGTCACCCTGCAGCCTTATTGCATCTTCCTCACAATTCACACTACCCCCCAACTTAGTATCATCTGCAAATTTGCTAATGGTACTTTTAATCCCTTCGTCTAAGTCATTAATGTATATCGTGAATAGCTGGGGTCCCAGCACCGAACCTTGCGGTACCCCACTGGTCACTGCCTGCCATTCCGAAAGGGACCCATTTATCCCCACTCTTTGCTTTCTGTCTGTCAACCAATTTTCTATCCATGTCAGTACCCTACCCCCAATACCATGTGCCCTAATTTTGCCCACTAATCTCCTATGTGGGACCTTCACAAAATGCTGGAGTAACTCAGCAGGTCAGGCAGCATCTCAGGAGAGAAGGAATGGGCGACGTTTCGGGTCGAGACCCTTCTTCAGATGCTGCCTGACCTGCTGAGTTACTCCAGCATTTTGTGAATAAATACCTTTGATTTGTACCAGACTCTGCAGTTATTTTCTTACATGACCTGTTCTTCAACTGACTTTAATCAGTTCACCTAAATCTTAGCTAAAGCAGTAATCAATGCATGATATGCCTCCGGGCATTGATGTGCTCCGCCTTGGTAAATATGCCTTGGTTGTACCCCCCAGAAACAGTCCTGCCTAATCCAACTGTGCACCAATCAATATGCATTTACTTGCACTAATCCAAAATAATATTGAATCCCATTTTATTCCCCCCCTTGTTTCCATCAAGTCCCCACACTTACCTGCACACAGCAGGCTAATTAATTTATCTGCTCGCATAGCTTTGGGATGTGGGAGGTGTTAGAGTACACAAAGGAAAACCACATGATCGCAACCACCACACAGACAGCACTGGGACTCAGGATGAGACACCGATTTCTGCAGCTGTGAGGCAGTAACTGGAATATGTCACTCTGCCTGCTGCAATAAATCTGTATCAGTTCTTGAAAATGTTCGCTTTTTATCTCTGATCCACATATCACACTTATCTTTGTCCTGGAGGGATAAGGTTCTCTTCTGTTATTTAATTGTGCATCAATTAGTGCACAAAAATCAAAAGGAATTGTGTTCATAACTATCAAAATTAAAACATGGCCCACCTTCTCGATGGAATAGAATTAAGATGCTTTGCCAAAATTAATTTGAGGAGTGTCATTTTCTTTCATTTCCATATATTGGAGCTGAGAAAGATTCAAAAACTGAAGGTTACTTGGGTGCAAAAAAAGAACTCTATGTACATAGCACATTGTTGTGACTTGTCAAAGCATTTATCGTAATAAATTACCTGAAGCGTAGTCAATGTAGTTTAGCAGGCAATTTAGTGCTTGCTTCAGAACAACGTCATAATATCAAATCCATGAGTGGCCAATTAATCTGTTTGATCATTACAATTGTGAGTTGTGCTTACAAGGGTATTGAAAATTCCCCAGCCCTCTTCAGCAAATGTCATCATATTTTTAAACATCCACCTGAACAGCAACCAGGACACATATAATGTCAACACTACACTAATTACCAGCCAGAGCCAAGAAAACAGAGTAATTCACCTATAAATCAAGCCTTATAAACATACCACTGTAAATGACTGAACGAGTAATCGTGAAGCAAATTTGGATAGAGCTATGCTCATGATATTTTTCTGGAAAAATTGCCCCAACTTGTGTCTAAAGAAATTGTAGTTGTTTCAATGATTAGTTAAAGTTTACAAACTCCTTCCATGGCCCCTGTAATATAAGTAAATGGACATTGTTATCAAAGTGATTGTTTGTTTTAAGACCAGGCCTAGGTTTCATGTAGCACTTAGCTGGTACAATATTGTCAATAGATAAATCAAATCTGAAGGAAAGTTAGCATAATTATTCAGTACAAGAGCCAAATATAAAGTAAAACCAGAAAATTGCTTGAAATACTAGATAGGGCATGAAGCATTTATGGAGGAAGAAGGTCTTCGCCCTTCAAAGATGCTATTTGACCTGACGGCTATTCTGTATCCATTCAATACTACACTGGAGTGTTAACTTAGCTTACAAATTTTGTTTGTAATGGAGAATATGAGTGCAGCACACAGCTTCAGCTAAATAATTCCAATGTCATGAGAGGCATAGAGTCAGAGAGAGTCATTGAATCATACAACACAGAAATGAACCTTTTGCCCTGAATCACCGTGCAATATAATTGCCTGTCCATGCTAATTCAGTTTCCTTGCATTTGGCCTTATTGACATGTATCTGTCCAAATTGTACCTATCTCTATCACCCCATCAAGTAGCTTGTTCCATGTGCCCACTACCTTCTATGTGATAAGCTTTCCCCTCACATCTCCTGTAAATATTTTCCCTTTCACCTTAACCCTATGATCTTAGGTTTTAGACTCCCCTGCCCCTTTATTGAATTTCTACCCTATTCAACCCCTCATAATTTTATAAACGTCTAGAAGCTTCCCCCTCAGCTCCCTGAGGTCTAGTGAGAACAACCCCAGTCTATTCAATCTTGTCTTGTATCTATAACCTCCCTTTCTCTCTTCTGCGCTTTTTCTAGTGCTACCACATTTTTTTCCATAGTGTGGTGAAAGAACTGCACACAATACTTCAAGTGTTGCCAACCAATGATTTGCACAGCTGCAATATGATGTCCCAACTCTTACACTCAAAAAACCCTGCATGTGAAAGTAAGCAAGCTAAATGCCTTATTCACTATCCTACCCACCCTTGTCACTATTTTCAAGGAGCTAACTTCTATTTCAAGGTCCCTTTGTATTTACTGTATTATATGTTCAACCAATATTAGACAATGTAAAATGCATTATCTCACACTTGTTTGGATTAAATTTATTTTGCCAGTGCTCCACCCAATTTGCCAGCTAATCTCTGTCTCTTTGTATCCATAGACAACCTTGCTCAATATTTACCATTCTACCAATCTTTATGTCATAAGCAAATTTACTTAACAGACTCAAGGCATTTATGAGATTCAACAACAAATGTCCCAGCGCTGATCCCTGTGGACACCAATGATGGACACCAATTGTTGGGGTAACTCCATGGGTGACATTCCAGGTCGATACCCGGACTGAGAAATCCAAAGACGTGTCTTGACCTGAAACATTACCTATTCCTTTTCTCCACAGATGCTGCCTGACCCATTGAGTTACTTGACTATATAAACTTGACTATTCAGCACTTGTGTCTATCTTCAGTGTGAACCAGTATCTACCAATTCCTCTTACATTCTGGTACACCACTAGTTCTAATTAAAGAGGCAATTAGACTATCCTCTGCTTCCATTTATGATCCAAATTGCCAAAACCTGTTTAACAAATGGTGGGACAATCATGCAATTATGTGATCAAATATCAATGGATACCCAACCAGACCTCGTGTGGGTAAGATTTGGTGCCTCCTGCTCAGGTTTTCCTGTAATATCAATGTCCTGATGCCATTAAAATAAATGTTAAGGCCATTAATAGCATCAGTAGGTTTATTTGAGTACCTACAGCTATGGCTTTTAAGTCATGAAATGGCCTGAAGACAAAAATAGCAAAGAGTTGATTCACGCAGGTGTTATACAAGAATAACAGTGTGTGACCCACAGCGCTGTGCCCATAGCGTGATGTTTAAAGCCCATAGTGCTGCAGCCGGTAACACTATATTTAGAACCCATAGTGTTCTTTGTTTAAATTCCCACGCACTAAGCCGATAGCGCACCGTTTAAACCTTTGCACATGTATTACCTTTACGCGCCAATTCTGCACCGCTGTGTGTATTGATTTGCGCTCCGGTCTGCGATTGATAGCACTTTGTTCCCAAAAGAGGGGGAGGGGAGGGAGTGTACGAGAGGGGTTCACCGACGGGCTGAGTCGCGATCATCGCCGTGGACGGAGGCAGAGAGAGAGCGCTGCTGTAACGGACCCCGCGCAGACCAAGGCAAGTATTCTTTTTGTTCTCACTCTTGCCAATAAAACTGATTTGTAACTAAACAGACGAGTGAGCCTTTTTCTGTTCTACTAGTCATATCCTTCAACCTGTTCCATTGAAACAGCAGTTTACAAACAATTTAAAAACAGCAAAGGGTAAGCTATATGCCAATCTCCCTGTGCGGTGTTTTGAGAGGAGGAATGGGTGAACTAAATGAGTGGGAAAGACTGAACCTGCTGAAATTAAGTGAATATTCTGACAATAGTGAGAAACAACATTACATGCTCTGTGTGTAATGACGGTGAGATAAAAGTAATTAACTGCTGTAAGTCAGGTTGTTTTACCAGTTTTATTGTTTCAATTGTTCCTTCCATGCTGTAAGTACTTTTATTGGATAAGAAATTTTAAACTCTCTATTGATCTATATGAATATAGATTAAATTAACCTACTCGGTGCATTATGATTTCTCAAAAAAGTCACGTATCTTTCATTGTGCGGCTTTATAATCATATGTTTCTGGTTATCGCATATTCATGAAAGGTAGTTATGCATGTGCACATGAGTCACACACATTCATTGGCATTATTATAATCTTGGACCAATGATTGTATTGCCATTGAAAAGAAAATTACATCCAATATATTGCTAGAAAGTTGGGAGGTCATGGTGCAGTTATATAAGACTTATGGGGCCACTCAGTCTGTCTGGCCCTGCTTGATCTCCCAGTTGCTAAACACTTTAATTCTCCTTCCCATTCCCACACTGACCTTTCAGTCCTAGGTCTCCTCCATTGTCAGAGTGAGGTTAAACGCAAATTGGAGGAACAGCATCTCATATTTTGCTTGGTATGAATATTCTAACTTCAAGTAACTCCGGCATTCCCTCTCTCTCCATCTCTCCCCCCACCTAAGTTGCACCAGCTTCTCATTTTCACCCATCAAACAGCTAACAATGGCCTGTTTCTTTCATCATCATAATTTTTTTGCATATTTTTCATTAATTGTTTTTTATCTCTCTACATCACCATCTATATCACTTGTTTCCCTTTCCCCTGACTAGTCTGAAGAAGGGTCTCAACCCAAAATGTCACCCATTCCTTCTCTCCAGAGATGCTGCCTGTTCTGCTGAGTTACTCCAACTTTTTGTCTCTATCTGCAGATAGAGTATTGTGTTCAGTTCTGGGCACCATATTACAGGAAGGATGTTGTCAAGTTGGAAAGAGGACAGAGAAGATTTAGAGGATGCTGCCAGGACTCTGGTCTGAGCTTTAGGGAGAGGTTGAGTAGGCTGGGACTCTATTCCTTGGAGCACATGAGGATGAGGGGTAATCTTGTAGAGACATATAAAATCATGAGAGAAATAGATGGGGTAGACACGGTCTTGCCTAGAGTAGAGTAATCGAGAACCATAGGTTTAAGGTGAAGGGGGAACGATTTAATAGGAATCTGAGGGGTAACTTATTCACACTAAGGGTGATGGATGTATGCTGCCATTGAGGCAGAGACTATTGCAATTTTAACAAACAATTAGACGGGTACATGGATAGAACAGGTTTAGAGGGATATGGGCCAAACGCAGGCAGGTGGGACTAGTGTAGATGGGACATGTTGGTCAATGTGGGTAAATTGGGCTGTAGGGCCAGTTTCCATACTGTATGACTCTGATTCTATCTTGGCGGCAACAGGAACCTTGTTGATGTTATGAAATATGAAATGAAAGTATTTAGCCTAATTTTAGAAGACTTCAGTTCAATTTCCCAAGAGACTGCAGTCATGTGTAAAAGGCTTTGGAAATAAAGTAATGCCAAATGGTTAGAATATTGGTGATACAAGGCATTGCAGATGCTGGTTTACCAAAAAAACAATAAATGCTGGAGTAACTCAGCAGGTCATGCAGCACCTTTGGAGGATATGGATAGGCAATGTCTTTGGGTTGGGAAAATTCTTCAGACTGATTGTGGAGGAGGGTTAGAAACTAAATAATGAATTGAATATGGGACATTTGTGTCTATCTTTGGACAGGGGACAAAGCCTGGCAAGTGATAGATGAACACAGGTACTTACCAAAAGACATCGTGGTAAAGGCATTACTACATGTTGACAACATTTGCTTCAGGTAAGGAGCATAGGCAGAACACAATCACCATACACGTCAGAGTTCCATATTTCTGTGAATTTTTCTGTTAATTTTACATTGCTAAGTAAATGTTAAGAATCTGGAAGACCTTCCTGCCAACCCTGCACATTCACCATTTTAAAAGGGGGCCATCCATTCATTCAATGTAACTCACTAGGTTTTTTTCTCTGAGAGTTGCAATAAATCCTTCAGTGATTTCCTTGGTCTTTTTCATTTCAGAATTCTAAGGGAGTGAAACGGCAGCTGTCGAAATACTTTTCAAAGTTTGGTAATTGAACAAGACGATGAAATGATTTGAGGACACATTGAGCTGGGCCATCTTTGCCCCATATGGTTTCAGTATCTAAGCGGGTAGCAAGGGTGAAACTTCATCATCCATGAGGGATAGGAGCATCAATGTCCCAGAGTTAACAATGAAAGCAGGTACAGCCAAGTCCCTCTCCCTAGTGCCAAATATACCATCTTAACAAACATAAATATTCCTTAGAATGATCTTAAAGCATTAGCACACTAAAAAAATGTATTAACAGTGTTTAAATACCTTAAAGGAAATGTGAGTAGTTAACAAACTGCTCCATTTAACATAATGTATCTTACAAGCATTGATTGGTTTTGAAATCACAAGATGCAGCTCTCTGAAAACAAAGATTGCTTTTTATTGGAAAGATACACAGTAGGAAGCCACTTGAGACAAGTGGTCGGAATCTATAATTATATTTATAGATAATTCCTCACTATGTACCAATATATTTGAAAAATTTCTGGGTGGGGCCAGGGACCAACAATGTAAGTATGGAAATCTACAAATGGTGAATCTGCAGAAAACAAGGACTAAACATAATAAATATCACATCTGTTCCTCTTTCCTTCTATGAAAAAAAATGAATGCAACGTGTCATATCGAAGACCCTGAATTCTGATGAAAGATCTTTAATATGAATTGTTAACACTGCATGTTCACCATCAATTTCTCCTTGAATGAATGAATGATTGAATATATTATTGTCACATGTGACAAGTCACAGTGAAATTCTTTGCTTGCATACCCAAGGTATGCCAATAGTCGCCCATAAGGGGAACATACAAAGTCACAAAGTATCTGTGGGAGGTCCCCCTTTGTTCCTCCCCTCCCTCAGGGTGGTCCCCCCACACCTGGTCCTCCATTGCTCACCCTCCCCCACGACGGTCCCCCCATGCCGGGTTCTCCTTTGTTCCTTCTTTCATTGGCTGCCCATGATGTATGGATATCTGAATGGTAAAATGCACCAGCCAGGTGTTTTACAGAAGGACTGGAATAAGAGTAAGAAGTAAATGTCTCAACTAGCTCCTGTCAGTTCTTTAAAACAAGTTGTGGAATGGAGATGAGTGGATTATGAGAAAGAGAGAATGGGTATGTGGATGTTTTCAACTGATTCAGCCCTGTTGGTTTTATCCTCAGCTGTCTTTCATCTGATAACAACCAGAACACTCTCCTCAGGAACAATTATAGTATTTGGACATGCAGCTCTCCTTTGCATTTTTAAAATGTTGCAGCCATTTCACAGCAACTTCCTTACAAATGTGTTCCGGGTGACTTAAAAGTTTAACAGCAACCAATGTGTGAAAACTGTGAGATACGTGTTTTAAAATCAAAAAGCTATAAACGATGGAAGTAGTAAATAAAAACTGCAAATGCTAGAAACTCTCAATAGGTCAGCCAGCATTTATGGAAAGAGAAAACAAGATAATATTTCAGGTCAAGGAGTTTAGTTAGAAGAGAAATCCAACTTGTCTCCTTGCTTTCTCTGTGTGTTGTAGAGAGTTTGAGAGGGGAATGGATAATACAAAGGGATTGATTATGTTAGAATGGGGTCAGGGTTGCTCATCTGGTCTATAGGTTAGTGAAGAAGGTTAAAAAGAAAGAACAGAAAGGAACATATTAAAGCTGTTACTGCAGAGCAGTGTTAGTGGAGAGAGAAAAAAAATATCATTATTCCAATCGTGCAGAAGCACTGGCGAGTTCTGTTACAGAGAAAGTGAATGATCTGAAATTGATGTATTTAATATTGCCTCTGCCCAGAGAGAAGATGGATTACTGTTTTCTTCCTGCTCATGTGAGGTCCTGTTATAACAATGGAAAATACCACAGACAGGTCAGAGCGGGGGTGAGATGGCTAATTAAAGTGGCTGACAAATGGAAGCTCAGGGTAGCCCTTGGATTGAATTTTGTTGCTTGGTAACGTGGTCACACAATCTACTTTGGATTCATCAATGTAGAGCAGGTATAGGTTTCAGACTTGCAATTGTCAACTGTGTGAAGCTGCCGAGAATAAAATATGGAATGTGCATTAAATGTGATAGTCTGCTCATCAAGGGTGACACCATATTTAAGTTATATGCATGGAATTAAGTTTGGACTCCAGAATCAGATAACAAATGAATAGTATTTGTCAAAAAATAGCCACACATGAATTTGATAAGTTAGCTTGAAGCTGGAGATCATGACAGAATGTTATAATTCTACCTGGGTGATTGGCAGTCTCCATTAGAACCTGATCAGCTACATGTTCAGGGAGTGAAGATCAATTGCAGAACATTTCAAGGTTAAAATATGATGCTCTCCAGGAGATGTGTGTGCAGACAGTGGGAAACGGTTCCATCAAACATTCTGTAACCAACATGCCCAGGCTGCTTGGCGCTCTGTCCAACACAAACGAGTATAAATTCCATTAAAGTAAAAGTAAAGTAAAATTCCATTAAAGTAAGGTAAAAGTCAAAGATATTCTGAAAGTACATGAAGTTGTATGTGTCCTCCACTGCAACCTGGTAACATCCAGTCTAAAGAGATTGATGAATGTGGTACCTTCATTATTACAGCTAAGTCAGCTCAGGTGCTGCTCTGTGGTTGCAGTTGTGGCTGCAAATAGGTGAGGGATCTCTCTCTACCTCAACATCAGACATAGATTCATGGAGTGACACAGCACTGAAACAGGCCCTTCGACCCACCTTGTCCAAATTGGCGTTCTCGGTTAGTTCAATTTGCCTGCATCTGGTCCATTGCCTTCTAAACCTTTCCAATTGTATATCTAGCTAAATGTATTTTAATTTCATTGCTCCTTCCAGAGGTTTATGATGGAGAACCCACTACAGAAAAACACTTCTTTAAGCAGAAATTCCGGTTGCGAGCTCTCTCTTCCTCTTACTCCTTCCTTTTTGTCAAAAACAAAACACTCCATTCCCAGAAAATGTGAAGTAATTTTTAAAAAGTAGGCCAGCCAGGATGTATGAAGGGAGAAATAGAGCTAACATCTCATTAGATGGAAGTTTATTGACCATAAACTTTGACCGAATCATTTAAAAAACACCTGTCACTTAAAGTTTCCTTAGTACTACTACAGCAGCATTTTCTTGTGTAAAGCAATGAAAATTCCATTCATGGCACCATCATAGAGAAATTCCATCAGCAGCACTTTTTTATAAGAAAGGGATAAATCCTCCCATGGACTTCAAATAAAATGTTGATGCTATATTACATGTTCTGTTTTACAAATTACCAGCATTTATTTCACTTGCAAATGGTTCATCATATAATTGTAATTAATGAATGGACTGCATCACAACTTCAAAAAATAAATAAATGCCAAAAATTGATTCCATGATCCCAGCAAAAAATGCCACTCGGATCATTGTGCTCTCTCAGTGCTTTTTGAAGCAGAAGTAGCCAGATTAGCTTGGCAGAAACTGTAAGAGCAGTTTATGCCTCTAATTAGAATTAATTCCCTGAACATTTTTCATGAGCAGAGAGAATGCCATGATTGCCAGAAGCTCTCAACTGTTAACTTCTCTCACTTAAAACTAACCCACTCTTTTGGCACAAAACTTGCAAGCACAGGAACAAAGTGTGTACAAGGGGACTTGAGCAGAACTGCAGATTCTCCCAGTGGAGATGCTGATCCATATGCTTGAAGCATCTGAATTAAGCAGCAAACATGAAACCTCGGATTCAGAGTCCGTGTCAAGAAAAAATCTTGCAAAGCCAAACAAAATAATCTGATGTACAATAATTGCAGAGAATAAAGAAACAATCCAAATGCAGTTTAAGATTTATTTTGCAATCATTTTTCAATATATGGTTGTTCTTGACAAGGCCTGCAAATTTGGCTATTGTTAATCATCCTCGAGAAGGTAGTGGAGTACTGCGTTCTTGTAAAAAATGATTGCCTTCTGTCCAATATTCCCTCATGGTGCTATTGGATAATGAGTTCCAGAATTTAATCCCATTGACCATGAAGGAGTAGCAGTTTCGTTCCATGTCAAGACGGTGTACAACTTGGGGGGGGGGGGATCTGCATGTGGTGATATTTCCATGAACCTGCCACTCTTGTTCTCAGTGGTTGATTAGGCCCCAGGTTGAGTAATTATAGATGACATACATGAGTGCTGGAGAGAGTGAATAGTTCAGCTGGTGGGGCAAAGCACTTATCAAGTCGGTGGCTTTGTCCTGAATGGTTTCAGCTTCTTGATCGTTGTTGGTGATGCATTCACTCAGAGAGATTGTAGAATATATTCCAGCATGAACTTTAGATCTGTCCAAATGTCAGACATTTCGAGGCACAGCATGGGAGCAGGCTCTTCAGCCCACTGAATCAACACTGATGTCAATGGAACATTCACACTAGTTCCATGTGATCCCACTTTTGTATCCACTCCATACACACTAGGGAAAATTTTAGAGGCCAATTAACCTACAAACATATTTAGGATGTGGGAGGAAAACGGAGCACCTAGAGAAAATCTACGCAGTCACAGGGAGAACATGCAAACTCCACACAGGCAACAACAAAGATCAGCATCAAACCGTGTCTCTGGCACTGTGAGGCAGCAGCTCTACCAGCTGCGCTGCTCCAGCTGCACCACTGTGCCGTTCCTACACTTGATATATTTCTTGTAAATTGCATGGCCTTGAGATGTCAGAAGGTGGATTCTTGGAACCTATTCTCCCAATTTGGTCCTTGATACATGAGACTGCTGATGCTGGAATCCTGAGCAAATCCAAAATGCTTGAAGAACTTTATAGGAAGGAACACAGATGCTGGTTTACAGCAAAGGTAGATACAAAGTGCTGGAGTAACTCAATGGGAAAGGTAGCATTCTAATGAAAGGAATGGGTGGCAGTTCGGGTCGAGACCCTTCTTCAGACTGTTCTCCTCTGCTTGAAGAACTTGGCTGGTCTGTAGAAAGAAATGGACAGATTATGTTTCAAGACTGAATAAAAGTCTGACCCAAAACGTTGTCTGTTCATTTCCCTCCATTGATACTGCCTGGACTGTTGAGTTCCTCCAGCAGTTTGATTTTTCGTTCTATTTTCTCCACCCATTTGTGACTTGATATGGCAGGTCAGCAGTTCTTTATTTGATCCATTGATTGTTGGATTGTTCAGATGTCCTTTATAAAATGATGCAAAAACAATAGCCAGTTTTATAGCTCATAAGCATCGATTTCAGATATCACCTAGGACCAAATGGTGTCACAAGCTTAGTCCCTGACAACCAATCCATGAACAATAGATCTGAAAACACATTAAGAGATCATTTTCCAAAGACCAAACTATATATTTGTGCAAAATAAAGTTATGAGATAAAGTAATAAGAGATGAGCAGTGTTTGTGGAATTCACAGATTGAAAGTGCATGAAATTACCTCAAATCGGGGATTGTAAACCAGCAGGTAGAAGGGCTTCATAAATATCTAATATGCTTTAGTTTTGACATCAGACCAATGGGATAAATTGGCCAATAACCTCGGTCAGCATTTGGAGAAGGAGATGCTGTGTTCTTCTTATGCGGCAAATTTAAATTATTTTAAATTTTCATACGCATAACTTGACCTTCTAAATATTTTTAGCATACTGCAGCACTATTTGCAGACAGGATATGGCCAAGAAATCTTGAGCTGTCCAAACACAGAGGAGAAAAATGGCAGAGATGTTTTCGCAGCAGCTGAAATGATCAAACATAATCTAAAATGTCTATTTGGTAATGCTGTGAGGCACTTTGGATAATATTTAAATGGAGTGCATTTTAACATCCAAGCATGATCTGAATCAATATTGCTAATGCAGCTGAGTTGGTAAATAGAGAAGCAGCTGTAATAAATAAATCTGACTCAATGTTGGAGAAGACAAAGGCACAGCAACAGATGGCTTGAAGAAATCTGAGAAACATGTTTTCCAAACCAGGAAATTAAGTAGAACATAGGTTGAAGACTGAAGGATGTGGTGGTATAATTGGGCATCTAGCCCTGATTCTGTGTTGTGGTAATAATACACACTACCTTAATAAGAATGAAAAAAAGTTAGAAATCTAAATGTAGCATTTATTAATAGAAGACTTTGACACAAGTTTTAAACCAAATCATCAAGAAATGCATTGATGAAATATGATTCAACACTGTTGTTTAATGGATAACTTGATCTTTTCCATTAAATAATTAGATATTTGTGATCTGAATGTCATAGATTTAACCAAAAGGTTTTGTTCAAGGCCAGAAATCAAATAGAATTCCAAATAAGTTAAGCAGTTCTATCAATAATGATTCTTGATTTTTCTTAGGTTCTTTCTTCAGCAAAGAAGAAGCAGGAAGGGGGAAACCATGGATGTGCCCTTTGTAAACAAGTCCTAAATCAAGATTGTGTCAGTGACTTCTTAAACAAGCCCAGGAAACCTTCCAAAAGTTCATAAATGATCATCATTTCTCACAAGTTCCTTACTGAAATGTGTTAAGTCGGGTGCTGAAACCTTTAGTATGGCTTGTGTAAGATTTGAGAAGTTTTCCCTCATTCGGAAAGCAACACCAAACCAAAGAGCTGCAGTTTGGACATTTTAAACGGGAGACTGGGGCTGATAGCAGAGAAAGGCTGCGGTCAGATTACCAAAGGATGTCACAATCTGTGGGTCCTAAGATGGCCGCAGGATCTCGTGACCAGCCACAAAAAGTAAAAACCTTACAACCCAGTCTCTAGGTTTCTGCAAAGCCACAGCCAGAACAATGGATGGGTATTGGCCATGCAGAAACCTGCGAAACCAGGTCGAAGTCCAGGCACTGGGGCGCTGACATCAGCATACTCACAATGCCCCAAGCCGACCTAAACAGTTCATCTCGTTAAGGGGGCACAATAGCCCATAGAAAATTACCTGGTAGGTGATGGGAAACCAGTTAAAACCCATCACCTCGCAACGAAATACCAATTAACACCATCTGGCCATCCCCGTTATCCCCGGACATAAGCGCAGATCAGAGAAAGAACTCATACATATCTTTTTGAACAAAGAGATTCCAAGATCTGGCGGGAGATAGGACGGGTCAGAATAGTATAACTGGCCACTACTTTTGGGTTTTAAACTCAAGTCAAGAAACGCGGAGAAAACCGGGTTCCAAGAAACGGACGCAAGAAGGAAGTCAAACGAATGCAGGAGGAAGAAACGACAGGCAAGAAGAACGGATGCAAGAGAGAGGAACAGGCACGCAACTCGAGGAGAAATACTGAAAAACGAACAGCCAGTAACCCCAGTAATAGCCCCATGGTGAGCATGCACCCCGATCTTGCATATCCTGGACATAGTTTAGTGTAGAGGGGAGGGTGGTTTGAATAAACGTTGGGTGTGTAAAGAAATATGTGTTGGTCAATGTTGCGATGCGTCGTACGTTCCCCATCTTACAGTTGTGTATATGTCTTGTAGAACTGTGTGTTTAAGAATTCAGCGAAAAAGGTATTCGTGTATATGTCTTGTAGAACTGTGTGTTTAAGAATTCAGCGAAAAAAAGGTATTCGTGTATATGTCTTGTAGAACTGTGCGTTTTGTGATTCATAAGTCAAAGGTATTCATGTGATTCAATATGTGTTTAATAGATATGTCATATAGAAATGTATAAATATTCATGGTCAATAGTCCCAAGCGCTAAATAAAAGCCTTTCCATTTAAACCCTGGTTTTCAAATCTGGTCTGGTGGAATTTTTCTGCACTATAAAAGCTCCTGCATCTAAGTCCAGTGTCTAGAACCGTAAGGGGTGAGTAGGTCGAACCACTCACGGGGAACCAGTGTGCGCGGCCTGGTCAAGGGATCAGAGCAAGGCACGGGGACCTTAGGTCGGGCGAAAGCTCGGCGCAGAAACCCCTTACACTTGTGATATCAGAAAATAACTGCAAAGTAATCAAAAGAGATTCAACACATTCAGAGGTTTCTTTCAGCAAGATGACAATGGGTTTATCTTGGATTATTCAACAGAACACAAAAGATGTTGCAGCAACTGTAGTCACCCCGACACTCAATATAATTCCATCCCTGTAGCTTAACAATAAATTGTTAGTATCATGCAACCTATCAGGACCACTATACACCTCCTTCCATTCTTATCCCCAAGGATCAATAACTTGTTTCTACTCCGGTTTTGTGGGTTCTGAGGTGACCGATGAAGCCAGTTTAGGAACTGCAGACACTTCAGCAGGTGGGAAGGTAGTTGGCTGATGGGCAAGTGAGTGGATAGTTTCTGTGGTACATTTCTTCTGTCACTTGCACAGGACGTCTCTGTGAGCTCTTGATCAAAGATCTTGAGGTATGCAATATCATCCTCAATGTTACACCTCAATGTTACACCTCAATGTTACACCTACAATTTACAACTTAAGTCCCCATGGGCCTGGGATTCCCTGGAGCCCTTTCGAGATTGTACTTGTTCACGGAAACTATTCCATGGAGACTCACCACGACTTTTCCTCAGATAACTGCAACTTCCGTAATACTGATCGTTAATCTTACATTATATAACACGCCTAACATCAAAGTTACCTCTCAGTGAAAATATTTACTCATTTAGGAGCAGAAAGATCAAGGAATTCATACAAATAAATAACTAAAGACCATAGAAGAGGTTTTTTTTTAAAAGACAAGCATTCTGGAGCAAGAGTATTGTGACCATAGAGAAAAGTCAGGTGGTTAAACCTTTGTAAATCAATGGAAAATGTATCCAAGGACCTTGTTAAAACTTCAGCAGTGTTATCAGTTCACAACAACCAGAAATTATTCATGAGCTTTAGGAAGGATTCCTAGCTTAGTTCAAGATAAGGAAAACACTTTAGGAAGGATATAAGGTCATTCAAAATAGATCCAGAGAAGATGTATTGTACAGCTCTGAGAGATGAAAGGCATCAGTTATGTTTCATGTTCTCTGTTAGTCAAAAGTCCTGAGCAGATATATTCAAAATTTAGGTGACTAGCATAGGAACCAGAAGAAAGATGAGATTTTGTTTCTTCCTTAAGTTTAATGCTGTGTCTCGCATGAGAGAATGGATAAAGATGATTTAATGGCAGCTTCCTTGAGAGCATTGGATTATGCAGGAAAAGGAGAAGTTTATAGAGTTCTGTAAAATAAATGAGAGAGCTGGGTTTAATTGGATTTTTCTTTAGAAGAGCCAGCATAACAATGATACATTGAATTGCTACTTAATTGACATCTCAAATGTACCAGCATCTGCAGTTATTTTCTAACCTTCTTCTCTCCTGAGATGCTGCCTGACCTGCTGAGTTACTCCAGCATTTTGTGAATAAATACCTTCGATTTGTACCAGCATCTGCAGTTATTTTCTTACACTCTCTCAAATGGTGAAGGTAGACGCAAAATGCTGGAGTAACTCAGCGCGTCAGGCAACATCTTGGGAGAGAAGGAATGGGTGGCGTTTCGGATCGAGACCCTTCTTCAGACTGATGTCAGGGGAGGGGGCGGGACTAAGATAGGATGTAGTAGGAGACAGGAAGACTAGTGGGGGAACTGGAAAGGGGGAGGGGAAAGAGAGGGAAAGCAGGGGGTATCTGAAGTCAGAGAAGTCAATGTTCATACCGCTGTGGTGTAAACTACCCAAGGGAAATATGAGGTGCTGTTCCTCCAATTTGCGCTGGTCCTCACTCTGACAATGGAGAAGGCCTAGGACAGAAAGGTCAGATTGGGAATGGGAGGGAGAGTTGAAGTGCTGAGCCATCGGGAGATCAGGTTGGTTAAGGCAGACTGAGCGGAGGTGTTGAGCGAAACGATCGCCGAGCCTGCGCTTGGTCTCGCCGATGTTCTCTCTCACTGCTCCCCCTCTGTGATTCCTCCTGCCCTCCAACTCTACATCCACATTTTAACCCAGACATGCTACCACAGCCACGTCTGTTATTCTCCTCCGCAAATGTTGAAGATAATTACTTTTTTTTGTACACTAATGTGCTTTCTTGAACACTAGTGTGAAGGGACAAGAAAAAGTGTTGCTAACTTGAAGCTGTCAACCATGTCTACAGCAGCTCCATTTAAGGGGGTTGAGGGGAATGCAGTGGGGGGGAAGAGGGGGAGGGGGAGGAGGGGAGGGGAAGGGAGGGGGAGGAGGGAGGATAACGGGGTTGAGGGGGATGACGTGGGAGGGAGGGGAAGGGGGGAGGAGAGGGGGGGAGGGAGGGGGGAGGGGAGAGGGGGAGGGGGGGAGGAGAGGGTGCTGCACCAATGCAGGAGTGGTTTGGGCCCACTTGGTCTAGTATTAAAATAAAACAGAATGCAATATCAGTCACAGAAAGGCAGCATATTTATTAAAATGGAGTCTAAGATTGTGGCTGGGACAAGCTTGAGATACCAGTGCCTCTTCCTACCATGAACAATAAGGGAATGTGCCCCCCCCCCCCCTCTCTCTCACTGCTCCCCCTCTGTGATTCCTCCTGCCCTCCAACTCTACATCCACATTTTAACCCAGACATGCTACCACAGTGGCATGCTACCACAGCCACGTCTGTTATTCTCCTCCGCAATGTTGAAGATAATTACTTTTTTTTGTACACTAATGTGCTTTCTTGAACACTAGTGTGAAGGGACAAGAAAAAGTGTTGCTAACTTGAAACTGTCAACCATGTCTACAGCAGCTCCATTGATGAGGAAAGGTTAGTGTTCACTCTCTCACCTTATGAGGTCAACAACCAATTCTGATGTTGAGGGAGGGGAGGGGTGGAGGGAGGAGGGGAGGAGGGAGGGTAAGTGGGGTTGAGGGGGATGGAGTGGGTGGGAGGGAGGGGAGGGAGGGGGAAGGAGACAGGAGTGAGGATAAGGGGGGTTGAGGGGAATGCAGTGGGGGGGAAGAGGGGGAGGGGAGGGGAAGGGAGGGGGGAGGAGGGAGGATAACGGGGTTGAGGGGGATGACGTGGGAGGGAGGGGAAGGGGGGAGGAGAGGGGGGGGGGGGAGAGGGGGAGGGGAGAGGGGGAGGGGGGGAGGAGAGGGTGCTGCACCAATGAAGGAGTGGTTTGGGCCCACTTGGTCTAGTATTAAAATAAAACAGAATGCAATATCAGTCACAGAAAGGCAGCATATTTATTAAAATGGATCTGGTAAATTCCTAACTTTCTTGGATATGTAATACTGAAAGAAGAAATAAAAATAGAACATAGTGTATTAAAACAGTTCTGCTCAACATTAATGTCTCACGTACCTAATATTGTGTCAGAAAGCTTAAGCCAAATCTATGCTTTTATAGGGAAAATGGTTCAAAAGTTGTCTGTGCTGCTAATAAGAATGATAACAGAAACCTTATTAGCACTTAGAGAGTCATTATACTCAAATGGGAATCAGAAAGGGAGAACCACACTTTCTACAAATGGTTGCTTTGGTCAGATTTCGAGACACAAGTGATGGTTTGCAAAACACTAAGTGCATATTTTTATTGCACTGATATATTGAATGAAACATTGGAACATAAGAACATAACAATTCAGTTGCATGTGTCTGTTTTGACACCATTTAGCTGTAATAGTCGAGAAAATTATTTTCTTTGGTTGAATGGGCAATTGGACGAATTTTAGCTTTGGGTGGGTTGGGCTTCTTACAGCTTATTGTAAAACCTTTCCTACTTACCCTAAGCCATTCTGAGGATTGAAATGCCACTTGGAGACCAGTTATTCTTGTAACAATCTTTTATTCAGCAGACAAGGCAGATCCCTTGGCGGGAAAGGGACAGATTTGGAGCTGGAACTCCTTGTGCCTCCAAGCATTTATTCAATCACTCTCAGTGCAAGCGTAGAAGCAGGAGAGATCAGATGGAAAATTCCCAGAAAATTGAATATATTGAATTTTCACACTTCTATCCCTTTTTCTTGATGGGAGAAAGAGGGAGTGGCCAGCATGCAACTCGTCCTTGGTTATGTTGTTGGCCTTGCCTGAGGCATTTATACCTCATGCTGCCTTGCCGAGGCAGCGTGAGGTATAAATGGAGTCAATAGAAGGGAGGTTGGTTTGAGTGATGGGCTGGGCTGCGTTCACAATTCATAATTTCTTGTGGTCTTGGATGGAGCTGTTCCCAAACCAAGCTGGATGCATTCTGATAAAATGCTTTCTGTGGTGCATCTGTAGAATCTGTAGAATGGTCCATCCTGTGTGACTATGGTCATTTTACACAAGGTTAGGAGGCCAGGTAAATGTCTGGGACTTCCTGTGTGCCTAAGCACCAGTTCTTCGGGACAACTAAGTACAGCTTTGGAAGCATTGCACAAAGCTGGAGATTGCAATCTCCCAACACTAGTAGGAATTAGGTACTTACAAATTGAAGCACACAGACTGAAAAGCTTGGGTTAGGTGGAATGGAAGATTGTGGACATTTACCATTCAACTTTGATGCAGCTACGTATATAATGGACAGTGATATTAAAGAAAGATACAATAAGTGTGAAAGAGACTAAAGTAATCTCAATGACCTGAACATGATATTAACAAGGGAGCAAGGAGCAAAATTGAGGCTGAAAAACTAAAATTGGGAACAAAGTGGCAACAAAGAACATGCTGCATCCAAAGATTAAATGTGAGGTGGCAAGTATTTGATTACATATGAGTCTCCATCTTTTCAATTATTCACAATGTCATACCCCATCTTAATGGAATAGACTTCATTCACACATCTCACAGGTCATCAATCTATCTATGTAATTCCTGTAACTTTCAATTTATTCAATGCATTATTCTTATATACGTTAATTTGCCAAAATTAAAGGTACACAGTGCTGATGAGGCAGTACCTTTGAATTTTCAGTAAACAATTGACATATTTAATCTGTTGCAATTCTTCGAATGAAGAAGCTTGTCACAAATAAAATTTGCTTTCAAAACGTTCCTGAATTCTGAGCGATGTTTTCTTAACAACTGTATTTTTTTTTTTTAGAATTTATCAAAGGTGTGGCAGCACCTTCTCCCTAGGATGCCACTCTGATTCCCATCACTGGCTTATAGGCCAGGTGTGGACAAACCTCAACATCGCTGGTATACCGTGGAGCCTGATATTGATTTGACCACCTCAACCTTGTAAGTCTACTCCCTATAAAACCCAGGCATTCCAACCAGAGGAGGAAAAGAGGAAAAAAAGATAAATCGGGCACCTCCTTTATCAATGCCACAGTGTAGTCGACTGGGTTGCCAACAAGAAGCTCTAGATTGTTAGCGTCTCTACTGAGTCTAAGATTGTGGCTGGGACAAGCTTGAGATACCAGTGCCTCTTCCTACCATGAACAATAAGGGAATGTGCCCCCCCCCCCCCCCCACACACACACACACACAGCTAAAGACTGAACTGGCAGGATAAACCTGAGTCTGCCATCACCTCCTCTCGAAGCAAGGGTGAACAGCAGGGAGAAGCCTGAGATCACCTCGCCACGCCTTCCTCCTTCGACACCTTCATGGGAGTGCTACATTGCCTTTGATATTTGAAGTCATTACCACCCTTAAAACATTGAGTAGGATCCGAGCAAAGTACTTTTATTTACAAGATCAACGGTATTTCAAATGAGTTTTTTAAATAGATTTCCATATGCTTTTCAGATGAATGGAAGGGAGCTATGGTATTGCTTCTGATTAGTAGGGAAGTTGTCTCAACGTATAAGTTAACATTTATTATTCAACCACTGATTCTGGTCATTAATCTATTTTTTGCTTGCTGGCTAGCTGGCCAGTCTTCCATCATTCAGTAGAGCATTTTTTTAACTGGTCCATTATTATTCCATTCCACAGAGACAATTCCAGGTGTGGATTTTGAAAGCAGATGTTCATAATTTATCAATTGTGATGAACTGCTGAAGCCAGCCACTACCCTATCTCGTAGAGTTTCTCCACTCACTTTCTTATCTTCTACCGCAAGGTTTTGCTTGAGTATTAAATCTTTCACACCGGGTGCTCTGGATTCCTCCCACACTCCAAAGATGTATGGGTTTGTAGGCTAATTGGCTTTGGTAAAAATTGTAATTTGTCCCTAGTGTGTGTAGGATAGTGCTGGAGTATGGGGATCGCTGGTCAGCTTGGACTCAGTGGGCTGATGGGCCTGTTTCCGTGAAGTGTCTCTAAAATAAATTAAAAAGATGGATGGGAAGCAGTGACAATTTTTTTAATTTATGAACAAAAATATATATATGGTCACCCAAGGAATCCTGCTCACATCTTAATTCCAGATTTATTAAATAAACAGAACAATTTTTTAAAAGCAAATAATATAATTTACATATTTAAATAAACTCAAAGTATTTAAATTAAATACTGAAACTCAAGTCTGTCCATCTGAAAAATATATGGAAAACTCTTAACAGCAAATCCATCGTGACAGTGGTTATTCATCAGATCCCTTGGTGGAGAGTTTTAGCAACTTCAAATACCATGGATGGAATCCAGCCCATTATTAGAGTGCAATCCAACAAATACTGATAAATAAAATAAACAAACAAACTAAGAATTCCTGGTGCATGGATTTCTGCTTGGATACCTAAAGTTACTAACATTTCTGTGAGGAAAGCCCCCCCCCCACCCCCAGCTAGTTTGCATACTTCAGCCAGACCTATTTTTTTTAATAAAATGTAAAATGTGCCACCATTTGAAGGATATGCTTGTTTTTCTCAAAATCCTCTTTCTCCCGAAGCAACATAATACTGGGTTATTTATCATTTTCCTTCAACTGTGACTCTTCTGATTGTTGGTATTTGCTCTGCAAAAATTGGGTGTTGCAGTTCCTACATCAAAGTTGTGACCACTTCACTGGATACCATTGGAGTTAATTTTCATTTTGGAACATATCAATTGTGGTATTACCGAATTACTGAAGTCAAGAGGTTTCAAAGGGAAAAAAAATCTCCAATGGTTGCAGTCATACCTTGGGCATAAGAGAGCATAAGAAGCTGGTTGTGGTTGTTGGTGGTCAATCATTCCAGCCTCAGGACATGAGTGCAGGAGTTCCATGGGGCAGAGGCCTAGACTCAACTAATCAGGATAAATCATTTAATTATTCTATGTTGAATACTGGAGTATGGAGAACGTAGCAAATTCAATTAATAACTATATGTTGGGTCCATTGATCTGGATGTAACACAGTGGTCCTTCACACTTCCAATCACCTGGATTTGACCTTGACCTCTGGTGTTGCCTGTGTGTATTTGAATATGCACCCTGTGAACACAAGCCTCCAATTTCCTCCACATTCCAAAGATACAATAGTTGGTGGGTTAATTGACTGTTGTAAATCCCCCCTCATCCGGGTGAATAGCAGGAGAATTGAGGGTGATGACAGGCATGATAGAGAGAATAGAGAATAGATTGCAGGAACATAACTGGGGGAATGGGCTTGCTCTGCAAACTGGAATGGATTTGACAGAACAAATAGCTTCCTTCTATGTTGTAAAGAAATATAAACATATGAAATCCAACAAATAGGAGACAACCATAAAAAAATCTATGTCTTAACCAGATGTTTTGACATTCCGTTTAATGTAAAATATTGCTATTATGCAGGAAAGGCGAATACAAATAAATTTATAGAATGATTCACAGGAATAAAACAAGCCTTTCACTTTTTTTTTATAACCTAATAATGATGATACAGCTGATATGTTTGGGTTAATGCAAGCAGAAATTTGAATATATATCGGTGTCTATTGTTAACTTTCACAGCTCTACTACGCTCTTGAGCGTAATGGGCCATTTCATATATTAACGACACAGGAAAGGCTGTGGTTGTGGTGTAGAAGAGCTTTGTTGCAGCATGAAGGAGATAAAAGAAACTACAGATAGGGCAGTGACAGCTGATAAATCACAACAGAATGGCTAACAAGGGGACCAGAGACAGATATTAAGAACTGTGGACAAGGACAGAAAGGATCAGAGGAGAGAAGAATTTTAAATGAAACAACATTGCCAAAGGACATATGAAGTAGAAAGAGTGAAGAAAGTCAGTATAGAAAAATAAAATAATGATAGTTCGTATCATTTGACAGCTTAGTAGTTTGACTAATGCCTATAACATCACATAAAATAATTTAATCTGCAATTCAAAGCAAAGTATAGATAATTAAATGTCAATTTTATAAGCTTGCATTCCGAAGGTAAAGCTTTTGGGGCAGGAAGTTCAATGTCCAGGATTCAGGTTTGGAGGTCAAAAAACCTCATGGGGATTTTTACAGGCATTATGTTGCATGTTGGAAGAACACATATGTAAATGTATTTCAACATTTGCAAATAATTTGAACAAGTAAAAATGCTGAAGAATAGTGGTAATTGTAATGGAATAAATCACAGGGCGGCACAGTTGGTCAACGGCAGCATAGTTTTGCAGCAGTAGAGTTGCTGCCTTACAGTACCAGAAGCCCTATTTCGATACTAATTATGGGTGCTATCTGTACGTTCTCCATGAATGCTTGGGTTTTGTTCAGGTGCAGCAGTTTCCTCCCACATTCCAAAGATATGTAAGTGTGTAGGCTAATTGGCTTCTGTACATTGTCCCTAGTGTGTAGGATAGAATCTAAAACTAATATATAAAGTTCACAAGTTCACAAGTTATAGGAATAGAATTAGGCCATTCGGCTCATCAAGTCTAAAAGAGTGCCCTTTAATTCTGAGGCTATGACCTCATGTCCTAGACTCTTCCACCAGTGGAAACATCCTTTCCACATCCACTCTATCTATGCCTTTCATTATTCTGAAAGTTTCAATGAGGTCCCCCCTTAACCTTCTAAACTCCAGCGAGTAAAGGCCCAGTGGTGTCAAACTCTCATCATATGCTAACCCACTCATTCCAGGAATCATTCTCGTAACCAATGTAGTAACGAACAAAACGATGCTGCAGCACGTCAGGGAATGGGTTGTGAAAGAGGTGATTGGTTAGGAGTCCGACAGCAGTGAGAGGAAGAGCATTTCTTAAGCCTGGAAATCAAAACTTTCAAGCTTTGTATCTTCTCCTCGATAAGAAAATGAGATTGCTGAGATACATCCCATCAGCATACTTGCAGGAGGTTGATCGACCCCTCAAGGATGTGCCGAATCTTGTCAGATGCATAAGAAAGTAAATACTCAGATGTGCTTTATTGATCACCACATCGCTGTGAAGGGACCAGGATGGATTGCTGGTAAAACAAGGAACTGCAAACTGCTGGTTTACAAAGAAAGAAGACGTAAAATTCTGGTGTAACAGCATGTTAGGCACTATCTCAGGCGAACATAGATAGCTGATGCTTCAGCTATCTATGTTCACAAAATATAAACAAGTTTAAAAATGTGAAATAAAAAATCTGGAGCGCACAACAGGCCAAAAGAAAGAAAATTTGAGTTTCTGGAGATGTCGACAAAAGCAATTATATTCTTAGCATTTTATGTTTAGAATTTAGAATTCCCACATACAATATTGTGTCTTTTATATTAGACCCCTTTTTCCTTTTTTAAATCCATTACCGAATCCATGCACAAACAAGGAAGTTAGCAATTCCCCTTTCTCCAGTTGTCTTAGCAGACAGTTAAGGTGTTATGAACATCGCAGCCAACAAATTACTGATTATCTAATCCACTGTAACAAATATCCATTTGCATTATTTCACTTTATCCTCAGCCAACTGGGCTTGAGACTAAATTGAAACGTTTACTAAACCTCTAGATAAAGATCCAAAGGCTATGACAAATGGAGAATGTTTCATTGAAACACTTGGCTCAGCATGAGAACTGTTCTTCGGTACCTAAACTTGTTGTTCCCTTAAAATGTGAGCTGATCACATTAACTTTGCATTTTTTCCCCCAGAACTCATAGTTCACTTCACTGCAGTATTACTGTCTCATAAAATGGAGGGACACAAAATCAAACTATAACCATCTATCGCAAGGCGAGGACTAAGACCTGATGAAAATTCCATATCATGTTCTCTACCTCTCTACTTTTGTTGTTATGAGGAGGTCCACACGTTTTGTAAACACTATGTTTAATCATTAACCAAATACAGTTCCGTCGCTCACCCGCGCCTGCCCGAGTTCAAATCCCAACTGCCAAATCCTTTGCTCTCCTGGAACACGACGGCCCACCCCCCTGACCATGAAATTGGTCGGCCCAGATCACGCCCGGTCCACAGGAAAGTTTGAGCCCGACAAACGAAGGTTCGATACCAAAGTGGCTCGGCCCGCCAGTTATCATTTTTTTTTTTCTTCTTATTTTGCTCAGCTTTGATCCTCTGATACATTTTCCAGTTATTGACCTTCATTTATGTCATTCAGTGAATTATTTATTTTAGAATGCAAGGATCACATCAATCCCTTAGCAAAATGTCAGCAGCAAATGTATTAACATTAGCAATTTAAATTAAGCAGCTTTTCTATACCGGTAGGTTCTAGTTATTAAATTGCAAAGAGCCAGTGGCAATATTTGAGATGAAGTAAAAGAACACATTTCCTCAGTGTTTTTATATTAGAAACAGAGTCCTCCTGTAAAAAAAATACTTTCATTTTCAACACAAATCAACTTTCATAACAAACTCAATATGCCACAGAAAATGTCTGGCTGCTGATTTCAATGTGTCACAGAATGCTAAGTACTGCTAAGTGCCTGATTCACAGCATGGTCAATCAGCTGTTAAGACATATTAAAAAAGATAATTAAAATGGGTAAGGATTCCCCAGGAGACTAATGAGTAGGCACTAAATAACTATTCAGAATTCTGGGTGTTGAAAATTAGCATGTGAAGACTCAAAAGAATATACTGGGCTTGTACTGTCAATTCTGCCTTGGGTAAATCATAGACACTTACTATTTCACTCAAACCTTTGGAGATACAAAAAATGCCTTGAACCTGCTGCCAAAAGGAAACTACCTTTACCATACACCATACAAATACCATACACCACTGCTGTGTAGATAAAAAAGATTTTAACATACTGGTAAGGTTTCAATCCAAAATAGTGATGTTCTGTACAGTAAAAGTCCCTACTGTAAAATGATTGCAAAATGCTTTGACGCTGCCAGGGACTTAGCTTTTGAAGTTCCCTAAAATTCTGAGCCTTTCAAAACCCATTAAACAAGATTTAAATGAAAAGTTAGAATGTTTAAAAATAATTGCATTTTTTTAAGAAACTTTTTAAGAAATTATACACAATGAAACTTTTAAAGAAATTATACACAATAAAGAAGTTAGTTTATAAAATGTGAATTGGCGTACATTAACCATTTTCATTTTTTGTTAACTCTTAAACAAATGTGTTTGCTGTCGCTGTGCAGAGCATAAGTGTGAGTTCATCAGGCAAAATGGGGCACCTTTTTATTAGCAGTGCTGGTCAGAGCCCTGGACACCCTAGTTTGATTCTAATCTTCGGGATGCTCTGGTACGGAATTCATGCATTGTCCCTGTGATCACATGGGTTTGTGCAGGGTGCTCTGGTTTCCTCTCACATCCCAAAGGCAGCTTGTAAATTAATTGGCTATTATAAATCAATGCTCAGTGTAGGTGAGAGGAGTGGATGTGTGTTGGCGTACTGTGTAATAAGCTGCTGGGAAATAAGAAAGCGAACAAGGGATTGCATGTTGTGAGTTAGCAGGAATCTAATGGTCTTAATGGTTTACTTTTGTGCCAGAGGATGTCATTCCTTATCACCACAGCTGGAAAATTCACGCAATTCTTCTTAAGACCAATATTGGAACACAGCTGGGAAATCCAACAAAGCTTCACCAACAAGTTCAGGATGTGCAGGTTGTCACCGTTGTCCTAAAATTCTTGATTCGTGCAGTGAGAAAGGGCATGGGAGTTGAAATGTAAATGGCTACACATCATAAATTATAATGTAAATAGCATAATTTATTAATTGAGTTTTGAATTCCACTCAGATGTCAAATGAAATGTCAAAATTCCAAACCTTACCTGTGGTCCCTGTTGTTGATTTCCTCCATCTTTCAACGCTGGATCAAGACAGAGAAGTGGGATTAAGCACAACCAACTTAACTATGGCTCTTTTTAATTCAACGCATCTGGCAGAAGAAGTAAGGAGCATACTGGCTCCATAGCTAAAGTTACTGAGGCATTCCAACTGTGTTATCCAATTCTACATTCATGTCCTGTGATATGCATTTCACCACAAAATGGCTCTGAGGTGTAATTGAGTAGAGGCAATGCGAGGCATCATCACCAACACCAACCACCCCCTCTCCCAACTACCTTGTTGTACTGAAAAGAAAAGCGTCATCCAGCATATAGCTTTGCGGAGGCTTTATAAAAATGAATTGCTGTGATTCAAATAGCTGTGATTCAAATATTTATGTCTGTTCCTTACCCAACCTTTCACCACCTGTCCATGACCAATCCTTCCCCAGGCCTGATTTGTTTTTGTTATCAGCTAGGCAAACCTTGTTGTCTGTCTTTGCTCTGGCCTGGACCTGGAGGTTTGTGCTGCACAGCAGCATGTTCATCAGCCTTGGCACTTAGAATGTGTCTCCCACAAGAGAGAATCAAGTGGCCAGCTTATGTATTAAGGTTTGGAGTTGTAAAATTCTATCAACTTTTCTACATTTTACAACTCCAGACCTTCAACATAAACTATATATCTTCATACCTCATCCTAAAATCTGTTTAATCTCTTGAAAACAGATATTCATAAATATATTGTTTGTTCTGTCAATTCACTCGCTGTTTGCCTGCTATAATTTCATTTGAATTCAATGCACATAATCTTTTTATTACCTCATAAGCTCAGCGTTCTTAATAAATTTTGATTAAGTCAATCAAGTTACAGATTCAGACATCGTACAATTCTTCCTGCAGTGCTGCGTTCTGCATGAGGCCACTGGATCAAATTCTTTCCATCTATTTAAAGAGCAACACCATTAGTTTCCAACCGCAATCCAACCTTCTCACTTCTGATTTTGTTCAACATTTAATCAACAGCTTCAGCTTTAAATTTTATGAACATCACTCCTATTTAAGAACTGACAAGTTTAAATCTGTTTAATTATAATCTCCCTCATAAGCGGAAATTCTTCTCAATTTACTGCATTGCTAAGATAATTTTATGAATTGAGAAAGGAAGCAAGCAATTGAGTCATGAAGCAATTTACAAATGATGAATGGATTTTTCATCGTAATTAATTTGTGCAATATATCGCTAACCCTATGTTCCTCATATGAAGCATTGTAGTTTCTTTACGAGACAAATTACTTAATTCTCAATTTACCTATTAAGTTTAAAGGGACGTTTTACATTGTTGCACGCCTGTTTTTTTTGCCTGTAAAGTAAGTAAATGGCAATGGAATATTGATTGGGCACTTTCAATGCCCTTTGATGCCCAAGCAAGCTTTATTCAGGTTAATCTTTAACTAGACACTGACACTTCCACTTAAGATATCCAGAAGGCTGCCTGATTGTGCAAACGGTTGATTCTCATATCATTTTTGCATTACCATGCCATACTATTTACACATAACACTTTAATATAAGACATAGCTCCAATGATAATTTGACCAAATTGTTCAATACTTTTTGTCATTTTTGTAGTTAGATTTAGCTAATTGAAAAATGTTAACAATTTTTCATCAATAACAATGGGGAAGTAAGAAACATTTGCCTAAAGATACTTTCAATGATGGGAAGCGATTTTGGATTTGATGGAACATTTCTGGCAGACAATGCATAAAGAATATACTTATATTGCTGAAAATGTATGCATGGAGTAGTCAGATTCTTTAGGTAGGTGATACTATTGTGGAATTTCCCTGTTAGCAACAGCAGGCAAGGTCCTCTCCTACATTATGAACATGCCCTAAGCCGAGAAGATCCTTCTAGAGACACAAGCTGGTTTTAGACCATCACGTGGAACAGCCAACATGATCTTCACAATGCGTCAACTACAAGAAAAATGTTGTGAACAACTTCAACCATTGTACATGGCATTCATCGACCTCACTAAGGCCTTTGACTCGGTATCAAGGGAACTCTTATGGGAGGTTCTAACCACCTATGGATGTCCTGAAAAGTACATTTAAAACCTGAGACTCTTCCACGATGACATGCTTGCCACAGTCATAGCCAGCAACAGCAAGTGTGAGCCATTTCAAGTCAGATCAGGAGTGAAACAGGGATGTGTGATTGTCCCAACACTGTTCACCGTCTTCATTGTGACAACCATCCACATCATCAAGGACGACCTACCCTCAAAGCCAGGATTGGACTCATAAGCCACCTGAGAGTTCATAAAAACAACGGAACTTAGACCATCACCCTCGACCTCAAGGTATAGCCATGACAACGATGACAACTACAAACCAGGAGAAATTTAGAAGATGAAATGGAAAATTATCACATTGGATTTATGTGCAGGAGTAGAATATTAACTATGTAGTGTCAAGGCTGAATGCACAGTGGATTTAACATTATAGTAGGGCACGGTTAGATCTCAGTGGCTGCTTGGTCCAAATTCAGAAATAAGTCTAAATGGAAAGATTCTTCTAAACTATTTCTATATTTTTAATTTTTGGATTTTTCATTTTGATCCCTGTATACTTGATAGCCGGTTCTAAGAGAGATATCTTGGTTAAAAGTAAGAAGGTGCCAATAGTCAACACAAAAGTTTACATATTATTCTTACGTTCAAGACTCATGAACATGTTAACATCTTAGTCAATAAGATGTTAAATAATTAACCTGATCATAGGCAGGATTTATGCATCATATTCTTCACCAGAAGATGAAATACAGGAGCTACGAGATAACACTGGAAAAAAAACCATCACTAATAAGGCCCCAATTTGAATAACTGACAGGCAGTTTTGTTTTTAACAGTAGAAAACCGGAAAGATGTTAAATCATTCAGAAAAGGATCTTAAAACAATCTCGAACAACGATCATATTTTGAAATATTTACATGAAAAATAACAATCTACAAAAAAGTTCATTAGTTTACTTTAGTTTAGTTTATTATCAGGTGTACCAAGGTACAGTGAAAACCTTTAATTCTAAGGGCTGGAGAAGTTGATTAGCATCAATTATGCATCAAATATAGTGTTGCATTAAAGCTAACTTAATCCTTATTAAAACACAGCATAGAATTTTCAAACATTTTTAATGGGAATATTTAGTAAATACCTTTGGAACAAATTTGTCGATATGTGCTAATATCGACAGTGGAATTGAGTTTATTAATTGGAGTTCAATGCAGTTCAATTTAACACTTACAAAAGTAAACCAATATCTGCCATAGTGCAGTTACGTTAACTCATTCATTTTTGAAGATTATGATGGAGAAGGATGCAAAGTATCTCTTTCCATAGAAACATAGAAACATAGAAAATAGTTGCAGGAGTAGGCCATTAGGCCCTTTAAGCCAGCACCACCATTCATAGAAACATAGAAACATAGAAAATAGGTGCAGGAGGAGGCCATTTGGGCCTTTGAGACAGCACCGCCATTCATTGTGATCATGGCTGATCATCCACAATCAGTAACCTGTGCCTGCCTTCTCCCAATATCCCTTGATTCCACTAGCCCCAGAGCTCTATCTAACTCTCTTTTAAATTCATCCAGTGAATTGGCCTCCACTGCCTTCTGTGGCAGAGAATTCCACAAATTCACAACTCTCTGGGTGAATAGGTTCCTTCTCACCTCAGTTTTAAATGGCTTCCCCTTTATTCTTAGACTGTGGCCCCGGCTCTGAAACATTTTTCCTGCATCTAGCTTGTCCAATCCTTTTATAATGTTATACGTCTCTATAAGATTCCCTCTCATCCTAAACTCCAGTGAGTACAAGCCCAGTCCTTCCAATCTTTCCTCATATGACAGTCTTGCCATCCCGGGGATTAACCTCGTGAACCTATGCTGCACTGCCTCAATAGCAAGGACGTCCTTCCTCAAATTAGGAGACCAAAACTGCACACAATACTCCAGATGCGGTCTCACCAGGGCCCTATCCAACTGCAGAAGAACCTCTTTGCTCTTATACTCAAATCCTCTCGTTATGAAGGCCAACATGCCATTAGCTTTCTTAACTGCCTGCTGTATCTGTACGCTTACTTTCAGTGACTGGTGTACAAGGACACCCAAGTCTTGTTGCACTTCCGCTTTATCTAATCTGACACCATTGAGATAATAATCTGACTCCTTGTTTTTGCCGCCAAAGTGGATAACCTCACATTTATCTAGATTATATTGCATCTGCCATGCATCTGCCCACTCACTCAACCTGTCCAAGTCACCCTGCAACCTCCTAACATCCTCTTCGCAGTTCACACTGCCACCCAGCTTTGTGTTATCTGCAAACTTGCAAGTGTTACTTCTAATTCAATCATCCAAATCATTAAAATATATTGCAAATAGTTGCGGCCCCAGCACCAAGCCTTGCGGCACGCCACTCGCCACTGCCTGCCATTCTGAAAAGGACCCGTTTCCTCTCTGCCAACCAATGCTCTTTCCATGTCAATACCCTACCCCCAATACCATGTGCTCTAATTTTGCTCACCAATCTCCCATGTGGGACCTAATCAAAGAACTTTATCAATATGATCATGGCTGATCATCCAAAATCTGTACCCCGTTCCTGCTTTTTCCCCATATCCCTTGATTCCTTTAGCCCTGAGAGCTAAATCTAACTCTCTCTTGAAAACATCCAGTGAATTGGCCTTCACTACTTCCTGTGGGAGAGAATTCCACAGATTCAGAACTCTCTGGGTGAAAAAGTTTATTCTCATCTCAGTCATAAATGGCCTACCCCTTATTCTTAAACTGTGACCCCTAGTTCTGGGCTCCCCCAACATCGGGATCATTTTTCCTGCATCTAGACTGTCCAATCATTTAAGAATTTTTATATGTTTCTACAAGATCCCTTCTCATCCTTCTAAATTCCAGTGAATACAAGCCCAGTCGAGCCATTCTTTCATCATATGTCAGTCCCTCCATCCTGGGAATTAACCTGGTGAACCTACGCTGCACTCCCTTAATAGCAATAATGTCCTTCCTCAAATTAAGAGACTAAAACTGCACACAATACTCCAGGTGCGGTCTCACCAGGGCCCAGTACAACTGCAGTTGGACATTCCTTGCTCGTAAACTCAAATTTTCTTGCTATGAAGGAAAACATGCCACTAACTTTCTTCACTGCCAGCTGTACCTGCATGCTTACTTTCAGTGACTGATGTACAAGGACACCCAGGTCTCGTTGCACCTCCCCTTTTCCTAATCTGACACCATTAAGATAATAATCTTGCCTTTCTGTTCTTGCCACCAAAGTAGATAACCTCACATTTATCCACATTGTTCTGCATTTGCCATGCATCTGCCCCTCGCCCAACCTATCCAAGTCACCCTGCAGCCTCATAGCATCCTCCTGGCAGCTCACACTGCCACCCAGCTTTGTGTCTTCTGCAAACTTGGAGATGTTATTATTACTATTAATAGTTGTTATTACTATTTCATTTACATTTGCCTGAGTGCATGTGCCCCTGTTAATGCCGCTAGAAAGATTTTCATTGTACCTGTTCTGCACTCTACTTGAGCATATGACAATAAACACAACTTGATTTAATCACATGTATGACTCTAAACCTTGCTGTTGGTTTCGCAGTACAACAATGCTCACAACTAATAACTCTGTCATCATTAAAATGGTAAAATCTGAAGTAATTCTAAATTAGAAGGTAGCCGTGAACTTAGCAGTTATTAACATCATTGCACTGCTAATTCTAAATTACAGCCAGCTGTCAGTGATTCAGCATTGCTTTATTTAGACTTTGAAATGTCTCCATCCATTTATGCAAAAAACAGCAGAAGAGAAGGGGGTTAGAGTTTAGTCCTAAAATCTGTTACCTTGATAAAGAATTTGATTCAAGCTCTAACCATTTATGCAACCATTAAAAATAACATTTATCTTCCAGCATTGATGCTTGGACTGAAATGCAATGTATTAATTTTAGCACGGATGTACAATCCATGCTTGCAATGTTGTGTTTCGAAAACCCCAGAAATATGCTCCACTCTTTTTGCCGAGCATTTGGATAGCAGTAACAGGATCGTTCCGAGTCAGCATGGATTTACGAAAGGGAAATCATGCTTGACTAATCTTCTGGAAATTTTGAGGATGTAACTAGGAAAATGGACAGGGGAGAGCCGGTGGATGATGTGTACCTTGACTTTCAGAAAGCCTTCGACAAGGTCCCACATAGGCGATTAGTGGGCAAAATTAGAGCACATGGTATTGGGGGTAGGTTACTGACATGGAAAGCAAAGAGTGGGGATAAATGGGTCCCTTTCAGAATGGCAGGCAATGACTAGTGGGGTACCGCAAGGCTCGGTGCTGGGACCGCAG
Source organism: Rhinoraja longicauda (assembly GCF_053455715.1). Lineage (NCBI taxonomy): Eukaryota > Metazoa > Chordata > Chondrichthyes > Rajiformes > Arhynchobatidae > Rhinoraja > Rhinoraja longicauda. The sequence goes on along the minus strand of NC_135959.1, from coordinate 31,120,452 downwards.
CTATTTACAATATACATTAATGACTTGGATGAAGGGATTAAAAGTAACATTAGCAAATTTGCAGATGACACAAAGCTGGGAGGCAGTGTGAACTGTGAGGAAGATGCTATGAGGTTGCAGAGTTACTTGGACAGGTTGTGTGAGTGGGCGGATGTATGGCAGATGCAGTTTAATGTGGATAAATGTGAGGTTATCCACTTTGGTGGTAAGAACACAGATTATTATTTGAATGGTGTCAAGTTCGGAAAAGGGGAAGTACAAGGAGATCAGGGTGTCCTGGTGCATCAGTCACTGAAAGGAAGCATGCAGGTACAGCAGGCAGTGAAGAAAGCCAATGGAATGTTGGCCTTCATAACAAGGGGAGTTGAGTATAGGGGCAAAGAGGTCCTTCTGCAGTTGTACAGGGCCCTAGTGAGACCACACCTGGAGTATTGTGTGCAGTTTTGGTCTCCAAACTTGAGGAAGGACATTCTTGCTATTGAAGTGAGTGCAGCGTATGTTCACGAGGTTAATTCCAGGAATGGCGGGACTGTCGTACGTTGAAAGACTGGAGTGACTGAGCTTGTACACTCTGGAATTTAGAAGGATGAGAGGGGATCTTATGAAACATATAAGATCATTAAGGGATTGGACAAGCTAGAGGCAGGAAACATGTTCCCGAACCAGAGGCCACAGTTTAAGAATAAGGGGTAGGCCATTTAGAATAGAGATGAGGAAGAACTTTTTCACTCAGAGAGGTGTGAAGTATTGGAATTCTCTGCCTCAGAAGGCAGTGGATGCCAATTCTGTGGATGTTTTCAAGAGAGAGTTAGATAGAGCTCTTAATGCCGATAGTCATGAAGTGCTTTGAGAGGCTGGTCCTCTCACACATCAAATCCAGCATCCCTGAATCACTGGACCCACATCAATTTGCATACAGGGCAAATAGATCCACAGAGGACGCCATCTCTCTGGCTCTTCACACTGTCCTGACTCACCTAGAGAGACAGGGCACGTACGTGAGGATGCTATTCATAGATTATAGCTCCGCCTTCAATACGGTCATCCCCACCAAGCTCATCACCAAACTCCACTAGCTAGGCCTCAGCTCGTCATTATGTGACTGGATCCTGGACTTCCTACTGGAACGACCGCAGGCAGTGAGAATGGGCCCGCACCTGTCCTCCACTATCACCCTGAGTACCGGCACACCACAGGGCTGTGTTCTGAGCCCCATGCTCTACTCCCTCTTCACACACGACTGTGTTCCTGCATTCGACACCAACACCATTGTCAAGTTTGCAGACGACACAACGGTGATCGGGCTTATCACCAACGGGAATGAAACAAACTATAGAGCGGAGGTGCAGAACCTGGCGGACTGGTGCTCGGATAACAACCTGTCCCTAAATACCACCAAGACCAAGGAGCTGATCATCAACTTCCGTAGGTCACATAACGGGGAATATGCCCCGATCTCTATCAACGGGGACAGTGTGGAGAGAGTGTCCAGCTTCAAGTTTCTGGGCACTCACATTTCGGAGGACCTAACATGGTCCAATAACACTGCTGCGCTGGTCAAGAAGGCACAACAAAGACTGTTCTACTTAAGAACACTGAAAAAGTCTGGTCTACCCCAACAGCTGCTGACGACCTTCTACCGCTGCACCATAGAGAGCATCCTAACGCATGGCATCCCTGTGTGGTACCTCAGCTGCACGGAGGCAGAAAGGAAAGCTCTACAGCGGGTAGTCCATAGAGCTCAGAGGGCCATCGGAACACAGCTACCAGACTTGGAGGGCATCTACAACACACGATGCCTCAGAAAAGCCACCAGCATCCACAAAGACTCTTCACACCCCTGCAACAGTCTGTTCGAACTCCTTCCATCGGGCAGACGATACAAGGCCTTCTACGCCCGCACCTCCAGACTCAGGAACAGCTTCATCCCCAGGGCCATAGCTGCTATGAACCGGTCCTGCTGAGCCGGATGGCCACAACGCATAGATCAACTTGCACTTTACCCTGTCTAAAAACTGTTACAATTGTTTCGTTTCGTTGGGTTGCTGTTAATTACATAAATTATTGCATCGTATGGGAGGCGCATTCCCAATCTCGTTGTACCCCTGGGTACAATGACAATAAAGATATATTGTATTGTATTGTATTGTATGATAGCGGAGTCAGGGGATATGGGGAGAAGCTAGGAACCCCTGTGCATGATCAGCCATGATCACGGTGAATGGCAGTGCTGGCTCGAAGGGCCAAGTGGCCTACTCTTGCACCTATTGTCTATTGTCCATTGACTATTGTTTTTAGATTTACTTTCTAATTTTCTAAGGATACATTTTATTCTTTACAGGTATACGTTTTATGTTCTCTGTCAATTAGTTTAGTTTAGTTTAGTTTTAGTTTAGTTCAGTTTAGTTTAGTTTAGTTTAGTGTAGTGTAGTGAAACAGAATGGAAATAGGTCTTTGGCCCAATGAGTCCACGCTGACCATTGATCGCATGAGTTCTTATGTTATCCCTGCACATAATCGGCAGGTTTGCAGAGGCCAATTAATCTACAGACATGCATATCTTTGGAATGTGGCAGGAAGTCAGGACACTCAGAGGAATCCTGTGCAGTCATAGGTAAAGTATGCAAACTCCATGCAGACAGCACCCGAGGTCAGGATCAAACCCAGTTCTCTGGTGCTGTGTGGCAGCAACTCTACCAACAGAATGTTTACGTAGAAATAAAGGGCATAACTTAATTGAGTATGTCCTTTTCAGACATAATATTCAGCCGGACGTTTAAGAAAATTTAGATGACTTCAACTAGCGGTGTACTTATCAAAATAACAGGGAGGAAATATTAATCAGGCACTGCTCATTATACTTTATAGTCAGGTGTGTTACTGATGAGGTGGCACAGTGGCACAATGGTAGAGATGCTGTCTTACAGCGCCAGAGACCCGGGTTTGATCCTGACTATAGGTGCTGTCTGTACAGAGTTTGCACTTTCTCCCTGTGACCACATGGGTTTTATAGACAATAGACAATGGACAATAGTTTTCTATGGGTCCTCCAGTTTCTTCCCATATTCCAAAGATGTGCAGGTTTGTAGGTTAATTGGCTTCTGTAAATTTTTCCTAGTGTGTAGGATATAGCTGGTGTGAGTGATCATTGGTTGGCACTGACTCAGTGGGCCGATGGGCCTGTTTCCATGCTGTATCTCTAAATGAAACTGAACGAAACTAAACTAAACTGACAATATCATATTCAGTATTTGCAGAATGGATTGAAATATTAAATTATGTTGTATTAGCCTTTTTAACACATATGATTATTATCTATATTTGATTCAGCCATAGTTTTACCCTGTCGTTCTATCTGTGGACCTTCTGGGCTATCAAAAAATTGTTCCAGGGTTATGAGTACATCTTTGTTCAACTCAATTGTTCAGTGAAGGAATATGCTTAAAGTGGCAAGCTTAAAAAACATTCAAAATGATTGAATTCATGCCACCTTCTGCTTCTCTTCTGAAAGACTGACATCTTATTGGAAATTTCAAACTTCCATCAATCTGCAACTTTGCAGCAATAAAAGTGTCGACAAAAATGTAACATGAAAATACTGTGCAAATAACCAATTTCAGACTCAGTGAAGTTGTTTATCACTTTGGAAGAGATTGATTCAACCATTCATTGTACATCTTCCCTTTTTTTTATTTCCAGTAAAGTTTATGGGCTGGGGAAAGATGCCAGTTGTACAAAGCAAATGTTTCAGCTGCATAAATTAATCACCAGGGTTTAAAAATTTGCAACTCGTGACATTTCTCTTAATCCCTGAATTTGCTGGTTGATTTGCACACTAATAAGAATATTGCCAGCACTTTTCCAGCTAGATCGGAACCATTAAAACTTCAGGAGCAGTTGAATATATGAGCTGGAAATGCATTAAAAAAATTATACCATTAAAACCCTTATCTAGGCTTATGTTGCCTCTCAACTTCCTAACTGGCCTCTATAATAGATAAACTCCAACTGCCCGAGTAACCAACTGTCTGAGTACTCAAGTGTGGTCCTATATTTACCCCACCTTTTCGTTACTTTCTTCCTCACTTAATTACAATTATTATTATTTTTTAATTAAATTGCATGGTGTCGTCTTTTATAGCTCTAAGTGATTCAAAGTTGATTTAGCACAGTGTAAGTCACAATTGCGCCTATTTCAAATCAAAACAGACTGGCCAATTCCTGTTGTGAGTGACCCTTGTAATCAATGTCAAGGACATGTGTGAAGATGGCATTTCCCATTCATTGATCCTTTTAGAGTAATGCAGCAGAATCTGTATCAGGTTGCCCTGGGGATGTCCATCATTGGTCTTATAAATGTGGTGCTGAACTAGACCATCTACAAGGTAAGGACATTGCTTACTTTCGTTCTGACCATCCTATCGCCCCCCCTCACCAGCATTATAATAAACAACCCAACACCTTCCCCAATTTTCTACCCAGCCTGTGAATATTTGGTATTTGTTTCCCACCATTTCCACCTTTATCGTTCAAATCCCATGACCTTACTACTCGCAACAACGTGCCTCCTCCCCCCATGCCATCTACAAGCCAACCCTGATTCCGATCCCACTGTCAAAATATGCTACTCCCCCCTCTCCTCACCCCAAGAAGATTGTCAGATCCTACCATTCCAACTCCACACTCTCCTACCTCAACCTTTCCTCAGCAATGAGAAGGAATGAGAATGGAAGTAAATGATCCAAGGCCCTCCACACCCAAATCTCCATAGTCAGGGCTGTGATAAACCTCCTGGACCAGATTTTTGGAGAGAAGTTCAGGGCGGCACATTATTTGAGTGTGAACATGCGCAACATGCAAAAACCTGCAACAGTTTTGTTGCAATACAACAATAATTTAAAATTTTGGAATGCATTTATATATTCTGCGCATGCATCTCTTTACTTTCTCTTATGCTCAAAATCCTTACTAATTAATGTCTCTACAGCCCTCTTTTGTCTTGCACTTATATTAAATTCTCTAACTCTGTTCCTTTACATACCCCTCTTCTCTCCCTTCATTCACTGCACTTAAGCCAGTAGTGTTGCTCTTTGTTTTTAAAACTTCCTGCAATATAACTTCTCTCTCTGTTTTTAACAACTTTCTCAAAACCCAAATAGTTAGCCACACACATCTCTTCTGGTTCACCAGTCAAATGCTCAATGTACATTTGTTTTGCTTATTTCTGCTGCAAAATACGTTGGGTGATGTTCAAGGTGCGAGATAAATGCATGTTGTTATTCTTGGAGCGGAATTCAATGATAAACTGATAGGTTTAATGTACACATTATTTTCAGTGTCTAAATAACCCGGCAATTTTTGATGAGGATGTGACACAAAGTGAATTACGAATCACCACCTATTGTTGGAAAACTTGAGCTACTTCATCATTAGCCGCGCCAAAGTAACAGCTCACCTTCAAATTCTCTGTGAGTTCCATAAAGGTCCTTCATTTTGCACTTTAACTACCAATTAAGCAGAAATTCATGGTTGGTACAGAACAATGCAAGGGCACTTTTAATAACATGTTTATATTCTTGAAATGCCATTCAAATTATCTGCCACAAAATGCATAGCTGTGGAACCAATAAACTTTATTTTAAATAATAGGATTTGAAACATTTAATTCTCTTGACTTTTTTTCTTAGTTTTTTACTTTGTTCACTCTTAATTCATGATTTTCTTCCTATTTATTCCATTAAACGCACCTGACTTGACTGTAAAGCAGTCATCTTCCTCTGTACTTGTTCCTCTTTTTCTTTCTCAACCATTAAATCTTGGGAAGGAAATAAGCAGTTAGCCCTGGACCAAAATGCCTGTACACATCCACCAACATGTGACACAAAATAACCTTAGGTGAATGCCAGATGAATATGATCAAAGGAACTGAATGTTAAGGAGAAGGGAGTGTAATACAAGAGCAGGTTGCACAGAAACAAAATGTTAAAACTACAAAGGGTTTAGAACAAAAGTCTGTATCTTTAATTAGAAGGCTTGGAAGACCAGGAAATATTGTAGACCCAATAGAAAAGTAATACAAGAGTGGAATAGAAAGAAGGCTGCCATTTTTAGAAGTGAAGAGGTTAATTAATGGAATAAATAAGATCTAATTTGAACTGATTTCAAAGCCATCAGAGAAGATTTCATTGAGTTAAACTTAGATGTAGGAGATTTGTTCTAGGTGGAACTGCAGTTTCATTGAGAGAGTGCACTCAAATGTTAGCTTAGATTTCGAAACAGTTCTGGAGATAAAAGTTATGATTGATCCCATCAGATCCTCAAACTGCATTGCAGACACACCATATCTCATGGTCAAAATCTCAGAAAATGTTGTTTGACTTTGTCATGCGCATTGCAACACCATAACAGGAATAAAAATCCAGTGGAGAGATTCAGACAGGCAGTTACAGGGTTGTTGTGCATGTAATTTATTTAAAGTTTTTGCACAGAAAAAATGAATTATAGACAACATAGAACATTATAGCTTAGGAACTGGCCTATCAGCCCAAAATACATGTGTTGGACAAGATGTCAAGCCCAACCCTTATCTGCCTGCACATATTCCATATCTCTCCCTTCCCTGCATATTCATGTGCTTATCCAAAGTCTTTTTAATTACACGATCATATCTACCTCAGCCACCATCTCCAGCAGCTTGTTCCAGGCACCCTCCACCCTCAGCGTAAAAACTGCACATCTCCTTTAAACTTTGCTCCTCTCATTTCAAAGCTATGTCATCTAGTATTTGATATTTCCATCCTGCGAAAAAAAGGTTCTGACTGTCTATCCTATCTATGCCTCTCATAATTAGATTTTCTTCCATTAGGTATTCCAGAGAAAACAATCCAAGTCTGTCCAACCTTTCTCTGTAGCTTTTACCCCCTTATCCAGGCATCGTTCTGGTAAACCACCTCTGCATCCTTTCCAAAGTCTCCACGTCATTCCTGTAATGGGGGACCAGAACTGCACACAATACTCTATATGTGGCCTAACCAAAGTCCTATAATCTGCATCATGACTTTCAGATTCTTATACTCAATCCTCTAACCAATGAAGGCAAGCATTACATATACCTTCTTTACCACTCTATTTGAGTTGTTACTTTCAGGGAGGATATAAATCAAGAACACAAATATGAGTTTTTTGTGTAAGATGGTCTTGGAATGAATTTGGAATAAAGGGCGACAGCAAATGTGAAGGGAAAAAAAAGCATTGACATCATCAGCATATTAAATGGCCATAAAAAGACACTGATAAGTTTGTTTAATTTTTGTTTAGTTTAGAGATATAAAGTGGAAACAGGCCTTTTGGCCCACCAAGTCCATGCCAAACAGTGATCCCCGCACTCTAACACCATCCTATACACACTAGGGACAATTTATAATTTTACCAAAGCCAATTAACCAACAAACCTGTGCGTTTTTGGAATGTGGGAGGAAACTGGAACTCCCAGAGAAAACCCATGCAGGTCACGGGGAGAACATATCAACAGTGCAAGCCCACAATCACCATCACTTAAAAGATCCAAGGCAGGAAAGGAAGACAAATTCACCAGCTTCAGTTTCCCTGCCAATTCTGCTGGAACTAGATCATCATTCACTCATTATTCATTGTATTTAATCTATGCCATTTTGCATCTAAAATTCCGGAAAGTCTTAACAATACTTATTTCTTCTCATGTCTTTAAGGAAAAAATAGTATTGGTAATAGCTGGATTCAGGACTAAAATTATGCAAAAGACTGGAATGTAAATTAAAAGGTTAGTGGTCAATGATTGAACAATAACATAAATTGACCATTTTTTTCATTAGAAAAATGATTTAAATGCCTTCTGCCTGTTTTTTTCTTTTTATTCATCATATTTACAGTAAATATCCTGGAATCTCAACCTCATTTACAGACATGATCCAACTTGTTTTAATTGCAGTTAAAATGCCAACCTAATCGTAGAGATGATTTCTATGTTGCTGCTTAATACCTAATACAACAGTAAAGAGAAAGTTTCATCTGTTGCCCTTTGGACTTTTGGTTGGAAATCCATTTATTAATCATTATACATCCTAGAGTGGGAATATAATTGTCTTTGTCCTTCTCACAGAGCTAGTACAATGATCACCGTAAGCTACATATTTTGATCTCGTGTTTAACAACACAACATAATGTTCATATAAATTGTAAGGCCTTGCTGGTTATTGTCATGAGCACCCAGTTTAATAAACTTAATGGGCCATAAGTTGCTGAATCGAGGCATTAAATCGCATCCACCATTTGTCAGATGTTCTCTTGCTTTTTTAATTACAACAATATTTTTTTAATCTCAAATTGCTGAAAGCGTGATTTGACAAAATTGGACGGATAGTAAAAGAAATCTGGGACTTGAGGAAAAAGATTGAGCAGCTGTGTATGTTCTACATTAGTCATATTGATGATGGAATAAACAATACAAGGATTCTAGAAGAACAGTAAATTAATGTGAAAGAGTCCATGTCGGATTAGTGATAGAGGGAGAAAAAAATGGGAAAGTACTTTTTTTTAAGAGGAAGAAAATTTATACATGTGTATCATTGGCAACATGAATTATAACCTAAAAGAATCAGATGAGACTACTTACCAGTAAAAAGTAATTCTCAGTGACAGTATTTTTGATGGCTACAAATAAACATTGTTATAAATGAAAGCAAACTATCTGCAGTAACCTTTGTTCATTCAGGTACAGCAACTGAATGCTGCTCAAAACAGCTTAGTGATGAGTTGAAACTGGGATGCTATAATCTCATCTTAATAAACTTATTGATTTCTTCATTTAACCTTGCTTCTGCCCTGATCGGAAGTTGCTGTACCATTTGTCCATAAATAACAGAGAACAGCATTATCCTTGACATTATTTTGATGACAAATTATGCCTCGTTACAATTTATGTTACATGCACAACTCTGTAAATGAATTACATTTTTGCACTTGTAGCAAGTTCACTTGCAGAGTATTAATATGCACTCTGAGATCCACTTGTGACTACATAGCACTGGATGTTAATATATGCATTTAACTCATACTAATCTTCGGCATCTGCATGCTCACTTTTAATCTGCCATTGGAAATCAAGGCAAGCCCTCTAAATATGAATATAGTTGTAACTTCTAATCCCAAACATTTGAAAGCCTTCATAATTTGTTTAATAATTTGCATTCTTTATTTCTTTATTTACATAGCCAGGCAATAACAATGGCCACAGCAGAATGAAAAGGAGGGTCTTTTTGCTCCAATGCCTATTATATACGTCAAACATACAGAACATATCTGGTTCAATCCTGAACTCTGCTGCTGCCTACATGGAGTTTGTACTGCAATGATGTGGGTTTCTCCCCGATACTCTGGTTTCTTGTTGCTTGCAGAGACTCTGCATTGTACCCATCCACAAGACCATAATCAGCCAATCTGGTCTCCTGGGACTGTTTCCCAGACTGCGGCTGCCAATACAGAGACTGCTTCAAAAGCAATGGTCTATTTTCTATGGCTTAACATATTAATGCCTTTATTGCTGCGTGTCCAGCCAGCACTTAATTTGGGAATTAATATCTCTTGAAAGGAGAAATATTAAAGCTGCATTTTCTTAATTTCCATATCTCCTTGCTTCCTTATGATTCATAGAAAGAGGCCATTTCAGTCCACTGAATCTATGCCAACTCTCACAGCAATCCCATCGTGTCATACAGCAGGGAAACGTGTTCCTTAGACTCTGACCATCAAGCAACATCAACACAAATCTTACATTAATCTTCTGTTTTTATTCTTCTCTGAGTTCTGTCCACTCCCCTATCCATATGGTATCTTTCACCCACACATTGGGGGCAATTTACAATGGACAATTAGCTACCATTCTGCACATTTTAGGGGGATAGAAACATAGAAAATAGATGCAGGAGGAGGCCATTTGGCCCTTAGAGCCAGCACCGTTATTCATTGTGATCATGGCTGATCATCCACAATCAGTAACCTGTGCCTGCCTTCTCCCCATATCCCTTGATTCCACTTGATTTCCCTTGATTCTCCCCATATCCCTTGATTTGTGGGAGGAAAATAGAAAAGCCATAGGAGACCTGTACGATTACATGGAAAACATGCTGTATACACTCCTCACTGGCAGCACCAGAGAACAGGATTGAACCTCCCGCAAATTCCACCACTCCCACCAGATTACACCAGGGGTAATTTACAGTGGCCAATTAACCCATTAGCAGGCATTTGCGATGTGGAGGGGAACCAGAACATCCGAGGGGCACCCGTGTGATTGCAGAGGGAATACCACACAGACAGCAGCTGAGCTCAGAAGTGAACGTGTCAAGGTGGCTGTGCGACAGCAACTCTAGCTGTGCCACCGTGCCGCCTTGAAAGCAAGCATGTCCCAGTTTTTTAACTGTTTTTGGTAACTTCCTATATTTAGCATCCTGCTCAGCACACAATTAGCTCACCAAAAATAGGTGAAATCCAATTTCTACGCTCATGCAGATAATTTTTCCTTTGCAATCATTTTAAAAAAAATGTATAATTCAATTACATAGTAGATAAGATGATGACTAAATTCAATCCAATTTTAGGCCATATTATCATATCATATCATATATATACAGCCGGAAACAGGCCTTTTCGGCCCTCCAAGTCCGTGCCGCCCAGTGATCCCCGTACATTAACACTATCCTACACCCACTAGGGACAATTTTTTTTTAACATTTACCCAGCCAATTAACCTACATACCTGTACGTCTTTGGAGTGTGGGAGGAAACCGAAGATCTCGGAGAAAACCCACGCAGGTCACGGGGAGAACGTACAAACTCCTTACAGTGCAGCACCCGTAGTCAGGATCGAACCTGTGTCTCCGGCGCTGCATTCGCTGTAAAGCAGCAACTCTACCGCTGTGCTACCGTACCGTGCTATTGTACAATCCAATTGAGTTGGAGTACAATACATTTGTAGCTAGTTATCCATCAGAAGTCATCTCGAGGAGTTAGCCCTGAGATGCAAGTGGAAATCAACTTTCATAATCGAACAGCCCTATTCATTGGTGAATAATGTAAGCACTGCTCTTTACATGGTGTTTCAAATACTTTCTAATTGTTTAGCTTTTAATGAATGAACGGTGGCTTAATTTTTGTCTCATTTAATTAATAAATTTGTTACCTGGGTAGTAACAATTGTTTAAAACCAGGAAAAGAACAACCACCATCATTTTTGTTAGTGGAATACTATGCTTAATAATTCTTTGCCTTTAGACAAAAAAGGAGCAGTGTCATATGTTCTAAAAAGATATGGAGAAGCATAATTAATAGGATAATTCACTTACTCCAGAATAACCCTTTACTTTTATGACACTTTGGGAGCTCTACAGCACTGGTATGGCATTACAATGATGCAAATCTCTCAAAAGATCTAGATATTGAGACTGTCTAAGACATTTCTGTGAACATTCTCATGCCATCAATTGATATATTTTCTTTAAGATATGGAGTTTGTTCTGAAAAATGGTACTGACTAAAAATCAACCTTGATCTCATTGAATGGCAAAGCATGAATGAGGTTCTAAAATCCTACTCTTATCCCAGTTGTTCTTATTCTCTGTCGATGTAGCCATGCACATTCAGCTTCATTTCCATTCTATCTTTACTTTCACACCTTCCTCTATGATAGTAAGTACTTTCCACATAGAGCTAAGTTTATTTAGTTTTTTTTTTGATGTGACAATCACTGAATCATGATACATAATCCGTTCCCACTGCTTTAGTTTCACATCTTTAAGGTAATGAATGTGCGAGCTGATAAGACTTTGTTGCTGAAATCATGTGTTTGTCCTGCCATTGCAAGTAAGATTATCTGGAAAAGGTAACACAATTATGGGCATATACTTTGAATCAGTTTACTTGCCTATCACCTACCATTTGATTTCGGACTAATTTAAGAAATGTGTTTCTCCTAGTTATGACAAACATATGTAATGATTAAAACCTGATGTCTTCATGGTATTCGAAATATAAACAAGAACTGCAATTGCAGAAGATCCAATATGCTAGAAATGCTCAGCAGGTCGGCTGGTTTCTGTAGCTATGTGGTAAAACTAGTGAGGAATATAAAAACAGCCTGTTAAAGTGTATTTAAATATATGAAAAAGAAGAGAGTTAAAATTGGTCTTCCCTGGAGAGGAATTAAATACTATCACTGTAAATTGAGAATTGATATTGCACAAACTTATGGTTTGACATGTCCCCGAGCCCAGATGGTTTGCTTCAAGAATGCTGAAAGAAGTGGCTACTGAGATAGTCAATGCATTAGTTATGATCTTCTAAATATCTTTGGAATCATTAGAATTATCAGTCAAGATACTGAGTACAGAGTTTAGGATGTTATATTACAGTTGTACAGTTGTCTCTGACCTGAAATGTCATCTCAGTTTCCCTTTCCACAGATGCTGCTTGAGGTAATGAGGACTTCTAGCATAATCCACTTTTTATCTCAAACCAGTGCACCTAAATTAACCTTCAAGGTTTCAAGGTCAGTTTATTATCACATGTACCAGTTAAGGTACAGTGAAATTTGAGTTACCATACAGCCATACTAAGTGAAAAGCAACAAGCCACACAACCACATAAAAGTTAACATAAACGTCCACTACAGTAGATTCCACATTCCTCACTGTGATGGAAAGCAATAAAGTTCAATCTACTTCCTCTTTGTTCTCCTGCGGTCGGGGCAGCCAGACCATCTGCAGTCGGGGCGATCAAAGCCCCCGCAGACGACGATCGAAGCCCCCGTCGGCGTGATCGATACTCCCGCGCCGGGGTGGTTGAAACTCTCTCCGCGGCATGGAGCTCCCAAATCGGCCTCTTCTTACCAGAGACCGCGGGCTTCACGATGTTTAGGCCACAGGCCCCACAGTTGGAGCTTCAATCCCCGGCAAAAGGATCGCAAGCTCTGCGATGTTAAAGTCCCGCAGATTCCCGCAACTTGGAGCGCCGGGTCGGTCTCCAGGAAAGGTCACCAACTCCACGATGTTAGGTCGCAGTGCAGACGGAGATTCAATACGGAAAGAAATTGCATCCCCGTCGAGGTAAGAGATTGAAAAAAAGTTTCCCCCAACTCCCCCCCTCCCTCCACTCCCCACATAAATCAAACCAAGGAACTCAAAAACATACTTTGAACACATACAAAAATAACAAAAAAGAAGAAAAGACCGACGGACTGTTGGCGAGGCAGCCACTGCTGGTGGCGCCACCCAGTGTGTTCACCAACTCTGATCGAACATCTTGAATGGGTCTCCCTGACTTGGGGAACAGCAGATGTTGGTTGGCAGAGGAAGTTACAGAGTGCTTTGGTGAAGGTGCCTCAGAAAAGCAGCCAACATAATCAAAGTCTTGTCCCACCCTGGTCATTCCTTCTTCACCCCCATCCGGCATAAGGTACAGAGTGCAGTAAGACATAGAATAAGGTTGAAAGTGCCTACAACCAGATTCAAGTACAGCTACTTCCCCTCTAAATTCTTCTTCCATATGTTGGAGCACTGTCTAATTCACCTCTACCCCTTTGTGGACATTGAACTTTGTCATTAGAATTGATGCTATGCAATTCTGAGAACCATATTCTGCATGCTGTATCTTCCCCTTTGTTCTATCTATTGTACTTGAGTTTGACTTGGTTGTATTAAATCATAATATTATTTGATCTGATTGGATAGCATGCAAAACAAAACTTTTCACTATACCTTAATGCATTTGATGATAATACACCTAAACCTAAATTTAAACCTAGATAGCACAGAAATTATTCCTACATCATTGATTTATCATCTTTATCTTCACCTAGAAAGATAACTGCTAGCTCGTTAGAATACCACAAGCTGCGTAATCCCCTCCATGCCAATAGACCATTCTAGATTGAAAATATATCTCTGCTGCTTTATTATTTTCTTCATGACAGAAATGTCTCCTTGAAAGCACTGTGAGAGCTTGATCAGCAGGTGGACTAGAGTGAAACGAAATAAATTATGCATGTTTCATAGATTTGTAAGTAAAAATTGATTATTTTAAATCAGTGTAAATCAAGATTCGTTGCTGAATCATAACATCTCCAATTTTGTTTTAATGTGTGCCTTTACCTAATTAGAAGATAGAATAGAAGATAGCAATAGAAGATAGACACAAAAAGCTGGAGTAACTCAATTGGTCAGGCAGCATCTCTGGAGAAGTGGAATAGATGACGTTTTGGGCCAAGTCCCTTCTTCCGACTCGACCCGAAACGTCACCCGTTACATTTCTCCCGAGATGCTGCCTGACCCACTGAGTTACTCCAGCTTTTTGTGTCTATCTTCAGTTTAAACCAGCATCTGCAGTTCCTTCCTACACATATTACAGCAATAGAATTAGGAATTTTAACAGACCATGAAAACATAGTTAAAACCATAAGAATAGTCAGCTTCTGTTAACAAACAGCTTTTGTTAACAAAGTGTGTAGGAATGAGGTGCAGATGCTGGTTTACACCGAAAATAGACACAACATGTTGAACTCAGCGAGACAAACATCATTTCTGGATAGTGTCTGAAGAGGGGTCTCGACCCGAAACATCACCCATTCCTTCTATCCAGTGATGCTGCCTGTCCTGCTGAGTTACTCCAGCATTATGTGCCTATATTTTATTAGCAAAGCTAATGAATGCAGGAATCAAATTTTATTATTAAAGTATAACATAATTATTGGTTAGAATGTGAATAATCATAAGAACACTGCACAATGGCGATTTTGGAAACATCAGGTTACAGCATTGTTTGCAAGTGAATACCTGCATGACTATGCCATCTACAGATTTCAAAATATCCCATTTAGGAAAATGAAGCAGTAGCAACATTTGTTTCACAGAGAATATTGTATCAAACACTCTCTGTTAACCTGAGAGATGTGATTGTCAAATTAAGTCGCCTGTGGCACTAAGACTGTTTTACAATAACACAACCTGATTAAAAGCATGGGCAGCTTGAAAGATCACTTGCTTTTATGCACTGACTTTGTGATGTCTCTTCTTGATTGTGCCACGGGCACCTTATTAATGACCGCAATTGAATTATTATCGGCTAGCTAATTAGTTGGTGTTTCAATGGTCTTTGTGAATTTACAAGTGAGATCATTTAACAATCTGTTCCTTTTTTAACAGGTTGGAAATTGCAATCATACATTCAAGAAATGCGTGCAATAATTTGAAAAGTTGGCCATTTTTCTACACTTAGAAAAAGTTTTCTACACTTGTCACATGGCACTACATGGGGGGGGGGATACATTTCTGTGCAGTTCAAGATTACAGGTAATTTAATGTAATAAGTATGAAAAGCATGAATCCTGGGTCTCAGCACAATTGTACACAGACATTGTATGTTAGATGCAAAATTGCTCATGAAGTACGAAACTAGCCATAAGACCTCTATCCCCAGGGAGATTTTACAGTAGCAGTTCCCATTTTCAGTGACGAGGCTGATTTGGACCACATTTACTCTCATGTGGAGGATATATAAATAGAGATGGACACCACAAGTCTCTAGTTACAGGTAATACTTGGCGTTAGGACAGGAGTTATCACTGTTGAAGTGGTCTCCCAAAATTAAAAAAAATACTTATTTTGGATACAGAAGATACCTGGATATTTCCTGAAGTGCCCAGACATCACCTCACTGAGAGACTCTTCGGAAACAGCTCAGATGGAGAAAGATGAACATGTTTGGAGTACACACTTGCAGAAGCCCTGCTCACATGTTTTGAGGCGAATATGATTTCTAGCTACACGACAAGCAGTTTCTGCATGGCAGCACACAAATTGCACAGTGGGCCATGTTATAATTACAAAATCTACTAATATTTAACAGAATATTGTGTTTCATTAAAATAAAAAAATTCAAACAATTTTTAATCGGTTTTGCTTAATTTAATGTTTTTGAATGTTTATTTAGAAG
This sequence comes from Rhinoraja longicauda, assembly GCF_053455715.1. Taxonomy (NCBI): domain Eukaryota; kingdom Metazoa; phylum Chordata; class Chondrichthyes; order Rajiformes; family Arhynchobatidae; genus Rhinoraja; species Rhinoraja longicauda. The sequence continues at coordinate 31,104,432 of NC_135959.1, read as the reverse complement.
CTTTCAGAATCTTTGATAACTTTTGCTACCAAGTTAAGAGGAAGGATGCATCCCAGCCACATGTTTTCGTAGCTAAGCCTTTTCCTGACATCCTAACCTCTTCCACTTCCAAGCTTTATGGCATGAAGCCATTCAATAGCCACAGAGGGTCTCAGTATGAAAATAACAATGGCTTTGGGAAGGGCATCGATCCCAATAGATTGGGAAAGTTCATTTTATATCTACAAGAACATGAAGGCACCTTGGGCAGCAAACCCTGATCCATGATGCGAGAAAGAAACAAAACTTTTATTCGTATTGCATGCCTAACATTTCAAAGCACTTTACGGTTAATTTAGAAGTTTGAAATATATAATGGCAAATAGACCAACACATCAATAGACAATAGACAATAGACAATAGGTGCAGGAGTAGGCCATTCAGCCCTTCGAGCCAGCACCGCCATTCAATGCGATCATGGCTGATCACTCTCAATCAGTACCCCGTTCCTGCCTTCTCCCCATACCCCCACACTCCGCTAGCCTTAAGAGCTCTATCCAGCTCTCTCTTGAAAGCATCCAACGAACTGGCCTCCACTGCCTTCTGAGGCAGAGAATTCCACACCTTCACCACTCTCTGACTGAAAAAGTTCTTCCTCATCTCCGTTCTAAATGGCCTACCCCTTATTCTTAAACTGTGGCCCCTTGTTCTGGACTCCCCCAACATTGGGAACATGTTTCCTGCCTCTAATGTGTCCAATCCCCTAATTACCTTGGTATCACACATATCAAGGACCCGATAATGAGTTGATGACTTACTAAACAGTTTTCACAATGTTGCTGGAGGGTAAAGATTAATCAGAAATTCAGCACAGGAAATGCCCTATTTCTCCACAAATATTATCATGGAATTTGTTTTACACTCAGAATCAAAGGCAGATTTACATTAATTTTCCAAGTGAAAAACGGCTGCTCCAGTCGGGCAGCACAGTATTGCATAGAAATGTCTAATAGGATTATGAGTTTGTCCCTGGAGTGAGACTTGAACCTGCAAACTTTGACTCAGTAAAGCTTTAATCACTGACCCAAGGGGTGCTCAATGCAAACAGTTGTGTAAAAGATATTCCGCAAATGATTCACTACTAATCTTCAGCAGTCAGTTGTGTGACCCATCCTCCCAAAAGCTTCAGACATTTGCTTTATTAAACAAAGAGGAAAATGTTTCCCCTGTGAATTAGATAAGGAAAGTAATGGAAAAATCTTTATAAAGTATAGGTTTACAATTTAGTGATAATTGCACACAGGAGAATTATGTCTATAAATTGATGATATCATCATATCATATATATACAGCCGGAAACAGGCCTTTTCAGCCCTCCAAGTCCATGCCGCCCAGTGATCCCCGTACATTAACACTATCCTACACCCACTAGGGACAATTTTTACATTTACCCAGCCAATTAACCTACATACCTGTACGTCTTTGGAGTGTGGGAGGAAACCGAAGATCTCGGAGAAAACCCACGCAGGTCACGGGGAGAACGTACAAACTCCTTACAGTGCAGCACCAGTAGTCAGGATCGAACCTGAGTCTCCGGCGCTGCATTCGCTGTAAAGCAGCAACTCTACCGCTGCGCTACCGTGATCAATTCTGTTGCATTAAAAAAAAGTCATATTCTAGGTTGATAATAATAATAATAATGTATTTTATTTATATAGCGCTTTTCATATACTCAAAGACGCTTTACAGAGATTTAGAGAACATAGGGAAATGAATAAATAGATAAATAAGTAAATAAATAAACGAACAGAGAAAGGAGACAGAAGGTGAGGTGACCTTCAGTGGTTGAAGGCAGTACTGAACAGGTGAGACTTCAGCGATGTTTTGAATGTGGTGAGTGTGGAGGAGTCTCTAACGGTTTGGGGTAGTGAGTTCCATAGGGTGGGAGCAGCGATGGAGAAAGCCCTGTCCCCCCAGGATCTGATATAAATTTATCAGATAGATTTAACAAAACCTATTTGCAATATATGGTTCTACATAGCTGGCAAAATGACTGTTTCCTTCCATTTATTAATATATTTAATCTAGTAAGGCTTTCTTCTTTTGTTTCCACATTCACACTATTTCCACATATGTGATGTTTCTCCTGTTGCACAAAATGGATGAAATTTCCAAAACTAACTTCATCCCTACATGAAGCTCCATAACGGCGGTACGGTAGCGCAGCGGTAGAGTTGCTGCTTTACAGCGAATGCAGTGCCGGAGACTCAGGTTCGATCCTGACTACGGGTGCTGCACTGTAAGGAGTTTGTACGTTCTCCCCGTGACCTGCGTGGGTTTTCTCCGAGATCTTCGGTTTCCTCCCACACTCCAAAGACGTACAGGTATGTAGGTTAATTGGCTGGGTAAATGTAAAAATTGTCCCTAGTGGGTGTAGGATAGTGTTAATGTGCGGGGATCACTGGGCGGCACGGACTTGGAGGGCCGAAAAGGCCTGTTTCCGGCTGTATATATATGATATGATATGATAAAATAAATAATATGCTGCAACACACTGCCCCTGGTAATGACAGAATTGTCATTAAGAACAAACCCAGGAAGGTGCTTAGTTAACCATAGAGCTCTGTAACTAACAGGACAATGTTGCATGCTATTTCTTCCAACATCTTCGGATGCTAGATTTCCTTTGGGTAATCGGCACTTGCAGTTGTGTCGACTTAGGTGGTATAGGATTAGTGGCATTACTGATCTCAATTGGATTGTAGGAATGCATTGAAAAAGGGTAAGAAAAAGATACCCTTGTTTTAAATTGTTTTGTTTATGTTTAAAATTATTTACCATTTCCTGTGACTTTCTTTAATTAAAAAATATTTAAAGTATTTAAACTATTTGTATCAATTTTAATTGTCGTACATGCTTGTGCCATAGAAGAAGGAAGAATTTGCTGGGGGCCCTGGCAGAGATATTTGTATCATTATTAGCCATGGGTGAGGTACCAAAAGACTGGAGGGTGCATCATGCCATGCCTTTATTTAAGAAGTGCGGCAGGAACAAACCAAGCAATTACAGGGACATTAAACAAACATCTGCGATTGGAACGTTACAGGACTGAATTCTGAGAGAGAGACTCTACCTTCATTTGGAAAGGCAAGAAGTGATTATGTATGGTCAGCATAGCTTTGTGCATGTAATAAAAAGTTGCACCAGTCTGATTGAATTCTTTGAAGAGGTGATCGAGAGGACTGATGAGGGCTGGGTGGTAGATATTGTCTACATTGATTTTACCAAGATCTTTGACAAGATTCTGCATTGTAGGCTAGTCCTGATGGTCAGATCATGTGGGATCCAGGATGAGTTAGCCAATTAGAACAAAGGTGGCATGGTGATAGGAATCAGAACATTGTCTTTCAAACCTTAGGCTATGAACAGTGATATACTATAGACACAAGTGCTGGACTACTGTGGTTTATCATCTATGTCAGGGGCCTCCAAACTTTTCAACATGAGGGCCACATTATGTATTTGGCACATTTTTGCGAGCCATAGGAAAAAATAAAGAAATGTCAGTTTTATAAATTTAATGAGGTTTATATGGCAATAAATAAATGATATTCAATTTTTTTAAAGAGCTTGAAATATTGGAATATATATATATACCATAGGTATACAATTATTTATAAAACAGAAAAAATACAGTGACTACCAGTGGGCATGCAGACAGTATAGAAATATCACATGATATAATTGCAGAGTGACCGCATGTGTGTCACCATCACAGTGACTCACGGGTGGGCATACTGCTAAGAAATCATTACAATTTAAAATTATTATGAAGTCAGCAGCTGCATACAAACCGTCAACTTGATAGCCTACCTGACGTGTAAGTTCGGAAACTGCTGAGATCGGCCCTGAAGACCGGAGAACCGAGGAGGAGGGAGCCGCTGGCGACGACGGACACGATGAGTGGGCCAGTAGGAGAGGGGTAATGCCTCCAGCGCCTGCAAGGTTGGCTGCAGAAGGAGTTTCCCCCGGGACACACAGGCAGTCGGTCAGGCGAGGAGAGGGACGTCGATGGCTGAGCCAGTCGAGGGCGACGGAGAAAGCACTGGCGCTCGCCTGGATCGGGAGCCGCTCTAGTACATCCAGCATGCGGACCCGACTTTGGACTTTTGTAAACGGCGCCAAAATATGGTGGTGACTCGTGTATGTGTGATCTGCACTAAAATAATTCAACTGTGCAGTGCACACGTGACAATAAACCACCATTCATATAAACCGCTGAAAAAGAGTTCCCACACTACCACAGAACCCACAGCACGGAACGTGCTTGCTGCGGGCTGGATAAAATCTCCTGGCAGGCCAGATGTGGCCCAGGGGCCACAGTTTGGAGACCACTGATCTATGTCAACAATCCAGATGAGAATATAGCTGGCGTGGTAAATAAGCGGATGCTACAAAAATTGGTGATATAGTGGATAGTGAAGAAGGTTATACACTGTTATAACAGGATCTAGAACAACTGGGAAAGTGGGCCGAGTGGAATTTAACTAGGATAAATGCAAGGTATTGCATTTTGGAAAATTATGCAAGAATAGTAGTTACAATAAATGGTTGGGGTCAGGAGAATACTGTAGAACAGAGAGACCTTGTAGTACAAGTACATATATCACTGAAAGTGGCGTTACATGTAGACAAAGCGGCAAAGAAGGCATATGGCATGCTTGCCTATATTGGGCAAGGTGTCAAGTGCAGGAGTTGGGATGCCTTGTTAAAACTAAACAAGATGCTGGTGAAATCACATTTGAGTTTTGTGTGCAAATCTGATCACCCTGCAAATACAATGGATGTCATTAAACTGCAAAGAAAAGGTTTATAAAGGTGTTATCAGAACTGGAGGGATTGAGTTACAAGGTGAGCTCAATATGCATGCAGTACTCATTGCATTAGATGCAAATCATTAGATGTATACAATTACATGCACAACAATGGCCAGTGCCATCTTGATTTCCAAAATGTTAAATGCAACTGTAGATCCAAAGCAATTAATCTAACAAATAAAATATAAATGACTATAAACTTGGTCTAAAATTTAGGCTATATCTATATATATTACAGAGTCAAGGAAACAATTTGCAAATAGGCTTTGTTCAACAACTCCAAGTATCAGTATGCACCTAATAATTTTTTCATATATTTTAGTGGATGAGAATTAATTCCAATATTCAAAATCAGTGATGAAGGTTTCCAAATGGCAACACATAATTGCAAAGTTTGCCCTTCAAAGCATCTGTCACAGTTTTTAAGTATGTAGTCCAGCACATTTTAAATATCTGGAAGAAAGCATATCTTTCATCGCCTCCTTGTTTAACTATGCAGATAGTTAGAAATAAGAACACGAGAAAAACACCCATCAGAAAAATCAGCCAATAAATAATGAAAACAATGTATCGTTATCCCCTCTGCACAAAAATGCAAAACCAGTAACTGCAGCAATTCCATGGTCAGTTGTATAACGTAATAGGTTTTATTGAACTAATTTTGTATCAGTATTGAATTTGTTTTTTTATTGTCATGTGTACTGAGATATGGTGAAAATCCGTATTTGCATGCTATCGAGTTCATTCATAATACACATGAATACAATCAAACCCTACAAATGTACAACAGGTAGTGCAAAGAGTAAAATACCAGAGTGCTGAATATACAGTATTGTTACAGCATAACGGCATTACTGCTACAGAGAAATTGCAGATTAAAATAAGTCCAAAGTCTGCAAGGAGATAGTTTGGGAAATCAGGACCACTCCCTGATTTTGGGAGGACTGTTCAGTATTGATAACAGCAGGGAAGAAGCTGTTTTGTGAATCTGGTGGTAAGTGCTTTTAAGAATTTGCATCCTCTGCCCGACTGGAGAGGGAGGAAGAGGAATGACCAGTGCCATCTTGATTTCCAAAATACTAAACACAAAAGTAAGAAATAACATTCACACAATATACATTAATGGTGTAATAGTATACTTATGAAATTGGCATGTGTGTTACATAAAAAATTCAGCAGTTTTCGCCGACAAGGTTAGCTTCCTCTCCAGGGTCTGAGACTTCAGTTCCGCCACTATTATTAACTGCTATAAACACACTCAGCTAGTAAATTCCCAAAGTGTCCCTATGTCAAACTGTGCATGACATATGGCTCTCCTGCAATGTACCTTAAGCTTGACACTGTTTACCGACTCTAACACAATACTGAGCAATGAAGACTAATATTACCAACAGGAATCCACATCTCAGTTAATAAGTGGACAGTGTGACAATAAATCATGATTCTGGTGCTTTGAAGCATATCCTCCTTTTAGAACCATATACATTAAATCTTTCTCCAAAAGAAGGTTTCTGACTGGATGTTTATTGTGAGGAAAAATACTCAGTAGAACTGCACCAAGGGTGTGGATACTGCCCCATTGTGCTTTCATTAATGATCCTGTTTTATCTTTAGTTTAATGGATATTATAAAGTTGAATCCCTCAACATTTATATTTGCCTATTATTCTATCTTTCTCCAGTCATAGGGGTTGGTGTTACATCTCCTGCAGTTGCAGGGGAAAGTACCTGAGGAAGGGGTAGTTTGGAAGGGAAGAGATGAGTGAACCAAGTTACAGAGGGAGTGGCCTGTGCGGAGGGTGGAAAGAGGTGAATAATGTGAAGGTGGGATCAAGTTGGAGTTGACGGAAATGTTGGAGGACGATGCATTGGAGGAAGAGTCTGGAAGGGTGAAAGGTAGGGATGGGGGGAACCCTCTCCTCATTCCGACTGGAGGGATGGTGTGTGAGACATAAAGATGTGAGTGATGGATCCAACTATGACAGCAGGAGGGAAACCACATTTACTGAAGAAAGAGGACATCTGGGATGTACTACAATAGAAATCTTGGGAGCAGATGTTGTGGAGGTGGAGAAATTGAGAGTAGGGGATAGCGTCATTACAAGAGGCAGAGTGGGAGGAAGTGTAGCCCAGATAACTGTAGGGGTCTGCGATAGGTTTGTAGTAAACACCAGTTGATAGTCTGTCCCCTGTAATGGAGACAGAGAGATCAAGAACAGGGAGAGAGGTGTCAGAGATAGTTTCACATAGTTGTCGTCAATCACTTGATCATTGAATGAGATGACAAAGCCAGTCTTGGATAAATAAAACTTTTAACACTAGTTCAATATAAATTATCAGTGCCATTTGTGTTTGTTACAATCCCAATTAGCTTCACAGTAAATAAAACTTATGTCAGGGAGTGTTGTAGAAAAGAGGAACCGAGGAGTACAAGTACATAGTTCCCTGAAAGTGATGCCACACAGGTAGACAAAAAGGCTTTTGGCATGCTAGTTTTCATCAGTCAGGGTATTGAGTCTAGAAGTTGGGATGTTATGTTCTAGCTATGTAAAACATTGGTGAGGTTGCATTAGGTCTATTGTCTTCAGTTTTAGTCACCCTGCTTTTGGAAAGGTAACAATAAGCTGGAAAGAGTGCAGAAAAGATTTACAAGGATGTTGCCAGGACTTCAGTGACTGAGGTATAGGGAGAAATAGGGTAGGTGTAGAATTTATTCCTTGGAGCATTTGAAACTGAGGGATGAACTTACAGAGATGTATACAATTAAGAGGGGCAGAGATAGGGTGAAAGCACACAATCTTTTCCCCAGGGTTAGGAATTTAGGTTTAAGGAGAGCAGGGATTTTCCTGCATGAAATAAATCAATCCATCTTTGGTCATATCTGGTGACTTCCAAACCATTTATTTGGATCTTACATTGTTAAGGAAACGAACAAGTATTTGCTGTGTATAAGCTAATTGGGATTGTAACAAACACAAATGGCACTGATAATTTATATTGAACTAGTGTTGTCTTCGATTATGTTGATAGCAAGCCTTCACCCTTGCTTATTAAAAAAAACCAACCCACCATCCTGTGAGGAACAAAACCCATAATTTTTGATATTTTACCATTTATGCAGAAAACATCCTAATATTTTTTTAAATGATGCTTGGGTAACAGCGACAATGAAGGAAATTGAATAAAAGAGTGAAAAGTGCTAAATGTGAAAGAATGGAAAGTGGGATGGAAGTAATTAGGAATGAATGAAGAAAGTAGTCTATGAGCTATGGTGAAATAAAGGGATAGAGGGATACAAAGAATGTGAATTAATGAATGAATGAATGAATGAATGGATGAATGAATGAATGAATAGGTTTATTGGCCAAGTATAAGTATACAAGGAATGTGCCTTGATGCTCCGCCCACAAATAACAACACAAACATACAATTAACAATTAAGAATAAAGCATAAACACATCAAAACAATAAGGATACACCACGTCAGTATTGGGCAGAATAAGGATACATATGTCAGTATTGGGCAGAAGAGTGCGAAGTAGAAAACAAAATTGGAATATCTGCCAAAGTAGAGTTTTTCGTCTTGCCCATCGAGTGATTTATAAACTAAGTATTTAAATTTGAGATGTTCAGATCAGTATGCAAATGAACAGAGAACAAATCAGTTTAAGCCAACAGACATAGAGGATGGCTTTAGACAAGATAAAATGAGTGGAAATATGGGTTTGTGGAGGTGACAGAGATAACATTGGGAACATCAGGCTCGAAATAATAAATGTTTCAACAGAAGCTGGATGCAAATTTTCACACAATTTTGCTGCCAACGCTAAAACAGTCAATTAAGGTAATCCCCAGGATATTTGCCCTTTATAAATTTGCTCTCCCAGCTCAGAGCTCTGTGTAATGGGTGTGTATATCTGAAATGCTAAGTAGAAAGTTTCAATAGGAGCTTCCAAACATGAGCGTTTAATTTATGCGTTAAGAACACTCTCACTGAATCCTTCCAAAGACAGGAATCCTTTTTTAAACTTTACTTCAGAAGAGTCTCTAGTTCACTTTCAGTGAAATTTATATTTGTGGATTGATAGCAACTTCAAGACAAATAATGTTAATTACAAATGAAAATCAAACAATTCCAATGAATTTCTGAACATGGTTCTGAATGTATTTAGCACAAAACAATGATGATCGAAGAATCAAGCCACCTGTCCCCAATTAATTTAATTAACTTATGCAATAAATTGATCATTATAAGAATAAATTAAACATAATATGTATAAAAAAAGAATTATCTCCAAATATGAAACACCAAATGGTCAACTCACAAACATATTTGCTTAATTGCATTTTTACTGACAACCGGATAAAGAATAAATATGATAATATGTTTTAAAAAATACAGATGAGAATTCTTCATAATTCTGCTACATGACAACCGAGAACAATTGAGCTCAAATTTTAGCAACTGCTTTACCGTCTCTTAACCAAGGGTCAGTTCTCACTTGCTCCCTCTGCTCTTTATGAAAGCCATGTACTGAACAGCTGGAGTTACTTGACTTTCTGTTTTAAGTCAACCATAACAATAACATTTTAACCAGTCATCCCTGACCGTGTCAGTGTATGCAGTTCATGCAAGCAACATTCTGACTGTTGTGCTTCACCTCATCATGGAGTACACGACTCCAGCAAAGAAAAACTGTTTGCATTACAGACACGATCTATATAAATAATCTAATTAACATAATTTCATCAAAGAATCTCACAGGGCTTTTTACACATTTTCAATGGTAATGATGAAATTAAAGGTAGTGAGATTTTCTGTGTAGGAAGGCACTGCAGATGCTGGTTTAAACTGAAAATCGACACAAAACCCTGGAGTAACTCAGCAGGACAAGCAGCATCTCTGGAGAGAAGGAATAGGTGACGTTTAGTAACTCATCCGTGGGACCATGGTCCAAGGATAAGTAGGAGATATCTGAGAGCTGGTGCCTGGCTCAGGTCAATTCTCCATCCTATCCATCCTGGTCCAAAACTCCCGACCTATGTACAAGACTCCATCCTATTATCATTGGTCCAATCTCTCCTGACCTATGACCAAGATATCTCACACTGCCTTTGTCTCTTTAATGACTTCCGCCTTCCGGGTTCCCACTCCCTCATCTTTACTCTGGACGTTCAGTCACTCTACACATCTATTCCCCACCAGGAAGGGCTTAAAGCCCTCCGTTTCTTCCACAACTGCAGAACCATCCAATTTCCCTCTACTAACACTCTACTCCACCTAGCGGAGCTGGTCTTCACCCTTAACAACTTCTCCTTCAACTCCTCCCACTTCCTCCAAATCAACGGCGCAGCTTTGGGCACCCGCATTAGCCCCAGCTATCCCTGTCTCTTTGTTGAACAATCCCTGTTCCAGATGTACACTACCCCAAACCCTTGAAGAAGGGTCTCGACCCGAAACGTCACCCATTCCTTCTCTCCCGAGATGCTGCCTGACCTGCTGAGTTACTCCAGCATTTTGTGAATAAATACCTTCGATTTGTACCAGCATCTGCAGTTATTTTCTTATACTACCTAAAAACCCCAAACTCTATCTCCTGCACCCATGCAGAACTTATGGACTTCATTAACTTCACCACCAATTTACTTCCTCGAGCTCCACAGTGTTAGGCCGCAGTGTGGATGGAGATACGATACAGAAAAAGTTGCATGTCCGTCAAGGTAAGAGATTAAGAAAAGTTTCCCCCAACCCCCACATACAACAAGCTAAAGAACACTAAAACACACATTTAGCACACGCATATAAAACAACAAAGAAGGAAAAGGACGAGGCAGCCACTGCATCGCCATTTTGAAGCAATCTTAAAGAAAGCCCACGAATGTCTTTAATTCCTTAGAAGATTAAGGAGATTCGACATGTCAACAAACACTCTCTTGAACTTCTCTCGATGTACAGTAGATAGCATATTAACAGGTTGCATCACAGCCTGGTTCGGCAATCGAATGCCCAGGAATGTAGAAGATTGCAAATAGTTGTGAGCCCTGCCCAGTCCATCACAGATACTGACCTCCCCACCATCTCAAGATCTGCAGGAGTTGCTGCCTCAAAATGCTAGCCAGATTCGTCAGAGACCCACACCATCCAGGCCAAACTTTCATTCCACTCCTGCCATCGGGAAGAAGGTATAGAAGCCTGAAAACTATAACAGCCAGGTCAGGAGCTTCTTCCCAACAACCATCAGGCCATTGAACACTACACTTGAACACTATTGAACATCTTCAAAAGATAGAAAAAAAATGCTGGAATAACTCAGTGGGACAGGCAGCATTTCTGGAGCGAAGTAATGGAGCGACGTTTCAAGTCGAGACCCTTCTTCAGACTGAGAGTCAGGGGAGAGGGAGATTAGAGATATAGAAGGGTGAGGTATGGTCTCAATATTCTCCAGAATTTTGAGGCTATTCCTCCAGATATTAAACTACAGATTGTATCTAACCTTTTAATGCAATCAAAAGTCCTTTGCCACAATCTTCATCAAATTTTACATCTTACTTGCACCTGCACATTAAGTCACAGCCAAAGTATGAAAAACATTTCAGATGTAAAAAATTGAACTGCAGTGTATCACTTGGTACATTCCTTGTCAAATGCCCCAATCTGATAAACGTTTTTTTACGAACAAGGATTTACATTTGCATGCAACATTGATGTTTTTGCCACTTCACTTATGCAATTTGAAGACTGCATTCACTGCATTTTACCTCACTGGGCTAGAAATTACTATAGATTACTTTGGAATCTACTATAGAATAAATCAAACATCAACTTCAGGCAGTGCAGATGAACATGAATATTTGGACAATGGGATTCACTGTTTCTTTCTAATTGTTCCATTTAATGCTGTGACAAGTCTCTTTTAATAGCAAGCAAAATCTCTGGCATTTGATCAATTTTGACAAGTGGTAGGTCCACTTCATTACCTTTAATTATTGTAGGCAAATGCAAGAATTTAGTCATTTGACCCCTTGATGTAGAATATGTTAAACACTGGGAGCACCCATGCTGTTGAACTTGGGAGGTTATTTACAGATTGGAAGAGAAGACCAAGGACCCTAATTGCTGTTGGTATTTTTGTGGATGTGGGGGGACTGCTCATATGCACAGTGATGTCAAACAGTGTACAACACTATTTCTAATGACTTGCACAAAATTCAGTCATGCATATGATGCCAGAAAGGCTATTGAAGTGGATCATAATTAGCAGGTTGTCATCTGCTTTAATATTATTTAATGGGCTTGATTCTATTTTGGCCACTGTCAGGGAATGCAAGGCATGCATCTTCCTCTTTCTTATTTGATTTTCAGTTATACTTAATTAGCCCTAATGACCCATATGGCAGGTGTTACCAATACTTCCACTCGTATGATAACTGCAGTATATATATTTTTACTTATTACAGATAAAGTGACTGATAACTCACTCCATCCTCTATTCAATACGTCACACTCATATTGCCCTTTTTCTGATTCACATCCTGCCCCCAATCTTGCCATTTAAAAAAAAGATGTTCCCTATCTGCCATAATGAGCCTACTTCAAACTCACTTCCTCCACCATCCTCATTCCCCCTCTCCATGGTTTGATAGGTAGGTTGCATTGTTTGAGCAAACAAGCTATTCTTTCATTTCAGTTTATGTGAGGTAGTCACCTCTCAGGTTGTGTATGACTTTCAAAAAACTCTCACTTGGATTTGCTCCATACAAAAAAAATATTTTCCTGCTTTAAGAAAGCATAATTGCAGACACTTTAGCACCAAAAATACCACGTTGTGAATCTGTTTGTTTTGTCGAATCATGTGCTTCTGCTGACACAGGCACTTTGACGGCACTCTGCTACACATGGACATGCAATCCAATGTGTACAAATAAAAAAAAAGACATATTCACCACTCCAATAAAAATGTGCATTCTGTGGAGCCATCTGTGTTAACATATCCACAGATAATTGCATCTGAACATTGCTGGTTACGTTTCTCTCTGCTACCAGAAGCGATAATTGCTGAAGTTAAGGTTATTACAGGTGCCCCCTGTCAAGGGCTGCCAAGGTCTTTTCAGGGTGGTTCTCAGGGTTGCATCAGCTGAAGCCTGCCCACAGGCTTTTTTCGATGTAATTACAGTAGATAGTATTGCCAGTAAGAGCAATGGGTCAATACAGTAGGGTATACAAATTCCTTGATCATGTTATTTAAATTTCTAATCCCAGAGCATTGAAAATAGCCTCAGTATGATCTTAAATAAATTGAACAGCATATCAGACTTCTGCAATTAAATTCTTTGTTCGGCTTCAGAAGTACTTTGTTACCTTTTGGTCTAATAACGCTTTTCAATTATTTTGCAGTAAAATAGTCGGCAAGTTGAGTTTCTTGTTAGAGACCAAGCGCGGGCTCAGCGATTGTTTCGTTGAACACCTCCGCCTGGCACAATGCGATCTCCTGGTTGTTAAACACTTTAACCCCTCCCATTCCTATACTGACTTTTCTGTCCTAGGCCTCCTCCACTGTCAGAATGAGGCCCAATGCAAATTGGAGGAACAGCACCTGTGGCCACAATGAACCAGGCTAAGTCCACTTTGCTCTGCAGCCTCTTGTCTTACCTGGCTTTGGATTTGCAATACCAGCCCATGATGATGCAACATGTCAGGATAAAGTCTGCAGTGCATCTGTGACATTTTATTAGCATATTCGGTGACATGCTGAATCTTTTTAAACTTCTGAGAATGTAGAGGCATTGGTACACCTTCCAGGTGATTATACTTGTGTTCTGGACCCGAGACAGACCATCCATGGTAATACCCATAGATTTGAAGCTACAAAGTCCCTCAACAGCCAACACACCAATGAAAACTAGCACGTGGTCTCCTGATTTCCCCTTTCTGAAGTCAATGATTTATTCCTTGGTACTGTTGAAATTGAGTGCAAGGTTATTGATGGAGCAGCATTCAAGCAGGTGTTCTATCTCTCCCTTATACGCTGACTCATCCCTAATTGTGATTCAGCTAACTATAGTGATGTTTTTGTTGAATTTATAGATGGCATTGGAGCTGTGCTTCATCACACAGTTAAGGGTGTGAAGAGAGTGAAGCAGGGAGTCTAAGCACAATCTGTGTTGATGGTCAATGAGGAGGAGATGTTATTGCCAGTCTGCACTAACTGAGGTCTGCTGATCAGGAAGTCAAGGTCTTGGAGATTGGTAATTATTTTGGAAGGGATGATCGTGTTGAATTCTAAGCTGTAGTCAATGAACAGCAACCGGACGTATGTATTCCTGTTATCCAGATGGTCCAGGGCAGAGTGGAGAGCTAGTGAGATAGCATCTGCTGTTGATCTGCAGTGCAGAAAGGCAAATTGAAGCAGATCCAAGTTGTTGAGTATTTTGAGTATTCCTGTAATGATTAAACTAAATCATGAATTTCACTTATGTGTGGCAAAAAATAATTTTATATTTCTTCTCTCAAGATTCTAAAAGGCAAATTATTTACCGCCTGTGTAAGAAACTATCCAGTGCTTTTGATGGTCATTTTCTCTGGTCATTTTCTGGGAAGCTTTCCAAAGACAGGTTGAGAGTGTCAAATTCCTTGGCATTAATACACCCAATAATCTGTCATGGACCAACAGCATTGATGTTACAGCCATGAAGGTACATCAGCACCCCTACTTCCTGAGGAGACTAAGCAAATTTGGCATGTCTCTAGTGACTCTTATAAACTTCAACAGATGGGCCAGATTAGGCATACTCTTGGCTGGCACCACAGCTTGCTTTGGGAACAGCTCTGCCCACGACTGCAAGGAATTGCACAGAGTTGTAAATGTAGTCCAGTCCATCACGTAGACCAGACTCCATCTACATCTTTGACATCATCTCCACTTCTTGATGCCTCTGGAAAGCAGTCAACATAATCTAAAAGTGATGGGGAAAGATGACGTGAAGGGGAAAAAAATGGAATTGGAACCTGGAGACCAACTTTTTTACATAAAGGGTGATAGGTGTATAGAACAAGCTGTTGGAGGAGGAAGTTGAGGCAGGTACTATTGTAACATTTATGAAACATTTAGACAGGTACATTGATAGGACAGATTTAGAGGATATGGGCCAAATACGGGATGGTGGGACTAGTGTAGATGGGGCATGTTGGGCCAAAGGGCCTGCTTTCATGCTGTATGACTTTAGGACTCTATAACTAATCCCACCCAATCAATTCTTCTCCCTAATCCTGTTTAACAGAAGGTGCAGAAGCTTGAAAGCACGCACTGCCAGGCTCAGGAACAGTTTCTTCCCTTCCGTTATCAAGGCTTTTGAAAAGTTCTTCAAAAAGCTGGGATACTGTTCGACTCAACTTTACCCCATTGACGACATTGGACTTTGTCTGAGGAACTGATTCACTAGTTAAGAACTATATTCTGCACACTGTACCTTCCCTTTGCTCTATCTATTGTACTTGACTTTGAACTGATTTTTCATTTGTATGGTATATCTGATCTGCTTGGATAACATGAAAAACAAAGTTTTTCACTGCCTATGTGATAATAATAAACCTAAACCTAAACCTAGGTTGTCATTTGCAGATTTAGTTTGGTAGCCAAAAGTTCAGTTTTGTGAACTCTTCATAAAAACATTCCTCTGTAACAGCTCATGGAAAACTTTCAAACAACTCTCTTTGCATTCACTGGACAGAGAAAAAAAATATTTTCCTGCTTCAAGTATAATACACATAATTTAACATCAAAAATGCCAGAAGACTGATTATGAATTTGGAATTTACCCATATTATAAAATCAATATTTTTCTGCTGACACTTTGAGCTAGGTGGGACTCAACTGAAAAATGAGAAAAGTTTCCCAAATACCAAAAACTATATAACTGTGGCCTGCAAAGATCAGTAATGTAAATATCAACCTAATTTGTGAAAAATGTGGAGACATTTCTCTCACCTGCTGTATTCATTGTCGCCAACCCATGAAGGCTGTTTTCCATAATGTAATAAAAGGAACTACAGATGCTGGTTAAACCAAAGATAGACACAAATTGCTGGAATAACTCAACGGGTCAGACACCATCTTCAACACCCATCATCTCAACCTGCTGGAAGGCAATTGCAGCAAAAACAAAAGAAAACACCGCCACCTAGAGGTTGCCCTCCAAGACGCACATCATCCTGACTTGGCAATATGTCGCTGTTCCTTCATCATGAAACGCCCACCCCAATGGTATTGTTGGTATAGCCACATCTCAGGGACCACAGTAGTTGAAGAAGACCACTCACCACAATCTTCTCAACAGCAATTACGGATGGGCAATTAATTAAACACTGGCTGAGCCTGCAAACCCCACATCCCTTGAATTATTATTTTTTCAATAATGAGCTATTTGGCACCAAAAGCCTGGAAGCTGTCAGTGGTAGACTGTGTTAAAGTGATAGCAGGTTGAATGTTGGCAGCAAAGATGATGAAAGGACAGCACAAAACAGTACATGTGCAGTCATCACTGCAATAGAAAAAGACATAAAGAAGGATCCTGTCAAGGACAGAATCAAGGACTGAACCATATTTCCAACAAAGAAGAAGGCATGCCATGGACAGGGAAATAATGGATAGAGTTATGTAAAAAGAACAGTGTATTTCAATGTCGGAACAACAGCAGGAGATTTCAAAAGGCAGCAGTTGGATTGGTTTAGTGAGTCTGTTTCGGTGTCAATGCAGCAGCTGTTGGATTGGTGAGTGATTAAAATTGACTAATTGAGCATCCGAATAAAAGAAGGCAAAGTGCAATAGAGCGGCCTTTTGGAAATGGCCATTAGTTGCTGTGTGGAGGAGATATGCTGTGTTGAGGGTAAGTGTGAAGCTTTGGGTCAAGAGGCTTCAGCGAGGAGGTGGCGGCAAGGAGGCTGAACAGAGGGGCAAAGGGGGCAAAGGTCCAGTCTGCTGTTTCTTGTGTGTGTGATTGTTGTGCTATTTTCCCCTCTTGGTTGCAGTGCAGTAGTAATGGCAAGTGGAATGGCGCTATGTACCTCCTGCAGGATATGGGAAGTCAGGGAAACTGCTTGCGTCAGAATGAACTGCAGATGCTGGTTTAAATCGAAGATTGGCACAAAATGCTGGAGTAACTCAGTGGGACAGGAGGCATCTTTGGGTAGGACTGGGTGACATTTCAGGTTGAGACCCTTCTTCAGGCGGCTTGTGTCCTTGGGACAGATAAGGAAGATCCTGTGAATATAGTTTATTTGGACTTCCAGAAAATTCTTGGTAAATGGGATTAGGTGTAAGATACTAGCATAGATTGGCAAATGGTTGATGGTTAGAAAACAGGAATAAAGAGACCTTCCTTCCAGGTGGAGACCATTGGGAAGTCGCAAGGTTCAGTGCTTGACCCCAGCTATTCACAATAGATATCATTGGTTTAGATAAGGGAAAAAAAATGCTTGCAGATGACACAAAGTTGTGGAAATTAATGTAGGCAAAAAGCCCAAAATATTTCATCCCACTTATAGTCTATCTGCCATTCATTTGCTCACTGACATGTTGTGTGAGTGTGATAACTGTGAGGTTTTTGACTTTTGTGCTAAAAGCAGAAAGGTAGATTTTTTTTTCTTTTCTGAACAGCGATGGATTGGGAAAGGGGAAATTGCAATTAGACATGTGCATCCTTGTACACGTGTCACTGAAAGCAAACATTAAGATGCAACAATTGGGAAAGCAAATGGTATGCTTGAAATTCAATGCAAGTGCATTTTGTACATGGGTACAAATATGTCTTGCTGCAGCAGTACTGGGCCTGCTGAGACCCCATCGAGAGTTGTTTCCCTGCAGTTATGTTTTTGTTATTTGATATTCCTGCCAGAGAGGGATTGCAATAAAGGTTTGTTGAACTGATTCCTGCAATAGCAGGACTGGTTCATGAGCAGCAATGGGATTGATTAGATCATTTACTGGAGTTTAACAAAATGAGCAGTAACCTCATAGAAACCTATAAAATATTAACAGCTCGGGGTTAGCTGCAGGGAGCATGTTCACAATGAGTGTGGAATCTCGAACTAAGGGTGACTCTCTAAGGAGAGAGGGTATGTCAGGCAGAACCAGTAAATTTATTTACCCAGAGGGTGATGCACATTCTCTACCACAAAAGGCAATGGAGGACAAGTCATTAAATACATTCTGGAAGTAGATTTTTTTAAATGCAAAAGGGATCAAAGAATGGAAGGGAAGGTGAGAACAGGGTACTGGAGAGAATGATCAGCCATGACCATATTAAATGGTGGAGTAGGCCCAAGCAGTTGAATGACCTACTATTTTCCATAATTCTATGCATATCTTCTTTTTATAACTCCCCTCTCTGCTCAACATCTTCATTCTGTTTTTATATATTTCCCTAACTTTCTGATAGATATCTTTTTTTTATAGGGAAATTTTACACTCACTTGCCTAAAGCAAAACCAACTGATTAACCATTCAATTTATACAGCCCATTAGTCTACCTTCTACTGATTATGTACAACTATGTTTAGGAGTGGCAGTCAATCCATTAGAGATTTCCCAGTGAATACATTCCTAAATATTTAATTCAACCTAATTTTTTGTTCTTTTCCCAAAGAACAAATTTAAAAACACACCCGTTCTTCCTTGCTGGCACCTATTTCCATCACTGCCTTAAATGCTGCCAATTTGATGAAATAATGCTCTATTTATCATTATTTTAACTATCATTAGCTTGGACCAAAACCCCTTCTGTCTCATTTTAATAGTTTTTGTTTTATGTTCTGTTGAAGAACTGATTTGCTTTATATTGTTCTGCTATGAATCATTGTCCAAAGAAATTATTGTCTCTGTTCCCCAAATGCTCCATTCATTTGAGGTCATCTACTGTTCCATTATTATATATGATTACAAATCATTTACCTTTCTTAAGAAATAAGAGTAGAAATGAAACATAACATTATGAGTTTTGCATGTTTCATTTCTACTGGCAATTCAATCGTGATTTCGCTATCACTATACCCTTTCCAAGAGATCAAATGATCACTCACTCATTAGACGCAACCATCTTCAAAAGGGGTTGTGTCTTCATTCTACTGGAAGACTTAACAAATAAAGAACTGAGTCGTTATCCTTTAAACAATGACAAGAAAACAAATGTGTGAAGTGTGAAGACTATGCAACTCCTTTGCGTGAAGGAGATCTCAATCTTTGGCCTGTTGCCTCCTTATCCACTGCTCAAAAATTGCTGGGCGTCCTATCTAGAAAGTTTGAAGTTATCCTTGTTTAAGGACGTAAGAGCATATGAAGTAAAAGCAGAAGTAGGCCATTCAATCCCTTTCCTACCACTTCCTTGCATTAATCCTATAATCTATCTATCCCAAATATATTCAGTGGTCCACTCATGGGGAAAAAATCAGACTTAGAACCTACTGGGACGTTCGGCAGTTGTCTGGATTTATATATTTAATATTTTGAAAAAAACTAATAGTATTTTTTCCATCAGAAAATAAAATTTGGGAGAGAAACAAAAAAGAAGTATAATGATATGGCAGGACAGCTAATTAATCTACATTTGAACATGGGTTTTGACCCAAAACATCACCCATCCTTTTTATCCAAAGATGCTGCCTGACCTGTTGAGTTACTCCAGCACTTTGTGTCTATCTTTCATCTACATTTATATCACTTGTCAAAAAATGCACACTTGGGGAAAAACAGTGAATGACATTCTGGACACATCTGGATTCATTAAAAACACAGTGTGTGTGATTGGAATACTTTTTTAAAAAATGCTTGTCAATCAGCCATACCTGCACTGCAAAAGAACTTCCAATAACTATTTATTTTATTTCCATCAATGGTCAACTCTAATCCTCCAAGGGTTTGTTTTGCTATTATACTTTTCCTTCTCTGCATGCTGTGTCTTGATGACGATATCTAAAAACTTCCCTCCAGCACCCTCAATTTAGTCTAACATGGATGGATTGCAATGAAAGGTGCTGAATAGATGGAAGGTGTTCCCACTTTTGTAAGTGTACAGGACCATAATTTGTGGCAAATATTCTTTTGCCTTAGTCTTGATTTAGGATGAATTGAAGGAAAGGCGCAAAGCAACATAAAAAGTCAATGATGATAAAAGTTCTTGTGAAAATTCAACTAATTAAACTGGTAACGCTTCACTTCAGCTGTCTGACCTGTGCTTTTTTGTCCTTGAATTAAGGTCAAATTTCCAAGATACAGAATGAGATTACCAAGTCACAGAGACATGGGGTCATAGAGTAATACAGTGTGGAAACAGGCCTGTCGGCCCATCCTGCCCAGACCGGCCAACAAGTCCCAGCTATACTAGTCCCACCTGCCTGCGTTTGGACAATATTCCTCCAAACCTGCCCTATCCATGGGTTCCAAGTGGAACAAAGAAAAGGGATCAATAATGTTCTTAAAGCCTCCTTGAAAAGATGCCATTTCCACACTGACTCCAGGATTGCCTGGGTCACATTTGCACAAAGTGAAGAAGAATGTTTGGTTTTGCAGTACAACAGGACAGCACAGAGCCAGTGTAAATGGGCAGGAGGAGCGTGTCCCTCAAACTATCCACATGCATGTCTTATCAGGTGCCTTCCACTGCATCTGCTGACTAGACTGTGGTTACCATATTTACCTCATCCCTCAGAGTCATAGAGCCATAGCATAGAAACGGGTCCTTTGGCCAAACTTGGCTACACCGGCCAACATGTCCCATCTACATTTGTTCCACCTGCCTGTGCTTGGCTCATATTCCTCTAAACTTGTCTTATCCATATAGCTGTCTGAATGTTTCTTAAATGTTGCAATCGTACTTGCTTCAACGATCTCCTCCTGCAGTTCATTCTATACACCCACCACCTTGGAGAGAGAAGGGAAAGGAGACGTCTGACTGGATATATTCTATGAGACGTAAATATTCAATAAATGCTGATTTTTAAAAGCTACGTATATTTTACAGCAAATCAAAGAAATGGGTGTCTTTAGAGACAAGGTATGGTTTAATATAATCCATGAATAAGGATGTACAATGAGTGCAGTTAAGAATGATAGTGGACAGTCAACAAGTAAATACAATTACCTTAAAGAGCAATGACTATAAATTCAGTTGATTGCATCAAATACATTGAGCACAACTTTGGAGATATGTCAGAAGCTTGAAAACGTCATTAGTTAAAAGAATAATGGGCAACAGTGCCCTCCACTGGAATTGTTTCCAGAGCTCTTTCTCTGGTAAGGGAGATGCTTGGATCTCTCAAGTTCAGTAAATAATTCATGAACCAAGTAATTAGCTGGGTGAGGTGGGATAAGTGTTTGTTTTGTTTATGACACTGCAATACCACCCACAAAATCACAAGTCAAATTTAAAAAACCCAATACACTCAACTTCAAAAGTGTTTAATTAGTTGCACTGTGGCATTCTGAGGTTATGAAAGGTGTGATATCAAGACAATTTTTTCTTCTTTCTTTAGTTTGTCAGTTGGCACCAGAAGAGTGGCCAATTGATTATCATATAAACTCTTACAGAGTATTCTAAATCTTCTATCATCACCTTTGGTTCACGTGTTATTTACTTGTATTGCCCCTCTGGAGATGGTTTTTGGCACACTCATTGATTGCAAAGTAGTGCTACAAAAAAATCAGCCACTCTACAAGTAATGAGGAACTTCAAGTTCCACTCATATCCTGGGAACAATATATTAAACACTTTACCTGACGCAAATAGCTGTAGATCTAAACAGAGATTATTCCTGAAATAGTTCATCGACACAATGAATGCAGACTTAAATCACATTACAAGAGGTAAGGTTAGATTAAAATTCAGGAAAGGTTTGGTTTGAATAATGCAAGTAATTGCTGCAAACCTTTTTTTATCTTGGAGCAATCAACCCTTAAACTGCAGTATAGCGAGAGATTGAGTTGGCACATTGCATATTAAATGTGCACAGATTAGTAAGTGCAATAAAAGCAGAAAATGCGACAGACTCCCAGCAGCTCCAATAGAGCCAGAAAAGGAAAGTTAATTGAATATTTCTG
Organism: Rhinoraja longicauda; assembly: GCF_053455715.1. Lineage (NCBI taxonomy): Eukaryota > Metazoa > Chordata > Chondrichthyes > Rajiformes > Arhynchobatidae > Rhinoraja > Rhinoraja longicauda. The sequence goes on along the minus strand of NC_135959.1, from coordinate 31,082,490 downwards.
AGTTAGGATTCCTATATAAATCAATAAACTAACGTTTTTAATTAACAACATTGGAAAACAGGTTCTATATCGGCAATATTTGTTCTTAACTGGAATGCATTTCTATGACCCCTGAAGGTTATGAGCTCAAGAACCAAGTTCAAATAGGATCCATCATTCCATTAATTCAGCAACATTCATTGATGCATTTGTATTGTTTGGATATATGAAATGATTTATAGGTTAAAATTTGAAAACAATTATTTTGTGTGACCTTCTCCGCAATCACATTCCAGTCGATGGGATTATCCTTGTAAAGAAAACAAGGGATTTTGACTGGGAGGAAAAATCCGGAAAAGGGTAATCTAACTCCTGTCGTCATCTTAGGTCTCCTGCTGCATTCTGTGCAGACTATCTGGCTGCTCTCAAAAAAAGGTACAGAAATTTACAGATTTTCTCGACCTTTGTATTCCAAATAAAATCATAGAATGGGAGAAAATTATAGTGTTGCTGAAGGTCATTTTGCTCATTAAATTTGTGGCATCATTTATTCCCCTTCTCTCTTCCAGATCTGTTGCCAATGGATTTAAATGTTTAAAATCTGATTATTTGCCTGTTTGTATGTAAAAGTCATTCTCTTTTCTACATTGTGTAAATCAAAACCTTGCAATACATCAAAAATCTCTATACGAGCAACCAATCTTCCCCGACTTATCTTCTACAGCCGCTCTACATAATCTCCATGGAAACATTCTGGTGAACATAAAACAAAAACAAAAAAAATATTGGAATTACCCAGCATATCTGTGGAAAGGGGTACAGTTAGCGCTTCAGGTAGGGACCCTTCATCTGAACAGATCAATAGCACAAAGGGCCCCAGATGTGAAACATTAGCTGCTTCACTCTCCAGAGCTGCTGCCTGATTTGCTGAACATTTACAATTTTTTTCTGTTTATATATCAGATTTCCAGCAGCTGCACTTTATTATTATTATTTATTTTTTTAAAATTATTTTTATTTTTATTTTTTATTTTTATTCTGGTATGTATCCTTTTGTTTCATACTAAGTCTTTATAAATTTTGCTGCTCAAAATTGTCCATATATTCCAACTCGGACTTAACAAATGATCATCGTGCTTTTTGTTTTCTTGGTGGACCACCTCAGCAGATAATGACATTGTTGGAGCAAATCTCACCTTTGGTATATCACTCCGAATCCTGAATGCTGATGTATGGATTCATAAGACAGAAGCCTATAACCACACTCTTTGTTGCTGCAACTCCTGTGCTTCTTTTCACTTGCAGCCCAAGGAAAATATTGTTATTCTTAATCAAAAATTTATGCTGATCTTCGCAAAGGCATCCATTGAATCCTGTCCCATGTTATTTGCATAAAATCCTGGGGAATGATGTTAGTCTCTGGAGATGCTCCTCAGTTTGCTTTTGAACTGCTGTTCAGAAAATGCTCTTTTACTACGTCTCAGTTCCAAGTGCAGTAAATCTTTTGGAAGATGATGGGGGGGGTCTTCCATTATCACGGTAGGCTTGGTCCACCTAACTTGTTATTTCAGCAGTATTTTCTTGATGCTTGCATTGTTTTTGTTTAATCCTCAAGCTTCTTCATTCTGCCCTGACAGTTTTATACATTGTTGAGCAGAGGGAGAGAAGTGTGAAACTGCTTTACCTGTTCAATGTTCCTTGAGTGGAAGCTCTGCATTTCAAATTAATAGAAGTACTACACTCCTACGTACAGGTGCTCCTCAACTTACGATGAGGTTACGTTCCGTGAAACCCATCGGAAACCGAAAATATCGTAAGTCGAAATGCATTGAATACACGTGATCATGTGGCTGGAAGCGAGCTGCGGCTCGCTAGGGGGTCGCTGCCGTTTACACCATCGCAAAGTCAAAATATTGTAAGTCAAAGCATCTTAAGTTAGGGAGCATCTGTATAATCCCAATTAATATGGGGAGAAAGCAAGAACTGATTTTGGACGATCAGCCATGATCATATTGAATGGCGGTGCTGGCTCGAAGGGTCAAATGGTTTATTCCTGCACCTATTTTCTATGTTTCTATGTTTCCAAAACATCTGCATTTCAAAACACCTTTAATATATTCCTTGCTGAATTTGCAGATTTATTAATCTTAACACCAAATTCTCAGAGATTATCTACACTTTTTCTTCAAAACATCAATGGAATAGAGACTTCCCGTCCCTACCCTTCCACTTCACAGTTTTCTATCTTGAACTCTGTTCTGTCTGCACAATCTTTCTCTACAGCTATTTGCATTGTTATTTATTGCACATTCCCATGTTTTATTTAATTTGTAAATGTTGTAATTCTGCTCTCCATCACTGATCTTGGGTTGGTTATATAAATTCATAAGCATAGTGGGTCTAAACAGAATTGGCCATTCAGCTAATGTGTTTCCTTATAGTATAACAGTAATTAAGTATCCTCATGACTTCATTTGTTGTTAACTGCCTCAGAACATACAGTAAAGTAGTGTGGTGCTTATCTATGAGACTACCAGTTTTCAAGAGGATCAGAGTCTGAGGAAGGGTCTTGACCCGAAACATTACGCATTCCTTCTCTCCAGAGATACTACCTGTCAAGTTGAGTTAATCCAGAATTTTGTGTCTCTCCCAAGAGGACTAAGACAGGTACACAAGATCAAATCTTACCCCAAATAGTTGGGGAACCTAAATTCAAGGAATTAAGTAAATTTGGAGTTTAAAATGGAATGTCATTCTCATCACAGGTAACCAGGAAACTAAAGGATTGTTGTGAAATTGCATAGAGTTTACTAAAGGGGGGCAAACCTGCCACCCTTAAATGATCTTGCCACCCTTAAATGATCTTGCGTATATGTGATTCCGCACCCACCAACATGGTAATTCTTCATTTGTTACTCAAGATAAATCAGGGATTGATTGCATTGCCAGTGGCATGGCATCCACAATTATGGAATGAATGAATTTTAAAATATCTTTCTTACATTCATAACATAATTTTCAATGTGTGCAAAAGCTGAGTACAGATATTCACCATGCAGCAACCTTCAGAAAGTATGTTTTCTATATGCAAAAAACATGTTATTGTTTACAGGATCCAAATGTGAGAGGGAGTTGACTAAAAAAAGACTCACAACTTCTCATAATAAAATCCTCTCCCAGTTTGGCTTGTTAGTATTTCAACCAACGTTCTGTACCATTTTTCACAGGAGAATGCTAAGGTGGGAATTCCTTTTAAGGAAATTGGTGTAGGGAGATCTGACTAAGTTCACATATTTGAAGGAAAGATTTTACAAGGATGTTGCCAGGTCTCTAGGAGCTGAGTTTTCGTAAGAGTTTGGACAGGCTAGGACTTTATTCCCTGGATCATATTAGACTGAGGGCTGATCTGATAGAGGTGCATAAAACCATTAGTATCATGGATAGGTTATTTTGCCTATGGTAGGGCAGTCAATAACTAGAGGGCATAGGTTTAACGTGAGAGGGGAAAGATTTCGTAAGTGCCTGAGACAACTTTTTTTTCCACACAGAATATTGTGAATACATGGAAGGAGCTACTAGACAAAGTAGTTGATACAAGTACAATAACAGCATTTAAAATGCATCTGGGCAGGTACATTGATGGAAAAGGTTCAGAGGAATATGGGTCAGATGTGAACAAATGGGACTAACATAAATGGGCACTTGGTCGGCATGGGTGAGTTGGGCCAAAAATTATATTTTTTGTGGCTCAATGCCTCCATGCCATCCATACCACTGCTGGGAAAAACTAGTTGCAATATAAATATTGCATATGCATAACAAAATAACCCTTATTAGTTGATTGCTTTAATTTAATTCCACAGAAGTCGGAAGGATTTGTCCAATTTTAAAACTGGCTAAATTCCTAAAGATTTTATGGAGTCGTGAGGAATGGTTGAGGAAAGCTTAAAACTGAAGTCCAAGTGATCTGTACATAAAGCTACTAAAGATCTAAATTTTTGAAAGATTAGCTAATTTATCATTATTTTGATTTACAAACAAAGGTTGATGACATTTTTATTTCTCATTCCAAGGGTGAAAATGGTCCATTTTGTGGTCCTGCTGCTGGTAAACCAAACAAAGGCAGGTTACTAAATGCTCTAAGGGCAGTCAAGGTAATCTTCTGCCGACCTGATATCTGCCATCATTTCAGTAACCAAATGACATCGAACAAATGCAGGTATAATCTTTGAGAGTAACAATGGAGTTTTCAAGCAGCACTTCCATTATCTCCATAGGGCTGCTCATGTACTGCAAATCAATTTGATAAAGGTTTAATGAGCAATGAACACTTGCACGGTTTGCATGCCAACTGTATGTTCAGCCAGAACACACTGCTGAAAGGAAGCTATTTGTGGTTTTGAGATCAAAATCTCACCCTTATGAATTCTGCTGTGCAAACAGCCAAGTCAAGTCAAGTCAAGTCAAATTTATTTGTCACATACACATACTCGATGTGCAGTGAAATGAAAGTGGCAATGCCTGCGGGTTGTGCACAAAAATAATTACAGTTACAGCATATAAATAAAGTTAATAAGTTACTAAACATAGCACAAAAAGTGTCGACAAAAATTTAGTCTCTGGGGTTATCAAAGTTGACAGTCCTGATGGCCTGTGGGAAGAAGCTCCGTCTCATCCTCTCCGTTTTCACAGCGTGACAGCGGAGGCGTTTGCCTGACCGTAGCATCTGGAACAGTCCGTTACTGGGGTGGCAGGGGTCCCTCATGATCTTGCTTGCTCTGGATCTGCACCTCCTGATGTATAGGTCCTGCAGGGGGACGAGTGTAGTTCCCATGGTGCGTTCTGCCGAACGCACTACTCTCTGCAGGGCCATCCTGTCCTGGGCAGAGCTGTTCCCAAACCAGACTGTAATGTTGCCGGACAGGATGCTCTCTACAGCCCCAGAGTAGAAGCAATGAAGGATCCTCAGCGACACTCTGAATTTCCTCAGTTGTCTAAGGTGGTAAAGGCGCTGCTTAGCCTTACCCACCAGTGCGGCAATGTGCGTTGCCCACGTCAGATCCTCTGCGATGCGGACTCCCAAGTATTTGAAACTGCTCACCCTATCCACAATAGACCCATTTATCTCCAGTGGCGTGTACGTCCTTGGATGTTTAGCCCTTCTGAAGTCCACAATCAGCTCCTTTGTTTTAGTGACATTCAAGAGGAGGCTATTGTCCTGACACCAGAGTGCCAGATCAGCCACCTCCTCCCGGTAGGCCTTCTCATCGTTGTTGGAGATCCGGCCCACCACCACAGTGTCATCAGCAAACTTGATGATGGAGTTTGAGCTGAACCTGGCCCTACAGTCATGTGTGTACAGGGAGTACAGTAGGGGGCTAAGGACGCAGCCCTGGGGGGATCCTATGTTCAGGGTGAGGGAGCTAGATGTGTGTTCCCCCATCCTGACCACTTGGGGCCTGGCAGTGAGAAAGTCCAGGACCCAGGCACACAGAGGGGTGCTAAGCCCCAGTTCCAGCAGCTTCTCAACCAGTCTGCTGGGGACTATTGTGTTGAATGCTGAACTAAAGTCAATGAACAGCATCCTCACATAGCCCCCCTGGCTGTCCAGATGAGAGAGAGCGGTGTGTAGAACCTGGGAGACCGCATCATCCGTGGACCTGTTCGGACGGTATGCGAACTGTAGTGGGTCCATGTTGCGAGGAAGGAGGGCGCAGATGTGCTTCTTAACTAGCCTCTCCAAGCATTTCATGACAACCGAGGTGAGGGCCACCGGTCGGTAGTCATTTAAACACGCTGGAGAGGCATTCTTTGGCACCGGTACAATGATGGATCTTTTGAAGCATGCAGGGACCACGGACTTTGCCAAGGAGAGGTTGAATATTGTGGTGAGCACTGGAGCAAGCTGAGTAGCACAAGACTTTAGTACTCGCCCAGATATACCATCTGGGCCTCCAGCTTTCCTCGTGTTCACACGCGTCAGAGCCCACCTCACCTCATGCTCGGACACCGAGAATGTGTGCACATCCCCGGCGGTGGATCCCCCTCCAGCCTCGCTAGCCAGCACCCCTTCGGTGCTGTTTTTAGACGGCGAGCTGGTGGTGTTACCCGTCTCAAACCGTGCGTAAAAAGAGTTCAGGTCATCAGCTAAGGAGGAGCCGGCACTTCCGGTTGAGGGGGTGCTGGACCTGTAGCTAGTTATAGTCCGTAGCCCCTGCCAAAGGCGCCTGGTGTCCTGCTGCTCCATCTGTGACTCCATCTTGTCCCGGTACCTCTTTTTTGCATCCTTCACTGCCCTTCGCAGTCGGTAGGACTCTCCCTTGTAGTCGTCCATGTTGCCGGATGCCAGGCCGGAGTTGTAAGCAGCGGTGCGAGCATTCAAGGCCACGCGAATAGACCTGTCCACCCAGGGTTTTTGGTTAGGGAAGATACTGACCCTTACCGTGGGGATGATGGTATCGGCTATTGTGGCAATGAAGTCCGTAACCGCTTCCGCAAACTCATTTACGTCTCTGGAACTTTCTTGGAACATGTTCCAGTCGACTTCGCTCAGTGCATCCTGCAGCATGGCCTCTGAATGGTCAGCCCACCGCTTTACGTCCCTCGTCACTGTCACTTCCCGTACTATCCGTTGTTTGTACTCCGGCAGCAGGAAAATGGCAGCGTGGTCAGATTTCCCAAAAGGAGGGAGAGAAACGGCCTTGTAGCCTTTCCTGAACGGCGTGTAGCAGTGGTCCAAAGTTCTTTCCCCCCTGGTGACACACGTGATGTGTTGGTAGAAGTTGGGCATGACCTTTTTGAGATTTTCCCTATTGAAGTCTCCAGCCACCAGCACAGCCGCATCAGGGTTCTTGTTTTGGTGTTGACACAACACATCGTGTAGGGTGGACAGTGCCACGTCGGTGTCCGCATGCGGTGGGATATAGACGGCTGTGATGATCACCGAGCTGAACTCCCGGGGTAGGTAGAATGATCGGCATAGGATAGTTAGATGTTCCAGGTCCGGCGAGCAGGAACGAGAAAGCGTCTTAATATTCCCAGGATTACACCAGTTATTATTGGTCAAGAAGCAGACTCCTCCGCCCTTGGATTTCCCGGATTCTTCCGTTCTGTCCGCCCGGAAAACAGTGAAGGACTCGGATGGGCAGATCACCTGGTCAGGCACCAGCGGGGTCAGCCATGTTTCAGTCAGACAAAGGATGTTACAGTTCTTTATGTCCCTCTGGAATCTGATCCTCGCCCTGAGGTCATCCAGCTTGTTCTCCAGGGACTGGACGTTGGCCAGAAGTATGCTGGGCAGAGGTGGACGTAAGGCTTGGGTTCTCAGCCTGTTCCGAATCCCCCCTCGCTTCCCTCGGTGTTTTTTCCGACTTTCCCACTGACCTGCGCTCCCACTGCTGCTGCCACGGTGCGCTCCTTTGATGATCTCTATTGGTATATAGGTGAGTAGATTTCTGTTTAATAGTGCTCCTGTAGCGCTCGAGTTTAATTTTACGAGCGTTTCCCGGTCGTACATTGGTTAATGCTAAGTGCTAGCACACGCTAGAGCACTTAGGGATAATTTTAAAGTAAACATACCAGTTTAAAACGCACAGTTCCCGCAGAGCTACCACGACGGCGACTGGACTGGACCGCGCCATCACAGGCATCATTGTCAGAAACTCCTCCAAAACCACTCCAAATTCCCACAAACATCGTATTCTGACTCCACCATACAGTAAACCTTCTCAAGCCCCAGCTGTGATCTATCTCATTCTGCTAGGCATAATTCTTGCTGAATGCACCAACCACTTGTTGTTCAGAAACAACTATTTTTAAAAGTCTCCCCGTTAAAAGTTTAATGTAACAACTTTAAAGTCAAAAGGTCACCTTCTCTTTTGCCCCCAGCACCAACAATTCATCGTGCTTAATAACTTGGATCCTCCGAGTGTACTTGTATATTATTATTTTTGAGACCAGCACCTGTTGTTGTTGAATTAATTGACTTGCTGGGCAAGTAAGTGCAGGAGACAGTTAAGAGTTATTAATATTGCTGTGCTGCAGAGTCACAGAGAAGACAGATTAGCTAAGTACAGTAGATCCTATTCCTTTAAGATTAATAGTAAATTAAATAAATTTCCACAACAGTCATCATTTCCAGTACTTGACTTTCTCAACCAGGATTATTTAATGAACTGAATTTAGTTCCCTGGCTACTTTTGTGGGATATTAACTCTTGACATATTGGCAGACCTAGATTAGTTGTAATATTATAATTATGTTATGAAGATTTAAATGTCTGAATATTCTTCTCTCTTCCTAAACGGTGGCTTCTCCTTCACCAATAACAAAGCTCTTGATCACATCTCATCCACTTTCTGTGCCTCTGTTCTCCCCTCTCTGTTCTGAGACATAATAATAGCAGAGTTCCCCTGATCCTCGCCTTTCACTTCACCAGGCTCCTCAGTCATCAAATCATTCTCCACAATTTCCACCACCTGCAAAGAGATTCCACCACATCTTCCCCTCTCCTCCCCTTTCAGCATTTCATGGAGACCATTCACTTTGTGACTCCCTGTTCCCCCAACCATCTTATTATGTCTCCTCCCTTTCCAACTGCAGGCAATGCAACACTTGTCCTTTCACCCTTTCCCTCCATCCAGGGACCCAAATAATCTTTCCAGATGAAGCAGTTTCACTTGCACTTCTTCCAATCTCGTGTACTGCATTTGGTATTTTTCATGTGGTCTCCTGTTTACTGAGAAAACCATACAAAGTTTGGTTGGTGCTTTACGGAACATTTGTATTCAGCCGCAGGGACCACCACGAGCTTTCTGTTGCCTGTGACATTAGTTCTTCATCCCACTCCAAGTCAGACCTACCTGTCAGTGGCTTCCTGCACTGTTGGAAGCTTTGAGTTATTGAATTCTACAACTTTGGGTAACTTGATTCCTCTCTTAGTTTTTTTTCTTTTTATTTCTCTGGAATTGGAGTACATTTCCCCATCTGACCTGCAGGGCATATCTTCCAGTTCTAAATTTTTCAACTCCTACATCCTTGTATCAATATTTTCTTTGGAGTGTCAGAAGTTGAGGGGACAACTGAATTTATTACATTATGAGAGGCATGGTTAGGGTAGATAGAACCTTTCTCCCAGGGTTGAATTGTAGAATACCAGAAGACATTACTTTGAGATGAGAGGGGGAAAGTTTAAAAGAGATATGTTTTGTTTTGCACCAGAAACGCTGCTGGTGGTGCTAGAAGCAGGTATAATAGTGGTGTTTAAAAGGCTTTGAGATAAGTACATATCTGGGGTATGGAGTAAAATGGATCATATGCAGGCAGAAGGGATTAATTTAAATTAATATCATGTTCAGCAAAGACATCATGGGCCAAAGGCTCTGTTCCTATCCTGTACTGTTTTATGTTCTATTATAATATTTGTTATTTGGTTCTTCTCATTTTCTAACTATTCCCATTTAATTACTGACCATAGAACATTGTCTATAGCTCATAGCCATATTCACCCTGTTTTTCTTTTCCTTGCCCTCCCCTGTTTGCATCTTATTGACGTTCTTTTCTTTCCTACAGGTATATAAGAAGGAAATGCAGATGCTGGATTAAACCAAAGATAAACACAAAATGCTGGAGTAACTCAGCGGGACAGGCAGCATCTCTGCAGAGATGGAATGGATGACATTTCAGGTCGAGACCCTTCTGCAATCTGAAGAAGGGTCTCAACCCAAAAAATCACCCATTTCTTCTCTCCAGAGATGCTATCTGTCCTGCTGAGTTACTCCAGCTTTTTGTGTCTATCTTCTTTTCTTTCATCCCCAGTTTGGTTGAAGGGTCTTCGACCTGAAACATTCACTGTTTCTCTTCCCACCTCTGTGGCCTGTCCAGCTGAGTATTTCCAGCAGTTTCTGCCATTGTTTAAACCAGTGTCACAACTGGGCAGTACAATGGTGTAGCTAATCGACTCAGCCTCAATCCTGACATGATGTGCTGTCTGTGTGAAGTTTGTATTTTCACCTAGTGATGGAAGTTTCCTTCGGGTGCTACTGTTTTCTCCCACATCCCAAAAGGTGGTTAATAGCTTTTGTAAATTGTCGTTAACGCATTGGTAAGTGTTAAAATCTGGACTGGAGCTGATGGGAATGTCAGGAAAATAAAATAGGATAGGTGAGATTAGTACAAAATTGAGTGTTCAGAGTTTGATGCCAATGTGCAGGCAGAAATGCCCATTCCCTTGCAGTATTTATACATGACTTCATGACCTAGATTATTGTGCTGATTTATTTCAAAACTGCTGAAAAATAAGTATTGGCGAGTGAACATGTTGGTTTGCCGGGTGGACAAATGGCTTACCTTCACACAAAATACCCAGTCAAATAAAAGGCAGCTTATAACAGTGCGATTAAGAGCAATTTTCACAAAAAGCTTTTAATATAAGAACAGATATGATAAACTGCTTCAGTGACATACAAATCACAGCGAGGGCATTAATGGCTTAAATGAGCTAAAGCATTCAGTTGCATTAGGAAGATTCTTTTAAGCTAAATTAATGCGATGATGTGAATTTCCAGGGGAAATCTGGATGGGCAAATTGTAAGCTGTTGCATTAATAGAAATTTATGTTAAGAAACAAAAAGATGTTAAAACAGTAGTTTCCTGTGTTATTAATCCTCTCCTTGATTTACATAATAAGGACATTAATATTTTAAAAAATTCCTTCCAAGAGGCTGAATATGTTCAGACCATTTACCATGCCAATTTATTTAGTGGTATTCAGGCAGATGCCCACTCCCTTTGCTCTGCCTACCTTTGTGCAGGAATAACTGTAATTGCTCTGTGCATGAAAAGGATCCAATCTCTAGCCTCTTAAACGCATGCAGATTTTTTTTTTGCTGATGATCAAATCGCAAAGTGTCCTTCCCTCGTAATGTGATTAAGACTGTTACAACATTTTCTTCCTGCCTATCAGTAAGTAAGTTCGTAGTCACAAGTGTTTTCTATGATAGGATATCATCCCTATTACCTGTACTGTCTCATTGCTGGTCAAGTTAGCATCTTTTTAGTTTAGTTTAGTTTAGTTTAGTTTAGACATACAGTGCGGAAACAGTCCCTTCGGCCCATCGAGTCCGCACCGACCAGCGATCCCCGCACATTAACACTATCCTATACACACTAGGGACAATTTACACGTATACAAAGCCAATTAACCTACAAATCTGTACGTCTTTGGAGTGTGGGTGGAAACCGAAGATCTCGGAGAAACCTCATGCAGTCACGGGGAGAACGTACAAACTCCATATGGGCAGATCCCGTGGTCAGGATTGAACCCGGGTCTTTGGTGCTGCAAGTGCAGTAAGGCAGCAACTCTACTGATGCACCACCGTGCCGACCACAATCTGATTGGAAATATTTATGATACTTTCTCTAAAATAACATTTGATCATTTATTTTTATCTCAATAGTATTAAAGTGTACAGATGCTACAATGGATGATGGTGGCAATTAAAAATGTGTCATCACTCTGCTGGAAACTATAAGATTAAAAGCTCTTACAAAAGACAGGGTATCCCCATTATGTCTACTTTTGAATTCTTGATCTGAAGATATGGCTTTCAACGAACACATCTATGTAACTGAATGTAACTGAAGCACATTGATAGTTACTCAAATAATTTGAAATCAGAAAGAACGGTGTTGTAAAATAGTTTCAATTGATGTGTACTTGCATGCTTACTGATTAAAAGTGGAAAATTACTTTTGCTACATTGTCAAAGTACTTTGGGCATTTGTTATGTTTGATATCAGAACAGGTACTTTCATATCTTCAAAACTACAAAGGAAATCTACCCATTACATTTAGGGCTCAATTCAATGAAAGTGAGTCTTCTCCCTGTAAATTGGTAATGTTAACAGTTGGGGCATCAATGCTGTTTTTCAGTATATGAGATGTGCTTGACTCTCATTTGAATTAATCCACAATCTAATACTCTTGATAGGAAATGGAAGCCTTGAAGCGAGCAGCTCAAGGAAACACAGATGATGATTTGCTCATTCATCTTAATGCTTCTTCATAATGAGAATTTGTGATCTTCACCTTCAGCATTCTCAGAAATAAAATAAGCCTTCCCTTTACAAAAAGGAAAACATGTGTTGCATGCTACTCATCATTGTGAAGAGAAATTACCAATGAAACAAACATAGGAGAATTCTCCTATGGATCAGTCTGAATAGACAATAGACAATAGGTGCAGGAGTAGGCCATTCAGCCCTTCGAGCCAGCACCGCCATTCAATGCGATCATGGCTGATCACTCTCAATCAGTTCCTGCCTTCTCCCCATACCCCCTCACTCCGCTATCCTTAAGAGCTCTATCCAGCTCTCTCTTGAAAGCATCCAACGAACTGGCCTCCACTGCCTTCTGAGGCAGAGAATTCCACACCTTCACCACTCTCTGACTGAAAAAGTTCTTCCTCATCTCCGTTCTAAATGGCCTACCCCTTATTCTTAAATTGTGGCCCCTTGTTCTGGACTCCCCCAACATTGGGAACATGTTTCCTGCCTCTAATGTGTCCAATCCCCTAATTATCTTATATGTTTCAATAAGATCCCCCCTCATCCTTCTAAATTCCAGTGTATACAAGCCCAATCGCTCCAGCCTTTCAACATACGACAGTCCCGCCATTCCGGGAATTAACCTAGTGAACCTATGCTGCACGCCCTCCATAGCAAGAATATCCTTCCTCAAATTTGGAGACCAAAACTGCACACAGTACTCCAGGTGCGGTCTCACCAGGGCCCGGTACAACTGTAGAAGGACCTCTTTGCTCCTATACTCAATTCCTCTTGTTACGAAGGCCAACATTCCATTGGCTTTCTTCACTGCCTGCTGTACCTGCATGCTTCCTTTCATTGACTGATGCACTAGGACACCCAGATCTCGTTGAACTCCTCCTCCTCCTAACTTGACACCATTCAGATAATAATCTGCCTTTCTATTCTTACTTCCAAAGTGAATAACCTCACACTTATCTACATTAAACTGCATCTGCCATGTATCCGCCCACTCACACAACCTGTCCAAGTCACCCTGCAGCCTTATTGCATCTTCCTCACAATTCACACAACCCCCCAGCTTAGTATCATCTGCAAATTTGCTAATGGTACTTTTAATCCCTTCGTCTAAGTCATTAATGTATATCGTAAATACTGGGGTCCCAGCACCGAACCTTGCGGTACCCCACTGGTCACTGCCTGCCATTCCGAAAGGGACCCATTTATCCCCACTCTTTGCTTTCTGTCTGTCAACCAATTTTCTATCCATGTCAGTACCCTACCCCCAATACCATGTGCCCTAATTTTGCCCACTAATCTCCTATGTGGGACCTTGTCGAAGGCTTTCTGAAAGTCGAGGTACACCACATCCACTGACTCTCCCCTGTCAATTTTCCTAGTTACATCCTCAAAAAATTCCAGTAGATTTGTCAAGCATGATTTCCCCTTCGTAAATCCATGCTGACTCGGAATGATCCTGTTACTGCTATCCAAATGCTCAGCAATTTCGTCTTTTGTAATTGACTCCAGCATCTTCCCCACCACTGATGTCAGTCTAACTGGTCTATAATTACCTGTTTTCTCTCTCCCTCCTTTCTTAAAAAGTGGGATAACATTTGCTATCCTCCAATCCACAGGAACTGATCCTGAATCTATAGAACATTGAAAAATGATCTCCAATGCTTCCACTATTTCTAGAGCCACCTCCTTAAGTACCCTGGGATGCAGACCATCAGGCCCTGGGGATTTATCAGCCTTCAGTCCCATCAGTCTACCCAAAACCATTTCCTGCCTAATGTGGATTTCCTTCAGTTCCTCCATCACGCTAGGTTCTCCGGCCCCTAGAACATTTGGGAGATTGTGTGTATCTTCCTCAGTGAAGACAGATCCAAAGTAACGGTTTAACTCGTCTGCCATTTCTTTGTTCCCCATAATAAATTCCCCTGCTTCTGTCTTCAAGGGACCCACATTTGCCTTGACTATTTTTTTCCTCTTCACCTACCTAAAAAACTTTTGCTATCCTCCTTTATATTATTGGCTAGTTTACCCTCGTACCTCATCTTTTCTCCCCGTATTGCCTTTTTAGTTAACTTTTGTTGCTCTTTAAAAGAGTCCCAATCCTCTGTCTTCCCACTCTTCTTTGCTATGTTATACTTCCTCTCCTTAATTTTTATGCTGTCCCTGACTTCCCTTGTCAGCCACAGGTGTCTCTTACTCCCCTTAGAGTCTTTCCACCTCTTTGGAATAAATTGATCCTGCAACCTCTGCATTATTCCCAGGAATACCTGCCATTGCTGTTCTACCGTCTTCCCTGCTAGGGCCTCCTTCCAGTCAATTTTGGCCAGCTCCTGCCTCATGCCTCTGTAATCCCCTTTGCTATACTGTAATACCGACACTTCCGATTTTCCCTTCTGCCTTTCCATTTGCAGAGTAAAACTTATCATGTTGTGATCACTGCCTCCTAATGGCTCTTTTACCTCTAGTCCCCTTATCAGATCAGGATCATTACACAACACTAAATCCAGAATTGCTTTCTCCCTGGTAGGCTCCAGTACAAGCTGTTCTAAGAATCCATCTCGAAGGCACTCTACAAACTCTCTTTCCTGGGGTCCATTTCCAACCTGATTTTCCCAGTCTACCTGCATGTTGAAATCTCCCATAACCACCGTAGCATTACATTTTTGACACGCCAATTTTATCTCCTGATTCAACTTGCACCCTATGTCGAGGCTACTGTTTGGGGGCCTATAGATAACTCCCATTAGGGTCTTTTTACCCTTACAATTTCTCATTTCTATCCATACTGATTCAACATCTCCTGATTCTATGTCACCCCTTGCAGGCCTGCTGAGTTACTCCAGCATTTTGTGAATAAATAGGAGAATTCTCTTTTGCTTTGCTTATTTGCAGTACAAATGTGAGTTAAACAGGAACCTTTCACAACAGGCATCATTCATTCTTCTACTTTTCACACTTTTAAGCATTTCTTGCATGCAGGGGTAGCTCAGTGTCACATCGGTAGAGTTGCTGCGTTACAGTGCAGTGACCTAGGTTTGATCCTAACTACGGGTGCTATCTGCACATCCTGTGACTGTGGGTTTTCTTCGGGTACTCCGGTTTCCTCCCACATCCCAAAGACGTGCAGGTTTGCAGGTTAATTAGTTACCATAGATTGTCTCTAGCGTGTAGGATAGAACGAGTGCATGGGCGATCGCTAGACTGCACGGACTCAGTGATCCAAAGAGCCTATTTTCACACTGTATCTCTAAAACCAATCACCAATGCGTTGAAAGTAGGCAATAATGATCGTTTGATATCTGAAATCATACCATTCATCCTTGTATCATTAGAATGTTAAATATTATTGTTTCAACTCCGTTCTAAGATGAGAGTAGAAATGTTGTGGCACTTTTTAATGATTGTCATACAATTGCAGGCATGATCTCTCTGCAACCTTGCCTACTAACAGATAGGATTCTCTTTGAAAGCACTCCACGTACTCCCCGAAAAGGAATACAGCATAACAATAGGTCCAGCTCTGTTTTAGCTTCTCTGTATTGGATATTAATGCATATGGACACATCAGGCATGGTCCGCATAGGCTGTGGTCCCGATTCTTGACAATCACGTGACTCCACGGACTACTTTCAGACATCAGTGTGTAAGATGTTCAGTGTTCATTCCTGCTTAGATTATTAGATCCAGTTTTCACAGCTGTTGTAATCCTCTAAGGGATAGATGACTTTCTGTTCAGGTTCAACAGCTTGATGTGTGGGAAGCAAAATATAAAATAGTAAGATATAAAATCCACCCAATTAGTTATTCACAGAGTATATTTTACAGGTAACGGTGAGAATCTCACAAATCCCACTGGAGAAAGAGATCCGATAGGGTGCATTTCATTAGTCTCAACTATGCTTTTCAGATTAAGTTCCTTTACATCAAACCTCGCTGAATATGTGAGCATCTTGGAAATGAGTGAACAAAGTCTAATTGTATCACCTTACCCTACTATATCTAGCTAACTGGATTGAAACTTCTGGTGAAGGTATTTGTTTATGAAGAAAGATTGTGTATCTATTCTTTGGAATTCAGAAGAATGAAAAGTGATCTTTTCAAAACATACTAGACCAAGTAGACCTGTTGAGCCCAAACATATCCTGCATTGGTGAAGCATCCTCCCCCTCCCCCTCCCCCTCCCCCTCCCCCTCCCCCTCCCCCTCCCCCTCCCCCTCCCCCTCCCCCTCCCCCTCCCCCTCCCCCTCCCCCTCCCCCTCCCCCTCCCCCTCCCCCTCCCCCTCCCCCTCCCCCTCCCCCTCCCCCTCCCCCTCCCCCTCCCCCTCCCCCTCCCCCTCCCCCTCCCCCTCCCCCTCCCCCTCCCCCTCCCCCTCCCCCTCCCCCTCCCCCTCCCCCTCCCCCTTCCCCTTCCCCTTCCCCCCTCCCCCTCCCCCCTTCCCCCTCCCTCCACCCCATTCCCCCTCCCCTCCACCTCCCCCTCCCTCCCCTTTCCTCCTCCCCCTCCCCTCCCCCTCCCCTCCACTTCCCCAAACCCTCCCCCCTCAAATCCCCCTCCCCCTCCCCTTCCCCTTCCCCTCCCCCCTTCCCCTCCCCCTCCCCCCCTCCCCTCCCCCTCCCCCCCAACTCCATCCCCCTCAACCCCCCTAATCCTCCCTCATCCCACTCCCCCCCTCCCTCACTCCCTCCAACCCCTCCCTCCCTCCCTCCCTCCCTAGGAGATAGATTTAAACTTTAAAATGTGAATAACTTAAAAAATATAACACCAATTTCAATTAAACTTCTTCCATTAGCACCAAAGGAACGACGGTGAGTAAGGTGGGCCTAAAATTGTTGCGTTATTGTGTACCATTTTGGCTGTAGTTCAGGAACAAACAAACAAACAAACAAGAGTTTTAGTATATAGATATGATTCTAAGGGACCTTGTCAATCCACATGCTGTGAAGCAATGTAAAACCAGGAAGACACAGGGCTGACTACTTGAGGCAGAAATGAAGAGGAATTTCTTGTCCCAGAGGAATGATATTTTGGGAATTTTCTACCGAGAAATCAATGGATCCTCATCATGGTGCAGGCTCTGGGCTGACATAGATTTTTGAATTGCAGAGGAAATAAAATTCAAGGAGAACAGGCAAGATAAGTCAGACAGTCATGTTGCAGCTTTATAAAACGTTGGTCAGGCCACAGTTAGAGTATTGTGTGCTGTTCTGGCTGCCCCATCACTGAAAGGGAGTGGAGGCTTTGGCGAGGGTGTAGAAGATGTTTACCAGAATGCTGTCTAGATTAGAAAGTATTACCTATAAGAAGAATTTGGACAAATTTGGATTGTTTTCTCTAGAGCATTGGAGGATTATGGGACACATGATAGAAGTGCATAACATTATGAGAGATATAGAGAGGGTATCAATCAGAACCATTTTCCCAAGGTGGAAATGTCAAAGACCAGAGGGCATAGCTTAAGGTCAGAGGGGGAAAGTTTAAAGCAGACATATGGGGCATGTTTTTTAAGATGGAATGCACTGCCAGGGGTGGTGGTGGAAGCATATACCATAGCACCTTTTAAGAGGCTTTTAGATAGGTACAAGAATATGCAGAGAATGGAGAATATGGACCACATGCAAGCAGAGGAATTTAGTTTAACTTGGAATCATGTTCAACACAGATATTTGAGCCAAAGGGTCTGTTCCTTTGCTGCATTGTACTATGTTCTATGTTCTATGAAAGTGAATTTGAGGCCAAAATTCAGATCTGGCATGACTTTAACAAACGAAAGCAGCCTTCGTGGCAATACAGTTTCTAGTTCTTATGATCTTACTAATCAATTACATTTAAGAATTGAGAAATAAACTGCAACAACATGCATAGAGTATGAATTCCAGTCAGATTCTGAAAGAAAGGTTTCAAAAAGGAACAAAATCTAGACTGAGATTTTAAAAAAGCAGAAAGAGTTAATATTTTAAATGTCTATTAATTCACCAGAAAACATAAAGTAATTTGACTAGTTTATAAAATGTCCTCACTGGGCAAGATTGGTTGATTGGCATTACGTTTCCAATTATCACATTGTAAAATGGTTCTTAATTATAGGAGTTAACTTTCAGTGATGAGTGCAATGATCCGTTAATGTGTAAATCCACCAGGTTCTTAAAATTAAGGGGATGCAACCATTCGGATATTGTTTGTGACAAAGCAATAGCTATATAAATCAACTGGCAAATCTTAGGGATTTGTAAATTATAAGGTATCTCTTTGTTGAATTTGATGGCCAATTCATGAATTAATAACAGTATGCAACATTAACGTGCCATTAATTTTATAGCAGTATCAATTTCATTAGTAGTTATATTGAACTCATGTTTTTGAATTACTTTTTATATTTTCATATTTTGAGCCATAATAAAAGAACTTTGATCAAATGATGATTTTGGAAATAAATCCAAAAGTCATATATGTTTCATTCATATTCGATAATTAGATCACTGAAATGCTTTTTAGAATTCATGTCTAATTCCCTACTATATTCAAGAAAATGCTTTTATCATATTTGGATGCTGGATATATTAAGTTGACACAATACAATTGATGGGAAATTAGTTCCTAGGTCATTAACGTTAAATGCGTAATATGGTAGTGTCACCACATCATTCTCAATGTTCAAAATTCAATTTTGTAGAATAAAAAATTCACAAATACAGACACGATAATAACATGGGCTTAGTCAACAGATTGTGCCTTACTGTTAGTCAGGTTTTGGTCTTTGTAAATGGATCTTCCTCTCCCATCTCTGGGCTTACATCGTTCAATTTCGAATGAGTAACCCAAACCTTGACTTCTAACTGAGTGTACAGAATCCAAAAACTTTACCATTGCCACCAAGAAATTCTCTTGTCTTTGTGTTTGTGGAAAAGCCATTCGGTGGAGATGAGAAAGGACTAGCTTAGTTTACAATATAAAACATGAATGAATAGAAAAAGTCTGCTATATTTATTTTCTGTTCCTCCATAAATATAATAATTCCACATAAGCCTGCAGTATCTTTTTAACCCAATGGTCCAGTTTCTCTCAGTTGTAGAGATGTTTTTCATTAATAGAGTCATAGAGTCATATAACATGGAAACAGACCCTTTGGCCCATCAATATCATCTTGACCATCAACTATCGATTTAAATCTACATATTTTTATTCTTTCCAAATTCTACCACTCACTTCCACACAACGACCAGTTTACAGTAGTTTATTAACCTACTAAATTGCAAAAAATTGCGATGTTGGAGGAAACTGGAACATCTAGATGGTCACAGAGAGACCATGCAAACTACACACAGACAGCACCTGAGGTGCGAGATTGGAGTTCCACGAGAAGCACCATTTTGCCATAATTAAGGCAGACATTGTTGGTAAGGCCAATGTTTCTTGAACTCACAAATTACTTTTGGAAAGGTGGGTATGAGCTGCCACCTTGAATGTCGAGGCTGCAGGTGTTAAAATACCCCCATCACAGTGAAACTAAAACTGTTTCAAGATTATTACCCTACACCATGTTGTACTTAATATCTGATTCTCCTCCTGCTACGATATACCAAGCATGACTATATAGATTTTAAATTTAGTTTAGTTTAGGTTATTTTATTATTGTCAAGTGTGCCAAGGTACGGTGAAAAGCTTTTTGTTTTGTGCCATCCAGACAAAAAAAAAACTACAATCAAGTCGTCCATAGTGTACAGGTAAAGGATCAAGGATACACATTTAGTACAAGATAAAGTCCGATTAAGTCTGATTAAAGATAGACCAAAGGTCTACTATGAGGTAGATGGGAGGTCAGGACTGCAGTCTAGCTGGTGAGAGGACGTTTCAGTTGCGTGAGAACAGCTGGGAAGAATATGGAGGTATGCGTTTTCAATCTTATTATGGCCACCTTCTCTTTTTCTTATAAAGCCCCAAAGCTGCCATTGATGAAGGATAGGGGAACAATATCTTCTTGATGCAAATAACAATAACAAAGAGATCTCCACAGTGTTTCAGTTAGTTAATCATTTGTTTGAAGTTCCAATAAAACTAAACAATGATCACTTGCTTTTCTTTGGCACAGGGATGATAATGGTCTTCTTGAAGCAGATGCGCAGCTTAGAATAGAGTAAGGAGAGATTAAAGATGTCTGTGAACACCCCCACTAGTTGCTCTGTGCAGTTCCTAATGACATGGCCAGGGACTCAATGTGCCAGTTGCTTTCCATGGGTTCACCCTCAGGAAGGCCGATCTAACTTCTGCTACAGTGGCCTGGGAAAAGGCATTTTCAAATCTGGTGGAATGAATACCACTGCCATGTTGGCCATCTATTCAAAGCGAGCATGGAATGTATTAAGTTCATCAGGGAGGGCTGCACTATCGCCAGTGATGCTGAGACAAATTCAGTTATGTGCTCTTGGAGGCCTACAGCACTTCATAGCTGCCCAGTTTTGAACTGCTGGATTTATTCAGGATATCCTATTTAGCATGGTGGTAGTATGGTGACAACATGCAGTGTCAGTACTGGATTATATTTGGGTGTTAGAGGTTATGGGGAGAAGGCAGGAGAATGGGTTTAGGAGGGAGAGATAGATCAGCCATAATTGAATGATGGAGTGGACTTGATGGCTGAATGGCCTAATTCTGCTCCTATCACTAATGATCTCATGATCTTATGATGATGGAGATGTATCGCCATCATCATAACAAACAAACAAGAGTTTTAGTATATAGATATGATTCTAAGGGACCTTGTCAATCCACATGCTGTGAAGCAATGTAAAACCAGGAAGACAAAGGGCTGACTACTTGAGGCAGAAATGAAGAGGAATTTCTTCTCCCAGAGGAATGCATATTTTGGGAATTTTCTACCGAGAAATCAATGGACCTTCACTCGACCTGCGTGGTGGTCACTTATACCATTACCACCTTTGCCAAATAGAGTTGCTGCTGCCGCAAAGCATGAGTGACTGATTCAATCCCAACCTGTGGAGTTTGCACGTTCTCACTATGACTGCATGGCTCTACCCAAGCTGCTCTGATTTCTTCCCACATCTCAAAAACTTGTGGTTTGGTAGCCTAATTGGAAACTATAAATTTATCTTTGCTGTGTATGTGAATGATAGAATCTTCAGGAAAATTGATGAGGATGTGAAGGGAATTAAATAAGATAAGTGTAAATGGTTGGCAAGGACTCAGTAGGCCAAAGGCCCTGATTCTGTGTTCGATGGGTCTATTAAATAATGCACGATAGCTAAGGAAACTCACACCAAAATTAAATGTTAGCCCTATGAGAACAAACAGAAGTTTATTGAACTATTTTTTTAATATGCTTTCTTTTTGCAAATCTATCCATTTTTATTCACAAATAAAGCAGCGACTTTTGTTCCATACAACATTTTTTATGGTGTGTGACCAGAATCTGGCATTCAGATGTACTATAAGTTCCATTGTGGCATTCAAAAGGGAATTGGATAAATTTATGATTGGACAAAATTTGCAAGGCTGCAGAGAAAGGGGTGATGGGTGGAACTAGGTATGGAACTGGTTCTGACATGATGGGCCACCTTCCTGTTTAGTTTAGTTTAGAGATAAAGGCTGTTCAGCCCACCGTGTCCACGCTGACCAGTGATCACCTTTCCACTAGTTCTACCCTACACATTAGTGACAATTTACAGAAGCCAATTAACTTACAAACCTGCACGTATTTGGAATGTGGGAGGAAACTGGAGAAAACTCGTGCTGTCACAGGGATAACGTACACAGACCTTAGAGACGGCACCCATAGTCAAGATCGAACCTGGGTCTCTGGTGCTGTAAGGCAGTACCTCTTCCTCTGCACCACTGTGCCACTCTCTATGCTGTAACCATTCGCTGATGGTGAAATGTGATTTGTTTTCATAGGAAACAAACATGCGTTTAAACACTCGAGTTTTAATAACCAGCCAATGGAATGTACTTTGGATGTGATGTAAAACAGTACCTGGTCCAATGTTCACAGATTCTCACTAGTTTTGTATAAGATCTATTGGAGCATTATAATTTTTCTACTTACTGATAACGCAAAGTGGTTCTAACTAATACTTTCTTCAACAGGAATGCTTGGTGAAGTGTATCCCTGCATCATTGAGAGGGACATAATTTAACTTTGACTTCTATCATTCCACCATTGTTAACTATTATATCCATTATATTTCCTCCTTAGGTATCACAAAATGCTGGACCAACTGAGCAGGTCAGGCAGCATCCAGGAGAGAGGGAATGGGTGACATTTTGGGTCGAGACCCTTCTTCTGAAGAAGGGTCTCGACCCGAAACGTCCCCCATTCCCTCTCTCCTAGATGCTGCCTGACCTGCTGAGTTACTCCAGCATTTTGTGTTACCTTCGATTTGTACCAGCATCTGCAGTTATTTTCCTACATATTTCCTCCTTAGATCTTTCTGCTTCCACACCTATCAAGTACATTGGGAAGCATTGGTATATTAAAAGTCCAATATTTTTGCATTGCTATGGAGATCTTTTTCTTGTATTTTGCTATGAAATGACAGGAATAACATTTTAACAGTTTCTTTAAACACGTCACTATTGGTTCATTACTGGCAATTGCCATCGGCAATTTTGTGATACATGGAAAGCTCATTTTATTCTCAAGTAATATTAATCTTCTCCTTCAGGACCTGGCTTGTACTGGGGTATGTTTCTGTGGATCTACTCTTTGTACTTGAAGCTGGAGATGTTGTTAGTAGTCAATTGATTGTAACAAAGTTTCAGTTAGCTGACTTGTTCTGTTCGCATCTGTAAACAGACATCGCTGGCTGGATTGCTCTTAAATCAACTAACTTCATGGACCAAAAGGTTTCCTCCAGTTTTGCAACAAATCTATGGTTCTATGACTATCACCTTTACAGCAAAGTTATAAGGCTATCAGTTTAAACATTTATCCACTTAATGGTCCACTGCCTACATATTTAATCTTTCTTTTAAAACAAATAATTAAGGTTAACAGATATCAGTTACTTTACTGCATCTCATACTGATGCAGTATTTAATTTATACTATTTACATAACTGGATATTCTCATATTTTTCACTCTCCAGTGTACATTTAGTTTTAGCCACAGAATATGCTTCAGCTTCAGTACTGTTTTCTTTGCTGGATAAATCTTAGGAATTGCCATTCTGAAAAGCAGTCATTTGCAGAATTTAGGCAGTAGCTTCATCTGTTATTTCTTCGAGGTTGATCTGTTCAATACTTTCTCTTTTTACCTCTGTATCCATGGTAATCTCTGCACTTCATAAGTCACGTTAAGCAATCCTCCAGTAATGGTCCACTGAGCTTGGAAATACAGTTAATTCCTTCATACGTTGTCTTACCTTGCTCAACTATTTATTTCTAAAATGATACTTCTGAAATGATAGACATATGCTGTACCTTTCATTTCCATTCCATTCAGAGGATATAAAATCCATCTATATGTATATATTCTACAGTCCCCAAATACAAAACAGAGCCCAATTCTATTCATGGCATTCAACTCCAATGTATTAAATATTGATGTTTTAATGTTCAACCACATTGGACTGGATTGGCCTCAATCAGTTCTGCCCAATGGACGTGAAATGTTTTATGTTCACAAACTGAAAACTGAGTAACACTATCTTATTACATCACAGATGCACCGAGATGTTCCCATGTAACGCAGTTGAACAATAAGCCAAAATTTCAATGCATTTGTTCAAGACAAATTGTAATAAAATTTCAAGCAAAACTAGAAGTTTACATGGGTGGGTTGAAGATATACATAAAGTTACCTGGGTGTAACAGAGTTACAGCACAGGGCTCTGCTGTTAAATGAATTCAGAAAACTCATAAAATATGATATCAGATGTTCTTTGTTCACTTTCATTCGAGCAGTCATATCAGCCTGTGCAGGTAGTGCCTGAATCACTGTTACAAATCAGTGATTTTATGAGGCACAGGCAATGAATGTTACATTAACTAAACTCCATTTAGTTCCCATGCTGTTTTTATTGTCCCTCTACTGATTCAGCTATCATTCCCTTGTTAAGGAATAATAAGTAAGTCATTTACATACTGAGTGATAAATATAGGTAAGATTAATTTTCTTTTGCCAATATTGTTGAACATTTTGTTTCTGAAGGATTTTGAGCACATTTAATGGATTATCAAATGATAAGATGATTTATTGATGTAGTGAAAGATTTATCAAATGATAAATTTGATCTAGTCTGTGATTTATTCTTGTTTCTGAAAGGGACATTTTTCATCTGCCACGGAATGACAAAAAGTACATATTTCTTAATGCAGATTTGTTTTAATTTAGTGGTAGAAAAATCCATAAATGGTTGTCTTGCAAACTTCTAGTCATATGTTGTCTCTGGATATTAAAAATATATATTATGAACCATAATGTAAATTAGCCTTGATAACTCTAAAACAAATATGGTAAAGGTCACCCAGGACTAAAACTCTGGCCGCATTATGCCAGGAAACAAGCATAGATTCGATAATTAATTGTCCAATATGGTTAATGCTGTGGATGTAAGCATCCTGCTTCAATTATGGTATTGAAAAATTGGTAAATGCTATTGTTCAGGTATCCAAGACCCATGACTGGAACACTGAGACCCCTTGGATGTGGTGAAAAAGAGGACCACCACAACTTGTGGCTTCTTTTCCAAAATTCATGGGACCCTCACTGTCGCAAGTGCTATGCTAACTGTGGTTAGTGTATTTTGTTATTTGCCTCAATTAGAAAATTATTGCCTCTGAAACACAAGGCATTCTAAGCTAGCCTGTATCTCGTGGTTAAACTGACACTCCACATTGCAGAAGGTATGTAGCATGTTGGAAGTCCTGTGTTTGGATTGAGACTGTCGATTGCCGTGATGTAAAAAATTAAATAGTGCCATTACAAAGGTGAACAGTGAGTTGTCCCTGTGTGCTGACCAATAACTATGTTCAAACAAATTATTTGGGTACATGGGAGCTTAATATGCACAGATTTACTCCAGCCTATTCCTGCATGATAACTATGAGTGTACTTCAGAAGTAACTAAATGGGTATAACATTTTATTTTAGAGTCACTGAATAGAGCTGTCTTAAGGGCCTGTCCCACTTAGGCGATTTTGTAGGCGACTGCCGGTTACTGTCAAAGTCATAGCAGATTGCTGAAATTTTCTTTTACCTGACGACAATGACCACGACAATGCCGAGTCAGGTCGAGAGTACACTGTCTTTGGAAACATCGCAAAATTCCCATGCTGTCAATGCTTCTCCGGTGTCCTAATTTTCGCTGAAATCACTGACAAGTCGGTAAGTACTTGAGAGTTTTGAAATATAACATCTTGCCCGGGTTACTCGAGAACCAAGCTTCACGGTAACAAGACATCAACTGGATTGACTTCCAGTTTACTAATAGCAGTATTAAGACATTTAATTTTAAAAGTGGTTAAATGGATTTTTGTGCAGATTTTGGGCATTCTTTGAAAATGTACAGGAGATGCATATCTGGTTTCTGGGTTGCATATCTGGGTTAGGAGCCTACTTTAAATGTAATCACTGATGGCTATAAACATCGCAAAAATTCCCACGCTTACCTGACCGTCAAACTGTCGCCTCAAATCTATCTGTCAAATGTCCTGATGGTAAATAAATTGGTTAAACACAAGTATTTTATGGTATTTTCAAATGACTTTACTTAATTTAATATTATGTGATTCTAAATGCATCTAAGAGAACCTAGCAAACCTGGAGACAGCATGCGACAGCACCCGCAATAAGCAACGATACCTGGTGACAAGCCAGCTGTCGCCGAGAAATTTCATACCGGTTGATTTCTCAGTGGTGGACCAAGATCCACTACGATTCTTTGAAGACTCCTCACGATCATGCCAGCGACACCCCGGCGAACTGTTGACGACAGCCTAGTCACCGGCAGTTGCCTTAAAATTGCCTAAGTGGGACAGGTTCTTAAATCTTTCTTCACAATTAAACAAGGAATCATATTGTATCAGAGACCACTTGAGGCTGTCTGCATAAAATAAATAATTATTTTTGTAAGCTTACCATGGAGCCCGTCTACATCTTCTATTCCCTTATTGTTTCTTTTCCTTTTCCAAATTATCCTCCTGAATTTATAATGCTCACTCTAAGCTCAACAACACCACAGTCACATCTGTGGAGTCATTTAAGTTCCTTGGAACCATAATCTCCAGGGACCTTTAATTGGGATCCACCATCGACTCCACAGTCAAAAAGGCCCAACGGAGGATGTACCCTGCGGCAACTGAGGAAACACAATCTGCCACAGGCAATGATGGTCCAATTCTATTCTGCTATCATTGAGTCTGAGCTCACCTTCTCCATCATGGTCTGGTTTGGCTCAGCCACCAAGCACGACATCTGGAGGCTGCAACGGATCGTTCGATCAGCTGAGGTTGGCTGCAACCTTCCCCCCATTGACGAACTGTACACTGCAGGAGCCAGGAAGCAAGTAGGCAAGATTATCTCTGACCCCTCTCACCCTGGTCACAAAATCTTTGAAGCACTTTCCTCTGGAAGGGACTGTCAAAGCAGCCACAGTCGGACATAAAAACAGCTTTTTTTCCACGAGTAGTAGTTCTACTCAATAACCAAAGTCTGTAGTCTCATTTTTGCTCTGGTTTATTTTCACCCACATGTTTAGACCATAATGTTGTATCCTTATTGTTTTGATGTGGTTATGCTTTATTCTTAATTGTTAACTGTATATTTGTGTTGTCATTTGTGAGCGGAGCACCAAGGCACATTCCTTGTATATGCACATACTTGGCCAATAAACTTATTCATTCATTCATTCATTCATTCATTCATTCATTCATCCCAGGATTCTGCTCATCATATCAGCTTACATTTGATGAAGCTCATTTAATTTTCCGGAACAATCAACCTGGATTTTAGTCTGGCAGAAGAACACAAAAGCAACCTCAACAATGATAAAAATCTACCATTAACCTGGGGTAGCTTACTGTATATCTTAGAATGACACAGAAAGAGGACATTCAAACCATCAGGTCCATTGTTATCAGGGATGTAATTCCATTAGTTCTATTTTATTAGCCCTCATATTTTTACCATTATATTATACCAAACAGTAAGTGAATTGAGAATTGCCAATTAACGGACCGATACACTTTAGGGATGTGGGAGAACACTGGAGCAGATCATCTGTCAAATATACAGACAGTACCTGAGGTCAATTATTCACAAAATGCTGGAGTAACTCAGCAGGTCAGGCAGCATCTCAGGAGAGAAGGAATGGGTGACGTTTCGGGTCGAGCCCCTTGAAGAAGGGTCGCGACACGAAACGTCACCCATTCCTTCTCTCCTGAGATGCTGCCTGACCTGCTGAGTTACTCCAGCATTTTGTGAATAAATACCTTCGATTTGTACCAGCATCTGCAGTTATTGTCTTATAGTACCTGAGGTCAAGATCAGATCCAGGTTGCTGGAGTTGTGATACATCAGCACTAACAACTGCATCATTGTTCAGACCTTGGAAGCAGAAAAGCATAATCTGCTCCAATCTCCACAAGCAAATCTACATGCAGATGCAGCATAGAAAGCATACTGTTGAGATGCATCACAGTAAGGTTTAGGAACAGGTATGCCCATGACCACAAGAAATTTGCAGAAAGTTTTAGATGCAGCCCAGTCCATCACACCAAACAGACTTCCCACTATTGACTCTATCTACCTTCACATTGTTTCGGAAAGGCAGCCAATATTTTCAAAGACTTGTCCCACTTTGGTCATTCCTTCTTCTCCCTGCTTCCATCTGGCAGAAGTTGCAGAATCTTGAAAGAGCTAACTACCAGACTCAGGAACAGTTTCTTCCTCTTGGTTATCAGACTTTTGAATGGTCCTTACATTAGCTAGGGTACTGTTTGATTCAGCTCCAACCCAGTGTTGTCATTGGATTTTGTCTTCAAATGCACTACAATGCTGAGAAAAATATTCTGCACTTTATGTCATCCCTATTGCTCTATCTATTCTACTTCAGCTTGACCTGATTCTATTTATGTATGGTATATCTGATCTGTTTGGATAGCATGCAAAACAAAGCTTTTCACTGTTCCTCAGTACAAAACCTTAAGCTAATCCAAACATCATTTATTCCTATCAATACATCCTGCAAAAATAGAACAGCCAAGTAGAAAAGTTAGTAGATATCTGTGTCATTGAAATATTGATCACCTTCCTCTTCCTTTGTCCTTGCTATAACAACAACAAGGAAGCGAGCTGCTCAGTTTCAAAGAATTCCAGGGAGAAGTGCTGAGTGTCATGTAACTGTGTCATATACTTCATTATTTCTACTTAATTGTCCTTGGTTCTTCCTCATGCCTGCGTCTGTCAGCCCCCTAGATTTTCTGGAAGTGGCTTAGAAAACAAAGACTCAGTTTTGATACCATTTGATCATAATCATAATCATAATCATAATCATAATCATAATCATAATCATAATCATAATCATAATCATAATCATAATCATAATCATCATAATCATAATCATACTTTATTAGCCAAGTATGTTTTGCAACATATTCGGAATTTTATTTGCCATAGACATACCAATAAAAAGCAACAGAATACACAAAAGACTTTTTAACATGAACATCCACCACAGTGACTCTTCCGCATTCCTCATTGTGATGGAAGGCAAAAAAGAGTTCAATCTCTCCCTTATTTGTCCTCCAGCGGTCGGGGACCTCTATCGTTCCGTTGATGGGACGATCTTACTCGCATAGCCGGCAGCGAGCCATCCTCTTCAGGGCGATCAAGCTCCTGGATCGGGGGAATCTCAGTTACCTGCGCTGGGCGATCAACCCAGGGTCGGGGCTAGTTGAATGACATGGCTTTTAGAACTTGCGAGACTGCGAGCTCCTTGATGTTAAAGTCTGCAGGCCGCAGTTGGAGTGTCGTTCCCAGGCAAGGGATCGCACTCTCTGATGGTAAGTCCATGCCCCGCGGTGGGGCTCAAATTCAGTCCTGAGCAAGGCCTCCAGCTCCACGATGTTAGGCCGCAGTACGACCGGAGATATGATCCGGAAAACAATCACATCTCTGGCAAGATAAGAGATTGAAAAAAAGTTTCCCTTGACCCCCCCGCCCATTCCCCACATAAAACAAACCAGAGAACATTAACACATACTTTTAAAACTCACAAAAAATAACAAAAAAAGACAAAAGGTAAAGACAGACTGTAGGCGAGACTACCATCGAAGCGCCACCCAGTGGAATTAAGTTTAATTTGATTTTGGTTCTTCCACTGTAAGAAGTATATAAAATTATGAGGGACACAGACCATCAGAGCTTTTTTTTTCCCCGTGATGAAAATGTCAAAGACTAGGGGCAATAGATTGAAGTTGAGAAGGGCAAAGTTTAAGAGATGTGCAAGGCAGGTTTTTTTATACAGAGGGTGGTGGGTGCCTGGAACACGCTGGGAGGGGGGGGGGGGGGTGTTGGAGGCAGATATAACATGATGTTTAAGAGGCTTTTGGACAGGCACATGGATATGCAGCCTATCTTGTGCGAACAGTGAATAGTTTATGCGGCCATTATATTTGGCATGAACATTGTGGGCCGGGGTGCTTTAGTTTTATATTCTATGTACTATGTTCAGATATATGACTGTGATATTCATTGCCGGGCAGGGAACTAATATTTTGTTTGTTCATTGGACTGCAAGTTTGCAGATGACCCTTAAGTGAGTGGCATTGTCGATAGTGAAGATGGTCTTCAAATATTGCAGCAGGATCCTGATCGGTCGGGCAGCTGGGCTGAGGAATGGTTGATGGAATGTAATACAGAGAAATGTGAGAGGTTGCATTTTAGGAAGACTAATATGGGCAAGACCTACACAGTGAATGGTAGGGCTCTGGGGAGTGTTGTAGAGCAGAGGGATCTAGGAGTGCAGGTACATAGTTTGTTGAAAATGGCACCACAGTTAGATAGGGTGGTCAAAAGGCATTTGGCACATTGGCCTTCATCAGTCAGATTATTGAGTATAGAAGTTGTGAGGTCATGTTCCATTAAGACATTGGCGAGGCCACATTTAGAGTATTGTACTCATTTTTGGGCACCATGTTATAGGAAAGATGTTGACCAGTTGGAAAGGATGCAGAGAAGATTTACAAGGATGTTGCCAGGACTTGAGGGTCTGAACGATAGGGAGAGGTTAATCAGGCTAGGAATTCTATTCCTTGGAGTGCAGGAGGATGAGAGGTGATCTTATAGGGGTGTACAAAATCATGAGAGGAATAAAGCAGGTAGATGTACTGAGTCTCTTACCCAGAGTAGGGGAATCAAGAAACAGAGCACACAGGTTTAAGGTGAGGGGGGGGGGGGGGGAAGATGTAATAGGAACCTGTAGGGTAATTTTTTCACACAGAGGGTGTCGGGTGTACGGAGGCAGGTAGTATTGCAACGTTTCAGTAACATTTGAACAGAGACATGGTTAGGACAGATTTAGAGGGATATGGGCAAAACACAGGCAGGTGGGACTAGTGTAGATGGGACATGTTGGTCGGTGTGCATAAGTTGGGCCAAAGGGCCTGTTTCCACACTGTGTGACTCTATGACTCTCTGGTCCACTGCTGAGAAAAATTATACAACAGAAAATCCAAAGTCCAGGGCCGTATGTGTCACACAAGGCACAGACTTCCTTTTGGAAATTTCATGAGTGCAAAACGGGCAAAGGAAATGAGTCTGGGAGTTGAGATGGTCATGGGGAAGAGATGCTCATGAGGAAAGTGATAGGATATAACTTGGGGATTGGACCTATGGATGCTATAGTTGGGAGTGAGGATAGTTGACAGGAAGTGGGGTGAGGGTGGGCTGCTGGAGATTGTTGAAGGATTAGGTAGGTCTGGCAGCAGATACTCAGTTTGAGGTAGTCAATTCAATAGGTTCAATTGAATGTTCTTGGGTGGGGTATAGTGTTCAAAATGTGCTGTTGTGTATTGGTGGAGTATCTAAAGTAGAACAAGATAATTATATATATAATTTAAAACTGATCACACCAGAGCTGGATTTCTAGTTCGGTTAGGCAGATTTTATTTAAGTGACACAGAATCAGGCTACACGGCTGTTGTAAAAGCCTCATTCTGTTTAAATAGTCTGGATAACCCACCAACCATGCGAGTGAGATTGTCAATCCCAAGGACGATATTTGCCATGGTTCAAATAATTCCCCCTCTATACTACTTCACCCTAAGCAATACAATTTAACCCTAAGGGCACCCATTCAGATTTTTCTGTGTCGAATGTAGATCAGCAACATGGGTGGTCGGATGACATCAGAGTGCAGTCCCTATTTATTGTCAGCTCAACAGCAATATTTTGTCAGGTCATTAACAAAGGAGTAGCACCTGCAAAACAGTCACTTCATGAAGTCATCAAAATTGCTATGCTATACGTGGCAAGTGAAGTTGCAACACATTTCCTCAGAACGCCTTGAAGTGTCAATATCTGTTAAGGTCACAACTGCTATTAACTTCTATTCTCTGAGTCATGGAATTGAAGGCAACCTTCTTAGTGATGGATCACTGACCTAACCAGAGAAAGTAAAGGCAGCTTGTGCGGAATGGCAACTTCAACGACAAACCTGCCCGGGGATCTGTGTTGATCTCCAATGACTTTTTTTGTGCATAAATAATTTAGAGCTTTGCACAGAATTAAGTCTATTTACATTTTTGATAGCCTCACTTTAGCAAAGGGAATCATCGGAGAATGGGAAATCAGATCACTAAATACAAAGAGATCTGAATAAATTCGCAAAGGTGGGCAGCTTCGTGACAAATTCTAATTAACTTTATAATAGAGAAGGTTTTTTGTAAAATCAGAAAGTGGCCCCATTTTGTTTTGAGTGGAAGTGTTGACAATGAAATCTTACAAATCATTACAAACATAATAAAATGTTGGATATCTTATGAATAATGCCATATCTAATTTAAAATACTATCCATTTAATTCATATACCTTGTTACAGGCTTTGAACCATAGAGTGTCATGCTACAAGATAAGGCTTATCCCAGTGGAGTTCCATTTTATGTTTTGATTTAATTTCCACACTTGGGGATTACATAAATAAGCAAAACTTCACCAGGTGCTCTGAGATTTGACATTAATGAGAAGTTATTTTGTTGAAGAAAAAAATGAAGTTCCAAAAATGTTTGGCCATATTTAGTTTCAAAGTTATTTATTTGGTCATTTGATATTTTCACTTGCTGACCTCTCATGTGGCAAGACCTGGAGAACATGTGTGATTGGGCTTCTTACTGGCAAATATCATTTCTCATTATGCAAGTGCTAAGTAATTATTTCCAAAATGCTCAGGAATGACAGTCTAGTTACATCATCCCAGAACTGTATTGTTACAATGCCACTCAAATGGCACAAAACCTTAGTAGAATTTTCTAATTAAGGTCAGTGACAGTGTGTAACAGCCACAGATCCATGTTAACGCTTTCAAAAGCTCTTCCTTTCCATTTAGTCCATCCTTCTTTAACTATCAACAAAGCTTGTCTGAAAGATTTACTATCACTCCTGTGGGGAAGTAGTAAGTAAAAGCTGCTCATCAGGAATTCATTGCAATTTTCCTTCTTCTTTTCTTCATCCCGAAGTCGATAAGTCGCTCTGTCTGAACACGAACAATCACTCAGTCTGCCTTTCACAAACACTAACTCAGGGACATTTATCAAGAGTGAGTTAAAGATTGAGCCAGACAGAAACACAATGGGAGACACACAAAATGTGAGTGAGCAGAAGCTGTTGTTGATAGAAGATGGATGGAAAATTATTGCATTGTGTCGTTCACAGTAATTGATACTTAACTGTGTGGTAGGCATAGTAGTTTGGTGGGGGAGCCCAGCATCATTTCTGCACAGTACAGAAGACCCTAATGTTTATGTGGGAAATTGTAATAATTTTCTACAGATGTTCCATGGGTGAACCAAGAAACAGTCTGTGCTCCGTGCTTGCATAGAATTGAAGGAAATCTTATTCTGGAATAGGGTCACCAAGATGACTTACCAGCATATTCATATTCAGTGTATTGCATCTCACATTGCTCCATCATGCAATCCATGGAACACCCTTTACGTTTAGTATTTTCATTTTTTCATGCAAACTAAAAAGTTATTCAGGGTTCTTTCACGTGCCTTTTCAATAAATTATTGTGTCTGATCTTGATTTGGTCATTTCAATCAGCAATATGGATGATTTTGCATAAGCAGCATTGTTATTACTTTCCTTGTGTCAGGAAATGGCCTGTGTAGATTGTCCAGATATCAGAAGCTTATATACAGCTTTATGGTAGACCGTGAGTTTTGTGTCACAGATGATATCTTGATATTCAAATTCCCCATTCATCAATTGACCAAAGGCTGTACAAAGAGTGTAAGAAAATAACTGCAGATGCTGGTACAAATCGAAGGTATGTATTCACAAAATGCTGGAGTAACTCAGCAGGTCAGGCAGCATCTCAGGAGAGAAGGAACCTGAGATGCTGCCTGACCTGCTGAGTTACTCCAGCATTTTGTGAATAAAAGGCTGTACAAAGATGATTTCACCATTGGTGCCTGCCTTTGCCAGGAACTAATTTCCAATTGGACCAATGGACCAATTTCCCTCCTGGGATAAATAAAGTTCTATCATATTGTATTGTATTGTATTGTATCAAAGGGTTTGGGAACTGGTCCAAATTTTCCAAGGATTTGCGGTGAGCACTTATCATCAGAACAGTGCACTGTGGTGGGACAGATCGCCAGTGGAACTTTACCTTGCAAACATTGATTATAAGGCCCACCTTCTTGTATGCCTGCAACCAAGTGCAACATACCCACATTATGTACATTGTTCTTGAATGTAATTGTCATTGACTGAACAATTCCCCGTTGTTTCTGAAGGTTATTCAACTCCCACAGGAAGTCTGCAGGAGCCATGGTAAAACATTATAGTGAGAGAAATTGAAGAAAAATGTTGAAACGATGATGCAATGTTATTTGACATTCATCTTCACTGGAATTGGGTCTCTTGTAGACCTATTGGGTCTCTTGTAGACTAAATGATATCGGGATTGCATTCCATCATGGAGCAAATGTAAAATGAGATGAATTTCTGTGGGTACCCAAATTTAAGGAGAGTGTTTCACTGTCTAGCCCTGTTAATTGAGTCAAAAACTTTCCAAGAAAAACACAAGGAACATAATTGAAAATAACGTCCTCTTTGGAAACTTTAAGCTTCAAATGTTGTTCAAACACACATGGCTCAGATAACCCATCACCATAATTGGTATTTGGCATGGCATTTCTTCCACCCTCATGCTCATTTCCTAAACTCCTCTTCCATATGTGTCATTGGTCCACAATGGTAATTTTAATGTTTTGCTTTGGCATTGAGAACCAGGCAACCTATTATTTTAAGAGGTCAGGGTCTCATGTCTCATGCAACATTGTAGCTGTACAGCTACAAGACTAGAACACTATATTCTGCATATCGATTTATTCACAAAATGCTGGAGTAACTCAGCAGGTCAGGCAGCATCTCGGGAGAGAAGGAATGGGTGACGTTTCGGGTCGAGACCCTTCTTCAGACGAAGAAGGGTCTGAAGAAGGGTCTCGACCCGAAACGTCACCCATTCCTTCTCTCCCGAGATGCTGCCTGACCTGCTGAGTTACTCCAGCATTTTGTGAATAAATCGATTTGTACCAGCATCTGCAGTTATTTTCTTATACTATATTCTGCACACTGGTAGTTTTTTTTTGGCACTATCTGTTGTACATGTTTAGTTTGATTGTACTCACGTACTGTATAGGGCCCTTGCACGGCAGGTGAGGTCACGACCCCTAACCCGTACAGTTGCCACGCAACACCTTCTGGAGTACAAGCGGTGTACTGAAGGCAAGCACTCACTATTGCTGCCAGTACCGCGGGACTGTCTTCGGCCCCAGCAGCCGTTGAATTGTCACAGTTTTTGCCAGAATTCTGCCAGACTCAGAGACTCTGAAGCCAAAATTGCCACTAAACTTGCAACACCTCAGTCCCAACCAAAAATCTTTATGAATGGCACCACATAATTGCAGTGTTTAATCACATCAGGCTGCTTAACTTCATCCCAATGAATTTAGTACAGCTGCAAACCTCACGCTGCATACCGCAACATGCATACACTGCCTGCTGAACCATGTCAATCTCACCACCCCAGCATAATCCACAATGACAACTGTCATTCTTGCAGAAGACAAGTTTCTGCAATTAGAGGTAGCAAGAACTAATGAAAATGGGAGAGACTTTCTTGCAGGGCCTGACCCCCATGGAGGATACAATGTTGGTCACTGTCATAGAGACATTAAACAGGGCTGGACGGACATTTGAATTGCCAAGGCATAAAAAGCTATAAATGAAGAACTGCAGATGAGACTAATGCAGCTAAGTTGTTGATGATCGGCAGGACATGATGGGCCAAAGGGCATGTTTGGTACTATATTCCTCTATGATTCTATGAATGAATGAATGAATGAATGAATAAGTTTATTGGCCAAGTATGCATATACAAGGAATGTGCCTTGGCGCTCCGCTCACAAATGACAACCCAAACATACAGTTAACAATTAAGAATAAAGCATAAACACATCAAAACATTAAGGATACACCATTACGGTCTAAACATGTGTGTGAAAATAAACCAGAGCGAAAAAGAGACTATAGACTTTGGTTATTGAGTAGAACTATCACTCGTGGAAAAAAGCTGTTTTTATGTGACTGTGGCTGCTTTGACAGTCCGGAGCCAAATGCTACTTGACTGCTGAGTGTTCTCACTATTCTTTATTTTTTGGTTCAAATTCTGTTTTTCTTCTTTTTCCTTTTGGAAATAATAATAATAATAACAATAATAATAACAATAATAACAATAATAATAATAATAATAATAATAATAATAATAATAATAATAATAATAATAATAATAATAATAATAATAATAATAATAATAATAATAATAATAATAATAATAATAATAATAATAATAATAATAATAATAATAATAATAATAATAATAATAATAATAATAATAATAATAATAATAATAATAATAATAATAATATTCCTTTATTCGTCCCACCCCGGGGAATTTATAGTGGCCAAAACAACATTTAACATACAGCATTTTAATTTTTTATGTTTTATGCATCAGCACTCTTGTAACTCTTTACAGTGATATTTAGCAGAATGTTAACATTTTTCTACATAAATCTGTTTTTGTTTTAATTCTTCGTATCAAAGTAAATGATTCATCTCATAGCTGAAAATAGATAGGATTTCCTCAATATTTCTCTCCTTGTGAAGCAGACTTTTTAAATTCCATTTTCTATTTTGTTTCCACCTTTCTGGAAATGACACGGAATATCGTTCTCTCTGCTCTGGTTCTGAGCTCTGCCTCTGAGCTCTGGTATTTTCTCCATAACCGTCAGCAACTTATTTGCTACATTCTTCCTACCCTTACTCATTGATTGGGTGGACTAATTTGTTCTTGTGTTATTTTGTGCCATTTGTCATAACATTCTATGGGACTTCTTTCTATGGTGAAGATGATATTTAAGTTTAAGATGCTCTTTTGATGACAGATGATAAGCCAGATACCAGCTGCAGAACTCACAAATCACTGTTCCTTGGGGCTTGTAATAACAAGGCACTGAAGATGCTGGTTTATACCAGAGAAAGACAGGTATGCCAGAATAATTCAGCAGGTCAGGTAGCATCCCTGAAGAACGTGGATAGGCAACGTTTCGGGTTGGAACCCTTCTTCAGACTGATGTGAAGGGTCCCGGCTCAAAACATCA
The DNA here is from genome assembly GCF_053455715.1 of Rhinoraja longicauda. Classification (NCBI taxonomy): domain Eukaryota; kingdom Metazoa; phylum Chordata; class Chondrichthyes; order Rajiformes; family Arhynchobatidae; genus Rhinoraja; species Rhinoraja longicauda. The sequence continues at coordinate 31,045,544 of NC_135959.1, read as the reverse complement.
CCTGTCCATGTTCTCCCGGGTTGCTGCCTGACCCGCTGAGTTACTCCAGCATTTTGTGTCTTTCCTTAGGCCTCAATGAAAAAGAGCTTACTTATATTTTACAGTTCCTTTTATCTGTGGTACACAGGAGAACAATTGCAGTGGCTCTGGTTACATTTCAAAAGATATTCCTGCAAAGCCTTTAAGGTAATGGATACCAGTGGTGGAGGGATTGAAATCAGCTCACTTAAATGGGCGGCACGGTAGCGCAGCGGTAGAGTTGCTGCTTTACAGCGAATGCAGCGCCGGAGACTCAGGTTCGATCCTGACTACGGGTGCTGCACTGTAAGGAGTTTGTACGTTCTCCCCGTGACATGCGTGGGTTTTCTCCGAGATCTTCGGTTTCCTCCCACACTCCAAAGACGTACAGGTATGTAGGTTAATTGGCTGGGTAAATGTAAAAAATTGTCCCTAGTGGGTGTAGGATAGTGTTAATGTACGGGGATCGCTGGGCGGCACGGACTTGGAGGGCCGAAAAGGCCTGTTTCCGGCTGTATAGATATGATATGATATGAAATGCTGGAATTAGAAGACAATGGAGACTGGGAGTGTAGCCAGGTTGGATGAAGTTAAGGAGAAAAGGATGGGCAAGGTTTTGGCCTGACATAATAATATAGTGGGATCACAGAGGGGGAGCAGTGAGAGAGGATGTTGTTGAACTCTCGTCAGAGAGAGGATGAGAACTTCTTCAAAGTAGACATACCTTGAGGAGATTTTGCAGTGGAATGGACAAAATGTGTAGGAAAGAAGTGCAGATGCTGGTTTAAATCAAAGGTAGACAAAATGCTGGAGTAACTCAGCGGGACGTACGTGTTGCATGTGTGACGAGTGTATGCCGGAAGCTGGCTTGTCCTCCAGAATGCTTGAGCGACTCCGTGTGTCATGCCCTTTCACCTTATGACCTACCGTGCAAGGGCTCCATTGTATGATCTGACCTGATTGTGTGAATAGGACAAAAAAAAATGTTCACTGCGCTTTGTACACATGGCAATGATAAACTAATAGCAAATTGGTAAAACACAATCACTTTTGGATATAATATAAGCAAGCACACATTCAAAATCTGTTCATCATAGATATTTTTTTTAATTTTGATTTATTTAAGATTACTATTTCTGTCTGCAGCTTAATAAATCATAGTGCAATCAAGGTTGTAGTGTAAATTTCAATACCTGTAATTGGGAAGTATGGTAATGTTCGCATAAGTTATAAAGATATGTATAATAGAGAAATATTGATTTCAAAGAGAAAAATATATATAATGATGATGATAAATTTGATGCTTGTCATGCCTTACTTTATTCATTATAATTAGTTTGGAGATAGAATGCTGACTGAATATGAAGTAAAATTACATGTATTTATCAGAAAGCAATTGAAATTGAGCTGTGCAGTATTTATTTTGGGGTAATGAGTGGTCTCAAGAGCTTACAATATGGTGGGCAGCAAGTGTCCCAAGAGCATAATAAATAGAAGCCAGAGTAGACATGTTTAGATTCAAAATTTAAAGCAAAGAAACTTGTTAACCAAGCGATATAATAATGAATACATGCAATTCTGCTTCTGTACAGAAATGAGCAGAATTGAATTTCTAAAGCTGAATATTTATGTAGTCCAACATCATTATTTGACATGTAAAACCAAGCCAAATTTTCTACCCGTTCTCTTGATTCTGCAGATCTGAAATTCCTTTTTCCTTGTCTCCCACCGAATGGTATGGTTGTGTTTTCCATCATGGCAATGAGCTAAACCTGTCACTGAACGTTAAAGCTTGATTGTTTTACTCGGAGTGTCTTTATAACAATACAGTATGGTGATGCAAACGCTAACTGGCCACCTCTACAGTACTGAAAATATTATGTTGTCTCGATCTTTCTGTTATTTACTGTTGATTTTACCTATCTTCTTTTTTTTCCCTAATTTTCTTTCTCATCTGATGTCAATTCACACACCCCATTTCTCAGTTCTTGCATGGTCAATTTACAATTGTTTATGCTGATTTGCTTAAAAAATACACTTGTGTTTGACTATACAGTCAGGTCCAAGGAAGTTTCCTTCACAGATTGCCATGCAACTGCTCTTATACCGAAACACAATGTGCTTAAAAACAATGAGCTTTTCTCAACAGTCTCATCAAGCCCATGATCAACAATCTTCAGGAAATGGGAAAACTGGCTTTGTAATTAACAGTAAAATATTTAAACATTAAAAAAATTACGTCAGATGGTCAATCGTGTTATGCTTAATGGCATTGCCACACAGCTCAATCCATCATTGAGGGCTCCTGATATGATCCCACCATAAACATTGATAACTCTCACCATGAGGATCTAGGATGGGAGAATGGCTGGTGAAAATAATTAAGCACAAATTAAACCCAAATTAGTTTTTTTAAATTTTTAAACTGATAATTCTGAACAAAAACGATGATTAAGAAGCATTTTGAAAAATAGTCTAGATTATTAAAATAAGAGACATGGAAATACCACTGGGCAATCCTCTGGTCCACCTACTAAGCCATGGTTCATTCACTTTGCCTGCACAATGGACTGGTTTACTAGGTGAATGGACACATCTGGATGAAAAGTCAAAGAAATTACAAAGATCACAACATTGACATACTTGTGTTGAAGTTATACCAGACTTAGAGTCATAAAGTCATAAAGTCATAGAGTGACACAATGTGGAAACAGGCCCTTTGGCCCAACTCGCCCACACCGGCCAACAATGTCCCAGCTACACTAGTCCCACTTGCCTGCACTTGGTCCATATCCCTCCAAACCTGTCCTATCCATGTACCTGTCTAACTGTTTCTTAAACAATGGGATAGTCCCAGCCTCGACTACCTGCTCTGGCAGCTTGTTCCATTCACCCACCACCCTTTGTGTGAAAAAGTTACCCCTCGGATTCCTATTAAATCTTTTCCCCTTCACTTTGAACCTATGTCCTCTGGTCCTTGATTTCCCTACTCTGGGCAAAAGACTGTGCATCTACCCAATCAAATCCTCACATGATTTTGTATACTTCTATAAGATTCCCCCCGTCATCCTCCTGCACTCTATGGAATAGAAACCCAGCCTACTCAACCTCTCCCAAGAGCTCACACCTTCTAGTCCTGGCAACATCCTCATAAATCTTTTCTGAACCCTTTCAAGCTTGACAATAACATAATGCCCAGAATTGAACACAGTGTTCTAAATGCGGTCTCACCAACGTCTTCTACAACTGCAACATGACCTCTGACTGATATAAATGGAAATCATCCCAAAATGCAACACCTTACACTTTTCTGTATTAAATTCCATCAACCATTACTCCGCCCACCTGGTCAATCGATCCAGATCCTGTTGCAATCTTTCATAACCATCTTCACTATCTACAAAACCACTAACTTTTGTATCATCAGCAAACTTGCTAATCTTGCCCTGTATGTTCCCATCCAAATCATTGATGCAGATGACGAACAGTAACGGACCCAGCACCGAACCCGGAGGCAAACCACTAGCCACAGGCCTCCAGTCAAAGAAGCAACCTTCCACCATCACCCTCTGGTTCCTTCCATGGAACCAATTTTTAATCCATTCAGCTAACTCTCCTCAGATCCCATGCAATCTAACCTTCCAGTGCAGCCTACCGTGCGGAACCTTGTCGAACGCCTTACTGAAGTCTATGTACACAACATCTACAACTCTGCCCTCATCAACCTTTTTGGTCACGTCTTCAAAAGCTCAATCAGATTTGTGAGACACGACCTCCCATGTACAATACCATGCTGACTATCCCAATTCAGTCCTTGCCCGTCCAAATGCCTGTATGCCATTGGGCTTTATCTTGCACTAAATAATATTCCCTTTACCCAGTATCTGTACACTGTGGACGGTTTGATTGTAATCATGTATAGTCTTTTTCTTGACTGGATTTTATGTAACAAAAATGCTTTACACAGTACTTTGGTAAATGTGACAATAATAAACTAAACTAAATTAAATGTTTAGTTTATTAGTTTAGAGATACAGCGCGGAAACAGGTCCTTTGGCCCACTGGGTCCCTGCTGACCAGCAATCCCCGCACATTGACACCGTCCTACATACACTAGGGACAATTTACATTTATACCAAGCCAATTAACCTACAAACCTGCATGTCTTTGGAGTGTGGGAGGAAACGGAAGATCTCGGAGAAAACCCATGCAGGTTACGGGGAGAACATACAAACCGTACAGATAGCATCCGTAGTTGGGATCGAACCCGGGTCTCTAGCACTGCAAGTGCTATAACGCAGCAACTCTACTGCTGCGCCATCGTGTATATCAGTTTGGACAAAAAGGAACCAGAGGGTGATGGTGGAAGGTTGCTTCTTTGACTGGAGGCCTGTGGCTAGTGGTTTGCCTCCGGGTTCGGTGCTGGGTCCGTAACTGTTCGTCATCTGCATCAATGATTTGGATGTGAACATACAGGGCAAGATTAGCAAGTTTTCTGATGATACAAAAGTTAAACTAAACACAAGAACTTAATGCTTACACCAAATCACTAAAAGGAGAGAGAAAAGAAGAAAGGGGTCTGGGGACTAATTAATGAAGGATTGAAAAAAATGTTGGAAGGAGCTATACGCAATTTTCTCCTTGATAAAGGGAACCAGAAAATGATTTGGATCAATGTTAGCAATGTAGGTTGAGTAGAACTGTCCATTGCTAATGTCAACATTGTCCAATAACGTGTGACAATCTAAACATACTCCATTAATTCTGAATTGCTATAAATTGCTGGATGATTTATGCCTTCCAGCATAACGTCTGTGAACATGTCAATCAGGGTGATCTCGGTCAGCGGCATTCACATGGTACTGCACCGCAACAATAAACTCTTTACGTTGTTCTGTAACTTCCCAAAAACTTTCTATAACCCTTTTGTTGTTCTTCCGAGTACACTGAATGTCCTCTGCACACCCCTGTGCACTGTACAACCTCTTTAGTGCTCTCTGTTCCTCCTCAGTGTGAGATATACACTATCTGAAGATTGTGGTGATAAACATGAAAAGCATAATTATAATGGAGCAATCTGCATCATCTGCCTGTCCGTGGGTGCGGGGGGAAGAGAGGGGAAGTTTTGTTGCCTCCATCACAGTGAGGGGGTGTTTGGAGTCACTGTGATGGATGTTTGTGTTGGGGTCGGGTGTCCTGTGTTCTTTTCTTTTTGCTGTATTTTGTGTGACTGCTGAAATTTCGCTCGGTGTTGTGCCGAGTGACAATAAAGTGTTGTTATGTTATGTTATGTTATCACCAATGATTTTAAAACACCTTCATGCACAGTGGCTCTTGGTCATCAAAAAAATTGCAACACCCACATTAGATCTCCTACCCCGTGCAACTGGGCTGCAGATGATAAGATGATATTTTAATTGCCCTTTTGTTCATGGTGGGTGCTCAGGAAGAAAATGTTGCCTGCTGGGTCATGTAATCCCATCTGCCAAACAATTTCAGCCTGTTTTAAGCAAAATGCCTGGGGCAGATCAGCCATGTCCAGATTAAATGGTCAGGTGGCCCAGCCCTGCTCTTATTTTCTTACGTTATTGTATTTTCTTATGGAAAAACAGTCATGAAATGGTTTAATTTCTGTAGCAATAAATCCGCTAGCACAAATGGAAACCATTTGGTGACACTTGCATTTGCCAATTCTCTGAAAGAGCTATCTATTTAGTACCATTCGCTTGCTCCTTCCTTATATCAATTGACATTTCCTTTCAAAAATAATCTACCATTGATTCTGTTTTCATGCTTTAACAATTATCCTCATTAAAGAAAGGCCTTTGAAAAACAATTCTCTTTTATTTATTTTCATTAAGCTAATGAATAAATTAATTTCCACTCATTGCAAACCCCTGCTATGTGAATTAATCAGGATTGTTATGCATTGCAATGCTCAAGGGAAATTTACGTTAAATTAAGTGTGCGCAGAATATATCGCATCATAACTTGAAATATGTGCATGAGCATATGGAAAAATACTTCATTGTATAAATTTACATTTTCTTAAAATCTTGATTGATTAAAATTAGTACATTTCTTGATGCGCATACTACAAGTCTGCAATTTTGTTCTTCTCAATCCAATTTGACAATGACTATTAAATAGCTCACTCTTGTTTATTAACTGCCTGAATATCCTACATTCTATTCCATACAAAGCATCTCCATTGAAGTAGTGTCAGTTTTGTTCATGAATTTTATTCTTGGTTTTGACATCATTTGAAAATTAACATGACCAACACGTGTTGTTTCAACTGTGGGAAGAATTTGTTGACCTTCAATAAGTTATGGAGCAAATCTGACTTAAACCATTGTAGGCTGAATTAGATTGAATCCTCCAATATAATGAACACCAAACTTCTGATCTGATTCAGCCTTTTCCCCTCTTTCTGTTATTTTGCATGTGCTCCCCCACTTTATCTGCTGTTAATCTCTCGGCATCTACCAATTCTCATCTTAGATCCTGCTTTTGTCCTGCTCCATATTTTAATTCTTTAGGTCTTTTACTATAAACTTACTCGTCATTGAAAACAGCTTATCAGTGTGCATCATAGCCTAGTTTCACAACTGCTCTGCCCAGTATTTGTATTGGTTTATAATTGTCACGTGTATGGAGATACAGTGAAAACCTTTGATATCTGGATCCAAAACTGTAATCTATAGAGGGGTTACGGGGAGAAGGCAGGAGAATGGGAAGCCAGTCATTTCCCTCTTCTTCTCTCTCCAGTCAAGCAGAAGGTACAAAAACTTAAAAGTACACACCATTAGATTCTAGGAAAGCTTCTTCTTTGCTGTTATCAGACCCTGGCACGGACCTCTTGTTTGCTAAGGATGTATCCACAATCTTACAATCTACCTTCTTGTTGTACAGTCAAATCTTTTACTTGCACTTTCTTTGTAGCTGTAACACTGTGTTCTTCACTCAGTTTGTTTTCTCTTTTGCACAATCATACTCATGTATGACTGCCCGGATATCAAAGGTTTCCACTATATCTCCATACACATGACAATAATAAACCAATACAAATACTGTGGAGAAATTGAGTATACCCCTTCTGGGTCCTAAACTTAAGTCAAGACTGTAAGCTCTATTTGTTATGTATCTTCAAGTACCCTCACTTTAGGGTAGATTATACTGTATCAACCTATAATTTAAAGACAAATTTACTTGCTGCCTTCGTCTCTTTTTGAATGGGTTCAGCTAAAGAAGCCAGTTTAAATACAGCTCTATTTAAAAAAATAAAACATTAAATTGATGTGTTTGTCAATAAACATTCTCATTTCTCACCTTATCCTTTGCTTCAGAAACCTAGGATCTTTCTGGTCTTTAATATTCTCTCAAGGCATCTATGTTTATCTGCCTTAGTTGACAATGATAACTTGCTCCTACTTTCCATAGTAAGAGGTTTTCCATGGTTGCAACTCAGTTATTATGATATACAGTCCTTAATCAGTAAAATTCCTTTAGACTCTGTCCTTTTTCTCCATTCCTATGCAAATTCCATAGTACACAATTGGAATAGTTGACAAGAACCATTTGTTTCACTTTAGCTCAATTAGAGGAATTATTGAAGTTGACAAAAACAAAACAAAATGCTGGAAACAGATTGGGCAGCATCTGTGGAATTGAGTTAATATTTCAAGTGGAAGCCTATTTGTCAGATCTGGGAAAAAGTGGAAGCAAATTTGAGTTGCAGGAAACAATTGGGTAATATAGATACAGTATTGCAAATGAAATATCTCCGGTATTTCAGCTTAAACAGTTATTTTTTCCATACTTAATAAAGCATATTTCTAAAACTACTGAGTACATTTAGACATTGCTGTATGCATTAAATGATTAGAATGTTAATACCAATTTGTCCCCTTGATTGAATGTGTCCATCTATGAAAAGTTAATTGATTTCAGTTTCAGATGCAAATTCACAAGACTAAGGATCTTGCAAATAACATTTCCAGTTATTGCGTTGACAGCACTTGTAGATATATCTGTTATATTGTTCCCTGGTTCCTTCAAAATAGTTGGACACAAATTTCCAATGTGCACAAAAACAATAGAATAAAATAAATCCATTTGAATTTAATGCAGCAGATTATTGCTTTGTCTATCCAACATGGTAGAGCAGATTTTAAGTGCACAATAAAACAATCATTACATTTTGCTATAGTATGGGATAATTTTATTCCACAACTTCAAGCAGAATTACAAGTTATTTTGTTACTTTGCAAAGGACGAGGGACAATTGTCTATAATGAGCTGGCCTTGCTCATGGTCTGCATACTTGCCCCTTGCTTACATGCATTTATTTCACTTTACTTAAAAGAAAACTACTGAGCATGTTATTAATGCTCTTCTATTATTGTGGCAACAGGGTGTTGAAATGGCTTTGATCATCAGCAATGCAGGTAACAACATGCTCGGTTTGTAGCTCATTAATGTAAAATTAAACACAGCATGATATTATTGGGCTAATTTTGCAAATACTCAACTCTAATATTCCTCCTTAGAGTTTCATTATTGACTTTAATGAATGGAAAATCGTGAAATGTGTTTATATGATTCTATGCTGGCAGACTGGATTCCCCACTGGCACTTTCTTTTGGAAGGTTGGCCTTCATAGATTGAACATTTTGATTATAAAATATAATCTTATATAAAAAGCTTTAAAAATTTAACTCAGTTTCCCATTCTGAAAATGCAAACCAGTTTACAGATCTCACAGTAATGAGTTTGTCATCCATACACTTCAGTTCAGTTATCATTATAATAAGATTTAATTATAATTTCTTCCTCATTTTGACTTTAAAAGCATCTGAGTATTCAATTGGCTCAAAATTCCAAATGATACCAGTTTCACTGGTTTTCTTTGTCTATTAATGTGCAGATTTATCATGATTTCATTGGATGGCAAGGGTCATTTTGAACCAAGTAAGCAGTTAAAATCACCAGTAGGATTCACCAGGAATCTCCCACACCTTAACGCACAACATTGACCTCTTTCAAAGTTAAAAAACATACATGCTAGAAATTAATGGACACTCCTTTTAGGTTTGTAGTTCAATGGTCTCACCATAACCTGAACATAGAGAGGAATCAATCAGAAAGGTGTCAGGCAAGGTAGGTTGTGTGATTGCCCATTTATTTTTCTAGTTGGACCAGGGTGTTAATGAAACCTTCATCACACTGATAGGCCGAAAGTACAGATATAGCAATACTGTATTTGATTGATATGAGCTTGCAAGGGAGTATTTCTAATGATAGTCTCTCAGAAACATTGTTATTTTATTAGCAATTGTGAAGGTGTCAATAGCTGGCAATGAAGAGGTCGTGATGTGACCACATATGAACATTGCAAGTAAACTGATGACCACTTTTTCAATTTACATGTACGTTGGTCAATGCAAATTCAGAGTTTGCCAATAATACATTGTTGTCTGCCAGATCAACCACACAGATGAGAAAAAGATCTCGAAAGAGATCGAGAACCTTATATCATGATGTTAGGAAAACAACCTAGCCCTTAATGCCCACAAGACAAAAAAGTTGATTGTTGTCATCAATGGCACATTAGCAGAGTTGGTCAACGGCTTGGAGTTCTTAGGCTCCATATTACCAGCAACCTAACCTTTTCTCTTGACACAAATGTGGTGATTAAGAGCATGTATCAGCATATTTAGGCATCGGAAAAGATGCAGCATATATGTGAGGATTCTCTCAAACTTCCATTAATGCACTGCAGAAAATATTTTGTTTGATCGCATTTCAGCCTGCGCCCTACTCCGACGGATCTCCTGCTGGTGCTCGCAGGTATCGCACCCGCTAAGCTTCGCAGAGAGTTCTTCACTCATAGGCTGGTGTGCAAGCCCCCATCGGACGCCAAACATCCTTTGCACCACCTCGCCCAGGATTCACAGCAACTGGGACCTCAACGCCTGTCATCTCGTCACCCTTTCTCCCGTCATGCAGCGACCCTCTGTGGCTCCGGTTTCAACATACTAGGAGCATGGAGAACCAGCTGGGAACAGACATCGCGACCACCTCAATCCACTGTCGCACCGAACACCACAGTCCCACCCGGCTTGGACATGTCGCACAAAGAGTGGGTCGCCCTGAACCGGCTCCGCACAGGGGTCGGCCGGTTCAATGCCAACATGCGTCTTTGGGGGTTGTGTCCATCAGCAGCCTGCATGTGTGGAGCAGACCAGCAAACAGCGCAGCACATCATTTTCGACTGCACTGTCCTCCGTCCCCCTGGTGGAGGGATAGACCTCACGCCCCTTGACAACAGCACATTGCACTGGCTACAGCGCCTGGAGGGCGTTACATAATTTCTGCTGCCTCAAACGCAACTGCTCTGCTCTTCACCACTGAACTTAAAGTGAGCGGTGAACACAGCCTAGTCCATCACAGGCTTGTCACTCCCTTCCCTCCAAGTCATCTTTACAGTGTGTGGCATCAGGAAAGCTAGAAGTGTTGTTAAGTTGCATATCACCCTGACTATTCCCTTTTCTTTCTTCAACCTTTTGGTGAAAATAGAGAAGCTTGAAAGCTCAGATGATTAGACTTAAGAACAGCTTCTTCCTCACCTACACCAACTAAGAAATAAGATTTTTACCCTGTACTAAGTGCACAATATTGGATAATATAAACACGGAATTTTGAAATTGTATGCACAAAGTTCCCTACCGTGGCACAATAATTGACAGAGACTGCGGGCACTATGTTAGATAGATATTATTGAGGAAGGGATCACAGGGCTTGTCCAGAAGAGATAATAAATGTGGAGGAGATTATTTGTAGATTTTGAATAATCGTTAGCTTGTAAGTGATATAGAGCCTTATTCCTCCTTTGTAAGTATATCGCAATATTAATAATTGCATAGTTATTGATTGTATTTGTATTGATATTTTTATTTTTGTCTAATAGAAACTAATATAAGAAGTTGAAGATTTTGATATAAGTCAAGCTGGTACAAAGTGTGATGGTCAGACAGCATTTTTCTCCGAGAACTTTTATTCAATGGTGCTATTTCATATGCCTTACGTGGGGTTGGTCAAAAGCCATCTGCGGGTTTTGATATAGTATTTATGGAAATTATAAGAAAATTGGGCAGAATTAGTTCATTTTAGAGATATATCATGGAAACAGGCCCTTCGGCCCACCGAGTCCATGCCGGCCAACAATCAATTGTATACTAGTTCTATCCTGCACACTAGGCACAATTTACAAAAGCCAATTGGCCTACAAACCTGCACATCTTTTGAATGTGGGAGGAAGCTGAAGCACTCGAGAAAACCCATGCGGTCACAGGGAGAACATGCAAACTCCATATAGATAGCACATGTAAACCAGGATCGAACACAGGTCTCTGGTGCTCTACTGCTGCACCTCTGTGCCACCCTAGAGTTTGTAATACTGTTAACACAAAAAAAGCATAGTGAGAAATTAGGCCAACATAGGGATGGTAAGTTAAAGATCATGTTATGAGAGCCAGTAATCTCATTAGAGAAGTGATTAGATTACAAGACAACTAACTGGAGAAAAGATAAATATAGGATATTTTTAAACCAGGCTGAGGACTGAAGGTGAGAGTATTTGTCAACATACCAAATTGCCTCAATCTGCAAAGGAAGTAGAGACGTTGATCAGCTTTCTTTATGATTGTATCAATGTGCTGGATCCAGGAAAGACCTTCAGACATATGCATGCCCAGGAACTTGAAGTTGTTGACTCTCTCCACTACTGATCCATCAATGAAGACAGGTTTGTGGATCCTAAAGTCAACAATTAATTCCTTGGTTTTATTGATATTCAGTCGGACAATTGATCTCCCCCTATACTCTAAGTCATCATGATTTGTAATTCATCCAACAAAGGTGTTGTCATTGGCGAATTTTAAGATGGATTTGGAACTGTTACCAGCTACATAATCATAGGTATAGAGTGAGTGGAACAGGGGACTGAGCACACAGCCTTGAGGTGCCCCTCAATTGTTATTGAGGAGGAAGCATTGTTGCCAATTCATGCCATTTGTGATGAGGAAGTTGAGGATCCATTTGCAAAGGAATGCGCAGAGACCTAGGTCCCTGAGCTTGGTAACAAGCTTTGAGGGGATTATGAGTTTGAATGCCAATCTGTAGTCCATGATCAACAGCCTGACATATGTGTTGTTATTGTCCAAGTGGTTCAGTGCAGAGTGACGAGCCAGTGGGATCCCCTCATAATCCCCTCAAAGCTTGTTACCAATCTCAGGGACCTAGGTCTCTGCGCATTCCACCTATTGTGGCAGTGGGCAAATTGTGGAGGGTCCAGGTTCTTGTTGAGGTAGAAGTTGAAATGCGCCATAACTAACCTTTCAAAGTACTGCATCACCAAGGACACTAGTGCCAGTCGTTAGTCATTTGAGGCACGTCACCTTACTCTTCATGAGATCCTCACACTTCAGTAATGGGAGGTTGAAGTTATCTGCAAAACCTTCAGCTAGTTGATTTGCGATGGTTTTGAGAACTTGACCAGGTCCACCATCAGATCCAGACACTTTCCAAGGGTTCACCCTCCTGAAGCTGCCGTCGCAGCTGCGGCTTGCCTGTAGTCCGTCTGTCTTTTGTGTTTTTTGTTGTTTTTGTCTGAATTGTAGTTTAATATGATGTAGTGTTGTATGTTATGTTTTGGGGGGGGGGGGGGGGGTGGGAGGGAACGGGAACTGTAACATTCTCTCTCCCGAACGGAGACGCGACCTTTGTTCTGTGTCGTGTCTCCGTTCCCGCTGCGGCCTACCACCGGCCATGCACCTGGGACCACCTGGGGCTCTGGTTCGCAGAGCCCACGGCCTGGACTCACCACCTGCGGTGCTGGCTGCCTGCGGATGCTACGGGAGCGGCTGCGACTCGTCTCCGGAGGCTCCGGCGCGGGCCGCCTGGACGTCGGAAGCCCGCAGGCCCCTGGATGGGGGCCGACATCGGGAGCTCCGGCAGCGGCAGAGGCAGCGTGTTCGCCCGCCCCGAATCGCGGGGCTTGGGTCGGCCCACCACGGACCTTTCACCATCCGGCGTGGCCTGAAATAGGCCGCGGGATTTTTCACCGCCCAGCGGGGGCTTCAATGTCAGGAGCCCCGACCGCCCCAACGTGGCAACTCCAACAGCCTGACCGCGGGACAAGACGGCAGGGAAGAGAAAAAGACATTCTGGCCTTCCATCACAGTGAGGAGGGACTGGAGGAGACTCACTGTGATGGATGTTTCTTTTTGTTTGGTGTTAGTTGTGATTGTATGTGTTATTGCATTTTTATTGATTAATCTTATTGGTCTTATTGTTCAACTGCGGGTAATGTTTCATTTCACTACACATTTATGTGTATGTGACAAATAAACGACTATTGATATTGATTGAAGGGTCATCTGACTTTGGCCTTAGTGACTGAGATTGGAGCAATATTTGGGGCTATGAGGGCCCGAGAAGACACATCAGTGTTCTCCCTATCAAAGTGTGCATAGAACACATTGAGCTTGTCCGGGACTGATGCCCCACTGTCGCTTGATCAGCACACTGGTATTGCCTTGACAGAGGAGATGCCAGATGGGAGTAGGAAGAAGAAGGAATGACAAGAGTGGGACAAGGCTTTGATATGTTGGCTGCTTTTCTGAGGCAGTGTGAAGTGTATATGGAATCAATGGGGTGGGAAGTTTTGGTCTGTTTGATGGACTGGGCTACTTCTATTGCCCTCGGCAATTTATTGCAGGCTTGTTTAGAGCTGTTCCCAATCCAAGCTGCAATGCTTTCTATGGTGCATCTGTGGAAGTTTATAAGAGTCATTGCAGTCATGCCGCATTTTGTTTGTCTGCAAAGGACATAGACATTATGGGCCAAAGGGCCTGTTACTGTTCTCTACTGTTGTACTGTCCTTGCTCAATGATCAATGTCTTATATTTTATTAAATAGATAGGCTTTCTGTCCTCTCAATACATTCAACTTTTGTGGCACATTATCCACATTTATTGTGCTTTTTTCCATCACATGTAGAGCATTTTAAGTTGATGCCTGTATTATACATGCAATAAAAATGTTCCTATTTCAATACTGGTTTAAGTACCGACTGCAAAATAACACTTCACATTCAAAAAATTATTTAGACTGAAATTGCTGAAGGTTATTTTCAAGATATAGTAAGACATAGTTTAATGTTCAGTCATGTTCATAGAGTAAAGGCAGAAGGTTCATCCCATTAGCATCCACTTAGACATTTTAACTTTCAATGTTCTGTGCAATCATGCATGCTAATTTATTCGTGATTACAGTTTAAGGTACTCAACTGAAAATGAGGTAAAACTGTGCCAAAAACACGGGAACACGTCAACTGATTAGCAATGTGTGGCATACAGTACACAGGTGCCGGAGTGCAGAATGCAGTACTAAAAATATTGCCAAAGGATAAAACATTTAAAAAATCTTAATTTCTTATTTTAAATATTATATTAATTAGTAATATGGGACAGTTTGTCAGTTCAGCAAAACTTATTGGTCCTGGCTTTTAGTTTAGTTTAGTTTAATTTAGCGTACGCCCAGGTACTCCTTCAACATATTGTCTTTTGTTAGTCAGTCCTTGACAACATATGAGGGACAAGAACTTGTTCAAAAATCAAAGGGACTGAATTTTAAATGAAATTGCTTCTTAAACCTGTTTGTAATTTCATTTTTTTATTCAATAGATATTACGTTTTGCCAAAAACAAACTGCTGGAGGAACTTAGTATGTCAGGCAGCATCTGTGGAGGGAAATGAGCAAGCAACGTTTTGAGTCGGGACCCTTCTTCAGACTCAAGATCCTTTTCTGCTCAATATTCCAGCATCTGTAATTTCTTGCATCAGACTTTAGTTTATGTTGCATTGTAGACATGAGTATGAGTCAGATTTAAATTCAAACTTATTTCTCAATTGTTCAATCTTTCAAAATATGTGTGACACCTAAATTATGTTTCTTTCTGAAGTAATACGTTCAATACAATCTTATGTAACCTCAACAAGGTTGCCATTGCTTTGTAAACTGAAAAGCCATATGCCCTTGTGATAATATTCAAACTTGTCACTTTTGTATCAATTCATTCATTTCTCCTATCTTGAAGAAACCAAACTAGGTTGCTGTTCAGCCACTGGGGAAAGATAAGGAAACCCTTGAGCTATATTCCTTGTAACTGTATTTAAACTCAAGAATGCACAGGAGGTGCCGTTACTGAGTTATCACAAACAAAAGCATATAACTCAGCAGGCATGAACTTCTTACAGACATTAATTTATGACAACCGTCACGCCTGCACTAATCCTGCAATTCATCCTAAAATTATTCGCAGACCTTTGGTGAATATTCAACTATCATTGTTCCAAAAAAGGTTATATTTAGCTATTTCAACATTATAGACAATAGACAATAGGTGCAGGAGTAGGCCATTCGGCCCTTCGAGCCAGCACCACCATTCAATGTGATCGTGGCTGATCATTATTCAACAGTATTTTTTATAGGAATTGATATATTGATAAGGGATGTCCAATGTCTTGGCTTTTCATTGGATTCTGTTTTCAAAATTCAGTCCACCCATTAATGAATGGAAACATATCTAATGTAAATGTAAAATATGAGAAAAATAATAATGTAATGTATATCTCATTTGCTATTCAAAACTGTTCAGCATTTCAAGATTTAGTTACTAAAAGGATGAGGGGGGCTTTCAGGCGCTCCCCCCCACCCCTCTCACCCCTCCCCCGAGACTCCAAAGACTTTCAGATTTGTAGGTTCATTGGCTTTGGTAAAATTGTAAATCATCCCTAGGTGTCGGATAGTGCAAGTGTATGAGGGTGATCACTGGTCTGCCCAGATTTGGTAGGCCGAACGGCCTGCTTCCACACTGATCTCTAAAGTAAAGTCTAAAGACTAAATTTCATGGTGAACTTGTACCATTGCATTCGGACTCATACAATTAAATTAATCTTCTCCCTCTTCTTTTTATTCTTCTGAGACGTTTTCTTGAGACTGAGGACGAATCATGCCCATTTGGTTTTGAAGATGGTGAGGTGGTTGATGAGGGTAGGGTGAGAACCACAAATTGTAGCACTGGTTCTTTCCTGATACATATTTTTGATATTATGTTTGTAAATCATTGAAAATAAGGCTGGGAATTGGTTATTCTTTGTCAAACCATACCAAAAACAATTGCAGGAACTTTGTTAGCATTTCATATAGAGCGGAGACATTTCAGATAGTCAGTCAGTATGGTGGCATGCCACCATTTTGTATGGAAAAGGCTTGAAAGTTTTTTTCTTACTTCTCGTTCAGGGCTGGGTTGATTCCATTGGTATTGAGCAAATTAGCATATTCCCAATCATTACAGATATGCTATTCTAGTGGCGCATCAATTTTCAAGCTGTATGAAGAATAACAAAATTGAAATTTATAAAAGCATTAAAACATGCACAAAGTTGCAGGAATTATTTTTTAATTTACTAAACCACTAGTATAATTTACCTACTCTTCCCACAAACTAGTGTGATTGAATAGTGGTGTATATGTGTATTTTGCAAACCATAAATGTCATTTGTAAAGTAAAATAATCAATAAAGTATAAGTGATGTGTTTGGTTCTTCTTTAGAAACAAAATGGCAGATTTTTTCCCCTTTTTATCGGTTAAAATAGTAAATTTCAAGTCTTATATGGTTGAAGATTTAATATGTTCTATCAATGTAACTACATAGTAATTATGGCTGCTTTACTGGGATAAATTGTTCATCCAAAAAAAATTAAAGAAGCCCAATTTCTGAACTCTTGAAACATCACAATATAAAAGACCAAAGGAAGTTACCAGGAAGTAAAGCATACTGCCACTGTCATTTACAAAGTGATATAATTGGAGCATCAAAGCTATTAATGGTCATAGAAATAGCAGAGAATAAAGAATGGTACTCAAAATGAATATAATGAGAGCATAACCAGAACCAAGTACTTAAGCACTTAGTAAATGATTCAGTGCTCTTTATGCCAGAAAAGGGGAATTCAAGTTAATTAAGGGATGGCTTTTGATTTATGCTTTGATCTTCATCTTGATCTTGAATGCTACATGAATTCTTTTTCATCATTCACTCTGCTTAGTGCTTTTTAAAGTAACGGTGATGTTGCTTTGCTAAACATTTAATTATTATTTTATAGCTCGCAGTTAAAATGTAGTGCATACCTTTTATTCTGCAATTCAAAATGTAGATTTTATGTGGGATGGTGGCCTTACATATCTTGTGCAACACATCATTATCATCATCATTTTTAAAAGAAAGCCTTTATGAATCCATTACACTCACCACATTGCTTTATATACTTTGGGTTAGTTACAGTACAGGGTATCGAATACAGAAAAGGATTAGCCATCACCTCAAGAAGCAGAGCATAGATGTAGCTGTTGCACCAGCATGGTATTTCAAGTCTTCTGGTGCTCCTGTAGAAGATCAGCCCCGTTATTTTAAAATATACATTTATGTAAGTAATTAAAGCAATAGAATCATACAGAATAGAAACATGTCCTTCAGCCCAACTTGTCCATGGTGCTCAAACTGCCTCATCTACTCTAGTCCTATCTGCCCACTTTTGGTCCATATCCCTCAAAGCTTTTTCTTTCATAGAACTGTCCAAAAGTCTTTTGTGTGTTTTTATAGTATCTGGCTCAACTATCTCCTCTGGCAGCTCGTTCTATATATACACCACCCTCTGTATGAAAAAGTTCCTATTAAATCTTTCCCTTCTCACTTTAAATCTATGTCCTCTAGTTCTTGACTTCCCTACTCTGGGAAAAAGACTGTGCATCTACTCCCCTCATGATCTATTCCCCTCATGATCTGACACTTCACCACTCATCTTTCTGTGCTCCAAGGCATAAAGCCCTCGCCTGCTCAACCTCTCCCTAGAGTTCAGGCCCTCACGCCCTGGCAACATCCTCCCAAATTGTCTCTGCACTCTTTCAAGCTTAACAACATCTTTCCGAGAGCAGGGTGACCAAAACTGAAGAACCCTAGTCAGTTCTTCATACTGCCAAGTTTTGATCAGAATCATTATTACGCCATTGGCCTTGTCAACAGCCAATTAACAAACTGCAATGGGTAGATGAAGAGGTGTTGCTTTCATTCTATAGTTATGATGGGGCTTTTGTATAATCCCACCGATGGGCTCAAGGTTCTCAGTGTCAATCCAAATGCTCTGTCTCCACTTTGAAAAGCTGTGGGGCAAATGTCACTACGGCGCAGCCAAGGCATTATACATTTCTAAGAAGGTTTTGTGAATATTTTGATTTTTTTTCCTCTGTCACCTGTTAATTTCTTCAGTAACAGAGTTCCAGTTGGAGCCATATACTGTATATAATTAGAGTCTCAGTGCTGGGGGATGTTAGTTTGGAAGTAGACACCAATGTTGCTTTGTATTTTCTATCAGTGGACTTGGAAGATTTTATGCAAACAGCAGTGGTGGTGTCTCTCTAATGCCAGGATGTGGCATTTGGTGTGAGTAGTCCGAGTTGTGGAAGCATGCTGGATGACTGGAATCACTACTGCCAGGTAAGGTGAGTGTTTTATGATGTGTTTACAGTATATTCAGAAAGTATTCAGACCCCTTCACTTTTTCCACATTTTGTCACGTTACAGCCTTATTTTAAAATGGATTAAATTCATTTTTTTATCATCAATCTACACACAATACCCCAGAACAAAAAAGGGAAAACAGATGTTTAGAAATTTTTGCAAAGTAATTAAAAAGAAATAACTGAAATATCACATTTTCATAAGTATTCAGACCCTTTGCTATGACACTCAAAATTGAGCTTAGGTTTATCCTGTTTCCATTGATTATCCTTGAGATGTTTCTACAACTTGATTGGAGTCCACCTGTGATAAATTAAATTGATTGGACATGATTTAGAAAGGCACACACCTGTCTATATAAGGTCCCACAGTTGACAGTGCATGTCAGAGCAAAAACCAAGCCATGAAGATGAAGGAATTGTCTGTAGACCTCAGAGACAGGATTATGTCGAGACACAGATCTAGGGAAGGGTATAAAACAATTTCTGCAGCATTGCAGGTCCCGAAGAGCACAGTGGCCTCCGTCATTCTTAAATGGAAGAACTTTAGAACCACCAGGACTCTTCATAGAGCTGGCCGCCTGGCCAAACTGAGCAATCGGGGGAGAAGAGCCTTGGTCAGGGAGGTGACCAAGTACCCGATGGTCACTCTGACAAAGTTCCAGAGTTCTTCTGTGAAGATAGGAGAACCTTCCGGAAGGACAACTATATCTGCAGCACTCCACCAATCAGGCCTTTATGGTAGAGTAGCCAGACGGAAGCCACTCCTCAGTAAAAGGCACATGTCAGCCTGCTTGGAGTTTGCCAAAAGGTACCTAAAGGACTCTCAAACCATGAGAAACAAGATTCTCTGGTCTAATGAAACCAAGATTGAACTCATTGGCCTGAATGCCAAGCGTCACGTCTGGACGAAACCAGTCACCGTTCATCACCTGGCCAATACCATACCTACGGTGAAGTTTGTTGGTGGTAGCATCATGCTGCGGGGATGTTCTCCAGCGGCAGGAACTGGGAGATGAATGGAGCAAAGTACAGATGAAAACCTGTTCCAGAGCGTTCTGGATCTCAGACTGGGGCGGAGGTTCACCTTCCAACAGGACAACGACCTTAAGCACACAGCCAAGACAATGCAGGAGTGGCTTCATGACAAACCTGTGAATGTCCTTGAGTGCCACAGCCCAGACTTGAACCCGATCGAACATCTCTGGAGGGACCTGAAAATAGCTGTGCATCGACGCTCCCCATCCAACCTGCCAGAGCTTGAGAGGATCTGCAGAGAAGAATGGGAGAAATTACCCAAATACAGGTCTGTCAAGCTTGTAGCGTCATACCCAAGAAGGCTGCAATCGCTGCCAAATGTGCCTCAACAAAGTACTGAGTAAAGGGTCTGAATACTTATGTAAATGTGATATTTAAATTATTTCTTTTTAATTACTTTGCAAACATTTCTAAACACCTGTTTTCGCGTTTTTATTATGGGGTATTGTGTGTAGATTGATGATTACATTTTTTTTTTAATCCATTTTAAAATAAGGCTGTAACATAACAAAACGTGCAAAAAGTGAAGGGGTCTGAATACTTTCTGAATGCACTGTAAGATCTTAATCTTCAAACTATCTCTACTCAGGCAACCAAAGACCGTGTTGGCACACTAAAGGTGATGGCGAATTTCATGATGAATCTTTCTCTTCATGAACATATGGCTTTCAAGTTTTAACAGAGTTCCTCTTAATTAGCCAATAAATAGATCAATGTGAATTTAGAGAAGGATCTCGACCCAAAACTTCACCCATCCCTTCTCTCCAGATTTGCTGCCTGTCTTGCTGAGTTACTCCAGCATTTTGTGTCGAACATGAATTTAGGAATAATTAATGCTGTGTGGATTATTAGCCATTTTAGTGAATAATTATTTCATAATAGAAATATATATTTCATAATAGATTTCAAGTTTAAAAAGATAAAATAAATCCAGACCAGGAAATTGTGAAAGCCCTTGAGAACCGTAACTCCAATGGAGTTATGCTATGCAAACATGCCTGAAACCTATTGCCTCTGATTGTGTGCTACATCAAAAATGGAAGAATGTACTGAGTATTAAGCAATGTTTGGATGATGTGGCTGCCATGAATTGCATCATAGTCAATGGGCCAAAATGCTTATTGGGGTGGTGAATGTTGGCGCTGCCCGGTGGTGATGGCATTGCAGGTCTTGGCCTCTTGGCGGTTGGGCAAGGCATGATCGGCAATGAAGCCTTGGGTCTGTAGGCGTTTGTGAGCATGGGTGCGCTACGGAGTGTTGACTAAGGAGGGAGAAGTCTGGAGGCCAGCAAAGTTATGATCTTTGGTGGAGGTCAGGTAAGTGAGGAAACAGATCTTGAATGCATGGATGGGGCAGTGGATAATGTAAAGTTGAGGTCCATTTCCTGTTGGTGACTGAAACCTGGAGCTGCTGGAAAGTCAGAACAAGGGCCTGCTGGGGGTAGTGCAAGGCGGAAAGAGTGTAAAATGCAGGACACGGAATGAGAAATGTTGCGAGAAGCAGTGGATTGAGTGTATTTCCTGTGGTTGCAGGGGAAAGTACCTGAGGAGGGGATGGTTTGGATGGAAAGGGATGAGTGAACCAAGATGTTGCGCAGAAACCGCCGAAGACAGAAAGGACTGAAGATGGGAAGATGTGACCAGTGGTAGATCACATTGGAGGTGACGGGAATGTTGGAGGATGATGTGTTAGATGGATAGACTGGTGGGATGCATGGTGAGGACCAGGGGAACTCTATCCTTGTTCTGTCTTGGGAGAGGGGGAGCGAGAGCCAAACTACGGGACACAGAGGAAAAGTGGATGAGCGATCCATCTATGACAGCAGGCGGAACTGCATTTACTAAAGAAAGAGGACATCTCGGATGTCCTAGCATGGAAAGCTTTATCTTGGGAGCATATGCGTCGGAGATGGAGGAATTGAGAGCAGGAGATAGTGTTTTGCAAGAGACGGAGTGGAAAGAAGCGTAGTCCAGACTACGGGAGTCAGTAGATTCATATTAGATGTCAGTCGATAGTCTCTCCCCTGTGATGGAGACAGAGAGAGCAAGAAAGGGGAGAGAGATGTCAGAGATAGTCCAGGTGAATTTGAGAGCAGCATAGAAGTTTGTGTTAAATTAAACAAAAGCTACAAATTCTGCATGGGTGCAGCAGGCTGCCCCGATGGAATCATCGATGTAGCTAAGCAATAGTTGGGGGAAAGTGCCGGTGTACACCTAGACCAAGGACTATTTGAGGTTACTGACAAAATGGCAGGCAAAGCTGGGACCTATACAAGTCCTTTTTTGTTCCATTGTATTTTTCATTGGATGTGAATCTGTGTGAAATGAGGATATATTCATTGTGATATTACAAACATTACACCAATGAATATTGAATTGATTAGTGCCATATTAATATTGATGAAGTGGAGCTGCGATTCTGCTTCCTATCTATCTGATACGTTGGCTTGTTAACTATAAACAGCTGTATTATTTATTCTTAAAAAAGCTTAACTGAAATAATCCTTCCATGTTGGAGTGCATCTTTCTAATAATATTTCTTAATCAGTAAAATATATTTCTCAAACTCTGGCTTCAACATTGAATATCAGATCATTAGTATTCCTATCATGTTTATTTCAGAGTTCCACTTTGTACTTCTTCCTCCCCGATGTGATCATATTACTGAACAAACCTCCCATAAGCCTTAATGTAGTTCTAATCTTCCAACCTATGTCATTATGGACCCTGCAATTTCTCCGTAACTGTAATGCTATAATGCTCTAACACCGTATGCGACAGTCTCGGTTATTTTTCTCTTTGCACTTGTACTTGCACATGGGTTGATTGTACACATGTATAAAATTATTTGACTAGATAGACTGGAATTTAGAAGGATAAGAGGGGATCTTATCGAGTCATAGAGTCATAGACTCATAGATTAATACAGTGTGGAACCAGGCCCTTTGGCCTAACTTGCCCACACCAGCCAACATATCCCAGCGACATTAGTCCCACCAGCCTTCGCATGGTCAATATCCCTCCAAACCTGGCCTATCCATGTACCTGTTTAACTGGTTTCTTAAACATTGGGATAGTCCCAGCCTCAACTACCTCATCTGGCAGCTTGTTCCATTCACCCATCACCCTTTGTGTGGAAAAGTTACCCCTCAGATTCCTGTTAAATCTTTTCCCCTTCACCTTGAACCTATGTCCTCTAGTCCTAGATTCCCCTACTCTGGGCAAGAGACTCTGTGCATCTACCCGGTCTATTCCACTCATGATTTTGTACACCTCTATAAGATCACCCCTCATCCTCCTGCGCTCCATGGAATAGAGACCCAGCCTACTCAACCTCTCCCTATAGCTCACACCCTCTAGTCCTGGCGACATCCTCATAAATCATCTCTGAACCCTTTCAAGCTTGACAATATCTTTGCTATAACATGGTGCCCAGAACTGAACACAATATTACAAATGTGGTCCCACCAACGTCTTATACAACAGCAACATGACCTCCCAACTTCTATACTCTATACTCTGATTGAAGAAGGCCAATGTGCCAAAAGCCTTTTTGACCACCTTATCTACCTGTGACTTGACCTTCAAGGAACCATGCACCTGCACTCCTAGATCCCTCTGCTCTACAACACTCGAGGCCTACCATTCACTGTGTAGGTCCTGCCCTTGTTAAACGTCCCAAAATCCAACACCTCACACTTCTCTGTATTAAATTCCATCGACCATTCCTCAGCCCACCTGGCCAAATTGATTCAAATGCTGCTACAACTTTCACAACCATCTTCACTATCTGCAAAACCACCCACTTTTTTATTGCTAATCTTTCCCTGTATGTTCTCATCCAAATCATTGATGTAGATGACAAACTGTAATGGGCCCAGCACCGAACCCTGAGGCACACCAGTTTCACACCAGTTTCAAACCACATAGTGCTGGTTGAAATCAAAGGGTAAGGCAACATCCGGGGAGGAAATAAACATGCCATGTTTCATCTGTCCATTGCCTTCCCAGATGCTGCCTGATGCACTGAGTTCTGCTAACACTTTGTGTTTTGTTCAAGGTTTCTTGTGCCCCTTGTGTCTCTAGATTAACGGTTTATTCACCTCACAACTATGTGTGCACCAAGCCATGTGTAACTTCGCTTCATGTATGCTCACATTCTAACGTAACTATATCACATTGAGATTATTTGTGTGGTATTGAGACGCAAGCTATTTGCATCCTCCCATAAACATGCTTCTCCTTTTTTTGTGTTGTCTGCATATTTGATTACCATGTATTCACTTATTTCCTTCAAGTTAGTAATATATATTGCACAATTATATCAATCTAGCATTGATCATTGTGTTATCCCACAGGAAACAGTTTCCTAACCTGAAAATGTAAAAGTAAGGACATCCTACTTTTGCTGGAACCACTCAACAGGTCAGACGGCTCCGCATTTCAGATCTGCACCTTTTATTCAGCCAAGCCCTGTCTTTGATCTTCCCCTCCAGGCCTCAGTCAGCCTCACTCACTCATGAAGAGTAATCTGTAAACTTTCTATTTTGCTCCTTTGGCTAGACCATGGCGAAGCTGGAGGGCAAAAGTCCACATGTTAAATACTTATGCAATGGACAATGCCTTCAGTGGTGTTAATAATAAAACAAATGCAGACTATACCATCCCCCCCATTTGTGCAGCTTCCCCACTAATACTCATGTAATGTCTACTGGGCACACTGCAGAAAAATATCTCGGCTTTATGGACTTCCTGAACCATTTGACAAGTCTATGCTGAAGCATGATCACATGTTCACATTAGTTCTATTTAATACCATTTTCTCATCTACTCCCTATACACTAGGGGAAATGTTTGCTTTTGGGATGTGGGAGGAAACCAGAGGACTCGGAGGAAACCCATGCAGTTACAGGGAGAATGTGCAAACTTCATAGAGACAGCACCTGAAAGATCGAGTTTAGATCTCTGACACTGTGAGGCAGATGCACCACTGTGCAAAATGGCAAAATAAATCACAGAGAACTGATGAAAGTAAGTTGACGAGAAAGAGAATTGGACAAGACAATCTCAGACCTATCTAAGACTTTGGTTCAGAAAGTCAATTGTGGTTAAATTTTAAATCAGTCAAATTTCAAGGGAGCCATAAGAATATTTACTAGTTTATGTTTTACGTGATGGTCCGGATGATGGGAGGTTCCTGGGATACCACACGGCAGAAGAAGGCTCCTGGGATGCCATACATGACAATAAAGCACTGTTGAACCATTGAAGTTTCCTAAGCAAACCACTAAAATAATAAAATATAATAATCTATATACTAAAACTTGTTTGTTTGTTTGTTCCTGAACTACAGCCAAAATGGTACACGATAGCACAACAATTTTAGGCCTACCTTACTCACCATCGTCCCTTTGGTGCTAATGGAAGGTTTCATTGAAATCGGTGTTATATTTTTAAATGTATTCACATTTTAAAGTTCAAATCTATCTCATAGGGAGGGGGGAGGTGCACAGATAATAATAATAATACATAAATTAATGGAAACCTAACCAGTTACTGAACAAGCTCATTGAAATATCTATATGCTTTAGCCTTAACTCCAGCATCCACACAAAATGTACTTTTTTTTCAGATTAGTTCAACTGTGCAAGTCAAATCCTGAACTCTTTGGAATGCTACTCAACCTTGATGATGGTTATTCAACATTGTACCCACAGCAGCTGAGCGGAATATAACGTGCCAGCATATTGATTAGAATGGAATACAATGAGCAGGGAGAAAAATTGAGGGACTAAAAGTTCAAGCCAATGAATTTCAGAGTCATTCAGCAATGAGAAAAAATCTCATGAGACACCAACTGGGGTTTATTTCAAACCTTTGCACCATTTGGTTCTTTCAAGGCACACAGTGCAGCAGAACTGATGAAATGCCAGCACTATACTTCACTTAGCTCACAGCAGTTGGATTTGATCAAAGTTGTATCACACTTTCCTGCGCGAGTAATCACTTTTCATTCACGCCCTTTCACCCTATCTTAGCACTTCAATAGAGGCTACCAGTAGATGGGCAAGGCAGAGCATATGTTTCATCACGCCATGATACCTTCCACGCATTACTCTGCCTCTAAGACGTTTTCCCTTCAGACCTGAGCATGATAACTATTGTAAGATCACAAGATCAGAATCATAGGATAGTGTTCAACTTTGCATTGAAGCTCAGACACAGTCATTGCTAAACTTAACTGGCAGCCCCAGCATAAGTCAAAGCATTTCACAATCATGAGGTGAATTACAGTGAACCCATAGATTTTCAGGAGGCAGTATTGTTCTTCATCTGGTGGAGATTCGTGTTTTTTTTAAGCATGTGAAATAATGTGCATCATCACAAGAAGAATGGGACCCTGAGTTTGAAATTCAGAGAAGACTGCAACCTTACCAGAATGAACATGGCCAAATTCATTTTATACAGGTAATATTTAAGTCCAAGCTGTAGGTCTTGCGATTTAATGTAAGAAGCGATAAGTTGGAACAGTATATTAAATGTGAAGTTTTAAAATTCAGTTGTGTGTATGTTTAAGTAACTAAGTGCTCATAAAGATTAAGTTGTACTAAACTTTGCTTTAGAATATCTTTGTTCACTACACCCTTTGATTTCCTAAGAAATAATAGGATCAAGAATGTGTGTGTGTTTATGATTTTGTGATTTGTGTATGTGTATATGAGTGTGAATGAAGATATCTGTGTTTGTATGTTCATGTACTTGTGCGTGTGTGAGAACATGTGTGTCTGTGGGACTTTGAACATATATGTGGGGTTGAGTGTGTGCTGTATACATTAGTGATTCAGTATTAGTGTGTGTGTGTGTGTGTGTGTGCATCTGTGTGGTGAGTGTTAATAAGTTTGCAAATGAGTGCGACTGTGGGAATGCATTAGGGTGTACAAATGTGTGTTTATGTATGTGTGGTGTCTATGCAGTGTGCATGCGAGTCTACCAGTAGATGGGCAAGGCAGAGCATATGTTTCATCACACCATGACACCATGATACCATCCACGCATTACTCTGCCTCTAAGAAGTTTTCCCTTCAGACCTGAGCATGATAACTATTGTAAGATCACAAAATCAGAATCATAGGATAGTATTCAACTTTGCTTTGGAGCTCAGACACAGTCATTAACTGGCAGCCCCAGCACAAGACAAACCTTTTTGTGAGCTTCAAATAAAAGGTTGTATTTAAGGCACTCTCATCCTTCCACTCAGTTAAATTGTCAATCATGGGTTGAGACTAACCTCGTGGACAGAGTCAGTAGGCACCAGCTTTCAGAAATTGTGTGCGGCGATGTCTACTGTGTAGGGATTTCTACCCTTCAAGCTAACAGTTCCAGACACCTCCTGCAAGATGACAGTCCTGGGGTTTCATCTCCACCAGGAGTGTGATTGTGTATTGCACTTTGTAAATTGCATGTTAAGTCAATTTGGGTAATGCTTTTTGTGAGCTTCAAATAAAAGGTTGTATTTAAGGCACTCTCAACCTTGTACTCAGTTAAATTGTCAATCATGAGATGAGACTAACCTCGTGGACAGAGTCAACAGACACCAGCTTTAATCCCAACATACATTGGCACATCCACTTGATTGACTATCAATAACTTTTGCATACAAAACATTTATTTCTCTGAGTAAGTCTGATGTGCAGAGAGCACAATGAAGGCATCATATAATGCATAAACACAAAATGTTGGGAATTTCTATCTACTATTGAATTTTACAATAAATACTTTTTGTTAGGGGGCTATTGCGTTTTGTAATTTTTATAATGAGGACATTTTTGCATAACTTTAGCAGTATCCTAGGTCCATCATACATAGTACCATAAGCTATAAAATGGATATTAATTACATAATCCTTGGGATGAATATTCATTCATTCATTCTCATTCTTTCACAGAATTTTAAGTGCAATTGCTATTATTTAGATTAGTTGTTATAAATCTTATTTATTCTCTGAATCAATTAAGCCAAATGCACTCTCTCACTTTAACTGCTAAATAGTACATCTAAATTTTGAATGCGTGGTGTCTGTGTAGTGTGCATGTGTAAATGAGTGCGACTGTGGGAACGTAGTGCGCAAGTGCAAATGAGTGCGACTGTGGGAATGCATTATGATGTACACCTGTGTGTGTGTATGTATGCGTTGTGTCTGTGTAGTGTGCTTGTGGGTCTATGAGCATATAATTATATGTGTATGTATCTCAATTAGTCAGACAGCATGCAAAAATAGTCTTGTGTGTGCTCATTTTGACATATCATTGGGGATCAAGAAATTGTGTGTGGCGATATCTACTGTGTGGGGATTGCTACCCTTGAAGCTAACAGTTCCAGACACATCCTGAAAGATGACAGTCCTGGGGTTTCATCTCCACCAGGATTGTGATTGTGTATTGCACTTTGTAAACTGCATGCTAAGTCAATTTGGGTAATGCTTTTTGTGAGCTTCAAATAAAAGGTTATATTTAAGGCACTCTCAACCTTGTACTCAGTTAAATTGTCAATCATGGGATGAGACTAACCTCATGGACAGAGTCAATAGGCACCAGCTTTTATCCCAACATACACTGGCACATCCACTTGACTGACTATCAATAACTTTTACATACAAAACATTTATTTCACTGAGCAAGTATGATGTGCAGAGAGCACAATGAAAGCATCATATAATGCATAAACACAAAATGTTGGGAATTTCTATCTACTATTGAATTTTACAATAAAAACTTTTTTGTTAGGGGCTATTGCGTCTTGTAATTTTTATAATGAGGAAGGTTTTGCAGAACTTTAGCAGTATCCTAGGTCCATCATACATAGTACCATAAGCTATAAAATGGATATTAATTACATAATCCTTGGGATGAATATTCATTCATTCATTCTCATCCATTCACTGAATGTTAAGTGCAATTGCTATTATTTAGATTACTAAATAGTACATCTAAATTTTGGATCTTGTAAAATGTTTCCCCCTTGCTCAGTGACATTTTTCACCCATATTCCTTTTGCTCATTTTATTTCAGCTGTATCTTTCTCTTGAATGATAGCCAATGTATTTGTTGTCAGAAATTGGATTGATAATCATAAAATCAATCAAATTTTATTTTCTCTCTGGATTGTCACAGAACGGAAGTGATTACTCTTGTTTGGCCATTATCCAATAACTCTTTTAAGTTATTGCATCACTTCCCATAAAGGCATTCAAATTTTGCAGAAAATTGAAGATTACTTCAAAATTCTTACCTCGTTTAAGTCAAATTTATACAAATGTCGTAGATGTTGCTCAACTTTGCTTTGAAAGGCATGAAGGTACTTGAGATAAATCAAGTGAAACTTTGTTATAAAAGGTTAGGCAGAGAATATACATGTGCATCTGGGGTAACTGACTGTCAATGCCATTGACTTGTTTCTTCGTGGAATTATGGAATGATGCAGCACAAAATGGGTGAGTACCTGTGCTGAATTTTTGAAAGCATTATCCATTCACCCACACCCTCCTACTCTTTTCGCTTGGTCTCCCATGCATTTTTTTTTTTCCTTACCAAGTGCTTGTGCTAATCTCTATTGAATGGCATTATTGCATCCTTCAGACACAGAATTCCAAATTATAGTTCACTGCATAAAAATAAAATTCCCTCTAGTTATCTTCATCATGATTAAAATCAAAATTGCCACCACTGTGTTTTATTTGGAACATTTACATTTCATTCATTTTAGACTATTCAGAGACAAAATCAAATAAGGGCCTTCATGAAACTGCCACTCTTGGTTATCGTTGACATAATCAATAGCAGGTAAATGTGTGCCGGTAACTGCAGTCACAGTACCAAACAGCAGTGATAGCATCAATGTATGAAAATGCCATAATTAAGTCTAATAATGGATTAAGCATAATGGTCATCCCATGAGTAGATGGATTTTACCCATTAAGGCTTGTGAGGATAGAATCTTGACACATATTGGTGGTAGGGTTCCTATTCAAACCTTGACCATGATGGAAGCCAGTGGTTTCCTTGTGAAAATACAACTGTTCCAACCTTACTTGTGTAGCAACAATATAAACTTTTGGGGGGTTTTCTGGTCCCTAAGGTCATTCAAGATGTTCATGGTTGTTACCCATGCTACCCATTTCCCTAGGGAAATGGCTTTAGAAAGTTGTAGAAGTGCAGTACAATAACGTTTTGATCAATACCATATCAATTTAATATCTGGCAATTGAAATCACATTTAATAACTGAATTTTGAACAATCAAATCCAAAGATGAGCCTTTGGTATGACTATGTTTTATATATAAACACAGACTTTCTTACTTCATTGTCAATTAATCTTAGTGGTTAACTGGATACTTCAGCAAAAAAGACAGATGTTAAAAAGGGTGATTGTGAAAAGGTATTTGACATCCCAAGACAGGTGATTTGTTTTATTGACCTGGCAAAGAATGCTAAATCTGAAATGAAATAACAAAATTCTGTTTTTTAACAAAGATAGTCACAAAATGCTGGATGAACTCAGTGGGTCAGGCAGCATCTCTGGAGATAATGGCTAGGTGATGTTTCGAGTCAGGATTAAGAACATAAGAACAATAGAACAGAATGAATTTGTTTGTACCATATTTACCATTAAATCTCTTATAGCCTTAATACAGTTTGTATAAAGTAACGTTTCATGAGCTTCCCAACATTGGGTTTGATTTTAGATCATGACATGCAAATATAGATCATCATTAGACACAGAAAATTAACCCAACCTAAGCAGTAATCACCTCATACAAAAAAATAGTCACTGAATAAATAACAAATTATCTGTATGGATTGATTTTGCTTTTTCTCTGGGGAAGAATTTCCCCCATTTTTACATTTTTGTCTCTGAGTTTTCTTGAGGGTTTTTTTTAGGTCCCTGGGCATGAATAGAAGTACCTAGGCAAGATATGTAAGGCATCTGAGGAGGGAAATGGATCGGCAAAGTTTTGGGTCAAGACACTTATTCAGGCCGTGAAATGTCACTTGTCTATTACCCTGCAAGGGTGCAGTCTGACCTGCTGAGTTCTATCAACACTTTTATTTTTTGTGCTCAAGATTCCAGCATTTACCATCTCTTGTGTCTTCAACATACACAATCTCCCTTGCATGTGGGAGACTCTCCTGAGTGGGTCTGCAAGAGAATGTCTGCTTTTCTTGATGAATAAAGAATTCCATATCTACAACTTCTGTGTTGACAAGCGACTCAGTTCACAAATCTCAATGTGTAGGAAGGAACTGCAGATGCTGGTTTAAACCAAAGATAGTCACAAAAAGCTGGAGAAATTTTTCATTGAGAACAAATCTCAATGTATGGAATATCCACCATCCTCTTCTCATTAGTCCTCATGGTGATCTCTGCAAAAGACATTTACCGTATCAGATTTCTGAGTCATGATTTCCCGCATGCAAAGCCACACTGACCATTCCTAATTAATGCTTGCCTATGCAAGTGCTGGTGGTTCATGTCCCTCAGAATCCGCTCCAGTACCTTCATCACCAATGCAATTCTACTTACTGATATGCAGTTCCTTGACTTGTCCTTGCAGTCTTTCTTAAATAAAGGAATACAATAAGCACCCACCAATCCTCTGGTATCTTCCCCTGTGGTTAAAGAATTATGCAAATATCTCTGCTTGGGCTCCAGCAATTTCTTCCCTAGCTTCCCACAATGTTCAAGGAGACACCTTGAGAGTCCCTGTGGATTGATCCATCTTATTATTCTCTAAGACTTATTTTGTAATTCAGATATGGTCGAACACATCACTATTAATTTCTCTCAATTCCTTTGCTCCTATGATTTTCTCTTTATCGACATACGCGTTGATCCTTGAGGGGGCCTATTGTCTCCCTTGACACCCTTTGCTCATAATATATGTGTAGAATCTCTCAGAAATTTCCTTTAGTTTGTCTGCCAGAGCTAACTCGTGTCCTCTTTTGACCCTCCTAATTTCACCCTTAAATGTACGCCTTCAATTCTTACATTCCTCAACTTAGAATACATCAACAGTAAGCTTTTGTATCATGTAATTTATTTATGAATTGGAAAATATTAAATGAAAGATAAAGATAAAGTCCAAAAGTAAATGCTATTATTGATGACTATGATAAATTGTTAGTGAAGTGTTAATCTCAACACATGCTTCTTTAAACAAACAGAATATTGTATTAGGTTGTATTGGCTAGAAGCATGAATGAATATACATGGAAAAACTGACAGCTATGTTTTCTTATGTCATCCTATCACAGGTAATATTGTTCATAGCTAGATTCCCACGCTTATGAATATGTAGAGAATTTTAAATTGTTCTTGAAAGAGAAACAAGAAAAACATGTTAACAAGGAATATTAAAGTTAATCCAACACACTAGGGACAATTTACAATGATATCAAGTCCATTAACCCACAAACCTGTACATCTTTGGAGTGTGGGAGGAAACTGAGGATTCTGGAGAAAACTCATTCAGATCACGGGGAGAATGTACAAACTCTGTGCAGACAGCATGGGTAGTCAGGATCGAACCCGAATCTCTGCCACTGTAAGGGAGCAGCTATGCCACTGTGCTGCCCGTAATTGGCTTCTGTAAATTGTCCCTAGTGTGTAAAGAGTGAATGCAAAAGTGGGATAACATCAAACCAGTGTGAACAGTGGTTGATGGTCAGTGTGAACTCGGTATATTTAAAAAATAGAAACTGGAATGCCTATTCCACCACATGATGATGTTTGATCCATGCTGGCCTCAATTCCTCTTCTGTGCCAGTTGCTATAATTCTCAATTTCTCAATCTTTCAAATATTTTACTAATCTCCCCCTGTAAATATATCTAAAGAAAGCATTTCCACAGACCTTGCTTTTAAAGGACTGGCCACTTATTTTGCAGCTATGTCCCCTTGAAAATGTTGCACCACCTACCATTGACAAGTCCTCTTACAATCCTTTATGTATTTGAATATGACTACTCTGACTTCTAAATTCCATTGAATGTAGACCCAGCCTGTTTAGCCTCTCTTCATGGAACACTCCTCTCATCCTAGGGATTAGCATGGTGAACTTTCCTTGAACTGCATCCAAATGCTTCCACAGCCTTACTTTTGATAGACCTCAGCACCAACCTGTGCAACTGTAACAAAACCTCCTTTTTCAATCTAATGAAGGGCCCTGACCTGAAATGCACCTATATATTTCCTTTAACGATTCTGCCTGCCACACCGACTTGCGCCAGCACTTTGTTTATTGCACAACATCCCAGGGCCACCGAGAAAACAAAGACGGACCTAGCTCCTCTAAATTCTATTCATATATAATCCCTCTCCATTTAGATAATGTGCCACTTTTGATTCCTCTTACAAAAGTGTACAACCTCACACCTCTTTGCATTAAATTTGCCATATTGTCATTCAAACATTCAATCTATCCATGTTTCATTGCTGAATCACAATTTTTTCATCCAAACATGCCTTTCTACCTTTTCCCATAATGCTGGCAAATCTGGAAATCTTACATTTTGTGTCCTTCAATGATTCAATGACACCTTATTCTCCAGGTCAACAACCGAGGGTCAAGTATTGATCTCTGGGATATTCTACCTGTTACACCCCTCCAGCCTGAAAAGGACTAATTTATTTCAACTCTCTTTTTTTAATGTGACAGATTGTTTTACCACCATGCTAACACATTTCATTTGATACTGGGCTCATAATTTATGCACCAGCCTCCGGCATCTTGTCAAATCCCTTTGAAGATCTAATATACTACATCTACCAACTCCCCTTGATAAACTGTCCCTGTCACATCCTCCAAGAATGTAAGCGTGTGATATTCCTTTCATAAAAACATGTTGACTAGGTTTGTTTATACTCAGCTTCCCTTGATGATCATTTTTAAATTTCGATAATTGATTCAAGCATCTTGCCAACAGTGGACATTAAACTAACTGGTCTATAGTCCTTGCCTCCTTCTTCCTTTTTGAACAAAGAGTCACATTAGCTGTTTTCTTGTCTACAAGCAACCAGATCCTGTTGATTTGTCCACTTCTGCCACATGAGATTCCATAATATATTATCTCTTGTAATTGAAATTTTTACAAGGTCCTCCATGTTATTTGAAATTTGTCCATCTGTTATCTAAGGAAAATTTGCTGTATCTCCCATGGTGAAGACTGTTACAGAACATTTTGTCTATTATCTTGCATTCCCTTGTCTACGGTGATGAATGCACCAGCCTCTAGAGATCCCATACTTACTCTAGCCATCTTCTTTCTGTCTATGTTTGCATCAAAACTCTTAGTGTTTGTTTTAATGTTACACATAAGTTTTCTCCCATTATCAATTTTCTCCCATCTTATGAACTCTTTACTCTTTTACTGCTAAATCATAAGGACTTCACAACGCTTTGACATACCACCAATCCTTCTCACTTTGTATGGTCTACTTTTTTAGTTTAATATTATTCATGATCTCCTTTGCCATGGCATTTGATGCTGTATAAGGTTTCCTTCAGTGCTTTTCTGTGATGTATGTGCCGATACAGCCTCTAAAAAGGTAAACATCATTATTTCATTTTCTAGATATGTGACACATATGTTTACTAAAGGTGTGTACCAGTATCATTTTGTGTACAGAGAGAAGCAATGGTTACCTTTATTCAATTTATTCCCATGAAAAAATTGTCCCCATTGTGAATATGTAATCCACTGTCTTCCCACTTAAAAAAAACAATTAAATGGAAGCTTTATTAGTTGTAACCCCTTTGTAACTCTTGAAATTGTATTTAGCCACTTGAAATAGAATTAAAAATTGGGAATTGTAATATATGAAAATGTTACCAGGCAACCAGAGAGGAGGAAAGAGATGAATGTCCTGTTTGCTCAGGACAGTGGTGAGAGAGGATTATGAATTCCGTTAGAATGAAGGATTTACTTTTAAATTAGGACCTCTCAGCTCTGGGGGCACTGAAGTCGGGATAAGGTGACGTGATCAGCCACCAGCAGACATTGGAAGGTGAATTTATGAGATGGAGCTCTATTCAAGCAGTTGAAGGTTAGAGAGAAATGGGGAGATATTAACATTATTGTATCCCAATCTTAACTGGAGGTATTTCATCGCAGAATAAAGATTAATGTTTTATTCATTGTTAAATTCATAGTCAGTTTAATCCATAGTCAGTTTTTCTGCACAACCGGCAGTAACCAAATTAGCAACCTGGTGTTAATGTAAATTGGCTGGGGTAGGCACCAGGCTTCCAAATCCCAGCAAGTCAAGCAGAGAACGAATTCCATATTCTGTTGTGCTGCAGCAAGTAAGAATTTCAATGTTCTATCTGGGACATATGACAATAAAACTCTCTTGACTCTTGACTCGACATTAATTTCGAATGCAATTAGGCATGTATAACAAATGATGATCTTTGCAATACTGTCAACAATGTATGATTAAATAGTGAATTGATTCCCTCACTTTAAAGCCAGAAAGTCTCGGACAAAAATGTCAGTACAGAGATGTTAACGTAAAAGCTAGGCTGTCAATCTAAACTATTACTGAGGGATTAATGTTCAGTCACAGCATTCTCTTTCAGAATGCACTTTAAATGCCTTTCTTTCCAGTTAGACTTGAAAGGTATCATAGAACTATTTTGAAGTACAACAATAAAAAAATTCTCTGGTATCCTGGTCAACATTTATCTCTCAACCAACTTCTACAGACAGATTATATGTATTTTGTAGGATTTTGGTGCGTGTAGTTTGCTTGTACCTTCACAGCACTTAAGTCCATTTTAAGTTGTATTTCATCGGCACTTGTGGGCTCTGGGTTAACCTAAGATTATACAATGTAAGTGCTTTCGTCAATCAGGGTATTGAGTATAAAAGTTAGGAAATCATGTTGCATCTGTATAAAACTGGTTTGGCCACATTTGGAATATTGTGTGCAGTTCAGGTCAATGTATTACACAAAAAATATGGAGTCTATGGAGAGAATGAAGAAAGTGCTCGTTGTTGATGTTGCCTGGATTTGAGTGTATTAACTATAAGGAGAGATTGGAGAAACTTAAATTGTTTTTGGTGGAAGATGACTTGCACCCTGAAAGCAGTGTATAAAATTATGTACTTTTTCCCAAGATGGAAAAAAAAACAAATATTGAGGGTACAGGTTTGAGTAGGCAAGGGAAAGGTAAAGGATAACTTGTACAGATGACATTTTGGGTCATGACCCTCCATTTTGAAGAGGGGTCCTTTTCCTAAACATCACCTATACATGTCCTCCAGAGATGCTGCCTGATGTGCTGAGTTACTCCAACACTTTATGTTATGTTTTGTAAACCAGCATCTGTAGTCCCTTGTGTATTGGAAAGTTTAAGGGACATGTGTAAGTCTGAAGAAGGATCTCGACCTGAAACATCACCCGTTCCTTCTCTCTAGAGATGTTGCCCGTCCCTTTGAGTTACTCCATCATTTTGTGACCATCATAAATGAGGCTAGTTTTTTTTAACCTTAGAGAGTGGTCAGTGGAATGTGCTACCCAGGGAGTTGATTGAAGCAGATACAATGGTGGTGTTTAAGAGATATTTAGACATACGCATGAACAGGCAGGGAATAGGGGCACCTGGACCATATTTAGGCAGATAGAATTAGTTTAGATTGGCATCATGATCAGTGCGAACATGGTGGGCTCAAGGGCCTGTTCCTGAGTTGTACTGTTCTATAATATAAGTGCAGCATTTATTTTCTTTATGCTCATGTGATTATTTTACAAATAGTTTTGAAGATTAAAGTCAACTTAAACCTATATATTTTTATAAATAAATCATCCTAATAATTTATTTCTGCCATTGATTCCCTGAATTAATGGCTACTGGCCATGCAGCACTTTATCCCATGTTACTCTGCATCATCTCAGCTTCTATATTTTGAGGTCACACACTTTATTTCAATGGAGCTGTCAAGTGCCAAGGATAAGGCTCCTTCTGGCTTCACTGTTGTCAAAGAGTATGTAAATACTTGGGGTTGATGGGTGGAGGTAGTCAAATGTAATCCTGATCTCCCAACACTACCCGTTGTGGCTCTTGCACATTTTTTTCTGCACGTCGTCTCCAGTTGCAATGCTGTAACCCTATATTGTTCACTCCGATTTTTTTTCCTTTTGCACCTGTGCATATTTGTGCACCCTAACAAAGTTTTTTTATTGTATGTCAGTAAACGTGACAATAATAATCCTGTATTTATAGCAATACCTAATCAATGAAGACAGCTGCTCACATCTTTTAAATCTGGGCTCCACAATCAGATATCCATATTTCAAAAAACTACCTTCTATTGCTGCAGAATAAAACAAAGTCTGGTTTTACTGAGTGTAGCCAGCACTGTTTAAGATAAATTGACCTATCCTTTGGGCCACCATACAGTTGCTCCCACATGCAAGAGCTCAACAGCTGTTTTTGTGGTGTGTGTTTAGTTGTTTAAAATCTAGTTAATGGCCAATTTTATAAAGATTGACAGATTAATGTTAAATTGTTCATTTGCACCTATTCTATATTTTGCTGGGGAAAGAGCAAACGTTATCATCACTTTCCTCGAGGATTTTTGGTGGAATAGTAAATGTGAAAGATTTGTTTACGTTGACTGATCTTTGATTTTAATATTAACTTTCCATGTGCTTCTTTGGTGTAATCACACCAATTCACAATGCAAAGCTGGGTTTTGCTTGGAATAGGAAATTTCTAATTCAAAAGATCAATTGAAAGATCTCTTTAAAGATAACAATAAAGGTGTTCAGCACACTCAAGTGTAAGCGGAGCATTAAAACTGCTTGAGTTTTAAAATCTATCCAATCAAAGTAACTAAATTGGAAAAAACCTTTGATACATGAAACAAAGAAAATTTTTTGATACAACTATTTCCTCATGCAGATTTGTGATCTTATTGTAAACTAACAATCATAAAAATAATGTTGACAATTTATTATTACAGTTAATATTGACACAATTTGAATGAATGTTTATTTACCTATATAAAAGAGATTTACTTATTAATAATTGGAGATACATGAATTATAATCAAAGGTAGACACAAAATGCTGGAGTAACTCAGCGAGACAGGCAGCATCTATGGAGAGAAGGAATGGGTCTCGCCGATGTAAAGAAGTTGACATCTAGAGCAGCGGATACAATAAATGAGGTTGGAGGAGGTGCAAGTGAACCTTTGCCCCACCTGAAACGACTGTCAGGGTTCTTGGATGGAGTCGAGGGGGCAGGTAAAGGGACAGGTGTTGCATCTCCTGCGGTTGCAAGGGAAAGTAGCTGACCAGGGAGTTGACCAGGGAGTTGCGGAGAGAATAGTCTCTGCCGAAAGCAGAAAGGGGTGGAGATGGGAAGGTGTGGCCAGTAGTGGGATCCCGTTGGAGGTGGCAAAAGTGTTGGAGGATTATATGCTGTATGTGACGGCAGATGGGGTGGAAGGAGAGGACAAGGAAGACTCTGTCCTTGTTGCGTATGGGGGGAGGGGAAGCAAGAGCGGAGCTGCGGGCTATCGAGAAGACCCTAGTGAGAGCCTCATCTATAATGGAAATTATAATCATCAGATGTAGACTAATCTAAGTACTGTCAAGCTTAATGCTTAAAAAAATAGCAACAAATCATACTGATCCAAAAATTTGAATGCACATAATAATAAGTTCTAAAATGCTACAATGCAGGGAATACGTGCTAGTTTTCCCTGGCATTATCAATGTGTGAGTTGGCCAGCAATTATTTATAATTTGTCGATCAATTGTTTACAATGATCTAGAGGAAGGAATAAAATGTATGTGTTCTAAGTATGCTAATGAATGATGTAATAGTAGGAAGGACATATTGTGATGAGGATAGACACAAAATGCTGGAGTAATTCAGCAGGATAGGCAGCATCTCTCTCGAGAGAAGGAACGGATGATGTTTCGGGTCGAGACCCTTATTCAGACTGAGGGATATTGTAATTGTGCAACACATTTAGTTAGAAAGTTAGAATGAGAGATTGGATAAAAACCTGGCAAATTACGTTTAATATGGGGAAGTGTAAGTCATGCATTCAGTAAGTGGAATCAAAAGGTCAATGATCATCTAAATGGAGAAAAAATGCAAATGACTGAAGGTCAGCGAGGTCTAGCTGTCCTCGTGTATGAATCATCCTCAAGTTAACAGACCAGTCCAACAAATATTTTGGATATACAGATCTGCAGATTATGATTTGCTGAAAAAAGAAACAAGGTGCTGGAGTAACTCAGAGGGTCAGACAGTTTCTTTGCAGAACATGGATAGGCAATGTTTCAGTTTGGGATCCTTCTTGATGGAGGTCATTGTACAGCTTAAGGAACATGTTTACAGGAAGATATTACAGCAAAAAAATAGATACTGTTTTCACAAATAGTAGCCTTAATCTCTTGAACTTCAGGGGATCTTTATGCAAGTTCATAGCTCCCGAAAGTAACAATATAATTAGAAAGGGCAGAAAAAAAGTCATATGGCATGCTTGACTTTCTCAGTCAGGGCATTGAGTTACAAAACTTGGAAAGTCATTTTGCAACAATGCAAAACTTTGTTTAGATCACCTACGCTCAGTCAGTCTTGGCCTACGCGATCACTCGCTTGCCAAACATTTTAACGCCCCTTCCCATTTCAATACTGACCTTTCTTTCCTGGGCTTCCTCCACTATCAAAGTGAGGCCACGTGCAAATTGGAGGAACAGCACCTCATATTTCGCTTGGACAGCTCACAACCCAGCTACGGTATGAATATTGATTTTTCTAATTTCAAGTAACCCTTGCATCCCCTCTATCTCCGCCCTCTCCCATGCTAGTCATCCTGCTAGTTTTACTGCTCGTAATCCCTTGTTATCATTTCCTGCACATCCAACAATGGACCATTGTGGGCTCCTTGGTTATTGGTGATGGCTCTATCTGTTTTGTACCTTTCCGTTCCTCCAGTTTCCTCTCCTCCAGAAAGCTTCAAAGCCGCACGAGATTCAACTAGCCCCGACCCAGGGTAGCTCGCCCGGTGGTGGGGAGCTGAGATTCCCCCCCCCCCCCTCCGATGCAGGAGCTTGATCGGCCCGATGAGGAAGGCCCGCCACCGGCTATGGGAGTCAAGATCGTTCTGTCAACGGAAGGTTAGAGGCCCCAGACAGCAGGAGGACAAAGAAGGGAGAGATTTAACTTTTTTTCGTGCTCCATCACAGTGATGAATGTGGAGGAGTCACTGCGGTGGATGTTCATGTTAAAATGTATTTTGTGTGTTCTGGTGCTTTTTATTGGTATCTGTATGGCAAAATGAAATTCCTTGTATGTTGCAAATAAAACTTAGCTAATAAAGTATGATTATGATTATGATGATGATTATGATTATATGTGACAGCTGATGGGATGAAAGGTGAGGATTAGGGGCAGGACTGTCCCTGTTACGACTTGGGGGAGGGTAATCAAGAGCGGAGCCATGGGATACTGAGGAGACACGTGTGATTGCCTCATATCTGATAGAATATATCATACCAAGACATCTGAGATGTCCTCATTCGTCAGACTCCAATACCTTCATCCCGAAGGAGTGAAATGAGAGTGTGGCCAGGGTATTCCCACATTGTCCACTGAATTCCCACATTTTTCCCCTTCAGTTGTTTCCATCATGATCCAGTCAATTGCCAGGAGGAACAGGAATGGTGACAGTAGACATCCCTGCTTGACGCCCGTCTTGACACTAAAGCTCTGGCAGAGCTGGCCTGCATGCATAACTTTGCATGAGGTTCCGTCATACGAGTTCTTGATTAAGTTTATGATCGGTGGGAATTCCATAGTGGTCCATTAGGTGCCATAGTGTTGTCATGTCTAAGCTGTCAAACGCTTTCTCAACGTCGATGAAGTTGATGTACAGGGACGTGTTCCATTCAATAGACTATTCAATGATGATGCGTAGTGTTGAGTGAGCATGTTTCAGAGCATTTCTGTCAATCAGGAAGAGTGACTCTGAGGTTCCTGTTGCCTGCCTGTTTTCTTCTCTATTCTATTCCATTCCCTTTCTTCTCTCATTGCCTTTTGCTTCCCACACAACAAAGTTTCAGTAAAGCTCAACATAAGCTTAAGCATCAGTATATCATCTACTGATTTGACCACATCACTCCTGCATCTCACATTGTAGCATATTTTTTTAATCTCTCTTCTGGTATTATTAATTTCATTTATTTCCTCCTATTTAGTAACCTCCAACCTCCTTCAAACAATGCCACTATTACCACTTGTATTTTTCACTCCCTCCTTCTCCCTAGCCTAATGAGACCTTATTTGTTCTTGAATGAAACACAGTGCTGGAGGAATTCAGCTGGTCAGGCCGCATCTGTGGAGGGAATGGACAGGTGACATTCTTTCAGACTGATTATAATGCGGAGGGAAGCTGGAAAACAAAAGGTGAGATTGGGACAAAGCCTGGCAAGTGATAGGCAGATATAGGTAACAAAGACAAGAGGTAAAAATGAGACAAAAGGATGTCAGATATGGAGAGAAGAGGAGTAAAATATAATCCCAAAGGGAGGAAAAGAGGTCAAGGCGACAGGGGGAAGGGGAAAGAGTGGGGATAACAGGGAAATGAGAGACATTCCTGGTTTATTTTCAGCTTTTCTCAAGCCATTGACCTGAAACTTTAACTTTGTTTCTCTCTCCATAGATGCTGTCTGACTTGCTGAGTGTTTTCATCCATTTATTATTATTAAGGATTTTCACATGCAATTTCAATATAAATGTTGCACCTTCTACAGCATCCCAAGTGATGGATGTTACTGAAACCCAAATTAAAAATTTTAATCCTCCTATCTAATTTGTTACACCTGAATCTAATAACCCAAATAAAAATTGGTTTTAACAAACGGAAACTTTTTGTATTTATGTTTTGTTTTACTTCAGTAATGAACGGGTAATAAAATCCCATCACATTAATTCAAATAATTTTGCCTACTTAATTGTGATTTCACTACAAAGAAGTTGTGTAGTTCAATGTTTTCTTTTATTTGCAACTACAGATATACTCACCACAAGGAGTCTCATTATCTCACTGGGTGGTATTCTGAAAAGTACAGCTGTTTAATTTCCTTATTCTTTGCTGAGTTAGTTTTTCTTTGCTGAGCCGAAGGTGTTGGGAAGAAAGCAATGATCCTTTACCTTCCCTTAGCTGGAG
This sequence comes from Rhinoraja longicauda, assembly GCF_053455715.1. Classification (NCBI taxonomy): domain Eukaryota; kingdom Metazoa; phylum Chordata; class Chondrichthyes; order Rajiformes; family Arhynchobatidae; genus Rhinoraja; species Rhinoraja longicauda. The sequence continues at coordinate 31,003,593 of NC_135959.1, read as the reverse complement.
GTTGGAAACATATTATGGTTCTGCTACAAATCGATGCACATTAAAAATCCATGTCAAATGTGGACTTGAGAATTGCATCAACCCCGGGAACTGATTACTCACTATTATTTTCTGGCCTGGCTTAACTAGCCCCTTGGGTGAGATAGATCAAAGTATAGGATGCAATTGTTTGCTTTTAAAATTAAATTAGTTAGAAAACCATTGAGATATTGAATAACATTAAGTAATGAAGATTGCTTTGCATTTTCCAAGAAATTATACAGTCCTAAGATATCTAACAAAAGCTAGAAGGCACTGTTGCATTTATATCATCAATGAGTAGCAGCAGTTTATTGAGTCAACCAGGAAGAACTGTGAAGGATTCTTCTTAAATTTAGTTAAAAGACTTGTCAATATTGACTGCCTGTGAAAGCCATTATCTTCACCAGCAGATGCATCTTATTCTCAATCCCAGGGCAGACTGAGGGGAAGCAAAAATACATCAAACCCCAACTTTCCCACTGTAATATTTTAGCTCATCTCCAATAATGCAACCCACCCGAATGGAATTACCATATCTATAAATCAAGATAGAAACGTTTCAGCCCTCATCAACTCCCAACCAGTAATATAATGAGTGTTATTGCGCTGAATATATCTGTAGTTACAATTTTTTTTAAACTGATTAAAATCACATTGATCCCAAGCATTTTGTTTCTATATACAGTTAACACCGATGTACACTGATTGGAGGAACAACACCTCATATTTCGCTTGGGCAGCTTACACACCAGCAGTGTGAATATTGACTTCTCTAGCTTCAAGTAACCCCTCACTCTCCATTCCTCCCCTTTCCTAGTTGTCCAACTAGTCTGACTGTCCTTATTTATATTTAATCTCTGTTTGCTTTGTTCTCACCTTCTCCTAGCTAACAATGATCGATTCTACATTTGCCTTGATCTCATCCCCTTTGTCTTATTTTCACACCTTACACTTCCTTATTGCTGTATCTCCCTCTCCCCTAACTCAGACTGAGGAAGCGTCTCAACACGAAACGTCACCCTTCCTTCTATCCAGAGATGCTGCCTGTCCTATTGAGTTACTCCAGCATTTTGTGTCTATCTTCGGTTTAAACCAGCAACTGCAGTTCCGTCCTACAACTCTGATGTACTTGCAGACCAAGCCCTAGAGCATCATTGATTTCTTCAGTGAACTACATTGAAGATGACCATCCTGAAATCTCTGTAACAAATGGAACTACCCTAGATGGGGAACTGAGAAACCAGAGCGCAATGGAGATATGTTAGCACAAAGGAAAATTCTGCAGATGAAGCATCAAAGGACTAACAGCAGACCGCTTCTTAAGCTGGAAGAGAAGAAGATTGAAGAAGATCCTGGCTATTGAGCAGAATATTGGAGACCATACCAGATGCACAAGATCTTGTGCGCACAGTTCGACTTCAGACTAAGAGCAACATCTTGGAAAGACTGATAATGAAGATATGTCCGAGAAGCTGATACCTGGATACAGCAAAGACTGGTGGCCATTAAGATTGAAGAATCACTATAGTAGATTAGATGCCAACATATAGTGCATGCTTTGTTTTGATTATGTGTTGTTTTTTATGGCTCCTTTTAATGGTTATTAGTAATTGTTTTGTTATATACACCGATGAGCCAAAACATTATGACCACTGACAGGTGAAGGGAATAACATTATATATCTTGTTACAAATGGCACCTGTCAAGGGGTGGGATATATTAGGCAGCAACTGAACAGTCAGTTCTTGAAGTTGATGTGTTGGATGCAGGATAAATGGGTAGGAGTAAATACCTGAGCGACTTTGCCAAGGACCAAATTGTTATGACCAGACGACTGGGTCAGAGCATCTCTGAAACGGCAAGACTTGTGGGGTGCTCCCGGTCAGCAGTGGCGACTACCTACCGACAGTGGTCCGAGGAGGGACAAACCACAAACCGGCGACAGGGTGTTGGGCGCCCAAGGCTCATCAATGCGTGAGGGCAGCGACGGCAACAGGATACACTGTGGGAAGACGACAAGCCGGTGGAGGGAGTGAGATGTTCTGGGCAATGTTCTGCTGGGAAACCCTGGGTCCGGCCATTCATGTGGATGTCAATTTGACACATGCCACCTACCTAAACATCATTGTAAACCAGGTACACCCCTTCATGGCAATGGTATTCCCTGATAGCAGTGGCCTCTTTCAGCAGGATAATGCACCCTGCCACACTGCACACATTTTAGACAATAGACAATAGGTGCAGGAGGAGGCCATTCGGCCCTTCGAGCCAGCACCACCATTCAATGTGATCATGTCTGATCATTCTCAATCAGTACCCCGTCCCTGCCTTTGTCAGGGAATGGTTTGAGGAACATGATGAAGTGTTCACGGTGTTGCCCTCGCCTCCAAATTCTCCAGATCTCAATCAGATTGAGCATCTCTGGGATGTGCTGGATCGATAAGTCCGATCCACGGCGGCTCTATCTCACAACTTACAGGACTTGAAGGATCTACAGCTAATGTTTTGGTGCCAGATAGCACAGGACACCTTCAGTGGTCTTGTAGAGTCCATGCCTCAGCGGGTCGACGCTGTTTTGGCGACACATGGAGGATATTAGGCAGATGGTCAATGTTTTGGCTGATCGGTGTGTAGGATCCATTTGTGTTTATTAGCTGTCTTAGCATATTATATTATTTTGTACCTTGCTGGATTATTTTTGGACACTTGGGGGTTGTCGTGAGATGAATACATATATGGGCATATGGGCATATATGGACTGGGAGGAGCCAGAATTATGAGTATAGTTGGGAATGCACTGACGTGATGCGTCAGATACGAGAGGAGCTTGGCAAGATACAATTTTTACCAAATCTATGACGGGAGAAATACACTATTGTTTGTATTACTACTTCAATAAACAACGAATTAAACTGAAATGTCATAAAGATCTCTCTGTTGTTATTTACGTCAAGAATGATCGTAATGAGTGAAGTGGTGATGGAAAGGATCGAAGTTGCCACTATAGCTCCTTTTATCAATTTTACAAAGCCTCTGCAGCAAGAAGGATTACAAAGTTATTCTCTGTGGTGTTCTTTTTGACAGCTGGATTCCTCCGGGTCTTTGATTCTATTACGTCAACCCATATGCTAGGTAAAAATCTCCAGAGAATGCACAATCCAACACAGCAGGAAGTGATTTCAGTTTCCTCATTAATATTTTGCGAAGCCATTGGTAATATTTCAAAGCATTTTATTCCCAGATTTAATCTTTATCTTAATAGACAATAGACAATAGGTGTAGGAGTAGGCCATTCGGTCCTTCGAGCCAGCACCACCATTCAATGTGATCATGGCTGATCATTCACAATCAGTACCCCGTTCCTGCCTTCTCCGCATACCCACTGACTCCGCTATCCTTAAGAGCTCTATCTAGCTCTCTCTTGAACGCATTCAGAGAATTGGCCTCCACTGCCTTCTGAGGCAGAGAATTCCACAGATTTACAACTCTCAGACTGAAAAAGTTTTTCCTCATCTCTGTTCTAAATGGCCTACCCCTTATTCTTAAACTGTGGCCCCTGGTTCTGGACTCCCCCAACATTGGGAACACGTTTCCTGCCATTAACGTGTCCAACCCCTTAATAATCTTATATGTTTCAATAAAGAGAATCATGGCTATACTTGGCTAATGTATATAGAATTATGATCCCTTATATATAGATATAAGTATATAAAATGATGGGAGGCATAGGTAAGGTAGACAGTCAGAACTTTTTTTATCCCAGGCTGGAAACATCAAATACCAGATGGCATAGCTTTAAGATTAGAGGGGCAAAGTTCAAACTTGATGTGCATGGAAAGTCTTTTTTACACAGATGGTGGTGAGTGTCTGGATTGAGCTGCCAAGGGTAGTGGTTTTAGGCACATATGATTGTGGTGTTTGAGAGAGTTTTTTATAAACATATGGGCATGCAGGGAATGGAGGGATTTGGATTATGTGCAGGCAGGTAGGAGTTGAGGGGTGACCTTGCAGAGTTTTATGAAGACATGAGGGATATAGATAAAGTACATGGTCACAGTCTAAAACTAGTAGTCTAAAACTAGAGGTTAAAAACTAGAGGTGAGAAGGGAAGGATCCAATGGGGACCTGAGAGGGAGGCTTTTTCACACAGAGAGACTTGGGTATGTAGAACAAGTTGCCAAAAGAAGTGGTCAAGATGGATACAATTTGAACTTTGAATAGGTTCATGGTGTAAGTGATTTGGGCCAAATGCAGCCAAATAGGGCTAACTCAGGTAGGGACCTTGGCCAGCATAAGCAAGCTGGACTGAAGGGCCTGCTTCCATGTTCTACAATTCCATGAATCTATGACAAGGATAGCAAAAGTTGTGCTTTCACTTAAGAAGCGTGGTAAGTAGTGGCAAGTCAAGATTCAAGATAGATTCAAGATATCTTTATTTGTCATCCAAAAAACAAGTTTTTTGGACGAAATTTCGTCACCCACAGTCCAACAATAAGAGCAATAAAATAAGCAAATTACACAACCCCAACCAACACAAAACCCCCCAAAAAGAAACATCCATCACAGTGAGTCTCCTCCAGTCCCCTCCTCACTGTGATGGAAGGCCAGAATGTCTTTTTCTCTTCCCCTGCCGTCTTCTCCTGCGGTCAGGCTGTTGTCGTTGCCATGTTCCAGGCTGCGCCGGACGGTGAAATGTCCGCAACGGGCCGACCCAAGCCCCGCTGTAAGTCGGGGCGGTCGGGGCTCCCGACATTGAAGCCCCCGCCGAGCAGAGAAAATTCCGTGGCCTATTTCAGGCCGCGCCGGACGGTGAAATATCCGCGGCGGGCCGACCCAAGCCCCGCGATCCGGGGCGGGCGAACACGCTGCCGCTGCCGGAGCTCCCGATGTCGGCATCCACGCGGCCCGAGCCTATAGGCCAGTGAGTCTGACATCAGTAGTGGGAAATTTACTAGAAAGGATTCTAGTGGACAGGATGTATTTGGATTTGGAAAGGCATTGGCCGATCAGGAATACTCAGCATGGCTTTGTTCATGGGAGATCGTCTCTCACAAATTTGATATGAGTTTTTTGGGAGGAAGTGAAGAAAAGGATTGATGAAAGCAGGACAGTAGACATTGTCTACATGGATTTTGACAAGGTATTTGCATAGCAGGTTTGTCCAGAAGGTTAGAGGATGGAAGACAAAGTTTTGGGTAACTAAGACTGAGAGACTAGGGGATCAAGGATGAGATAGGAAATGCAATATTAAATTGACTTGGCAGTAGAAGGCTGAAGGTGGTAGTGGACGGTTGCTTTTCAGATTGGAGGCCTGTAACCAATAGTGTAAAACAAGGATTGGTGCTGGATCTTTATTCAATATCAATGATTTAGGTGGCACAATTAGTAAGTATGCAGATGACACCAATATTGGTGGTATTGTCAAAAATGAAGACGGTTTAGATCATCTGTAAAAAGGGGCAAGGGAATATAATTCAGATAAGGCCAAAGTGATGTATTTGGAAGTTAACGGAGTCATTGAGTATAGGAGTTGGGATGATTTATAATAGTTGTACAATTCATTGGGTAAACCACAATTGGAGTATTGTATGCAGTTCTCGTCCACTATACTACAGAATGATGTGATTAATCTGTAGAGGGTGCAGAATGATTCACAGGAATGGTGCCTGGACAGGACGAGTTATGAGGAGTGATGGTTAGACTGGGTCTATTATCTCTGGTGTGAAGGAGTCTGAGGGGTGATCTTATAGAGATTATTAAATTATGGAGGGCACAGATACATTAGATAAGTAGTTGTAGCAAGAAACTGCAGACGCTGGTTTAAACCAAACATAGTCACAAAAAGCTGGAGTAACTCAGCAGGTCAGACAGCATCTCTCTATTTGGATGAATTATGTTTTTTTCATTTTTTATTGAACGATTGATTGATTGAAAGGTACAGCATGAAACAGGTCCTTCGACCCATCGAGTCCATGCCAACCATTGATCACCTGGTCACACTAGTACTATGTTATCTCACTTTCTCATTCATTCCCTGCACATTAGGAGCAACATGCAGAATTAACTTGCAAACTCGCACATCTTTGAGATTTTGGGGGAAACCGGAGCATCCGGGGAGAAAAGATGAGGTACAAGGGTAAACTAGCCAATAATATAAAGGAGGATAGTAAAAGCTTTTTTAGGTATGTGAAGAGGAAAAAAATAGTCAAGGCAAATGTGGGTCCCTTGAAGACAGAAGCAGGGGAATTTATTATGGGGAACAAGGAAATGGCAGAAGAGTTGAACCGGTACTTTGGATTTGTCTTCACTGAGGAGGATACAAACAATCTCCCAGATGTTCTAGTGTCTTATTGTTTAGTGTTAACCATTGTGACCTAGATTGTAATAGGAATATCAATATGTTGACTGAAACATTTCTCAAATGAAATGGTAAAAAGGGTTCACCTGATTGATCCATAGAGTAAGGATGGTCAACCTTATCCCAGTCCAAAAATGTTTCCAACGCATAAAAATGTTAACAACTGCTAAAATGTGCCTACCCTTTATCAACCTTCTACCTGTGAAAGCTAATACGATATGTACTCCACGCACACATTTCCAGAAATTGCATTGGCACTCATTACCTGCATGTGATGTTACCATGACTACTGATTACATTAAAGCTAATATTGTAATTGAGCTCTTACATATTTTGCAATAATAAGTTTTAGCTGGGATTCATTGTCAAAGGAAGTTAACTTCAGAGAAAAGACAAAGATTAAAAGCCCAGTCTGCTGATCCTTGATCCCTACCTGAAGAGTTCTGAACGTAAAATTGCAAAATTATCCCTCTTTTGTGAGGAAGCACTTTGGACAGTTTAAAACGGTATGCCAGAAGATCAGATGTTGTGCAAATTGGGCAGGAATTCTGTAAAATGGAATAACTGTTTGATTTGTATTTGACTCACAAATTTTATGATAGCACAATTAAATCTCTGGGTGAAAAACATTCTGTTGTATTGATGTGAAAACAAGCTCATCAACTTAAATTTGCAACTCAGTCTCTTTTAAAACTGCTCCCTCTCACCTTTGACCTATATCCTGTAGATTTAGGCACCTCCAGTTTGGAAACAAACACTTTCTATTTGAGTCTGAAGAAGGGTCTCAACCCAAAATGTCACCCAAAACATCACCTATTCCTTTTAGAGGTTGTGATTAAATAAAACAACTGGTGACTTTGATGATACTGATATGTGTCAGAATAACATGGGGTGCCTGTAATATATCTACAACTTACTCTATTGTTATTGTGCAGTGATCAAAAAACTAATATAACGTGAATATCGCTACTGAAAATTAGCTCTCACTGCGCCTCTAAATTTAAGATGTCATTAATTAAGAAATCCGTCATGACACGAAAACTGCCTGTGATTGATAAGTTAAAAATTCTGAACTTCTCCTTGTGTAAAATTCCACATTTCTGTGCTCAGAATGTAATCACAATTGATTTAAAATTGAGCCTATTTAGAGGATCAAGGTGAATGAGGCCACTTTTTAAAAGAATATATATGTGTTTCAACAGATAAAGAAAGAGAAAATATACAAATTGGCAAATGTAATTGTAAACAAAACTTACATTTACCAAATTAAAAAAAATATTCAAGTATTTTGGCAGTTGTAACCATGAGAGTAGATTCATTGAAGCAAATTAGTGTAATTAGAAACTCATAAAATATTAGTTGTGAGAAAGGAAAAGGATAAATTTAATTTAATGTTCATTAACATTTTCAGATTTAATTAAGATTATGCTTGAGATAACTTAACCAAAAGTGAGATATTTGAACATTTTTTGCGCTTATTTAACTCTGGAATTAAATGGGGTAGATTTCCTTCTGGTGGTGTTTCCAGCAAATAGGATACAATGTCTGGTTGCTCTGACAGTATGCCCTTTCAAACCTTTGAAGACTGAACTACACTCCCAGGCTAATGTGCAAAATTAGAGCAGCCCAACTCAGTAATGGATGAACTCAGAATAAAACGATGTACCTGTAGGAACTCAGAATAAAAGGACATACCTTTACAAAGATAAGGAGGAATTTCTTTAGTCAGAGGGTCGTGAACCTGTGTGATTCATTGGCAGAGATGGCTGTGGAGATCAAGTGATTGGGTATTTTTAAAGTGGAGATTGCCAGGTTATTGATTAGTAAGGGTGTCAAAGGTTATGGGGAGAAGGCAGGAGAATGGGGTTGAGAGGGAAAGATAGATCAGCCATGATAGACTGGTGGAATAGACTCGATGGGCCAAATGGTCTAATTCTGCTCCTACAACTTATGAACAAGAAGGAGTTGTATTCTCCCAGCAGTCGATAGGATGGAGGGCAACCCTATCCTAATATAGAGGTCAGTCTTGATCCCCGTAACCCCACTAATTGGACAATTCTTCTTGGGTTTTCAAAAGGAGCTGATATTTGTTATTGTTTGAATGGTGCATGCTGTAGTCAGAGCATTACTAATGTTTTCAAATACACAGGACGTGATGTTAAAATCCAAAGTGCCAACTCTCAACTTGCTCCCGGTGGTGAAGGGAGGCTTAAGCACTCACCTATGCTCCTCCGATGTTGAGAAAGGCTGGGCAGACATGTCATTAAGGTTATCAAGTGGGTTCCTACTTTCATCGACGTTTCGCTGACTGGGCCCACAACATCTCCAGTAGGCTCAGCGGTGTGTTCTGGCATCCCAGAACCACCCCCCTCTGCATCTGCCAAGCCGGCTTATTCTTAGTAATGTCAAAGTATTTCAAGGGGCACTTTACAACAGTTGATCACTTCACCTGAGGAGCCCTCATGTTGTCAAACATTAACTTTACTGATCATTCACAGTGGTGTCAATGAGATGTTAAGCCACCCGTTTCAGCATTGCCTCCTCTCGTTTGCTTCTTGGAATGAATGTTGAAATCTCATCCCAAATATTTACAGATATGTGGTTGTCTTACACTGTAAATGTAACTGTGCATTTAATTATAAATGAATGAGTTGGAAATATCAAATGAAAGATCAAGGGCAAATGCAATTACCAAGGCTAAAAAATAAATGAGGCTTAAGGAGTCAAGTCAGTGACAAAATCTGAAGAAATGTGTATTGATAAATTCCACAAGATAAACTAGATTGGAGGGAATCATAAAGTGGAAACCTCTGCAGTTGGTACCAGCATCATTGTTTTTCTTAATTTATATCAATGACTTGAGCTACAGGACACAATTTCCAAATTTGCAGGTGACACAACATTTGGGGGAGGGGGGGGGGGGGGGCGGGGAGGGGGGGGGAATGGGGGGAGAGTAAACTATTAAAATAATAAAAATAGACTTCAAGGAGAGATAAAGACAGGCTGATGGAATGGGCAGCTAGATATCAGGTGAAATTTAACGGCGGGGATGTGAAGTGTCAGTTTTTCATCAGAAGAATAAGAACCAGCAATATCACCTAGAGGACACCTTTCTAAAAGGGTAAAGAAAGAGGGATCTGGCGTTATATGTGCAGAGTTCATTGAAAATGGAAGAGCTGGATCAGAAAGTGGTCAAATAAGCATATGATATCAGAAGCTTCAGATATAGAGCTATAGAATACAAGAGCAAAGAGATCAGTGAAGCAGTGAAGAAAGCCAATGGAATGTTGGGCAGTGAAGAAAGCCAATGGAATGTTGGCCTTCATAACAAGAGGAGTTGAGTTTAGGAGCAAAGAGGTCCTTCTGCAGTTGTACAGGGTCCTAGAGAGACCGCACCTGGAGTACTGTGTGCAGTTTTGGTCTCCAAATTTGAGGAAGGATATTCTTACTGTTGAGGGCGGGCAGCATAGGTTTACTAGGTTAATTCCCCGGAATCGCAGGACTGTCGTATGTTGAAAGACTGGAGTGACTAGGCTTATATACACTGGAATTTAGAAGGATGAGAAGGGATCTTATCGAAACATATAAGATTATTAAGGGGTTGGAGACGTTAGAGGCAGGAAACATGTTCCCAATGTTGGGGGAGTCCAGAACCAGGGACCACAGTTTAAGAATAAGGGGTAGGCCATTTAGAACGGAGATGAGGAAAAACTTTTTCAGTCAGAGAGTTGTAAATCTGTGGAATTCTCTGCATCAGAAGGCAGTGGAGGCCAATTCTCTGAATGAATTCAAGAGAGAGCTAGAAAGAGCACTTAAGCATAGCGGAGTCAGGGGGTATGGGGAGAATGCAGGAATGGGGTACTGATTGAGAATGATCAGCCATGATCACATTGAATGGTGGTGCTGGCTCTAAGGGCCGAATGGCCTACTCCTGCACCTATTGTCTATTGTCTATCATCATGAACCCTAATGAAAAACTCATGCAGCAACAACTAAAGCGTCTCATATTTGGAGTGCAACATTAAAGGAAACACTTTAGAAAGGGTACAGAAGAGAATTACTGAGCCAATGCAGTTCGTTGGAGAGCATTGCAGTCAATTCAATTCATCTGTGTTTTTTCTTAAGCTTTGAACATTTATTTCCCTCAGGTTCCTATCCAATTCCCGTTTGAATGCCACAAATGATTGGTTTCATTATCCTTCTTGCCTTTGAATTTCAGGTCACAATCTCTGCATAAAATGTTGTTTACATCACATTCTCACCATATCTACAGAACTGTAATGGGAATAGCTTCGCCTGACTTATCTTATCTAAGCCCATCTCGGTCTCTATCAGTTCCTTTCATATTCTTGGCAGCAGCATCATTTTGGATTCCTTTTCGTCCAACTTGATGAAACTTATTTAAGCATGAAAATTGTTGGGATATTGCTGGCTCGACTTTTCCAAAGAATTTTATAATTCTTTAAATGTTACTTTGAATGCTACTGTTATGCATTATGCATTGCTCATGTTATGGTATAAGTCAATTTGTTATAAATGTCAAGTAAGTCATTTCAAACTGTAGAAGTGGTAAAATCTCATAATTTCATTTAATTTGCCATCAGAAAATAATTGCCTTTCATGAATGCAGAAAATACTATTTTTATAGCTCAATTGGATAATTAATTTGTGAATTTCTGCAGATAGTTGAATACCTCTAACCAGATTGTACTCAATGAAGCAGAGAAGTGGAATAGTGCAGCTGATGATCTTTCCTCAGTATTTACGGCAGCACATTGGACGGCACAGTGATGCAGCTGTTAGAGCAGCTGCTTCACAGTGCCTGAGACACAGGTTCGATCCTTACCTTGGGTGTAGTCTGTATGCAGTCTGCACGTTCTATTTGTGACTCATGGATTTCCAGTTTCTTCCCACATCACAAAGACGTGCAGCTTTGTAGTTTAATTGACCTCTGTAAAAGGTGGGCTGAAGGGCCTGTTTATGTTATGTATAAACATGACTCTATGATTCTATGATTCTGATTTAAAAAAATACAACATCTTCAAATAACATGAGCATCATTGCAGTAGATGCTACCTTATAATCTGTTATTCATTGTGTAGCGGAAGTTGTTGGAAAGGACAGAGAGAGGATTGCATTGGAGGTTAGGGGTTCAGAAAAGGGATCAGGGAAGGCAGTGTTGGTCAGTCAAATTATTATGGCAGTATGTAGACAAAAAAACATTTGGCACAGGGAGACATGGGAAAGAACAGGATCCTGTGCTCAACTTGGAATATTTGGGGGGGGGGGGGGGTGGAGCAAGGATCATAGAAGCACCAACAGGTTGAGGAAACTTTTTTTATTCACAAGATGGGGATGGACGAAGTGGCAGCAACACCTCTTCCCAATAACCATCAGTACAGGAGCACCTCAAGGCTGCGTGCTCAGCCCTCTGCTCTACTTACTGTATACTCACGACTGTGTAGCCAGACATCATGCGAACGCCATCTTCAAGTTCGCCGACGACACCACTGTTGTTGGACGAATTACAGAAGATGATGAGTCTGTGTACAGAAGGGAGATCGATCGACTGACCAAATGGTGCCAGCACAACGACCTGGCTCTCAATGCCAGTAAGATCAAGGAACTGATTGTGGAGTTTGGAAAAGGAAGGATGAGGACCCACAAACCTGTCTATATCGACGGGATGATGTGAAGAGAGTCAAAAGTTTCAAATTCTTGGGTGTACATATCTCTGAAGAACTTTCCTGGACCCAGCACACTGATGCATTTACAAAGATAGTCCATCAACACCTCTACTTCCTGAGAAGATTGTGGAGATTTGATATGTCAGAGAGGACACTCTTGAACTTCCATGGGTGTATAGCAGAGAACATATTGACTGGTTGCATCACGGCTTGGTTCAGCAACTTGAATGCCCAGGAATGAAGAGGACTCCAAAAAGTGGTGAACACTGCCCAGTCTACTACAGATGTTGAGTCATCGATTCAGAGATTCGTATAGCATGGAAACAGGCCCTTCAGCCCACAGAGTTTGAACCATCTATCAAGCTTCCGTTTACACTAATCCTGCCCGAGTCCCATTTAATTCTCCTCACATTCCCATTGACCATCTCCTGGTTCTATCACTCATTTAAAGACTAGGGGTAATGTACAGTGGCTAGTTAACATATTAGCCTGCACATCTTGAGGATGTGGGAAGAACCTGAAGCATCTGGGTGAAACCCATGCTGTCACAAGGAGAAATGCAAACTCGCCACAGACAACTCCATTAATCAAGATTCAACCCTGATCACTGTGAGGCAGAGGCTGTACCAGCAATGCTATTTGATATTAAAAGGGGTCATATTGTCTAAAAGGATGTGTTTCCCCTCCCTGATATCACCACAGTGTTGGCCTTACTTCCGTTGTGTAGTAATGCTCTTTAGGGAATTCAAATCTGCAGATTCAGTAGCAGAGTAATTGAAATATAAACCGATGAGCCAAAACATTATGACCACTGACAGATGAAGTGAATAACATTGATTATCTTGTTAAAATGTCAAGGGGTGGCGTATATTAGGCAACAAGTGAACAGTTAGTTCTTGAAGTTAATGTGTTGGCTGCAGGGGAAATGGGCAGGAGTGAAGACCTGAGCGACATTGACATGGGCCAAATTGTTATGGCCAGACGACTGGGTCAGAGCATCTCTGAAATGGCAAGGCTTGTGGGGTGCTCCCAGATAGCAGTGGTGAGTACCTACCGACAGTGGTCCGAGGAGGGACAAACCACAAACTGGCGACAGGGTGTTAGGCGCCCAAGGCTCATCGATGCACGAGGGCAACAAAGACTATCCCGTCTGGTCCGAACCGATAGAAGGTCTACTGTGGCACAAGTCACAGAAAATTTTAATGGTGGTCACGGGAGGAATGGGTCACAATACACAGTGCATCACACCCTGCTGCATATGGGGCTGCACACGGAGGACTTACAGCATATTAGGCAGGTGGCCATAATGTTTTGGCTCATCAGGTCATAATGTTTTGGCTCATTAGTGTATACTTCCTACATTCTAGGCAAGAAATAATACTGTTGACTGCCTTAAATGATTGAGCAAATTAATTCTGTCAGCAGGAATTGCTGCAGAAAAAAAATAGCTGAAACAAAACTCCATTCAAATATTGCTAAATAGGACCTGGATACACTTGAGGCATCAAAACATGATCATAGTAAATTATTGGGTGAAATTCTGTAGAGTAGCAATCCATACATTTTTTATTCATAATATAGGTCACAAAACATTCTGGAGACACAAGGAACTGCAAATGCTGGAATCTTGGGCAAAACACAAAGTGCTAGAGGAACACATTGGGTCAGGCAGCATCCGTGAGGGAATGGACAAGTGACATTTATGTTCGGGACCCATCAGTCCGATGAAGAGTCTCAATCCTTAATGTCACCTGTTAATTTTCCTCCACAGATGCTGCCTGACTGCTGAGTTCCTCCAGCACTTTGTGATTTGCTTATGGATGGAATGGAATGGAATAATTTATTGTCACATGTGATAAGGCACAGTGAAATTCTTTGCTTGCATACCCAAGGTTTGAAAATAGTGGCCATCTACTGCACTGACAAAGCTCCAAAGTACACCTGCTCCTCCTTTGTTCTCCCTCCCCTCCTCCCCCACAGTGGTTCCCCCACGCCGGGTCCCCATTGTCCTTTGTTCTCCCCCCCTCATCCCTCTGCCTCCCCATTGCCCATTGTTCTTCCCCCTCCCTCATGGCAGTCCTCCCACACCGTGTCCACCGTTGCTCTTCCCCCTCCCTCACAGCGGTCCCCCCCACGTTCTCATCGACCACCGACCGTGGGTCGACCCGCTGAGGCCCCATCGCCACCGAGGCTTCACCATCACTGCGCTGAGGCTCCACCGCTGTGAGGCTTCACCGCCGCCACTGAGGCCTCAGGAAGCATTTAGCAGTGTTCACATAATGTGTAATGGCAGAACCAGCAGTGAGGAAATGTTTATTCCCCCGTTCTTTAATAATAAAGAAAATGCAGCTGTCGAATGCTGCCTGTCAAATGGAAAATAATTTTGGACTACGATCCACCTATAATGAAGTTGTCATCAGCATGAATGACAACTGTGCAAGTCACCCCTCAGACGCACCAATGAAACCAGCGATGTGGGATTTACAGAAGGGAGAGACTGCTGTTGGGAATTTGGAAAAGCCTACAAGCTTTTGCCAAGTAGCACTCAACAGAGTGCATAGCAAACATTACTGCCATATAAAAAGGTAGCAAGCGCAAGTTTGGATATTCCTACCAAATATTTTTATTTTACAGGTACCACTTTACAGCCAGAGATTGATTCAGAGCAAAATTACTGGATTTGACCTAGAACGGTCTTAGTTTTGTTATTTTAAAATTTCACGATCAAGGCTGTTAGACTATGAACAGGAAATGTCTGAGAAGCTCAGGTCAACGTTTTGATATTGGAACAATGATAAAAATCTGTTTCACCTCATTTTTTACTGACATGGATAGAAAATTGGTTGACAGACAGAAAGCAAAGAGTGGGGATAAATGGGTCCCTTTCGGAATGGCAGGCAGTGACCAGTGGGGTACTGCAAGGTTCGGTGCTGGGACCCCAGCTATTTATGATATACATTAATGACTTAGATGAAGGGATTAAAAGTACCATTAGCAAATTTGCAGATGATACTAAGCTGGGGGGTAGTGTGAATTGTGAGGAAGATGCAATAAGGCTGCAGGGTGACTTGGACAGGTTGTGTGAGTGGGCGGATACATGGCAGATGCAGTTTAATGTAGATAAGTGTGAGGTTATTCACTTTGGAAGTAAGAATAGAAAGGCAGATTACTATCTGAATGGTGTCAAGTTAGGAAGAGGGGATGTTCAACGAGATCTGGGTGTCCTAGTGCATCAGTCACTGAAAGGAAGCATGCAGGTACAGCAGGCAGTGAAGAAAGCCAATGGAATGTTGGCCTTCATAACAAGAGGAGTTGAGTATAGGAGCAAAGAGGTCCTTCTACAGTTGTACCGGGCCCTGGTGAGACCGCACCTGGAGTACTGTGTGCAGTTTTGATCTCCAAATTTGAGGAAGGATATTCTTGCTATTGAGGGCGTGCAGCGTAGGTTCACTAGGTTCATTCCTGGAATGGCGGGACTGTCGTATGTTGAAAGGCTGGAGCAATTAGGCTTGTATACACTGGAATTTAGAAGGATGAGGGGGGATCTTATTGAAACATATAAGATAATTAGGGGATTGGACACATTAGAGGCAGGAAACATGTTCCCAATGTTGGGGGAGTCCAGAACAATGTTGGGGGAGTCCAGATTATAGTTCAGCATTTAACACGGTCATCACGGACAGACTGGTTTTTAAACTAACTGATTTAGGACTTTCCCAATCTATCTGTAACTGGATTAAGGACTTCCTGACCAATCGGCCCCAGATGGTCAGATTAGGCCCTCACACATCCTCCACTCTCACAATCAGCACTGGCTGCCCACAAGGATGCGTGTTGAGCCCTCTTCTCTACGCCCTTTACACCCATGACTGCACCCCCACTCATCCTACCAACACCATCATCAAGTTTGCGGATGACACGACTGTGGTTGGACTCGTCTCAGGAGATGACGAGACAGCCTACAGAGATGAAGTCCAAAAACTGATAGGATGGTGTGCGGAAAACAATCTGGCTCTGAATCCTTCCAAGACAAAAGAACTCATAATAGACTTCCGAAGACACAATACGGGCTACACACCACTGCATATCAGCGGGGTTTGTGTGGAAAGGGTCCCTGCCTTCAAGTTCCTGGGCACGCATATTGCTGAGGATCTCTCCTGGACCACAAACACCATAGCGGCAGTCAAAAAGGCACAGCAGCGGCTCTACTTTCTGAGGATCCTCAGGAAGAACAACCTGCAAGAGCAGCTGCTAGTGATTTTCTACCATTGCACCATCGAGAGTGTGCTGACGTACTGTATTTCTATGTGGTACACCAGCAGCTCAGAGGCAAACAAGAAAGCCCTTCAGAGGGTCATCAACTCTGCAAAGAAAATCATTGGTTGCCCACTGCCCTCTCTAGAGGAACTTTACTCCCTCCGCTGCCTCAGCAGAGCAGCCAACATCCTGAGGGATCCTTCCCACCCTGGTCATCAGCTGTTCCAACTGCTGCCCTCTGGTAGACGGTTCAGGTCCATTACATCACGGACTAATAGACTCAAGAACAGTTTCTACCCCAGTGTCATACGTGAGCTGAACACTGCCAGACACTCACATAAAACTGAATGGAAGGAACGGAACTGATCGGAACACTGTCAGTTACTTGTCAGAAAACATAAGCCTCAATTTAATACAAGTTTACATTCTACTGCACTTATATTGCTTAACATTTGCTAAACTTATTACATGTTACAACCGACCGCACCTTATATTTAATTACATTATTTTTTTTTATTTTTTTTTAAACGGCACTTGCAATATGTTGGCTCTCATTGCTGTGCAATAACTTGCTGTCTTGATTGCACTGTACACTGCCTCGACCGTATTGTAATTGTTTTGTCTATATTGTATTAGAGGTCAGTTTGTTTAATTCAGTAGATTAGGTTTAGCTTGTTATGGATAAAGGTTTATCCTTTGTACTGTCTGCTGTGTGTGATTGCATCATCTGGACTGCTTTAATTTCGCTGTACTTTGTGTAGTGACAATAAAGGTTTTTACAATTTACAAGGGGCCACAGTTTAAGAATAAGGGGTAAGCCATTTAGAACGGAGATGAGGAAGAACTTTTTCAGTCAGAGAGTGGTGAAGGTGTGGAATTCTCTGCCTCAGAAGGCAGTGGAGGCCAGTTCGTTGGATGCTTTCAAGAGAGAGCTGGATTGAGCTCTTAAGGAGGGGGTATGGGGAGAAGGCAGGAACGGGGTACTGATTGAGAGTGATCAGCCATGATCGCATTGAATGGCGGTGCTGGCTCGAAGGGCTGAATGGCCTACTCCTGCACCTATTGTCTATTGTCTATTGTCTATTGTCTATTGTTCCCATTTCTTGAAGCATACTGGATAGGCAGTATTATTGAGATTCCTGCCACTTTAAAATATCTGACATTCTCCCCCTAAGCATCTCATCCCAGTTAGCCTCCACCTCTTTAACATGTCACCCACACTCCCTTGGCTTGCAATCAATTTTTAGCCTGATTTCTGGGTGATTTACCATTTCATTTCAATTGCATAAGTGAATCTGTTGTTACTCCAAAGTGGAACACTCCTGCAAATGGATTTATTTACAGCTCTGTCCTCAGCCTGTCAAGTGAGCTACTTAGAAATGAAATATTTAAAATTATAATGAGACCAGGCACCATTAATGTTCATCAGTGACCGTGCCTGTTCATCAAATTATCTATGCTTTTAATAATGTAACACTATTTAGAATTAAACACTTAGTCTGACAATGTATGAGTGAATCACCTTGTGGAATGCTTTGTCTGTAATGTGCAATGTTTGATTTACTTCGGTATCTGTGTTACAAAAATGTACAGTATTCCAAAAATAAAGACTAACACAAATGTGATAAAAAGTAATTTTCTACACGATGCCTGGCTGTTTGTGCACAATAGTAGCGGACTATTCCATATAATACGTTGTTGTTAATGCTCCATGTGAGATTTCTCACCTTGCCTCATCTCTTCCTATCTGTGCATCCTTCTGTTCACTTTATCCTCACCTATCTATCTTCCCTGTAGACGAAATCACCTAGTCTTTGCACTGTGATGTCAATCTCACATTCCAAACACTCACCAAATTAAATCTCCTCAATCCTTTCCTGTGTTTATGAACAGCTTTCAGCTTCATTTCAAAGCAGATTCACTTAAAAATGTAGAATTTGAAAAGAATATGAGTAATGTGATTAATGACGTATTTGAAATGCATTCATGCAAGAAAGTAAATCCTTCCAGAAGCCAGCATTGTATTCCACGTTACAGAAAGTAGGTTTAAGTGCAGTTTTATTATTCAAAATGAGAAAGATTTGAGCAGTGACATTCTATTGTCCTTGCAGTCTGATGTCACTTGCCTTTTTGCACATATAAACTACGCTGACAGTCTCCCATTAATAGAATGAATCCAATACTTTTTTTTTTATGCTTGCTCTTGATGTTCAGATTACTGACGCCGTAATTACCAGGTTGGAGCTTCCGACTGCCCTTCTGCCACAGGGGATGGTTCCAGTGACAGCACCACAATTGCTTAGATAAATTGGTTCCTTTAGAGAATTTTCTATTTAGTCCTTTGATCACTAAAACATGATGTCCTGAAGCCTTGCTGCCAGCTTCTCAAGATCCAGCAGTATTCGCCCAAGAGTAATTGGAAGAGTGCTGCTTTTCCATGCTCTGTTGCGTGCTGATTGCAACAGCGCTTATATTCATCTCAAGCCATGACCCATGATGCCTTTATATTCATTAGGGTGCAAAACTCCAACTTTTTCAAAGTCAGACAATTGTTGAGGGAAAACAGTGGCTTTGCAGAAGTGCTCAAAGTGGAAAAGAGCTAAGAATATGCTGTTTCAAATACTCTTGCAAAATTTAATAAAAATGGAGATCCTGGGAAAGTATTTCTTCTGTCATTTAGCCTAGATTTCTTGGCAGTGTTGTGAACCCACATGTCAGTGTGCCTATTCTTTATTTGTTAGGTTTATTTTTACATGCACTGTTGTGAATGTTGCATATTGGTGACTTACCTTGAGAAATTAGCAATGTTGCATTGGCTGAAATAGGTTCTGATATTAGAATATTTGGTCCTTCCATAAGCTAGGGTACTATCCGATTCACTTCTACTCCATTGCAAATATTGGACTTTGTCTATAGAACTGTTGCTGCACAATGCTGAGAACGATATTTTTCACTCTGTATCTTCTCCTTTGCTGTACCTGTTGTGCTTGAGTTTGACTTGATTGTACTTATGTATAGTATTATCTGATCTGATTGGATAGCATCCAAAACAAAGCATTTAATTGTACCTTGGTACATAGAAACATAGAAAATAGGTGCAGGAGTAGGCCATTCGGCCCTTCGAGCCTGCACCGCCATTCAATATGATCATGGCTGATCATCCAGCTCAGTAGCCTGTACCTGCCTTCTCTCCATACCCCCTGATCCCTTTAGCAAAAAGGTCCACATCTAACTCCCTCTTAAATATAGCCAATGAACTGGCCTCAACTACCTTCTGTGGCAGAGAATTCCACAGACTCACCACTCTCTGTGTGAAGAAATGTTTTCTCATCTCGGTCCTAAAAGACTTCCCCCTTATCCTTAAGCTGTGATCCCTGGTTCTGGACTCCCCCAACATCGGGAACAATCTTCCCGCATCTAGCCTCTCCAACCCCTTAAGAATTTTATATGTTTCTATAAGATCCCCCCTCAGTCTTCTAAATTCCAGTGAGTACAAGCCCAGTCTATCCAGTCTTTCCTCATATGAAAGTCCCGCCATCCCAGGGATCAATCTGGTGAACCTTCTCTATACTCCCTCTAAGGCAAGAACGTCTTTCCTCAGGTTAGGAGACCAAAACTGCACACAATACTCCAGGTGCGGTCTCACCAAGGCCCTGTACAACTGCAGCAGAACCTCCCTGCTCCTAAACTCAAATCCTCTTGCTATGAATGTGAGAATAATAAACATAAACCTAAACCTAAATTGAGAGCATCAAGGGAAACGTGTCTGAGAATGCTAGACTCCCACCCAGAGAAGTTCAAATATAAATCATGAGAGGATTCGATCGGGTGGATGCACAGTCTCTTGCCCAGAGTAGGGCAATTGAGGACCAGAGGACATAGGTTTAAGGTGAAGGGGGAAACATTTAATAGGAATCTGAGGGGGTAACTTTTTCACACAAAGGATGGTGGGTGTATGGAACAAGCTGCCAGATGAGGTAGTTGAGGCTGGGACTATTCCATCATTTAAGAAACAGTTGGACAGGGACATGGATAGTACAGATTAGGAGGGTTATGGACCATACGCAGGCAGGTGAGACTGGTGTAGCTGGGACAAGTTGGCCGGTTTAAATTTAAAATGTGGTTCAGTGGATTTTTGTGAAAAGTGTGTGGGCATTCTGTGAAAATGTAAGGGAGATGCATATCTGGTTTCTGGGTTGAATATCTGGGTTTGGAGCCCACTTTAAATGTAATGGCTGAGGCCAAAAACATCGCGAAAATCCCACGCTTACCTGACCGTCAAACTGTTGCATCCAGTCTACCTGTCTACCAGTCTATCAGTCTATCTGACGGTAAATAAATTCGTTAATCACAAGCATTTTATGGTATTTTGAAATGACTTTACTTAGTTTAATATTATGTGCTTCTAAATGCATCTTAAGACAAACCTGGGGACAGCATGCGACAGCGACCGCAATAAGCTACGATACCTGGTGACAAGCTAGCTGTCGCCGAGAAATTTCAAACCGTTTGATTTCTCAGCAATGCGCCGAGATCCACTACGATCTTTGGAAGACTCCTCACGATCATGCCCGCGACACCCCGGCGAACTGTCGGCGACAGACTAGTCGCCGGCAGTCGCCTTAAAATCGCCTAAGTGGGACAGGCCCTTTAGATTGGTGGAGTTGAATAAAGCAAGGTGATAAGGTATGTGCAATAAATGGTTACATGAAACCTATGCTGTTAATTCTAAACTATTTCATGCATCCATTGATATCTATTGGTAAGATTCTTGTCTCTGAGTCGTAAAGTTTTCAATTCAAGGTTCACTCCAAGAAGCTGAGTACGAAACTGTAGGCTGACACTTCAATTCAGGTGGTGCTCCCTGGTGAGTTTCCTATTGTTCCTATTGTTTGGATGATATGTTAAAATAGTTCTCACATAATGGTGGAAGATTCAAATGCATTAGTTTCCTGGTCATTATTTATCCCACAATAACTTCGACATGAAACAGAACTTCTAGTCATTATCATGTTGCTATTTATGGGACCTTGCACAAAGTGGGTGTGCATATTTCCAACCTTAGGTAACCAATTTCCCTGCTGCGATTCCAGGGACCACCCAATGAGAGACATCCATGTCAACGTTGTGATGAGTGTTTCTTTATTCTGTAGACTGGCTTTGTTTCTCTTTCTCTACCCTTCCGTCAACTCCAATAAAAATGGAACCTATCCATTAGGCTTCAGAACCGAATGGTAATAGCAGGAGGTACAGAGACCTTCCTCGTGATTACATCTACATGCTGGTCCCAGGATATGTCATTTGAGATGTTAACATCTAGGAATTTGATGATGGGGTGGGTAGGATGATGGGGATCTTTGATGATAGATGCTGCCTTCTTGAATCGGAGCCTCATATAGATGGTTTTAATGGTGGGGAGAGCAGTGTCCTTGACAGAATGGGCTGTACGAATGCTGGCTGTGCAGAATTTACATTCATGTGCATCAGAATTGCCTATCAGGCCATGATATAACTATCAGGATACCTTCTACAGTGTGCCTGTAGAGGTTTTTTGGAGTATTCGGTGAATGGTGAATTTCTTTAAACATCTTTGAAAGTCGAGGAGCGGGTGCACCTTCTTCATGATTGCATCTGCATGCTGGGCCCAGGATAGGTCATTTGAGATGTTAATATACAGTAGTTTGAAATTGCTAACACTCTCCACACTGACCCACCAATGAAAGTTGACACGTTATCAATATTTTAGCAACACAGAGTTAATATTCTGGCCCTGAAGCAATTCAGACTTTTGTATATGCACTGTGAAATGGTAAAATCAAAGACTGGTTGACTGATCCTGAATTGATTCGTGAAATATTTTCCAGATTGTTATGTTGCGTTGCTGAGGATTGAGAAGTGATGGTACAGGTAATTTAATTTGTTAAGCTTATTTCCTTCGGTTTAACGATTTAATGTTTTAAAGTATGAAATAGTTACTTCAATTTTAATAGATTTAAATGTTTTTGAATGAAAGAATTAAAATTTATTAAAGTTAATGACAGTGTTATCACCTTTGAATCAGTCAGTCCCAAGGAGGATCCCAAACTAAAATGTTGTCTGTCCATTCCCTTCACCGATTCCGCCTAACCTGCTGAGTTACTCCAGCATTTTGCGTTTTGCTCAGGATTCCAGAATTTGCAGTCTCAAAGTTGTCACCCTCTCCTGTTTTATGACCTATTAAAAGCTATAAGATTTTTTTTTAATGTTTTAGAGATACAGCGCAGAAACAGGCCCTTCGGCCCACCGGGTCCGCGCCGCCCAACGATCCCCGCGCATTAACACTATCCTACACCCACTAGGGACAATTTTTACATTTGCCCAGCCAATTAACCTACAAACCTGCATGTCTTTGGAGTGTGGGAGGAAACCGAAGATCTCGGAGAAAACCCACGCAGGTCACGGGGAGAACGTACAAACTCCGTACAGACAGCGCCTGTAGTCAGGATCGAACCCGAGTCTCCGGTGCTGTATTCGCTGTAAGACAGCAACTGTACCGCTGTGCCACCGTGCCGCTCTTTAAGGGGCATTTCAAGGTTAGATCTTCCTCCCTGCACTGCCTGAGGCATGGGCAATATCTGGACAATGCTACTGGACTCCAGAATTTGGAAGTCCTGAGGGATCAGCCACCTGTGTCTAAAGGGTAGTGAGGTCCATGAGTTGTGATTCCAAGTAGGACACAATCCTGTCCTAGCATGACACAATCCTTGCTGATTATGTTGAAGACAATGTATTTTTTACAAACTACGAGCAGCTCAAAAGAAAGATCATTGTTTGCAACCTGAAGTGTTGAGATGTATCTTTGATCACAGGTCAGTGCAGATTTGATAGATCTAAGGCTTACTTCTATGTTGTATGTGTCAATGATTCTTGGATGTCTGTGCTAAATGTACAATGTAGTGGTGGATTCTTTTTTACAGTCTATTTAAATCCTTTGACTTCAATTTATTTTGTTTTAGTAAAGAGTTATTTTGATTTTTTGATTTGCATATGTCTTCACATAGTAAAATGAAATGAAAGTGAAACAAACACCTTTCTTTTTAATTATCTTCTTGAAGTACAGTACCAAGTGGCTTCAAATAAGTTTCTGTAAATCTAATGTTGGCAGTTGATTCAACAGCATCTCTAGCATAATAGCATATAAACCACATATGAGTCATTGTATTGTATGATAGTCAAATGCTATTTTCATGAAACCATTAACCTTTTCATCCCCAATGAAAACAAATAATGGAGCTCAGTATGACCAAGTGGATCCCTGTGTCACACATGAAGAGTAATGATAAGGTTTGTTACTCAAGCCAGATTGAGATGCAAAATATAAAAGATTAAAGAAAAAACATATTAAATGCCTGAAACACTGTACATCAGGCAGTGTCAACCTGACAGCTTTCCTCACTATCTACTTCTCCACCAATGTTGGTGTTGTCTGCAAATATACCAACCAAGCCATCTACATTTATATTTCACAAATAGCAGAGATCCTAGCATAGATTCCTGTGGAATACCACTGTTCACAACCCTCTAGCCAGAATAGCACTCTTTCACCAGTACCCTCTGTCTTCTATGGGTAAGCCAGTTCTGAATTCAAACAAACATGTCACCATGGATCCCAAGGCATCTTAATCTTCTGGTTCAGCCTATAATGAGGGACTTTATTAAATGCCTGACTAAAATTCATGCCGACAATATTCACTACATTCTTGATTAGAACGGGTGTCAAGGGTTATGGGGAGAAGGCAGGAAAGTTAGATTTGGAGGCAGAGATCAGCCATGATTCAATGGCAGAGTGGACTCGATTGGCCGAATGGCCTAATTCTACTGCTATAACTTGTGAACGTGTGAACTGCACTACACTCATTTATTACCTTCAGCACCTCCTCAAAAAAACGCAATCATAGAGTCATACAGCATGGAAGCATGCCTCCAAATCTAACTTTCCTGCCTTCTCCCCAATTTACCCTTGCCGACCACAATGCCCCATCTACGCTAGTTCCACCTGCCTGCATTAGGCCCATATCCCTCTAAACTGTTTCTATCCATGTACCTGTCCAATTGTTGATTTAGTAAGACATGATCTGTCTCATTCAAAGCCAAGGTGACTGTCCCTAATTTTCCCTTTTCTTCTTCATGAATTAATCCTATCCCAAAGAATCCTGTCCAATAGCTTCCCTGCATTGACATGAGATTCAATAACCTATACATTTCTGGATAAGCTCTTAAGCAAAGGAATGATATCGGCTACGCTCCAGCCCTCCAGACCCTTGGCTGTGGCTGGAGAGGATAAAAGATCTTTACCAATGGCCCTGCAATCTCCTCTCTTGCCTCTCTCAATAGAAACATAGAAAATAGGTGCAGGAGTATGCCATTCGGCCCTTCAAGCCTGCACCGCCATTCAATATGATCATGGCTGATCATCCAACTCAGTATCCCGTACCTGCCTTCTCTCCATACCCCCTGATCCCTTTAGCCCAAAGGGCCACATCTAACTCCCTCTTAAATATAGCCAATGAACTGGCCTCAACTACCTTCTGTGGCAGAGAATTTCACAGATTCACCACTCTGTGTGAAAAAAAACTTTCTCATCTCGGTCCTAAAAGACTTCCCCTTATCCTTAAACTGTGACCCCTTGTTCTGGACTTCCCCAACATCGGGAACAATCTTCCTGCATCTAGCCTGTCCAACCCCTTAAGAATTTTGTAAGTTTCTATAAGATCCCCCCTTAATCTTCTAAATTCCAGCGAGTACAAGCCGAGTCTATCCAGTCTTTCTTCATATGAAAGTCCTGCCATCCCAGGAATCAATCTGGTGAACCTTCTCTGTACTCCCTCTATGGCAAGAATGCCAAAACTGTATGCAATACTCCAGGTGTGGTCTCACCAATGCCCTGTACAACTGCAGCAGTGCCCTGTACAACCGGGGACAGATCCCAACAGACCTGGAGATTTAGATAGTTGAATAAATCAATTCTGCATGTTTTGGCAAATCTCTGTGATATTTCATGTTATTTATATGAATGAAATAACATTTCATGTTATTTTCAAGAAATGGATGCAATGTCAAAACACAATATCTTTTGAGAAGATCAAAACCCATGCAAAGGTTAAATCTATAAATAATGTGCATATATGAATCACTCTTTCAAAAAAAGGAGATAGCAGTATTAAATACATATATTCATCTATTATACATGAAGCATATGCACCTAAATAGTGGAGTTAAAATGGTGAATATATTGATCATGTGTGGTTTGGCAAATCCCAATATCTTTTTGTGTTATTTTCAGCATTGGTTGGGTTTAAAGTAAGGAATTCACACACAGGCACAAATTATAATTACCGTACCATCCATAGGCATCACAGCTCTTGCAATTAAATGTGGATATTTTTGTAATCAATTAACTAATTATCCCATTCATATCATTACAGGAACACTTCAAAACAAAAAGGTGCAACCCTTTAATGTCACTGATGTCAATCTGTAGACGAATGTGGAAAAAAAACAACCTCTTAACCAGAAGAGAGAATCCTAGCAATGTTGAGAGTAGAAGATGGCACCTGCCTCATATTTTTTTTAACATCTTTAGTTTAGTTTCGCATTGTTTAGTTTATAGATAAAGCATGAAAGCAGGCCCTTTGGTCCACCGAGTCCATACCAACCTTTGATCACCTGTTCACACTAGTTCTATGCTATCTGACTTTCATATACAGTCCCGACACACTAGGGGCAACTAAGCTACAAACACGCACGTCTTTCGAAGGTGAGAGGAAATCAGAGCATCTGGAGGAAACCTATGCAGTCATAGGTAGAATGTGCAAACTCCGCACAGACAGCACTCGAGGTCCTGATCGAACCCGGGTCTCTGGCAATTGAAGGAAGCAGCAGCTCTACCACCTGCACTACTGTGCTGCCCAATTCTTCGTCTTACATCAGGTTGAAAATTCCATTGACACCTTGGAAGTTAATTTAGAGGCAGAATACAATGTGACATCCAAACTACTGACCGGGAATTAATTTGTGGACATCTGTCTTTGTATGGCTTTCCTCTAAATGCATCCATATTTACAAGAAGTGAGAAAAATTACAATAACTTTGTAATGGCAACTTTCCAACTTTTCCAGTAAAGTCTTTTCTAATTGCTATTACTATACAGAGAGTCGCAATGAACTTACGCAAATCCAACAAAACAGATCTTACAGTCGTTTTTTTCATTTTAATTAGTTGTTTATTGAAGTAGTTGTACAAACAAGGAGATGAACATACCAGGCTGTACTTATTTTGCATACAAGTGGTAACTGGCTGCTCTGACCCTGGTCTGGTCCCAGGTCTCCAGGTCTTTTCTCCTGTCTACTCACAGGTCTGGTCGCAGGTCTGGTAAGAACTGTATACTCCTCTCCCTCTCTGCATCTAACTCCTCCCAGTCCCTGTATCCATACATATACTACCTTATACGTCAAACGTCTGCCCCCAAGTGTCCAAAATAATACAGCAAGATATATCTAAACAAAATAACATAATATGCTGACAGTAGCTAGTCTAAACATAAATGGTTCCTACAGACATTCTAAACACATGTAACATTGCTGTGAGCAATATTAACTTTTGTACAAGTAGCCTGCTGTTTGACAGTAAATGCAATTGACTGCCTCTTGAGTCTCAGTGTTGCAACCCAGCATGCCTGTTGTAGGCAAGGAGGGTATAGTCTGTGTGTTCAAGTCCCACCAAAGAGATATGAGCACAAAACTTTAATCATACATTTAGAGTCCTGCACTATTGGTGGTGCTATTTTTCAAAAAAGACAGCAAAGTAAATGCATACCCACTCTCTCAGATGGTTATAAATGACGTACATTATTTCAAATAAGGGACAGCTGGTTATCGATGCTCTGGTCAATGTTTTTTCCCTCCTCCAGCATCACTACAACAAAGGGTGTCTGTTTTTCACATTACTACTGGCATGGGAAACAGCATCCTATGTCCTGCATTCCAGCTGCCTTCCCTCTGGTGAAGCTACAGAGAGCACAGCATGGTGGAAGTAGCATGCTAAATATGGAGCTGTGCAATCCGATGACTAATAGATTAGATCTATGCTCAATCGGCACAAGGAATTGCAAATGCTAGAAGCTTGCATAGAATACAAAGTGCTGGAGTAACTCAGTGGGTTAGGCAGCATCTCAGGATTGAGGCATACAGAATGCTTACAAGGCTTGATAGGGTAGATGCAGGAGAATGTTTCTCCTGGCTCACAATCTCAAAATAAGGCCACACCATTCACAAAGTATGCAAAGAGTCGCCATGTATTGGCCGCCGACATAGTTACGAAGTGTTCAATGTAATCCTAATTGTCCCTCATTCTCGGCGGCTCCCCCCTCGAAGGGTCCCTCTTTGTCCTTGGCGGCCCCTCCATGCCGGGTCCCTCTTCGATCTCAGTGCCTTACCCCCCCCCCCCCCCCACCCCCACACACACCAGGACCCTCTTTCTTCTTTTGTCGGTGCGTCCTCAACTGACCGCCGGCACTCGTGTAGCCTGTCCATCCTCCGGCACTCATGCGGGCCCATCCAACCTCTGGCACCCACCATGGGCCTGGTTTCAGCTGCCCGCCACTGGGTCCTGAAGTTAAAGTTATATCACGATTAAGGTTAAGTTGAAGTCAATTTAAGCCTGAAGGGAGGAGAAATTATTCTCTCAGAGAGCAGCAAATTATTGTGATTCTCTAACTTGGCAGGTTGTGGAAGACTCTATCGCTTATTGGATTTAAAGTAGAGGTCAGTAGATTTTGGATAAAAGATGAATCGAGGTATAAAGCAATAGGGCAAGAAAAATTGTGCTGAATTAGAAGACCAGACGCAATTTTGTTGAATGGCGAAGCAGGCTCAAGTTGGAAATGGTCTCCTTCTGCTTCTGTTTCTTATTTCGTCGTTCTGTTATTAGGGTTCACTGCACTTTGGAAAACTTTAGATGAAGTCATGAAAACAATACATACAACAGTCGGCATCTATTTCACCTAACCAAATCACAATGGAAACACTTGTCAGCTTTCAAAATTCTGGAAAGATGGATGAATGACTTGGCAGTGATTGTTTCCTTTGTATTTTTGATTGATTTATTTTTACTGGCAGTTGCTTTTTATTTTACGCGAAGCTTCTACTACAAGCAAAATGAGGATTTTCCTAAAAAATGTATTGTCAGAGTAACACAAAGACAGATAGCAGGGTTTCACCTCAAAACCAGCAGTTTAAAACGAAGGGAAGACCTAGCTCGCTGATATATACAGCCTCCAAATCCACCAGGCGGATTTGTCAGAACAAAATCGAAGATGTAGGAAGAGCCTTCTTGAAAATCGTAACATCCCCTATTCCCTTCCTGAGAATTCCTGCCCAAGACTGCTTAAAGTGGAGAAGAGAATTTATGATGGGACTGAGAAACTTGGGCCAAAGGTTCAGGAGCACACTCCTGCCCAGAGTAAAACAAAGATGTGGAGTGTACTAAGTCACAACCTAACCACCTAGCTGACATATCAGGCACCACCTGCTCTATCTGCGGAAGAATCAGCAGATCCACAATCTGAGGTGAAATAAGTTGACAGAAAAGCTACAGTATCAGAGTGAAAGCAAATCACCCTCAATGCACCCGAGTTCACTCTCAAACATTGCTATCATGTTGAGGCAAAAGGGAATGAATGAACATACAAATCTATGTTTTTTCCTGGCTTCTCCAAGATCCATGGTGCAATCAATGGCACCACCATCTCACTGCAGGCTCCCATTATGAAAGAAAGTGATTCCTCCACGTAAAAGTATGTGAGATTATGTGCACTTTTCCATCGATGTCAAACTTTGCCATTATGTTTGTAATAGGAACAAAATGTCAACAGACCACGAGTGGGTGAGGTAATAGAGCTCCCGTTACCATGGTTGATTATCTATTCCATGTTTCAGAGCAGCTGAACAGTACAATACGATATTGGCAGCAACCTGGTTGGTGATTATACGCTTCAATGGAGAGTATAAAACACATTTTCACTTCTGGGAAAAGAAGTAGGGAGGGTTCCCAGTCAAGTCATGTTTATTGTCATTACCGCAACTACGTTGAGTTACGGGTTCAATGAAAATCTTGCTTGCAGCAGCGTCTCTGGCACATAGATTCAGACAACATGCAAAACATAAATTAGACAAGAATGGCTTAAAAGATAAAGCACACACTTGTCAAATCTAAATCCTGGAATTGTTTCCACAGACTAGGAGCGAGCGATTTCTTTATTTAAGAAAGGAGGCAAAAAAGAAAATAAGGAACTGTAGACCAGCTAGCTTGACTTTAGCGGTAGCAAAGAAAAGCTGGAATTTGTGACTAAGGTTGTGGCATTTGGAAAAGAATGATAGGATTGGTAAGAGTGAAGGAAATTATTTTTGACATATCTGCTTGAATTTTCTGAGGATGTAACTATCAGAAAAGTTTGGATTTTCAAAAAGTTGTTGGTAAAATACTGCATAAGTGATAATTAAACACATTTAGACATGTGGAATTGGGGTTTGGTTCATGGAAAGGACGAAGAGAGTAGGACTAAACAGGCCAGTTTGGGGTGAAGAGTCCATCACAGTGGGTTGTTGCAGAGATCAGGGCTGGGGCTCCAGCAGTTCACTATCTATATCAATGATATGGATTAGAAGATCAAGGGATATATCCAAATTTGATGATGATACAAACTTACTCAGTGTGAATGTGTGGAGGAGGCGTTAGGTAATGTGAACGGGCAAGGATAAGTCCAATGGAATACACAATAGAAAAATGAAAAGTCCTCAACTTTGATAGAGGAAATGGAAAAGCAGCTTAATTTGCTAAATGGTGAGATTGAAAATATGTTAGGGTTCAGAGGGAGTTGGCTGTCCTTGTAGTGAATCACTGTAGGCTAATGTTCAGGTTCAGCATGCAATCAGCAAGAAAAATAATATGTTAGCTTTTGTTGCAAAACAATTTAAGTACAAGAATACAGGCATTTTTTTCCAATTATATGGATTCATGCTGAATGCAGAATTGGAAGGAATTACTTTTGTTTCTTAGGATTGCAGGTTTGTCATGTCAGGGGAGATTAAGTTGACCAGGCATATTATTCTGAGGCAAGAGCCCAAGGGCACTGCTATAGTCTGCAGTACTGGGCAGGGGTTCTACTGATACCATCATTCAACTCGGTTCTGCCTCAATACTGTTGCAAGCCCCCTGTGTTGTTCAATAAGATTGCGACTGAACTTTACCATCAATTTCTTGTTCTGCCAACATAGCCCTTAATTCCCTTCATGTCAAAAACATCCGCGGGGCTAGACATTTCCAAATTCTGGATAGATAAACAATTCCTTGTATCAGTTCTAAATTGACAAACACTTATCCTCAGACTGTAACCCTGAACTCTGGTCTCCAAATCTAGGGAGACATTGATCATCTCTTGTATTCTCAAACTCCAGAGAATATAGATCTATTCCGGTCAATTCTCTAGGTACAGCACTCACAACCCAGGACTTAAAGCCCGGGGCACTTTTCTTCTGGTCTGTGGTTTTGGGGCTCTTGTGCTTATGGCACAATTCACCCAAAATAATTATTCCACAAAGTGTGCACGTTTCCTGGTATTTCTGAAATTTCCATTCATTTTACTCGGGATTTAGACTGAAATCAGCACCAATGATGAAAGAACTTGCATATAGCTCCCTCTGTGACTCGCTATCAATTACTGCAATATTCTTAAAATGTGAATTACTGTGACAAAATTTCAGGATTTCAGTTTTCAGACAGTGCTTGTCCAGTACGGCACCCTTATAATCCTCCTTGGCCGCAAACTTATCTCTCAATCAGCAAAACAGATTGTGTTGGAGTATTGTTCTATTAATAATGATTATCCATGATACTTCATTGAACTTTGCTTCCAGTCACGATTTCTAATACCATATCATGCTAGAAGATGTCCTCACAATGAAGATGGATTATCTTCTCCACAACAAGATGAAGATTTCAAGATCAAGACCAATTTATTGTCACATGTACCAATTAAGGTACAGTGAAATTTGAGTTACCATACAGCCATACTAAGTGAAAAGCAACAAGACACACAGCCACATGAAATAACATTTAACATAAACATCCACCACAGCGGATTCCACATTCCTCACTGTGATGGAACGTAATAAAGTTCAGTCCTCTTCCTCAATAGCTTGGTGTCCACTTTTACCTGCACTGTTAACATACTGTGCACCTCAATGTCTTCTTCATTAATCCCTGCAGATGAACTTTACATCAACAACAAATGATTTGCTGGAGGAACTCAACATGTTGAGCAGCATCTGTGTGGAGAAAAGGAATTGTTGACATTTCAAGTCCCTGTGGATCTGCATTTGCAATATATAATGAAGGTAACGATCAAGTTACAATTTTGATGAATATGGTGAAACCTCAGAAGCGAATCAACTGGCAGCAAAGATCCACATTGAAAAATATGGAAAATGGGAATTAAGCAGAATGGAAATGGCAGATCTTAAAGCTAGATATCCTTGCGATATTGCAGTGGTAAGAAGACTGACAAAGTATCAATGAGATTTCAATGGGCACTAATGCATATAAAATGAAGGATAAATAGAAAAGGTTTTGCAATGAAAAAAAATCTGTTTTCAAAATAAGAGGTTGTTATAAATTAGCAGGAAATCCAAGCAAAATTATGAATCAGCTTCACAAAAGAGAAGTTCTTGATCTTTACAGACGTGGAAACAAATAAATCACTGAGGTGTACTTTGTGTACTGTGCAGAAGATATTTATGATCCTAAATTTATGAATATTTATGAAAATAAGGATTTTTAGCATGAGGAATTATTGAACACAAAGTGACATGAAAAAACACATTTTGGCAAGAGTCAAGTCAAGGGTGTTTAATTGTCATATGTATGGACAAAAGAACAACAAAATTCTTACTTGGTGTAGCTTAAAGGATATCAACACATTAATACACAGATAATATAAATTAATCAAAAATCCATAATACAAGATAAACATACTAGTGTAAAAACTGAAGTCTGTAGTGTAATCAAAGCCACTCTTCATAGAAGATCACACATGATGAGGTTACCGTTATGTAGTGTTCAAGAGCCTAATAGTTGCTGGGAAGAAGAGGTTGTACCTTTTGCCCGATGGTAGTAGTGAAATGAGAGCGTGGACAGGGTGGTTGCACCTTTCATGATATTGGCTGTTTTTTTAAGGTAATGCCTCCCATAGATCCTTTCGGTGGTGGGGAATCAGTACCTGTGATGAACCAGGCATTCTCTATAGCCTCTTTCCCTTCTGGGTGTTTCAATTACTGAAGCAGACCAAGGTGCAGCAAATTAGTGTGTCCTCTGCCTTATACCTGTAGACGTTAGAGTATTCAGCGATACACTGAATCCCCTCAATCTTCTTGTGAGCCCTGGAGATATTGACTCTTTTCACCGACGTCCTGTTGATGAAGACAGGTTTGTAGATTCGTAGTTTTCCTGAAGACAACATTCAGCACCTTGCCTTGCCAATATTGAGAGCAAGATTATTGAAATGGCACCATTCAATCAAATTTTCAATCTCATTTTAATTACTCCAACTGGCCTTAGGATTCCAAAATACCATCTGTGGTATGTGAACACACTTCCAACCAAAATGCTTACTTGTTGGCATAAATAAAGTTTATGCTTACTTTCGTAAAGCAGATCAGATTGTGATTTCAAATGACATGTATCAATAATTTGAAACTATTGTTGGTATGTTGGGGCACATTATGATAGACACTAGTTTCTGTTAAGTTCACACAGCAGAATATTGGTTAACCTGCAAAGAAGCTCTCACCAACATTATGTAAAGAAATAATCTGAAAGAACAAGAGGTCAGGCTCCATTTGATTTTAACTGGGTTCAACAAGAATTCCACACAGTTTGTGGGGCTTTCCATTATTGTTTCAAGATTTAGAAGTCTTCTGTCAGGAATGTGATAGAAAATGAAGGACCTTTTCCTGAATCAAGGTGATTATGGAGGCATCTCTGGCAAACCAGCATTACTTGTCCATCCTTAAGTGCCGTTGAAAAGGTGGTATTGTCCTACTTTCTTCCACAACTGTAGTTCTGTTGTATCCTACACTTTGCTTCAGTGACAAAGAAGGAAATGATAATGCATGAACAAAGCAGCGACTGCAGCAACACTTGGAAAATAATGTTGTTCCAATGAATCAGCAGCTCCAATCTCCCGAGATGGTGGATGGTACGGATTGGCAAGATACTGTTGAAGAAGCCTTGGGAAGTTCCTTCACAGCCAGTTGTAGATTCTACTCCTAACCTATGGTGGACAAATGCATGATTAAGGTTGGGGTTCGGATATCAACCAACCCAGTGTCTGGTATCCTGGTAGCAGATATGGTATTCACCCTGTAGAACTTATGATAGTAATAAGGTGAGTAAATGGACCGTTTTCACAATAGCAAACCAGGACAATAGTTTAGGGTAAGGGGTAACAGATTTTGCAGAGATCTGTGGATGAACATTTTCACCCAGGAACATTTTCAACTGGAATCCAGTACACGTGGCTTGAATGGGTGTGAAGACATAGAGTCTCACCACATTTAAGAGTTACTGAGAGTCCTTAGATCAAAAAGATTTTTCTAAAAAGTTATTTGATTTATTGATGAACAAGGTATACTTATGGCAACCTAGCTTCATTAAACAGAATTGGAGACGCTGAATGTTAATTTAGCCAAAGGACGAATTCAAGTACATTTGTTGTAAAATACTCTTGTTTCCACTTTTGTCATTATCACCAGCTTCTCCTCCTGGCTGCTGGAACCTGTATATGCCTGGGTGTTAAATCAAAAGCCTACACTCTATGATGCAATTTTCATGTAACAGTAAGTGTGGACTCCTCAACTAAGCAAGTTGAGTGGTTCTGCTGGTATAGGGGGTGAGAACCCACATCAATGGAGTCTCAGTGGGATGGTGATCCAGATAACACATGCATTTGTAGGTAGGGATAGAGAGTGATGTTTGTGTGAGAGGGCTTCAGGTGGGGTTTGACAATTCAATGTATCACTTTCACCAATCTCTCTTGCAGCTGACATTATATGATTCGATTTCACTTCCTCTTGCTCAGTTTCTTCATGAAGACCAAGGGTGTCATTGGTTAGACGTTCATGATCAAGCACTTTTTTTTCTCCTGAAGACTCCCATCAGATATTCAATAAGATGGAATACGATTTCACTTACAACTTACAGGGAGCATGTGCAAAAGTCTTACCTCTTCTGTATCACCTTTGTCCCAACTGGAGACCTTTGCCCTTCCACCTTTGACCTTCTTAGAGACATTTTAGACTTTGAACAATTTCTTCAGTAATTCGACTCAGTGCTGCTCGAACATATTTCCTCACCCTTTTTTTCCCAGCATCAATGGCTACATTGGTGCTGTTTCCTTGCTCTTGAGTTGGTGAGATCATAGTCATATAAAGATAAAATATGGAAACAAATCCTACAGCCCAATGAGTCCACACTGATTATCAACCACCCCATTTTAAACACACTAACTCTACCCAAACCCATGTTATTCTCTGCACATTCACATTAATGTCTCCAGATTCTACCACTCAGCTACACCCAAGGCATAATTTATAGTGACCAATTAACCCATCATCCTGCACACTGAGATACTGGAAAAACCCAGAGCACCCATTGCCACTGGGAGAATATGCTGGAGGAGCCAGCGCTGCCGTCGCAGCTGCGGCTTGCCTGCAGTCCGTCTGTCTTTTGTGTTTTTTGTTGTTTTTGTCTGAATTGTAGTTTTAATATGATGTAGTGTTGTATGTTATGTTTTGGGGGGGGGGTGGGAGGGAACGGGAACTGTAACATTCTCTCTCCCGAACGGAGACGCGACCTTTGTTCTGTGTCGTGTCTCCGTTCCCGTTGCGGCCTACCACCGGCCATGCACCTGGGACCACCTGGGGCTCTGGTTCGCTGAGCCCGCGGCCCGGACTCACCACCTGCGGCGCCGGCTGCCTGCGGATGCTGCGGGAACGGCTACGATTCGTCTCCGGAGGCTCCGGCGCGGGCCGCGTGGACGTCGGAAGCCCGCAGGCCCCTGGATGGGGGCCGACATCGGGAGCTCCGGCAGCGGCAGAGGCAGCGTGTTCGCCCGCCCCGAATCGCGGGGCTTGGGTCGGCCCGCCACGGACCTTTCACCATCCGGCGCGGCCTGGAATAGGCCGCGGGATTTTTCACCGCCCAGCGGGGGCTTCAATATCGGGAGCCCCGACCGCCCCGACGTGGCAACTCCAACAGCCTGACCGCGGGACAAGACGGCAGGGAAGAGAAAAAGACATTCTGGCCTTCCATCACAGTGAGGAGGGACTGGAGGAGACTCACTGTGATGGATGTTTCTTTTTGTTTGATGTTAGTTGTGATTGTATGTGTTATTGCATTTTTTTTATTAATCTTATTGGTCTTATTGTTCAACTGCGGGTAATGTTTCATTTCACTACACATTTATGTGTATGTGACAAATAAACGACTATTGACTATTGACTATTGACTATTGACTCCACACGGACAACATTAGAAGTCAAGACTGAGGTCAGGAAACTAGTTCTGTTAAGCAGCAACTCTACTATTTATGCCACTAAGGCAAGATCTTGACAAAATATCCCTCCTACAATGACACTAATAGGAGAGGCTGTTCATTGAAGCACTATCTGCCAAAATGTAATCACATTTCTTGGATGATAAGGCTCTTTCAATGGAAATCAGTTTTTTCACAAGCAAAAAAGACAGTGGTAGTAGTTAGCTTTGGATGTCAATGCTAGAAGCTCAATAACCTGTTCTTTTTTAAGCTATGATTGAAGGAAGAATATTGATCAAGGCATCAGCAATAACTTGTCTGCTCTTCTAAATAATGTCCTGAGATCCCTTTTAAGAGCAAAACCAGGTCTCAGTTTAATGTCTAAACTGAAAGACAGAATGTCTGACAGCACAGGAGTCCTTGAGTTATGAATGAGAAATCCATTTTAAAATCATGCTAATCAGTATAAGGGAAATTATGTCTAATTAATATAATTATTGTGTTCCTAGCAGAATAATAAAAAAGTACAAATTTTATTTGATGACTATAAGTTTCCTAAATGCCTTACCCAGAAAGGAATTTGTCTACCCTGCTGTGGTTGATAAAAATTGCAGCTGTAGGAAGTCAATGATATGTTTAATATTTAAACTAATGTTCTGTGACAGTTGGTGCTGTGCATCGAACTCCACAGTCTGTGTTGCTTCAGTGGGAACTAAGGATTAAAAATTGCATAAATCTATGTGAAGCAGCAATTCACATAAAAAATCTTAATGTGCGCAAAATTATTGCAACCTTGCCAACACCATCTATTAGTTCCATGTTATACCTGACAAAATACTGTGTAATCTGTTTTGTTTCTTTTAAACCACATTTCTCTTCCTGAGAGAAGCTAAGAATTTATGTTAAACGTGCCACAGAAGATGGCAACCCAAGTTATAATTCATGCTCCCACTAGCTATTCATGTTGTGCCTAATGGACATGTACTGTATTTAAGCATTCCTCTGACAACTAGTTAGATAAGAACTAATAACAACAGAGCAAATGGATATTTTTTTTTTAAAGTATTTGAATAGACTGGAGATGTTACATCAATGCAATTTAACAATGTGCTTCTTTCAAAATGTTAAACTTGTAGAGCTTTTCTGAGCATATATTTAAGCATGGAACATGCTGTCCTCAATGTACCCATACATATGATAAATAATCAGTCTTGACTCTTGGCACCATGGTGGCTTGGTAGTCTGAGTTAATTAATGATATAATATTTTGGAAGAAATTTGTTTTTAACACTTCAGCTGTGCTAACCACTGTGAGCACGATCAATTGACTAGTGCTCTTTGGGAGCACAGAGAGTAAAACGTTTTGGCTCTTCTACTTTTCTTCCAAAATATGAAATAACTAGAAGTTAAAAAACTTGTTCTGCCATGCAATAATCTTATGGTGATTTCAAGTCCACTTCTGTCCCTCTAATTCTCTTGATGTTAATCTATGAATACCATTCACTACACAGCATCCACATCTCTCTGAGGAAGATGTTTGTTCAGGAAGATTTACAATATTCTACGTGTTGAAATTTATCCTCAACTTCTTTCACCGAAATGATCATTCTCTCACCCTTAGAAGTTGTTTGAAGTTAGGAATGATAGTTCCCATTTCTCGATGGTTGTAGCCATTGCAGTCTCTCATTTAACTGCACTTTCTCCCTTTAAACTCCACAATGCCAACATTAGAAGTCAAGATCAAGTCAACTACCTTTAACAGTATATTCTGCATAGTACTTGTGCATTGATGCATTACCTGGATCGCACACAAACC
This sequence comes from Rhinoraja longicauda, assembly GCF_053455715.1. Taxonomy (NCBI): domain Eukaryota; kingdom Metazoa; phylum Chordata; class Chondrichthyes; order Rajiformes; family Arhynchobatidae; genus Rhinoraja; species Rhinoraja longicauda. The sequence goes on along the minus strand of NC_135959.1, from coordinate 30,965,827 downwards.
AAAGTTTTAAATAGTATCTCAGTACATGTGACAATAATAAACTAACACCAATAAAATTCTTTCTATTCCACTATATCACAAAGAATCAGCCAGCCCTCAGGCCTTTTATCCTACAAGTATTAATTCCAATTTCCCATATTCAATGAAGCCTGTCAACAATCAATTTGCTTTGACGCCTCTTGCCAAAAAGAATCAAAATGCAACTTATCATTCAAGTTCAGATTCAAAGCTGAGTCAGAGCAGTTACTGTGCCACCCTTTCACCTCCTGGTCAGCAACTTTAAGCCAATTAGAGATGGCAGGTTGCCATACATGTACAAAGTTTGGGAGTTAAATTTCAGGGATTTGTTAAAAGCAAGCAAAGAATCAACATAGAGTTTCCTTTCAACATCTGTTTCGCTGCAGTGGAGATGTTACAAGACAGCAACAGTGGAAGAATTCCTTTTGGTGAAAGTAGCTGAGTACACAGTTCATTGTACTCTTCAATTAAAGAAGACAAAGGCCTCTAGTGGCTCCACATTTAAAATATTAAAACATATTGTTAAAACCACAAAACACCCCATAGATTATTCATCAAAGAGTGATTCCTTCAAATGTATCATTAGGAACATAAGTAGTAGTTATCTTTGAACTTTCTGTTAGCAAAATGACTTGGAATGATTTCCATATAATTGAATTAATGTTGTGAAAATAATGAGACAAAACATTATTTGATACAAATATAATACAAGTTATAAGCAAGATGTATTAATAAAGGAAATGCAGTGCTGTAGATGTAACATTCTGGTTATAAGACAGAAAATGCTGGAGTAACTCAGCGGGACAGGCAGCATTTCTGGAGAGAAGGAATGAACCCAGCATCTGCAGTTCCTTCTTACATATTCTGGGTGTTCTTTTTTTCAACGAGACCATCTTTCAAAACCTAAATTTGATAGGGGGTCTCTTAGGTAAAATGTACACCCAGAATTTTCTTAATAGCTTCCGTAAATTTGCAGTGCAGACTATTGCCCATAAATAATGAGAATAAGATGCTCATTAAAATGCATACCCAATAGAAAAGCAAAACTTCACTGTTTATGAGTTCTTGCAAGTCGTGGACATCGTGGGCAGGAGTGACCTGTACAAAAGGGACGGGTTGCATTTTAGTTGAAGGGGGACCGACATTCTGGCAGGCAGGTTTGCTAGTGCTACACGGGTGGGTTTAAACTAAACAGTGGGGGGTGGAGTTAACAACGTGGAAGCGTATGCGTGCAGTTACCGGGAAAGAGAGTGCAGGAAAGGTCATGTTTAAACTAACAGGGCAGTGGGGTGGGAACCAATGCAAGGCGACAGAGGGCCTTAAAAAGAGGACAGAAGCAAAAGGTAGAAGGGAGATAAGGAAAATAAACCTGAAAGCTTTGTGCCTTAATGCGAGGAGCATTCGTAATAAGGTGGATGAATTGAATGCGCAGTTAGTAGTTAAGGAATATGATATAGTTGGAATTACGGAGACATGGCTCCAGGGTGATCAAGGCTGGTAGCTAAACATGCAGGGGCATTCAATATTCAGGAAGGATAGACAGAAAGGAAGTGGAGGTGGGGTGGCATTGCCAGTGAAAGAGGAGATTAATGCAATAGTAAGGAGAAACATTGGCTTGAATGCTGTAGAATTGATATGGGTTGAACTGCAAAATAGCCAAGGGCAGAAAACGCTTGTTGGAGTTGTATGTAGACCACCAAACAGCAGTAGGGAGGTTGGGGATAGCATCAAGCAAGAAATTAGGGATGCATGTAACAAAGATACAGCAGTTATCATGGGGGACTTTAATCTACATAAAGATTGGGCCAACCAAATTGGTAACAGCGCTGAGGAGGAGGATTTCCTGGAATGTATACGGTATGGTTTTTTAAACCAATATGTAGAGGAACCGACTGAAGGGCAGGCCATCCTAGACGGTATTGTGTAATGAGGAAGGATTAGTTGTGTAAAGCCACTTGGGCAAGAGTGACCATAATATGATGGAATTCTGCATTAGGATAGAGAGTGATACGGTTAATTCAGAGACTAGGGTTTTGAATTTAAAGAAAGGAGATTTTGAAGGGATGAGACGGGAATTGGCTCAGAACTGGCAAATTATACTTAAAGTGTTGACAGTGGAGATGCAATGGAAAATATTTAAAGACCGCATGGATGAACTCCAAAAATTGTTCATCCCTGTCTGGCAAAACAAAAAAACGGGGAAGGCGGCTCAACAGTGGCTAACGAGGGAAGTCAAGGATAGTGTTAAATCCAAAGAAGAGACATATAAATTGGCCAGAGGAAGCAGCAAACCAGATGACTGGGAGAAATTTAGAACTCAACAGAGGAGGACAAACGGTTTAATTAAGAAGGGGACAAAAGAACATGAAAGAAAGCTTGCGGGCAATATAAAAACTGAATGTAAAAGCTTCTTTAGATATGTAACGAGGAAAAGATTAATGAAGACAAATGTAGGTCGCTTCCAATCAGAGACAAGTGAATTGAAAATGGGAAACAAGGAAATGGCAGAACAGTTAAACGAACACTTTGGTTCTGTCTTCATCAAGGAAGCCACAAACAATCTCCCAGAAATACTAGGGGACCGAGGATCTAATGGGAGGGAGGAACTGAAGGGAATCCACATTTGTCAGGAAATGGTGTTAGGTAAACTGTTGGGACTGAAGGCAGCTAAATTCCCAGCAACATCTTTGTTAATCTTCACTACATTTTTTTCTGGCTTAACAATACTCCTACCAATTGTAGAGGTATTGCTCCAAGAACGGGAATTCAGTGGGGTAGAAAACTCACATCAATTATTAAAGTCATCAAATGACCAATTAACCTTTTAAACCCCCATGTTTTTTATTTACTCAGAGAAAATGTGCAAACTACACTCGCTGTATCTGAGGTCAAGATTGAACCTGAGTTTCTCATGCTGAGAGAATGACTTAACTGGGTATGCCAATGTGACCACAGAAAATTTTCCACTGTAGTGGCAGAACTAATTCAGGAAATACCACAATGCATGCAATATGTGCAAGATTGATTCCCTTCACTTTCCAATGTGTAGGATGACCAATTTTGAAAAAAAGGTAAAGTGGAACATTTGATATGTGTCAGGCTTGGTTTTCCTTGCACACGTGATGTTTTCACATTGGAAAATGACACAAACTTCTGTGGGAGTTTGATCTGGGTGTGACCATGAATTTAAGTAAGCATTACATAGATTGTGTTCTGGTACAGTGGAATGGGGTGCTGTAGGTTGGGCAACAAGAAGAGTTTTGCCCTCTCTGCTCACACCACATGACTGGCCTGATAATTCTGCACTTATTCAAAGATGACTGAGGACTTGCTGAAGGAGGGAACTCATCATGAGGCTCAGGGTGAGTTAGAAACATAGAAACATAGAAAATAGGTGCAGGAGTAGGCCATTCGGCCCTTCAAGCCTGCACCGCCATTCAATATGATCATGGCTGATCATCCAGCTCAGTAGCCTGTACCTGCCTTCTCTCCATACCCCCTGATCCCTTTAGCAAAAAGGGCCACATCTAACTCCCTCTTAAATATAGCCAATGAACTGGCCTCAACTACCTTCTGTGGCGGAGAATTCCACAGACTCACCACTCTCTGTGTGAAGAAATGTTTTCTCATCTCGGTCCTAAAAGACTTCCCCCTTATCCTTAAGCTGTGACCCCTGGTTCTGGACTCCCCCATGGGATAGATGGTTCCTCTGGCCTTCGTTCCTTTTGCTCCTGCCTCCAGCGATCTGCTGTCACTCCCAACACTGGCATGCTACTGCATTCTTTCTCCAGCTCCAACCATTGCTTCATCTGGCTCTCTGTTCTCATGACTGACACATACTCTGACAGGCTGCTGATAGGATGTGCCTGCAGGGGCTCAGAGAGTGATTCTTCTCAGATCAGCAGTATTCTAAGCTGAAAGAGACTAAACTAACTTTATGTAATTCCTTTGGTACTAAACCTTGTCCTGAAGGGTCTTAGAGCAGCAAATAATATCATCTGTGCTGTACTTTGTATTGTTTATTCCTGAATCAACACACTTACTCACTTTGATGGGCAACAAGAAGAGTGTGGATGAGTGACAATGTTTAGGGGAGATTAAAACAAAATAGGATTACGATAGGATTGGCATAATGGGATACTGAAGTTATCATAGATGCCATGGGTTGAAGGCTTGTTTCCATGCTGTGTGACTCTATGATTCGAAGACTGAATTAGTTATCTATAAATTGCCTTTCCCTTCGTTTCTGACAATGAGACAAAGTTAGTTGGGTCGGTCCCATGACCTTACTGTGCTATTTGTAAAGTTCCTCCAGCTGTATCCTTTGTTTTTTTCATGTCCTCTCTTCTGCAAAAGGAAAGCATCATTGTGCATGATAGAAGATTAGGCATTCACCTGATTGATGCAGTGCTTTCTTTGATAGTGTTCATATGGTGGATAGATCACATTACATTGGGATTGGACAGGGATCACCATGAATTGGTAAATGGAACGGGATGAGATGGGTGTTACTGGAATATGAAATGGAAGGAGTGATGTGATTGAGGAAGCTCTACAAGATTGGATGAGAGAAAAGTACACGATATGTTTGGTTATGAAAATAGATCAATTTTTCTTCCAGGTAAAGTCATTGAGGATCTTATTATGTTGATTCAGATTCAGATTAGTTTATTGCCATATACACCAGGATGCAGTGAAATTCCAATTTCACATGCAGCTCACTGAATAAATAGAATACATACAGTGATGATAAATACAACAATAAATACAGCTATAAGTGCGAAACAGAAGGTTGGTGCAAGATTACAGTGCACACCAGGTAGTTCAAAAAATATTAAAGTAGAATGACGGAATAACTGAATAAAGTAGCGTTAGGAGCAAGACTATGTAGTAGCAGCACCAGAATGGAGATGAATAAGAGTTGACTGGTGCAGAAGGTGGATAACAGTGGGGAGGAAACTGTTATTTCCAAGCTTTCAAGTTCCTCTATTTTCTAAGAAGATACTTCCAACCATCCTGATGCAACATGGAGTGAAGATATATTGGATGGAAGGAAGTGATGAGCCTGTCAAGGACTGTGTTGTTCGCCATTCTCTGCTGGTTTAGGTAGACAAGAGCAGAGCATTCAGGCCGAGATGCATCCCTGTAAGAATTATTTTCTATCGCACATCTGTGGAGTTGACACCATGCTCTTGACACCTTGCTGTCTTGATACTATGATACAAGGTTTTCAGTGTCTTTCCTGTATTATATATGCATTGTTGTTGATCCAGCTAACAACAGTGCCATCATCGGAAAAAACTTAAAAATCGAGTTGGCTTTCAACTTAGCCACATGATTATGGGTGTACAGGAAGGATTGAGTACTCAACTCTGAGGGGCACCTCCTCGCCTTCGTCTTCTGTCCAGACACACCTTGGTTGTCTGTGTTACCATCTGACGGCAGGGGCCCCCGGTGGAAGTCTCTCTACAAAGGGAGTCCTTCCCCTTTGCATCGGGGACATGGAGAGGAGAGTGTTGCACAGAGCCGTGGTGTGTAATAAACTTTTGAGTTGGTTCACAGACTCGCCGGCTGCCTGTAATTTCTGCGGTGAGGAAGAGACCGTGTTCCATGTGTATATGGATTGTGGGAGGTTGCTGCCCCTGTATGAATATCTGAAGGGGCTGCTCCTCAAGTTTTGGTTGCATTTTAATCCCATGATCCTGGTGTGTGGGCACAGGGCAGGGAGTGGGGGGTACCGATCGAGAGGATGGGATTCCCCTGTCAGTTTGCTCCTGGGCCTGGCCAAGATGGGTCCAGGCAGCGGGCAGTCGATGGTCACACCAGAGTTGGCTGCCTACCCCTCTTCTGGGTCTATGTCCATGCTCGAGTGTCCCTGGAGGGGAGGGGGAGGGGGAGGGGGAGGGGGAGGAGGAGGGGGAGGGGGAGGGGGAGGGGGAGGGGGAGGGGGAGGGGGAGGGGAGGGGGAGGGGGAGGGGGAGGGGGAGGGGAGGGGGAGGGGGAGGGGGAGGGGGAGGGGGGAGGGGGAGGGGGAGGGGGAGGGGGAGGGGGAGGGGAGGGGGAGGGGGAGGGGGAGGGGGAGGGGGAGGGGGAGGGGGAGGGGGAGGGGGAGGGGGAGGGGGAGGGAGGGGAGGGGGAGGGGGAGGGGGAGGGGAGGGGGAGGGGGAGGGGGAGGGGGAGGGGGAGGGGGAGGGGGAGGGGGAGGGAGAGAATAAAAATAATTACAATTTGGTTTGAATTGTATGATTTATTCAACCTCAAAATGTGGTAATGTGCACTTAATCATACCAATTTACAACATGTGAATTGTTACGCAGAACTGCACAGAAATTGTTCGGCAGTCAATAGTGCTGAGCCCAAATACATCGCAATGACTTCTGAAATATGACATTTTGAAGTCAACAAAAATCAATTTTGGATTAGAGTCCAATATGCAGCTGTTTATAACAATGCACCACTAATAAGTCTCACAGTTAGGTTCATATCACAAATGCCTCAAGGTTCTCGAGCCGACGAAGAAGTAACAAAGATTCCAATGACACACAAATTTAATTTTTCCTGCTGAACAGACAAGTTGCCCTGGTTACTCCATCACTTCTATTTCTTTTTCCCTGTTTCTCTATCAATTTTCTGCAATCAATTTTGATAGGTTAATGCAATATTCCCAAAATAGATAGTGAGTTATGCACATTTATATTTTAATTTGCCCAATAACTGTTATATTTGTAACACATTGGTCATTGTTTACGACCAAAGCAGCTAACTTTAACCAAGCAGTTTAAATTTATTTATTTGTGTAATTAAACTATTTGCACAGGATGTGCAGGGTATATCTGATGGATAAAAAAATGATAGAAAATAGGTTCCCTGAGTGCAGGATAATTATATTTTCTAGACCAAGTGGACCCGTTGGGCCCAAACCTCTCCTGCATTAGTGCAGCACTCTCTCCTCCCCCACTCCCCCCTCCCCTCTCACCCCCACTCCCTCCCCCTTCCCTACTCCCCTCCCTATCCCCCTTCCCCCCCTCCTCCCTCCCCTCCCCTCCCCTCCCCTCCCCCCCTCCTCTCTCACCCCCTCCCTCCCCCTCTCCCTTCATCCCTCCCCTTCCCCTCCCACCCCCTCCACCCCACTCACCCACTCCATCCCCCTCAACCCCCCTTATTCCCCCCCCCCTCCCTCCTCCCCTGCCAAATGGAGGTCCATCTGCATTACTAATTTACAATCATGGTTTTAAGATTATATTAATGCAATTTAAATTATCTCTTGTGGCATTATTGTGCCATTTGACTGTAAACTACTGCAGGAATGGAGAGATGGTACAAGCAGCAATAGAATCAGCAAGAGAATATTATCAGTATGTTTTACATATATTCAATGCACAATGTGTTCGCACCAGAACAAAATGCCAAGTTTTAATAAACTAAAAGGTGAATAGTTCTCAGATTCATCTACACAACAACAAATGCAATCGTTATTTGGCTCCTGCCCAGGCATGGTGTGCTGTGGAATAGGCTTTACAGTATCAACAGTAGACAGTGTTCTTTAATCCGTGACCTCCCATTATTAAGGGCATGGGGATAGAGGTTGTGAGTGGGGACTGTCTTTAGGGTAGGGAGGTTTTTGGTTTGGGGAAACAAATACGGAGGAGGAGAAATTCATGGGGGTTGCAAAAGCATTGTGGTGGGGTAGAGTTATAGTGGGAGGGCGTGAGGGGAGAGCCCATAGTAGTGAAGGGAAGATGTGAGAAGAAGAGCAGGGAGGGGAAGTTAGAGAACCATAAGGAGTGAATGCGGGCAGAAAAGTATGGAGGCAATACATAATCACAGAAAGGAGAGAGTATCACCGGGGGAGGGATTGTGCAGAGAGAAATGTGAGGCAGAATGGGGGGTAAGTAATGGGAAGAACAAAGGAGGACCCAATGTGGGGGAACCACCTGAGGGTTGGGGGGGAGGGGGGGGAGATGGGAATGGTGGAGAATAAAGGAGGATACTTTGTAACTCTGTCGGCGCACTTTATGTGGTGACTCTTTGTATACCTTGGGTATGCACAACAAAGAATATCACTGTGACTTGTCACATGTGACAATAAACTATTCATTCATTCTTTCGGAATTGGGAGTAAAATTCCCTTCATGCAGACAGGGATGAAGGGGTATGGATGGGTCAGCTGGCAATCCTGTGCCTTTCAGAGAAATTGCCAGAGAGGTTTGTGAATTCAGCAGTGAGTGGGTGGTTGGTAATGGAAAGTGATTATTAGACAAGAATGCTTCAGAATAACGTATTTAGATATATGATTTATCCCTTGGACCCCCTAAGATATGATCTAGATAATGTTGAAGCCTTCAACTAATACTTAAACTTGCCTCAGCCCTTTGGTTAATACCTGCCTCAGTGCTCTTTACAGATCCTATCTGCCCAGTACAATTTTATATTTGAATCCATTTATCAGAATTCTATGCGCCAGCAATCTGTGTATATGCATCAAATGCTTGGCAATCCCGTAACCAATTAAAGAAAGTGCTCCAGTAGTGCACAACCCACACGGGTGCGCTTGACCGCGAGGATCTTTGAAAAGTTCCACAGTGGTATTTATAATTCCACAGCAAATCCTCTGCCCTCCAGGTCTCAGCTTCAAAGCCATACCATAAAGAGGAACTGACAATCCGAAACATATAAAGATGTTGATAGATTTATATTGATTAAAATAAGAAACAAAAACTATTTTTAAGGTGCAAAGGACAATACATTTATCTGGTGTAAATGCACAAAAATGTTAATTATTGTGTAGAAATGGAAACAAAGGGGAAATTTTAAATACATAAGCAAGTTGATAGAGAAGGCTGCATCAAAACTGAGGTATGAAGCTAGTGTAAAGTGTTTTCATCCCCTCACCTGTGGTTAACCAAGCAAAGGTGGTCCTCATGTGAAGGCTGTTCGGATTACAGAGCTTTGCCCCAGAAGAGTCCATAAATCACTGCCAAAAAATCCAATATGTTAAATAAGGTTTGCTCTTACAAAATATATGTGGAGAGAAAGTTAAATGAAAAAACACAAAATGAGAAATAAACAACAGATTTTGTCTATTTTTTTATACCACTCGCATTTCTTGATGCTTGTGGCTGAGTATTTTCTTGTGCGGTTCATTCATTTTGCGGTCTAACAATTCTTATTTCATGAGCATTCCATATTGTTTGCCCTCAAGATCACTGAAACAGGACCAGCAAGTTTAAATGCAAGTTGTAAACCTAAACAACCACTGTTATTTGTTGTAATTGTATCTTTAAACTATCTTTTCTATATTTTTAATGTGCTTTAAAGTGTATGTCTCTATTCAAACTGAAGGCTGGAAGATGAAAAGCATCTGCAGTTGCTTGTGTATCCTCATGCAGCTGGTCGCCACTTAAGTAACGGCTTTGTTAGTTTCCAAAGCAAATCTGTTAAGTGGCATCCAGTCACAAACGAGCAGCTGTGGCACCCATCATTTCTGTTGAGAGAAATAAATCCTGTTGGAAAGCATCTTCAATTATAACATGGGATTCCAGTGGAAATAAGGATTGTAGTTAAGAAAATCATGATAGCAATGGTTTTCTCGGAACTGAACTCTGCATTTGGACACAAAGCAATGAGAGAGAGGTCAGATGTGACCTACAGCATGCTCCTTATGCCTGGTTTGCAACACAAAAGTGCAGAACTACAGAAGAAATTAATGCCAATGGTACACCTTGCTCACTGATTCTACAGAACCATTTACAAAAGATGAGTAATGTTCTGGACCATAAAACGTGCGTTAGGACCAATAACACCGTGTTAGGGCCAAGAGCCACCGTGTTAGGTCCAAGAGCCAAATCTGAACCAATTATTTTTACAATCCAGTTAGCTATACATTATTCTAAAATGTAAATATTTGTGTATCGTCATGTGCTTTGTTAAATATTAGGTGCTGCAATGAATTCCAAGTTTTCTATTTTCTTTATAGCCTCCATAAAGATGAATAGCAGACCATAATTCAGAAACTTGTTTATATATAGTCACACACAGACACGCCCCGACACACACACACACACACACACACACACACACACACACACACACACACACACACACACACACACACACACACACACACACACACACACACACACACACACACACACAAACACACACAAATAAATAGGTTTTTGAATTATGGTAAATATATATAAAATATATATTTTCCTCTTCTTTATCCACAAATCTTCCAGATATTGTTAAATGGAGCAATTCTCCAGAATTTTACATTTTTATATTTTACGTTTGCTCCATCATTTTTGTTGCTACTTCTGTTTTTCTTGATCATTGCTGAAAATGTTGCAATCTGTGAATGACATAATATTCATCCTGGTTTCTGAGCTGGAATTCCAAAAGAAATGTTCAACTGTACAGAAATTCAAAGAATGAAATACTGGCCTTAAGGTGCAATTTCAGAAGTGATAAGTTGTTCATTCATCTCAATTTTTTATTAATGTAGCTTAAACTACAATACTGGAAACTACAATACCAGATATTCCCATAAAGTTCATTTAATGAAGGTAATAACTGAGACATTTGGAACAGATTATTTCAAATTACATACAAACATGCAAATTCAGAGCAGAGATAGACCACTGAGCCCCTCAAGCTTGTTCTGCTGTTCAATAAGATCATGGCTAATTTGACTGTAAACGCAAATGCACATCCTGCCTCCCCTTGTTTCAATGCCCATTATGTATTAAATGTCACCAGTGATAGTTTATTTGGTCTAAAAAGGGGAATGCAGCAAGATTTTCTGTTCATAGTCATTATTCAGTGATCCTCCTGGAAATCATGCACATGTACTGGATGTGTCTGAGGGAAGGACTATGTTCTGTTGTGGTGCGATGTTGCATGAAGATCAAATATCTCAACACAAGGGAGACTGAAAGACCATTCTTTGCCATGTCACTGTTTTCTATCCAGCAGATGGATTATGGATTGGGGGCAAGAGAATCACATGCTCTACTACCTAATTAAAATAAATTTATGTATCAAATATGTAGCTGCAGAAATGTGGGTTCATATCTGCATCGCTATATCTCCATTTCACCTCTAACATTTGTTACTATCTACACTCATCTTCACACATCACTTCCCAGTTTTTGCTGCAACCCTTCCCCTCACCTCTCATTTCTCCTTACTACTCCATCAGTCTGAAGAAGGGTCCCGAATTGAAACATTATCTGTCCATTTCACTCCACTTGTGCTGCCTGGCCTGCTGGATTTCTCTAGCTCTGTAATTTGCTCAACCAGCATCTGCAATCTCTGATAACTCCATTTGAGTGACCGTACTTGAGTTACCTGATCATATCCAAAAGAATACAAAAGGTGAAAATATAAAATAAATAGATTAGGTGGCCTTGAAATATCGGAGCTTTTTAATTGGGCTTATTTAATTGTAGGTTGCATGCCATTACTGCTTCCTCTGGGCTGCAGAATTAGATATTTGTCTTCCCATACTTTTCTGTGTGAGAAGAAAAATGATATATTCCTTTATTTGTCCCACACCGGGGAAATTTACAGTGTTACAGCAGCAAAGTGGATAGCAAGAGAGCAAGAGATCATTCATTATAAATAAAAGATACATAAATTGTCATCAGTTCTCTGTGTGTTCTTAGCTGTTATTGTTGACTCGTCTGCTGGGAGCAGTGCTGGTTGTGAAGTCTCACAGCAGCGGGAAGGAAGGACCTCCTATATCTCTCCTTCACGCACTAAGCGGAAGATAGTGTCAGGATCCCTAATGACAGGAACACTCAGAAGGAAGATGTCCCGCTGAGTTACTCCAGCTTTTTGTGTCTTATATCTAACTTTGTGATGTCCTAGTACAGCACTCTAGTATGGAAATATAGTTATCCCAGAAGAGGAAAAAAACAGTTGCTACCAAAACAATGCAGACTAATTCTCGACACTGTGCTCCAAAAAATAAAAAATTCCAGGTAAATTTCTGGTGTGATGTAAATGAGCTCAGAAATACATGTTTTCCCCTTTACACATCAAAATGCTTCAACTATACGAAAGGCAAATTCTACTCATTCAAATTTTAAGGCTAAAGCTCTAAAAGATTTTAAAGATTTTTTAAATAATGCTTTTATTCTGTAGTGGAGTATGAATATTACTGGCAAAGTAAAAAAAATGCTTAAAACCTCTTTTGACAAGTTAAAAAAACCTGATAGTTGACATCAGCTTTAATGCTGTTTGTTAACCATATATTGGCCAAGACAAGAAGGAGATTCTCATGTAGATAGCAAATTCAAAACCAGACCCGCAAAAAAAAAATCTGCCTCAGTGGGAACATTTAGCCTTGATTTAATATCTTATGTGAAAGATTGTATACCTTTACCATCAATGGCAGCCTAGTGTTCTCAGTGTTGAATGTTGAATGGAATGGGAATTTTAAGTTACCCTTGCTTTCCCTCTCTCTCCATCCCTCCCCTACCCTAGTTATTTGACTAGTTTCACTGTCATTCTCATTAATTTTACTGTTTGTATGCGTTGTTGTCAGCTTCCGCTCAGCTGAGAATGAACCATTTCCTTGATCATCGTCTGCTTCGATCTGTTGTTTTCACACCTTCCGTATCTCTAGTTTCCCACTCCCTTGACTCTCATTCTGAAGAAGGGTCTGGACCCAAAACGTTACCCATTCCTTTTCTCCAGAGTTGCTGCGTGTCCCGTTGAGTTACTCCAGCGATTTTGGTCTATCTTCGATGGGAACTTTAATATAGCTGTAGTATCGTAAAAATGATTTAAAAGTGTATTTAAAAAACAATAGGAGAAATGCATGTGCAAATGTCTAAATCACACATATAATACACCATGATGTGTTTCTTGTTGACAGCAGATGACTCACAGTCAATATGCAAGTTCCAGGAATAAAGTTAAAAAAGTGGGAAATCATTTATTCAATAATTAAAAAGTTACAGTTTGACTTTCAATGTAAAATAAACAATTCTACTGCAGTTCATGAAGGTTGACATTTATCACAAGGCATTTTTCCCCCTCTAATCTATGAAGTGCCTATGGTTTGAAGATGTTTGCAAGAGGCAGCCTTTCTTGTTTTTAAATTATTCTTTGGAATTGGCAGTCATTCAAACTGAAAACCAAACACCTGAAGGCTCATAACAATAATTACTATGAGTCGACCCTAAAAGCATCCATTTCTGTCTTTCAGATGTGGTGAACTATAGCTTCTAATTAACTTCATCCAGTGTCATTCCTATATTTCTGAAATTGCTGGTTCAAAGTTTCTTCAAAGTTTTTAGAACATTGTTGAGAAGTTTAAACTGTTAAGATTCACGAAAAACAGTTTTGTTAATTCATGAAGGAGAATCCACCATACATTTTAAACACATATTTAAAACTGCCTATGCTTCGAACTCCAGGAAAAACTCTTTTGCTGGTGATTAAACATTTGCTCTTGCCTGCTATCAATTCATGGTCATGTGTTTGAGGGATCATTAATGAAAAGCACACTTATCTTCTGCTGAATTTATTTGTGTTGTCTAGGTTGTTCATTTGAAACAAGTACCTAAAATGCACATGAAAATCCTTATGCCTTGAAATTCTTTCAACATGAATTATGCAGCAGATATCGTGACCATCTCTGCCAAAATGCAATGGCTTTAGCATCATCCCTTAAAAGAGAACTGGAAGCAGCTACCAAAAAGAAGGTACATGCCTTTGTTCTATGGAATTGAGAAGAGCAGAAGGAATATGTGCCTCTCCTGACCCAATATAATTTTCTTCTCCAGTTCATCTCCTCTATGAAGAATGCAGGAGGAAAGGTGAACCATCTTCTGGAAACTCAGTGATAAAATTGGCCATATATTTTTAAGGCCTCAATCAAAGATCTGTCCAGCAACAGTGTATTGCCATCCACTTCTTGCAGTCTTATGCAAAAACATTTCAAGATTTAATTTCCATTGAACATTGGCCAATGGGTTTGGATGTACTCTCCACTCTTGAAATATGACCCTTCTCAGAACTTCCCCTCTTTTATGTTCCAAATATTACATGTAATGAAGGCTGAGTTCCTCCTTCTAGCTACATTTGCACTGGGTCAATACTGGTTGTGGAAGTCACTGACCCTGATTTAATGAACTTCAACAAACCAAAATTACCTATTCTGTGATGCATCAAGAGTCAAGAGTGTTTAATTGTCATAGGTACTGGTAATGGAACAATGAAATTCATACTAGCATTTCATAAATTTCTGCAACTTGAATGTATCAGCTTACGCTTTGACACACACTCTCTCACCCTCAATAAGTTCTGAATATAACCTGGCATATTCACAATCACATCAGGGGTCAATCTGTTTATCATCCAATGAGGAAAGAGGGAACTGCAGATGCTGGTTTACAAAAACAGATGTAAAATGCTGGAGTAACTCAGCAGACCAGGCAGCATTACTGGAGAACATGAAAAGGTGACCTTCTGGTGGTGGGGCATGGAGGGGGGGGGGGGGGGGGGGGGGGGGGGAGGGAGAAATCTGGGACAGGCCAAAGCCTGGCAACTGATAAATGGAAGGTGGACACAAAATGCTGAAATAACTCAGCGGGTCAGGCAGCATCTCTGGAGAGAAGGAATGGGTGATGTTTCGGGTCAAGACCCTTCTTCAGACTGATGTCGGGAGAGGGGGCAGGACAAAGATAGGATGCAGTCAGAGACAGGAAGACTAGTGCGGGAACTGGGAAGGGGTAGGGAATAGAGAGGGAAACCAGGGACTACAGTATCTGAAGTTAGAGAGTCAATGTTCATACTGCTGGTGTGTAAATTACCCAAGTGAAATATGAGGTGCTGTTCCTCCAATTTACGCTGGGCCTCACTCTGGCAATGGAGGAGGCCCAGGCCAGAAAGGTCAGATTGGGAATGGGAGGGGGCGTTGCTGAGCCACCGGGAGATCAGGTTAGTTAAGAAGGACTGAACAGAGGTGTTCAGCGAAATGATCGCCGTGCCTGCGCTTGGTCTCACCGATGTAGAGAAGTTGACACCTGGAACAACGGATACAGTAGATGAGGTTGGACAGGTGCAAGTGAACCTCTGCCTCACCTGGAAAGACTGTCGGGGTCCTTGGATGGAGTCGAGGGGGGAGGTAAAGGGACAGGTATTGCATCTCTTGCGGTTGCAGGGGAAAGTACCTGGGGAGGGGGTGATTTGGGTGGGAAGGGACGAGTGGACCAGGGAGTTTTGGAGGGAACGGCCTCTGCGGAAAGCAGAAAGGGGTGGAGATGGGAAGATGTGGCCAGTCGTGGGATCCCGTTGGAGGTGGCGGAAATGTTGGAGGAGAATATGTTGTATGCGACGGCTGATGGGGTGGAAGGTGAGGACAAGGGGGACTCTGTCCTTGTTACGAATAGGGAGACCGGGAGCAAGAGTGGAGCTGCGGGATATTGAGGAGAATCTAGTGAGAGCCTCTATTGAGGAGACCCTAGTGAGAGGGAGTTTTTGATAGGCAAATGGTTGAACAAAGGTGTACAAGGGATGAAAAGCCAAAAGATGTGAGATAAGAAGAGATTTGAATGGTGAAACCAGAGGATGGAATATAGGTGCTAGGGAGCGGGAGGGGGAAATTGGTTGTGAGTCCAGATGGGGTACATGGAAGAGGGGAGTGGCAAGAGGTTATGGGGGAGCGGGTGGTTTGGGAGGATGTGCAGCGAGGAGGATGTTGGTAAGTTACATAAATTTGGAGAATTCAATGTTCATACATTGTAAGCTGTAAGCTATCCAAGCAAATTTTCAGACATTGTAAGCTGTAAGCTATCCAAGCAAAATATGAGGTGTAGTTCCCCAAAAGGCAAGCAATGAGGCTTCTGCTAACTGACCTGGTTATCCTTCCCATCTGAAGCAGATCCTGAGGTATAAGGTATACATACATTTGGATAGTTAGTGATTGATTAAGAATAGTCAGCAGGGTTTTGTCTCACAAATTTGAGTTTTTTGAAGAAGTCTCCAGGAAAGTTGCCGAGGGCAAAGTCACAGACATAATTTATCAATACTTCAGCAGGGCCTTTTACATGGTAGGCTCCAGAAGGTTAGATCATATGGGATCAGGGAGAGCTAGCTAATTGAGAACAGAATTAGCTTCATGATTTGAAATAAAGGGTGGTGGTGGAAGGTTTTATTTAAGACTGGGAGGCCAATGACTAGTGGCATGTCTCAGGGATCGGTATTGGGCCCATTGCTGATTATCATCTTTATGAACAATAGTGTACAGGGCATGCTGAGTAAGTTAGCAGATGGG
This sequence comes from Rhinoraja longicauda, assembly GCF_053455715.1. Classification (NCBI taxonomy): domain Eukaryota; kingdom Metazoa; phylum Chordata; class Chondrichthyes; order Rajiformes; family Arhynchobatidae; genus Rhinoraja; species Rhinoraja longicauda. The sequence goes on along the minus strand of NC_135959.1, from coordinate 30,949,518 downwards.
TGGTATCATAGACAGTGAAGGTTATCATGAATTACAATTGAATCTTGGTCAGTTGGGCAAGTGGGTGGAAGAATGGCTAATGGAGTTTAATTCAGATAAGTATAAGGTGCTGCTTTTTAGGAAGTCAGAATAGGACAAGATCTTCACAGTGAATGGTATGGCTCTGGGGAGTATTGTAGAGCTGAGAGATCTAGGAATATAAGTACATCGTTCCCTGAAAGCAGCCTTGCAGGCAGGTGGGTAAGGTGGTGAAAAAGGCTTTTGGCACTTTGGCCTACATAAGTTATGGAATTCAGTATACAAGTTGGAACATTATGTTACAGTTGTACAGATATTGGTGAGGCCATATTTAAGTGGTATATTTAGTTTTGGTCATCCTGCCAAAGGATAAATGCCATTAATGTGGAACGAGTGCAGAGAAATTTACGAGGATGTTTCAAGGACCTGAAGGCCTGAGTTATATGGGGGGTGTTTGGCAGTCTAGGACTTTATTTCTTAGAGAAAAGAGACTCGGGAGGGATTTCATAGAAGTGTAGAAATTCATGAGGGGATTAGATAGGGTGAATGGATTGAGTCCCTTTCTCAGGATTCTATCTGTAGTTTATGCCTCGTTGATCAGCAACTTATGTCTCCTGGTAACTGACAGGGTCACTCTTCTATTATTGATGATGTTGTACAGTTGAGGTGTTGAACTTCAAAACTAACCTCTTTTAATTTTTAATCATCTGTGTTCCCAGATTATCCTTTGGTCTTCAACTAAAGTTTGTACTCCTTCCTTTCCTTTGCTTTGAATATACATGAATTCAACCCAAAGTATCACATCTTTTGTTTATTTGTCATCTTGTGTCAGCTTTACTGTTGCCTTGATGTAATTTCAATACATTTCACATCTACAATTTTGTTACATTTCAAGGTGGAAAAATACAATCTTACTATTTCTCCCACTTCCCTCTTTTTGTTGCAGCTTCTATAGATTATTTGTTTGTTGTAATTGGCTGAGATAACCAGTCCATTTTTGCTGAAATAATGTCATTCTGTGGACATGCAGATCCTTACAATGTAAAGGTGTTTTCATGGGTTTGTCTGCAATTTCATAGAAGGGAATAATGCATTTCATTCCAACAACAAACTGAGCATCAATAGATTTGTATTTGGCCCAACACTTTGAAGATGGATGCAGACTTGCTTGTGCTAGAATTGTTTCTGCTTTGTGAGTCTTACGGTCAGACAAATCCACAGGGATTCAGAGTAGAAAAGAAACAGTTAGACTTCAACACACAGAATGTTGGACCTCTTCCTTCTCACAATTTGATCTTTGGAAGTACATTACTAGAGCCAGGATGTTTAGGTGCTAAAAATCTCTGAAAAAGGTAGGCAAATAGGCATAATAACATTACAAAAAAGGCACAAAAAAGGCATTTATTGACAAAAAAAAGGCATAAAAAGGCATGTATTTCCACCACTAAAATATGGTTAAAAATTATAATATAAAGATGTACTACATTAAATGACCAAAGTTGCCTGGTTGCATTAAATTACTAGCATTTTTTTCATCTGGTGTTAAACTATGCCGTCTGTCAGACAGAATATGCTTCGGTTGTGAAAAACTTCTTTCTACCCCAGCTGAAGTCACTGGTGCATACCTGAAACAAGCTACAGACTCTATATTCATGTTGATATCTTGTGCATAACAACTACCTTTGAGAACTTTAGCTATATTTTGTATTTCTTCAAGATCTTTATTACCTAAAATCACTCTCTCACATTTTCCTTGTATGTCTTTACCTACATCGCCAGGAACTTTACGAATATTGTCAGTTACTTTGTTGAAAGCCTGCAAGTTATTCACTAATGTTTTGCCACATTTCTCAAGGGAAGTGATAGCTTGTGGGAAGTTTGCAAAATTGGAAGCAATAAACACAAGGTCGCGGTGGAGGGACTTTTTCTGCATGATTTCACTGACGATCCTGACTGCAGCAGATTCTTCCTCTTCAAAACAGTTGATGACTCCTTTTATCTTTTCAAAATTTGCAGCATAGTAGAGTACAGCAGAGAGCCATGTACCCCACCTAGTCAAAACGGGCTGAGGAGGTAGCGGAATCTCGGGTGCCATTTCCTTGAACAACTGCACACGTGACGGTGCTTTGAGGAAGATTTTCTTGACATTGGAAACTAGGCGATCAACATTTGAAAACAAGCTACGTATGTGCTCGGCAATTCTATGGAGTCCGTGAGCTAAGCATGTGAAATGCAACATTTTGGGAAATAAAACTTTAAGAGCACGAGCAGCTTTTTTCATGTACGGGGCTGTATCAGTCCCAACCGAAGAACATTCTCTGGCCAAAGTACAGCAAGTGAAGATGTAAACAACTGAGCAATAGTTCAGCTGTTTGACTTCTCCAATACTTCCGATGTCAACAAATACTCCTTTGATGGTTGACCTGCCTCCAATTTACCGATGACCACATTGGCAATATATCTCCCCACAGCATCGGTTGTCTCGTCTATTGAAATCCATATTTTGTTGCATGCAACTTCATCTCTAATTTTCTGCAAAACAATGTCGAAGTTGCTGTCAACATAACTTTTCTGTAATGTTCCTCTGTGTATTTCTCTAAAAAACCTCTGAGAGATTTGTTTTCCAATTTCCACAGTGGAATTCCAGCATCAATGAATGCTTTGCACAAATCACTCGAAAACTCAGATTTTCGACTGGAGCCAGCAGTAAATGCAGTGAGGAGACAAGCTTTAGTATTTCCCGCCTTCACTTTCTCTACAGCCGATTTGTGTTCAGCTGTCTGTACATGCTGGGAAACGAAATATTTCTTCTCATGATTCACTGCGTTCTCACATGCATTGCAAAACAGCGCACAGTTGTCTGTAGAGAATATATAACTCCCGTACACTCTCACCAAATCTTTCTGTTTTTTACAAGGCGTTGACTTTGACGCTTGCAGCAGTAGATCCTACAGGAGCGGGGATGCAGACCTCTACAGGCAGGCCAAGTACAAGCTGAGAAGAAGAATCAGAGCTGCTAAGGAAAGGTACTCTGAGAAGTTGAGGAGCAAGTTTTCAGCTAATGACCCTTCTTCAGTTTGGAAGGGCTTGCAAGAAATCATCAGCTACAAGAGGAAAACCCCCCACTCCTTGGACAATCATCAGCTGACCAACAACCCGAACGAGTTCTACTGCAGCTTTGATAAACAGAAACTTAACCCTGGTACCCCCTCCCCCCTCCCCTACCAACACTTCACACTTACTCACAGCCTAACTTCAGTTTGAAAAGACTGGATCCTTCCCCACCCACCCCTCTCCAATCACCATTTAACACCCACTTACAGCCTGACTGCAAAAGACTGGGGCCTCGTCCATTACCCGCGAATGAATGACGGTGCCCCCGATTTCGCCCCGGTGGTGGAAATTTTCTTGTAAGTTACGTTAACACGGCAAAAAAAGTCTGATTAAGGCACTTGATCATGAAAAAGGCATTATCTTGCTGAAATCATCAAAAAAGGCATGAAAAGGCTCTTATGGCATTCATGGCAAAATCCTGGCTCTATTCATTACAGATCTTAATGGACCTGTTAATACAGGTACAATCAGTCATGTACTTGCAGCAATATGGTTACATATCCAACGTTTCTTTGAGTGAGCTTGTATTGGGTCTTTTTTTGACAAATCTGCATTGTATTGGCAAACAAGTTTTTGCAGTTCTTCTTCAAACTCTGCTATTTGATTTACATTGCTTTCAACAGATTGGATTGGTGTCCTGGGTTGTATTCTCAAGGTTTATTTCTTAACCAGTGTTAGCACCTTGTCCTCATTGTCTGCTTTCAAAGCTACCAGTTTGGTGATAGTGTAATAGATAATTAATTCTAAAAAATAAAAACGAGCTTGTAAAAATATGAGCAGCAGTTTTGTTGCCCAGAAATTGGGACTTAAATCATGCACTTTTCCGTATCTAAGCACATATTTTAATAGAGAAGCAGTAGTGATGTCAATTGGCTTGTAACACATGTTGGACATTAGTTCTGCAACACTGAAGCATGGATATACAGGATCATGCGTAACAGCAGGAGGCACAACTGGGAAAACAAGTGTGAATGAAAGGAAGAAGCAGAAGCTTGCTTGAGCAGTCATTAAACTTAAGAGAGTCAAATGTGTTGAATTGTCATAAGCACTGTTAAAGGAATAATGAAATTCTTACTTGCTGCATCTTTTACAGACACATTAACGATAACTAATAGCATAAATCACCAAAAAAATGCTCGAGTAACTCAGTGGGTCAGGCAGCATCTGTGAAGAACATGGATATGTGATGTTTTAGATTAGGTCTCTTCTTTAGACCGAGGAAATCTGAAGAAAGGTCCTGACCCGGAATGTCACCTATCCATGTTCTCTGAGTTACTCCAATAAATTTTGGGGGGTTTTTGTTCAAGATTCTGGCATCTGCAGTTCCTTGCGTCTACAATAAACAATACCACGGTAAGTTATCAGTTTTGCTAGGCAACCAGATCATTATAATGCAAGCCAAAGTATAGATTGCAACTGTTATGCAAACTCCATAATAGTTATAATAATAATAATAATAATAATATTCATTTATTGTCATTGCAACGAGTACAACGAAATTAAAAAATAGCCAATCCTGACGGTGCGTACAAACATATATGCAATAAATGCAAAAACAAATAAATACATAAATACAATTAAATACAATTATATTAAGTACAAGATTTTTTAACGGTGTTGCCTAGTGCAAAGGTAGTGTTCAGTTCTCGTATGGCCCTGGGGTAAAAACTGTTCTTAAGTCTGTTTGTTCGGGATTTGATCGACCTGAAACGTCGACCAGAGGGCAGATGAACAAACAGACGGTGGCCGGGGTGGGATGGATCTTTTATTATTTTGCCTGCTCTACTGAGGCAGCGTAGTCTGAACAGGTGCTCCAGGGAGGGCAGTGAGCAGCCGATGATCTTCTGGGCCGTCGTGATGACCCTCTGAAGGGCCTTCCTGTCCTTTTCTGAGCAGCTGGCATACCATGTGGTTATACAGTATGCCAGCACACTCTCGATGGAGCAGCGATAGAAGGACAACATGAGCTTCTCCTGCAGGTTGGTTTTCCTGAGGATCCTCAGGAAGTGGAGTCTCTGCTGTGCCTTCTTTACTGTGGTGATGGTGTTGGTAGACCAGGTAAGATCCTCTGCGATGTGCGTACCCAGGAACCTGAAAGCTGGTACCCTTTCCACACAGACCCCATTGATGTAGAGTGGGTCGTAATCTCCACTGGTTTTTCTAAAGTCAATTATAAGTTCCTTTGTTTTGGAGGAGTTCAGGACCAGATTGTTCACTGAACACCATGCTGCCAGCCTTTGGATTTCATCCCTATAGGCTGTCTCATCTCCTTCTGAGATGAGTCCAACCACAGTCGTGTCATCCGCGAACTTGATGATGGTGTTGGTGGGATGGGTGGGGGCGCAGTCGTGAGTGTAGAGGGAGTAAAGGATGGGGCTCAACACACAGCCCTGTGGTGAGCCGGTGCTCAGTGTAATGGTGGAGGAGAGGTGAGGGCCTATTTTGACGGTCTGGGGGCGGTTGGTCAGGAAGTCCTTGATCCATTGGCAGATGGTTTGGGAAAATCCAAGGTCGGAAAGTTTGGTGACCAGTCTGCTCGGGATGACCGTGTTAAAGGCAGAGCTGAAGTCGAGGAAGAGCATCCTCACATAGCTCCCCTGGTGTTCAAGGTGGGTCAGTGCAGTGTGAAGAGCAGTGTCGATGGCATCCCCTGTAGACCTATTTGCTCTGTAGGCAAACTGGTGTGGGTCGAAGGTGGGTGGGAGGCTGGCTTTGATGTGCTGCAGGACCAGTCTCTCGAAGCACTTTGTGATGACCGGTGTGAGTGCTACCGGACGGTAGTCGTTAAGACCGCTGATGACAGACTTTTTCGGCAGTGGGATGATTGTGGCGGACTTCAGGCAGGGAGGGATGGTGGATGTTAAAAGGGACAGGTTGAAGATTTTTGTGAAGACCTCAGATAATTGGTCTGCACATTCCCTCAGCACTCTGCCCGTCACACCATCGGGGCCTGCAGCTTTCCTGGGATTCACTGCTCTGAGCACGCGCTTAACATCATACTCCTGCACAGTGAAGGTGTTGCTGTCAGGTGCTGGAGAGGGTGTTATGTCTGCCACTGTAGCTTTCACCTCGAAACGAGCAAAGAAACAGTTAAGTTCCTCTGCCAGCGAGGCGTCGCCGTCGGCAGTCGTGCGGTTGCTGGTCTTGTAGTTGGTGATGTGCTGGATGCCTTGCCATACCCGCCGTGGGTCATTGTTGGAAAAGTGGTCCTCAATCTTCCTCTTGTAGGACGCTTTGGCATCCTTGATGCCTCTCTTCAGGTTGGTTCTAGCAGCACTGTATAGAGCTCTATCACTAGACCTGAAGGCGGTGTTACGGTCCTTGAGGAGAGACCTGACATCCTTTGTCATCCAGGGTTTTTGATTGGGATACAACCGGATGCGTTTGTCGACGGTGACATTGTCAACACAGTTTTTGATGTAGTGGTGCATCAGGGTTGTGGTTAGGGTTGTATGGTGTGAGTCAAGAGACAGATGGTTGAAAGGAAGAAGCTGCTCTTATGGAACTACCCCATTACATTGCTGGGGAACCTGATGCAGACGACAGTAATAGATTCCTCACTACTACAACAGTGGAAAAGGTTTCTCAAAACTTAGCTGGTGAGTACCCTCTAACATTTGTTGGTGAAGCCTGATCTTTTTGATCTTCCCCGTGTCTGTCCACTCCAGAGCCCCACTCAGACATAAGATTAGACCAAGCCTCAAGCCTTAGTATTCTTGATATGGTCGATACCTAACCCGGCTATGCCACCAAAACTCCCAGCTTGCCGCAGGTGCATGGAACAAGACCCTTATTGGGCCCCTCTGGCATGCAACAATGTATTCATTCTTAAGATGGTGAACAGAAGTCATGTGATAATGAAATGACAATACACCCCTGGCCCGCTAATGACACCCCTCCCATGTCTCTCAAGCACCATTAAGTGCCAGTAACGTAAATTAAATAAATATAAAATATAAACTGAATGTGGATGGAATGACCTGCCGACCCATCCCATGGTTCCCTCCGATTCCCCGGCCATTTAGAGCCCCAGCTTCTGACCCCGCTCCTGACTCGCAAGGTGGACCAGAGAGCTCTTCTTCAACCACAGCACATTCCGGTGCCACAGCTGTTTGTTGCGGCTCACGTTGTAGACCCTGGGAACAGTGGTTTTTTTGGATCGCCACTTTTTGTAATTTTGTCCAGATTACAGGACCAGTTGCCAGAAAATAAGTGTCCCACCAGCATTATTCATTTTACTGCAAGGACAAATCATTATGAAGTTTAGCTTTAAGGCTTTCCAAAAACGTTCTTTTCAATTCTATCAGTCTGGGCGATAGTATAGTTAATTATTCACTTTATATATCATGAACTGAAAATATTGCAATTATTTTGGAAGAGGTTCTAACCTTCGACTTCATGTGAATGGCTACCACCAGATAGCTGACTGGATTAAAAGATGTCTGCCTGCAATCTAATTAGGCATCTGGGAACAAGAACCTCGCACACACCAAAGAGTCTCAATAGCCTATGTGTTCAGTACTTTAGTACTTTCTGAGAAAAGTAACAGGCTTAAATAGAAATGAAAGACACTCTTATCACACATGGTTGGTTGCAACATCATTTATGTAATTATAAACTATCCAAAAACACTTCTCCCTATGATCTAATGCTTTCCCTTAGTGACTTTGAATGGCTCCCTGTTGGCTTATGAACATCCGCAAAGTTGCTTTTTTTATTCCTTAAGCAAATGTTTCAGCCTCCTTGTGAAATTGCAATTTTCCATCAGCTCTTGCTGCGTGACACCTAGTGAGTCATACAGCAAATGGTTTCGCAGGCAACCTTGACAGTAGCTACATCTATAGAAGCAGGTTCTCTCCTCTTTTGTCATGCTCCGTTGCTGTTTATTTCAAGGAAATGAATGTACGTGTCCCTTCTGGGTATTGTTCTGACAGAGAAGTGAATATGAGGATTTGAAGGCTAATGTTCTATTAACCCTTCCCCACAACACTGCCATAACAAACCATCCTTGTGAATTTCCACAGTGGCAGTAAACAGCTGCCAAGATTCACCATTATTTCCACTCCATGTAATTGAAGTCTCCCAGAATCTGAACTGTTTGCTCAGCCTGAAATCACATTGTAAAAAGCAATTGGCTGGCTATTTCTCTTATTGAATGGCTTTGTGTTAATAATTGCCTTGCAAATGTTCATAATTGTAGATAATTTGATCACCTTCAATGTCCTACAGTTGATCTGTCTCTAATCATATTGCTTGCATGATAGCCTTCCACCATAATGGGTGAGAAATTATAAAGTATATAAAAACACATGTTAATATGAGGCTACTCAATAAGCAGTCTTCTAGGGCCATGGGGGAGGGATTTTCAGGCATATACAATGTACAAAGATCAGGTAAATAATTGGCATTTCAGCATGGCTTTGTCTGGGGCAGGACTTGTCTTACGCACTTGACTGAGTTTTCTACGGAGGTGACAAATGTCAGTGGTGAAGTGGTATTGTCCACGTGGATTTTAATAAGGTATTTAAGAAAGTCCCTCATGGTAGACTGATGCAGAAGATTAAGATGCATGGGATCCACATTGACTTGGAGCTTAGAATCAGAACCGGCTTACTCAAAGAAGACAATGGGTGGCGGTAAAAGGGAGTCATTCAGGCTGCAGGTCTGTGACTAGTTCAAGAGATTCAAGATTCAAGATAGCTTTATTGTCATCCAAATTGGACGAAATTTAGTCACCCACAGTCCAACAACAAAAGCATCAAAATAGGCATTAAAATTACACAACCCCCAAAACACACAAAAGAAACATCCATCAAGAAAACATCCATCACAGTGAGTCTCCTCCAGTCCTCTCCTCACTGTGATGGAAGGCCACAATGTCTTTTCCCTTCTCCTGCTGTCCTCTCCCGCGGTCAGGTTGTTGTGGTTGCAGGCCGCTCCGGACGGTCCGCAGCGACCCGAGCCTAAGGCGAGTTGCAGCCGCTCCCGCAGCCTCCGAAGACGGCCGGCTCCGCCGATGATAAGTCCAATCCGGGGCGGGCGAACACGCTGCTGCTGCCGCTGTTGCTGCACGTCGGGGCGGTCGTGGCTCCCGACATTAAAGCCCCCGCCCAGCAGAGAAATATCCCGCGGCCTATCTTAGGCCGCGCCGGACGGTGAAATGTCCGCGACCCAAGCCCCGCGATCAGGGGCGGGCGAACACGCTGCCGCTGCCGGAGCTCCCGATGTCGGCATCCACGAGGCCCGAGCCTAAGGCGAGTCGCAGCTGCTCCCGCAGCCTCCGAAGACGGCCGGCTCCGCTGATGGTAAGTCCGGTCCGCGGGCTCTGCGAACCAGAGCCCTGGATGCCGCCAGCTCCAGGAGTTGGGCCGATGGTAGGCCGCAGCAGGAACGGAGACACCACCCAGAAAACAAAGGTCGGGTCTCCGTTCGGAAGGGACACCTATTTACAATTTTACAGTTCCCCCCCTCCCCCCCACATACACACATAGTACACAAACACAAAAACATGACATCACAACTACAATTAAGACAAAAAAACAACAAAACACAAAGACAAATGGACCGCAGGTAAGCCGCAGCTGCTATGGCAGCGCCGCCATTTTGGGGCCAGTGGGAGGATTAGTCCTGGCATCTCCCCTTTTGTGACTTATATCAATAAGTTGGAATAAAATGCAGAAGCGTTGGTGAGCACATTTGCAGATGGCACAATAATTGGTAGAGTTGCGGACAGTGATAAAGGCTATCAATGGATACAGCTGGATATAGATCAGTTACAGATATGGGTGGAGCACTGGCACATTAAGTTTAATCCAGGCAAGTGTGGGATATTGCACACTGGAATTGAAAGTAAAGGGAAAGTACACAATTAATGGCAAGACCTTTTTAGCATTGACATATAGAGGGATCCCAGAGATCCAAGTCAATACTTTAGTTTAGATTTAGTTTAGTTTAGAGATACAGCGCAGAAACAGGCCCTTCGGCCCACCGAGTCCGTGCCGACCAGCGATCCCCACACACTAACACTATCCTACACACACACTAGGGACAATTTTTACATTTATACCAAGCCAATTAACCTGCAAACCCTGCACGTCTTTGGAGTATGGGAGGAAACCGGAGCACCCGGAGAAAACCCACACAGGTCACGGGGAGAACGTACAAACTCCGTACAGACAGCACATGTAGTCGGGATTGAACCCGGGTCTCCGGCGCTGCATTCGCTGTAAGGCAGCAACTCTACCACTGAACCACGTACTTCTCTGAAAGAGCAACACAAGTAGATGGAGTGTAGAGAAGACAAATGGTAGGCTTGCATTAATGAGTTGGGATACTGAGTATAACAGTCAGGAACTCAAGGTGCAGCTTTATAAAACTTTGATTAGGCTCCATTTGGCATATTTGTGTAGATCTGGCCGCCCCATTGCAGGAAGGTTGTGTAGGCATTGGAGAACTGCAGACGACGTTTACTAGGATGCTGGATACAAGGAAATGCAGTTGCTATTTTACAAAAAAGACAAAAAGTGCTGGACTAACTCAATAGGCAAGCAGCATCATTGGAGAACATGAATTGGTGATGTTTCGGGTGGGACCCTTCCTCAGACTGGGGAAAGGTCCTGACTTGAAATGTCACCTATCCATGTTCCCCTGAGATGTTGCCTGACCCTCGTAGTTCCTCCAGAACTCTGTGCCTTTTTTACTAGGATGCTATTGGATTGGAGGGTATTAGCTATAAGGAGAGGTTGACCAAAATTAGGTTGTTGCCTCTGAAGCACTGGAAGTTGAGGGAAAACCTGAAAGAAATTTATATCATTATCATATACATAAATAGAGTGGAGAGTCAGAACTTTTTTCCCAGGTGGGAATTGTCAAGAGGGCATAGCTATAAGGTCTGAGGGAGAAAGTTGTGTGGGGATTTTTTTTTACACAGTGATTGGTGGCTGCCTGGAACACGCCACCATGGGTGATGGTGGAAGCAGATGGTAGTGTTTAGGAGACCTTTAGGTAAGCACAGGAATATGAATTGAATAGAGGGATATGGATTGCATGCAGGCAGAAGACATTAGTTTACCTTAGCATTATGTTCAGCACAGATATTGTGGGCTGGAGGGCCTGATCCTGAGGTTTACTGTTCTATGTTCCATGTTCTGTTTCATCTGTATTCAGAATGATGGTACACTGTAATAGGCAATAACATGTTTGTTTCATCTACCTTTGGTCTAAGAGCTTTAATTTACAAGTTAACAGTGGAAACAATTGCTTCCGGTTGTGTGCAGAGGAGTGTGGCCACCAAAACCATCCAAGTGTTCCCCGACAAGAAGCCTTAGATAAACCAGGAGGCCCACAATATTCTGAGGAAACAAATCTCGGGCATTTAAGTCTGGCGACTGATATTGGAAGTCAAGGTACTATCTCGATAAAGCTATCAAAAAGGCTAAGAGGGAATTTTGCTCTAAATTGGAGGATGAGATGGACATTTGGCATCACTTCCTTCAAGGCGAAATCAAGTGGCAACTCAACCAACAGCAAAGCATTACTTGTACGAGTTCAATGTGTTATATGCACTCTTTGAAAGGGAGAAGACTGTTGTGCCTTCTCAGGTTCCCATATCTCCTGATGGCATTATAATCTCAGTCATGGAGGCCGACATCAGAAGACCCTTCATGAGGGTGAACCCTCAGAAAGCATCAGGACCTGATGCTGTATCTGTTCGCATTCTCAAAACCTGTGTGGACCGACTGGCTGGAGGTTTACCGACATCCTCAACCTCTCATTACTGAGATCTGACATTCCAACCTGCTTTAAATGAGTATTGATAATACCGATGCCCAAGAAAAATAAAGTGACATGCCTCGATTGGTAATGACACATATCAACTCCTACCTTTGCAAGAACCTGGACGCATTACAATTTACCTCAAGCCACAATGGCTCAACGGGGAATGCAAACTCGCATCCCTCAGCACTCCCCTCTACACTGGACCACTCCACTTGTGCAATAAGCACACAATGATCGCTTCTGCTGAGCATTCATTGTTCTGTTTTTGGCAGATATGACAACTAACAACTCTTGACACTTGTTGCCTGAAGGTGATCTGGTAAGTGGTGGGGCAGGTATGGGAGCTGGATTCCCAGGTCTTTGATGCATGCTTAGACCATACTGATGTAGGTGGGCAATGAAGCAATGATTGCATCCCTTGTCCCTACTTCCCCTTGGGAAAGGTTAACCTGCAACATATAGAAACATCTGGTCCATTAGAGACATATCCACAGTGTTCTCCACAGTGGAAGCCTTTTCAGAGTTTCAGGTACAGTCTTTACTGTTATTAATGTCCATACATGCCATAATTTCACAGATAAATTCTATTGTCTTTGTTAAAGCTCATGCATGCTGTTTCATCATCAAGTATTTCTATTTCTAGTCATTATGCCAATTGACACTAGGGCCCCTGCGTGTAGTTGCCTAAATTGTACAGAAATAAGTGACTGTACTTCACGTTGTGTGTGTATGTGTATATGCACATCCACATGAGCTGTTTGTGTATGCATGTGTGTATGTGTGTGTCTGTTAATACCAATTCCATTCATCCACTGAATTTTGCACTTCCATTCATTTATGGATTGTATAATAAAAAACAACTCCCGACGCACTTGAAATCATGTGTGCAGGTAAAGGAATGTTCAGATTCAGATAAGTTTATTGTCATATGAACCATGAATTTCCTTCTTCACAACAAAATATGTTGTTATAAATCTTCCACCACATGCCAACATTCCAGATTTTCTTTCCACATAGTAAAAGGCCATTCCATTAATTCTGTCCCGCCACTGACTTTTCCTGCAACCTATTCACCTCATCTGCCAAATTATTTTATTTACTTATGCACTAGAGGCACTTTAGAGTGCCCAATGAAACTACCAAATATCAGTCTTTGTAAAGTAGGTGGAAACCAGAGGATTTGGAGCAATTCAAGCACTCACAGAAAAACATGCAAACTCCACCCAGACTGCACTGGAAGCCAGGAATACAAACAGTCACTGAAACTGTGAAGCAGTAGCTCTACTAGATGGTCCACGCTGTTGCCATGTGAATTTATATAAGTTAATAATTAGCGTCTTGATTACAAACAGGAATTTGGCACTGGTATACCCACCATTGCTGATATAAACTTCAGGAAATGGCAATTTAGTATTGAAAAAATGTGTTCAATCAAGTGAATGATCCAACATTTTCAATAAAAGCGTGTATGTGTGTGTGTTTGTGTGCGCAAGAGTCTGTTTGTTAATACAAATAGCATAATTCACTGAATTTTGCTCTTCCATTCAGTTGTGGATTGCATTTTTTTAAAACTCCGCAGGCAACTTAGGAACTTGCAGGTTGTGCAGCTTTGATATCTTGAGAAGTATTCCTGAGAGGTTTTGATTTCCCACTGGAAGTACTAAAACATGGAATCATCTTTTATTAAGTTAGCGACCATATACAAAATTAAGTTTAATTTCTTATTTGAAGAGATGCACGGGCCCTGATCTTGAAAGGGTGTTGTGCAAATCTAGGTGTATATGTATAGCAGGCAAACTATGGAAGCTTCCACCAACCTGTTTAAGTCAAGAAAAAACATTTGGGCTGTTAGACTAAGATAAATTTGGGCTGTTAGACTAAGATAAAAACCCATCCCCTCCATGTGAATTAGCAGCATCCTAATCTTGAGCTTCAGAAAGTTTGTTTACTATGTAGTTAAGCGCACATTTACATGACCATAATAAAATGTGAATTACTCATTTGGGCATATATTATTCCTGCCCGATTAGCATATCTGCTCGATTCTTCTCCCCAAGTTATTTCCTTCCTTCTTAGGCATTTAGGATTCAGAATAAACATACATCTCCTTCAGTATCATTAACATCCATTTGCAATACTTGCAAACCTCATTTCATCCCTTTCAATTACATTTGGATAAAATTTGGAGTTAGGTCTACAAAGCATTCTGTTCCGGTGATCTCTACTACGATCAACAATTAAAAGATAAATAAGAAGTAAAAAGATATTGACCAATAGGTCATCTATGAACAACATGAATGATAAAACAAATGAAACCAAGTTAGCAATTGTGTGTGCTCCTTTGGTGCTACGGCTTAGTTTGGGATCACATTTGATGAAGCCCCCCCTGGGCAGAAGCCCTACAGACACATGCATTAATCTATCCTGCAATTAATCTTTATTGCTGTAGTAGCCAACCACATAATTTGCTTCTATAATGAGAAATGTCTTTCTCATTGTGAATATGAGTAATGAACAGAGCATGAAATTCAGAATGAGCTTTCATGGAGCCACCAGTGAATATTTGTGGAGGGATTTGTCCATTTATCACCACCTTCTGTGTTACATTGCCCATCCAGTTCTCGATTTGGACAGCTAATTTATCATTGATTCCATTCATTTCTTCAAATGTCTCATGTGCAGAACTTTCTCAAATATCATCTCAAAATTTAAATAATTTATGCCTTTTGATCATTTCCTTGATAACCATCTTGAGGAATCAGGGAGAAAAAGACCCTTGCCTACCACACTTTTTAAATCATTCAGCTTTGAATAGATTATATTCAACTTGATAACATTTGTGGCAGAGTGTTCATTAGTTTTATGTGAGCACCACAGCAACAATATGCATGTAAATTTCACTTGTGAGAGTGAGATGAATAATCCCGAATATAATTGCGGTGTTTTCTGAGAGGGATTTCACAGAAATCTGTCCTTTTTGAATAGTAGAATTGAATCCTGTCGGCTGATGGAACAAAAAACATCTGTATACACAAACTCTTGTTTGTTTGTCTGTTTGTTCCTGAACTACAGCCAAAATGGTACACGATCGCATGACAATTTTAGGCCCACCTTACTCACTGCCGTTCTTTTGGTGAAGAAGTTTCATATATATCACATTTTAACGATTAAATCTATCTCCTAGGGAGGGAGGGAGGGAGGGAGGGAGGGAAGGGAGGGAAGGGAGGATAAGGGGGTTTGAGGGGGATGGAGTGGGGGGGAGGGCAAGATGGGGAAGGGGAGGGGGAGGGAAGGGGAGGGGGAGGGAGAAGGGGAGGAGGTGGGGAGGGGGAGGGGGGGCAGGGGAGGGGGAGGGGGAGGGGAGGTGGAGTGGAGGGGAAGGGAGGAGGGAGGGAGGAGGTGAGGGGAGGGTGAGGGGGAAGGGGGGAGGGGGAGGGGGCGGGTGGAGGAGAGGGTGCTGCACCATTGCAGGAAAGGTTTGGGCCCAACAGCCCCACTTGGTGTAGTCAGGAGATAAATTCCTCTGAAGCCTCATGTGTTAAATATCCATAAAGCATTAGCCTTATGTTATACTGCAATTCAGAAATTCAGTTCCATTGATTTTGCAGAGCTACATCTATTTAATTCCATGAAAGTGGTGAAGCATGATTCATGCCCACAAGGTGACACAACCAGTGGTGCAGAATTCTTTCCGCACTGCAGGGAAGCAGCAGACTAGACGAAGAATTAAATGCGTGCCTTTGTGACTTGTTAAGCATTCCAGAGAGAGAATGAAAATTGAAAGTGTTCACTAAATGCATATATTCTCCCCCAGGTATTCATACTTCTACAGTATCATATGCCAAAGTAAACCAGAGACAAGAAAATAGGTCGAAGATAAGTTTCCCAATCCCACAATTTTTATTTTGAGGGTATTGAACTTTCAGGTGAGATACAGGACAATGTAAAAGAGGAGGTAGTATTGCATTGTTAGTCAAGGAATCAATAGTATTGAGGGAGGACATCATAGGTGGCTCCTTAGAGAAGATCATATAGGTAGAGCTTAAGAAGAAAAGGATGTCATCACTTTGCTGAGGATGCATTACAAACCTCCAACAGTCCAACATAGGTGATGTAGATAAAAAAGATGCACAGAGATGCAATAGAAGTAGGGTTATACTAAGGGATTTCAATTTCCCAAATATCAATTGAGATTACCTGAGTGTTAAAGGCTCAAGAGGTTATGTTTTTCAAATATGTCCATGATGGTTGTTTGGGTGCAATATGTAGATAGACCAATGGAGCATTACTGGACCTTATCTTGGGGCATTTCATGTGGAAGGCTCATAGACTCAGCGCAGGGCCCACAGTCCCCATGAGGCAGTGGTCTGACTCCGCTGGGTCCTACTGCCCACCTCCTCCTACAGGGAACCTCACCAGGGGTTCCACTGGGTCTCCCCGTTCCCCCTCTGGCCAGGTGGCCCTAGCTACTCCACACCCATACATAGGTCCTCATGCCCCCCTCTGCTCGGTTAACCTAACACCCCCCCCCACCATACATCCCCTCCACCTCCGTCTGCTCCACTGCCTTCATCTGACCCCAACCCCCACACTTGCCGGGTGTTCACCATCCCTCCTGACCTCCCCCTTTCAGATACTGAATGGTCTGTCCTCAGCAGGAGCCTCACCTTTGTTCCCCTCCGCCCCCACATCAACGAGTTCTGGGCCCACCACGATGTGGAGCTCTTCTTCCATCGCTTCCATCTCCGAGCCTTTTGCCATGGGAAGGAGTCCTCACCCCCCAGTGATGACCCCTCCTCCCGTCTCCAGCAGATCCCCTCCTCTTGGTCTTCCCTGGTTGGCCAACTACCCTCACTAGAACTTTTCATTTCCAACTGCCGGCGTGACATTAACCGCCTCAAATTCTGCACTGCCCTGACTCACTCTAACCTCTCCCCTCCTGAACGTGCAGCCCTCCACTCACTCTACAACAACCCCGACTTAGTCATCAAACCCGCTGACAAGGGAGATGCCGTTGTAGTCTGGCGTGCTGACCTCTACCGGACCGAGGCCAGACGACAACTCTCAGACACCTCCTCCTACTTATCCTTGGACCATGACCCCACCGACGAGCACCAGACCTTAATCACCAACACTATCACTGATCTCACCAATTCCGGCGCTCTGCCCTCTAATGCCTCCAACCTTATTGTTCCCCAGCCCCGCATGACCCAATTTTACCTTCTCCCTAAAATCCACAAACAGAACTGTCCTGGCAGACCCATTGTTTCTGCCTGTTCATGTCCCGCTGAATTAATTTCCACTTACCTCAACTCCATCCTATCCCCCCTGGTCAAATCCCTCCCTACCTATGTCCAAGACACCTTACATGCTCTCCGTCTCCTTAATAACTTCTGGTTTCCAGGCCCCACTCCCTCATCTTTACCATGGATGTCCAGTCACTCTACACCTCCATCCCCCACAAGGATGGTCTTGAAGCCCTCCATTTCTTCCTCGACCATAGAACCAGCCAATCTCCATCTACTAACACTCTCCTCCGCCTAGTAGAGCTGGTTCTTACCCTCAACAACTTCTCCTTTGACTCCTCCCACTACCTCCAAACCCGAGGCGTAGTTATGGGCACTCACATGGACACTAGATATGCCTGCCTCTTTGTCGGGTACGGTGAACAATCCCTGCTCCAGACGTACACTGGCCCCATCCCCGAAATCTACCTCCGCTACATTGACGACTGCATTGGTGCTACCTCTTGTACCCATGCAGAACTCACTGACTTCATACATTTCACCACTAATTTCCATCCTGCTCTTAAATATACTTGAACCATCTCCGACATCTCCCTACCGTTTCTGGATCTCACCATCTCCATCACAGGAGACAGACTAGTGACCGACATCTACTACAAACCCACTGACTCCCACAGCTATCTGGACTACATGTCTTCCCACCCTGTCTCCTGCAAAAAGTCTATCCCCTACTTCCAATTCCTCTGTCTATGCCGCATCTGCGCCCGGGATGAAGTGTTTCACACTAGGGCATCAGAGATGTCCTCATTCTTTAGGATACGGGGCTTCCCCTCTTCCATTATAGATGAGGCTCTCACTAGGGCCTCCTCTATATCCCGCAGCTCCGTTCTTGCTCCCCCTCCCCCCATTCGGAACAAGGACCCCTTGTCCTCACCTTCCACCCCATCAGCCAGCGTATCCAACAAATTATCCTCCAACATTTCCGTCACCTCCAATGGGATCCCACTACTGGCCACATCTTCCCATCTCCTCCCTTTTCTGCTTTCCGCAGAGACCATTCCCTCCGTAATGCCCTAGTCCACTCGTGCCTTCCTACCCAAATTCCCCCAGGCACTTTCCCCTGCAACCGCAGGAGATGCAACACCTGTCCCTTTACCTTCCCCTTGACTCCATCCAAGGACCCAAACAGTCTTTCCAGATGAGGCAGAGGTTCACCTGCATCTCCTCCAACCTCATCTATTTATCCGCTGTTCCAGATGTCAACTTCTCTACATCGGCGAGACCAAACGCAGGCTTGGCGATCGTTTCGCTCAACACCTTCGCTCAGTCTGCCTTAACCAACCTGATCTCCCAGTGGCTGAGCACTTCAACTCCCCCTCCCATTCCCAGTCTGACCTTTCTGTCATGGGCCTCCTCCAGTGTCATACTGAGCCCCACTGCAAATTGGAGGAACAGCACCTCATATTTTGCTTGGGCAGCTTACAGCCCAGCGGTATGAACATTGACTTCTCTAACTTTAGATAGTTCCTCTGTCCCTCTCTTCCCCTCCCCCTTCCCAGTTCTCCCACTGTCTTCCTATCTCCAACTACATCGTATCTTTGTCCCGCCCCCCCCTGACATCAGTCTGAAGAAGGGTCTCGACCCGAAACGTCACCCATTCCTTCTCTCCAGAGATTTCTGCCTGACCCGCTGAGTTACTCCAGCATTTTGTGATACCTTCAATTTGTACCAGCATCTGCAGTTATTTTCTTACATTCCTAAAAATTGTGTTCACCAATATTATAAAGAAAGATTTGAACTCCTGTAGCTATTTTCATAAAATCAGGATACCTGAAAAGATTACATTTGGTGATAAAAGTTTAAAAGCTAGTCATTAATGTAATCTGGAAACTACAATAACAAAATCCCAGTCAGCAAGCTCCCACTAACTGCAATTTGGATTATGACCAGATAATCCAATTTGATAAATAATTACAGGATCACTGCTTCTTTCAAAAGAACTAAGACAATTTGCATGTTATAGCACATGTTTCCATACCGTGAAATGGATATTGATTTAAGAATTAAGGAACAATATTTGTATTATCTAAGCCAAATTAGTTGTGATGTGATTTCAATTGGATGCTAGAGGAGTATTTAAACATTACTCTGAAAATTGACATGTAGAAAAGAAACTATCTTGCCAAAAAAAATAGTCCAGTTGAATAAAAAATGTTTCTATGTAACCTCCTCATGATAACCAGGCACAATAGTCTCTTAAGAGCACAGGCTGTCAGTTTCACCACGAATTGACATTGAAATTAACAAGCAATTGCTTCTATTGTGTATGTGCAATCATACCTTCTGTGACCCTTCTGTAGTGTTTTTAATTTGCAGTAATAAAAATAAACTTATAACTATTAGAAAGACCATCATATATGAAAATCTTATGGGGATTTTTTTAATTTATTGTGCAACTGCAATGTTATTTTCCCTAACCCACTTTCCCCCATTGAGACAATTGTTTTCAATTATACAGTTTTAGGAACATAGACATAGAAACATAGAAAATAGATGTAGGAAGAGGCCATTCGGCCCTTCGAGCCAGCACCGCCATTCATTGTGATCATGGCTGATCGTCCCCAATCAATAACCCGTGCCTGCCTTCTCCCCATATCCCTTGATCCCACTGGCCCCTAGAGCTCTATCTAACTATCTCTTAAATCCATCCAGTGATTTAGCTTCCACTGCCCTCTGTGGCAGAGAATTCCACAAATTCACAACTCTCTGGGTGAAAAAGTTTTTTCTCACCTCAGTTTTAAATGGCCTCACATTTATTCTAAGACTGTGGCCCCTGGTTCTGGACTCGCCCAACATTGGGAACATTTTTCCTGCATCATGCTTGTCCAGTCCTTTTATAATTTTAAATGTTTCTATAAGATCCCCTCTCATCCTTCTAAACTCCAGCGAATACAAGCCTAGTCTTTTCAATCTTTCCTCATATGACAGTCCGGCCATCCCAGGGATCAATCTTGTGAACCTACGCTGCACTGCCTCAATTACAAGGATGTCCTTCCTCAAATTAGGAGACCAAAACTGTACACAATACTCCAGATGTATTTTCTACAATCCAATTTGATAAATAATTGCGGGATCACTGCTTCTTTCAAAAGAACTAAGAGATATTGCATGTTACAGCACGTGTTTTCATACAGTGAATTGGATATTGATCAATGAATTAAGGAACAATATTTGTATTGTGTAAGCCAAATTGGTTATGAGAAGTACTTAAAAGTTACTTAGGAAATTGACATGTAGTAAAAATGCTGTCTTGCCAAACAAAAAGTTCAGAGGAAAAAAAGTGTTTCTATATAACCTCCTCACAGTAACCAGGCACAATTGTCTCTTAAGAGGACAGGCTGTCAGTTTCATCATGAAATTGACAAGTGATCACTCCTATTGATTCACCTGCAATAATATTCTATTAAACAATGTAACATATCCTCTACAGTATTTTTAGTTCCCAATAACATAAATAAACATATAATTATTAGATAAACCATCATTTATAAAAATCTTGTGGTGAAAATTATACATTGGTATTGCTCATCTGAAATTGTCTTGCCCCTAACTCCTTATCCCCCTTGACACAATTGATGTAATTATATGGTTTTCTATAACTTGAGGTTTTCTTAAGAACATAACTACCACATTATAGCAGAATTGCTTATACTTTGAAAGGGCAAAGACCACCAATGATTAGTATCACAGAAAAACTGAAAGGCAGCACTCGCTCAATCTTACACAAGGGCACCAGTTCAGATTATGCTCTCATGTCAAAGGAATGAGATAGGAAACCATAACCCCAGATACAGGAATCACGAGTGCTATTAACCCCTGCTCAATTCAACAATCCTTGTTAACTTATAATCTCTTGCATATGAGGTTTAGTTTAGGTATGAACCTATGTGGAGCCAGAAGAGCACCATTTCAGGAGTGGGCCATTCATCACTCCATTGACTCGAATATTGTTCTCTAAATGTCACTGGGTCTGTTGAGTGTTTCCAACATTGTTTTGACTTTCCAGCATTTGCAGTGGAAATATTTTTTGCACAGGGGCATGCATTTTGACTTAACTGAAGCCTGCTCGATCATAACAAGGTGTCTCATAAGTTCCCAACTGTGCCAAGGTTATTAGTTGCTGTCACTTCCAGGGTTACATGCATTGCCATGAAATTGGCTGTGGAAATCAAACCCACAGCGGAAATCCTGCTATAAACAATTCATTGCTTTTTGGCATAGCTTAATGTATTTCAGGCATTGCATTTTGGGAGAGCTATGTATTTTATGTGAACATTATATATTTTTTATTGCCTTCAGCTTCCTGTATTTTAAAAAAATTCCTGTGTGTTGTGCAATTTAATTTGCTTTTATGTGTGGCTCACTGTGGTCCTTTTAGGACATTAAGGCATGCTTGAATTTGTTCCAGAAACCAACATTACTTAATGCTGCAATTCATCATTTAAAATTTGTGCATGTGCATTTTCCCTTCAATTCCGCCCTCCCTTATGATCCCAGAAGTCTATTATAATCACCACTTAAAACATTACCTTCAGTGTAGGGCACTCTATACAAAATTGAAGCCTTCAACAAATATGTATGTGTTTCTAAAAAGTTACTGCCTTTTAAAATCCAACCAATCATTAATGCAAATTTTAAGAAATGTTATTTTATGAACATGTTAGTTTGTAAACAAACTAACAAGTCTTTTATATTATGGGCTAAACTTGATATCATAGTATTAGCATTGTATACCAGCTATGCTGTAAACAAAATAGGCTGGTTTTCAGCATGGTCAACTGTACGAGAGACTGGCAATCGTATTTAATGGATTAAGAGGTGACACGATGGCGGAATTGCTCTCTTACAATGCCAGAGATCCGGGTTCGATCCTGACTAGGGGTGCTTGTCTGTACAAAGTTTGTATGATCACCCTGTGACCTGTGTGAGTTTACTCCGGGATCTCAGGTTTTCTCCCACACTCCAAAGACGTACAGGTAGGCTAATTGGCTTGGTATAATTGTAAATTGAGTGTAGGATAGTGTTAGTGTGCAGGGATTGCTGGTCAGCACGGACTTGGTGGGCCATATGACCTGTTTCTTTACTGTATCTCTAAAACAAAAAGTTTAATTTAAATTGCAAAAGAGCAGTGGATATCAGGCTTTTTCTCAATTAGTTTGGTTACCAGTCAAATGCCCTAGAATTATATGTAGTGTTCCCTCTTGCTGGATCTAAGCAGATGCATAGGAAGCTGCTATATAATTACACATTGGATAGAATCCTTGACAGTTTTTCTTATATTTTGAGAGGAGTTTTATGTTCAGCTAATTATCTAAAATAGTAAGGAAGGAATTTTGAAGCAAATGAATCCCATAAAAAGCGTGAAGAACATATATGATCCTTAATCCTCTTTTCCCCCCCAATCTCATTATCCATGAGATATTGACTATAGCTTTATCTTCAACAACATTATCCCATCCAAATTCATCTCCAAACTCATGGACCTAGGAATCAGCTTCCCCCTCTGCCGTGAGATCCTTGACTTTCTGACCGACAGATCACAATTGATGAAAATATGTGAGAACACCTCCTTCACAATAATTCTCAACTTCAGTGCCCCACAAGGATGCGTATTCAGTCCCCTACTATACTCCCTATAAATTTATGACTCTATGGTCAAATTCAACTCTAACTTCATCTACAAGTTTGAATATGACACTACTGTGGTGGGCTGAATCATGAATGATGATGAGATGGAGTACAGGAATGAGATAGAGAACTTAGTGACTTGGTGTCAGGACAATAACCTGTCCCTCAATGTTAGCAAGACAAAGGAGCTAGTTATTGACTACAGGAAGCATGGTGGAGTACATATCCCAATCAGCATCAATGGTGCAGCATTGGAAATGGTTGAGAGCTTTAGATTCTTTGGTGTTCATATTATCAATGATCTGTTGCAGACCCACCACATTGAATCGGCAGCCAAGAAGGCACACTGACATCTTTACTTACTGAGGAGACTGATGAAATTAGGCATGTTTCCAGTGACTCTTACAAACTTCAACAGATGCAGCATAGAAAACATACCATTGGCTTGCATCACAACTTGGTCTAGGAGCAGCTCTGTCCAAGCTGGAACCAAAGGTGGGGACTCTGATCTATGTGAAGGACTGGGTTGCATCCTTAACTCTCTGCAATTCTTGCAGTCTTAGAGAGAGCTAATCCTAAACCAAGCTGTCATGCAACCCGATAGTATTATTTCTGTGGTGTATCTGTAGAGACTAGTCAGAGTCATTGGAGACATACTGAATTTCCTCAGTCTCCTGAGGAAGTAGAGGCATCGGTGTGTATTTTTGGCCATTGGTTCAATGGGGCTGGTCCTGGACAGATTGTTGGTCATATTCTCTTAACAATTCTCATTATACTGCCCTGATTTTGGTTATCTGTTAACTTCTTGTATAGTTCAGTGTCAAGGTTTGTTTCAAAGTACTTCTGCGGAGTGTTTCTGTACATCTCACGATGCTCACTACACAGTGTCATGCACTGCATGTAGTCAATGCTGTTGAAAGCCTTTGCTCGGGCACGATCTTTGAACTGTATCGAAGCAACAATATTCTGAAGAGTATTCTCAGTTGGCTAGAAAATTGACCAAAGCTGTTTACGTGCTTTCATGAATGTTCAGACTGGAGCACTTGTTGGGGCCCCTCCAGTTTATTTATTCCAGACAGGCAGACAGTAAACTGAGACTGCAAATGCTTAAGGGTCAAGCATTTCAGGTTGACTTACCATTTCTATTTACAAATTAGAATCACAGACTACACTCATGGTTTGTTTCCTTCGAGGGTTGCCGTTGACCTGAAAGCAACCTGCCTGCTTCTATTGTTTATTTTTGAATGCCATGACCTTGAAATCCTCTGGAAATGTATTGCATTTACATGGCAGTCACAGGGGAACCAAGTGGGAGATTTCAATGAGGAGGCACATAATGACATTTAAACAGTTCACGCACTGTTTCTTATTGGGACTTAGGTGAAAGATTAACAGCCCAAACACTCAAGGTGCAAACGGCATTCTGCTGGGAGCCCGTGCCAATCTCAATCTTTTTCCCATTCCAGCAGCTCATTCTGCTCTCTCATTCTCCTATAGTCATACTGCACTCCAAGGAGAATGTTTACTAATCCATTCAACTGCTTTGTACAGAGCATAACAACAAGATACTGCAAGTGTTGAAAATAGAAACAAAAATTGTGAGAAATATAAAAAAAATGCAGCAGCATCTGTGGCAAGATTTAAAAAAACAAAATGGTACAAGGGTAAAAGATTGATAATGGAAAAGATAATAATAATAAGAGAACCAGAAATGTTATTTGTAATCACAAAAGAAAAATGGTATAAATTATGGAAATGAAAAAACAAAAATGGTAAAATTAATCACTCTCTCAAATTGTTGAACTTATTACCAAATCTCGATAATTGCTATCTGTTAAATTAGTAGATGTGATGATACTCTTGGAGGTTGATCACTTTGGTTAGCACATTTTGCTGGCCTTGCACTTCATCACAGACCTTCTTTTATGTTGTCTCCCCTACTTCCCTCTTTAGACTTTAGATTTTAAACATCAGTGAGCATCATGAGATTTTAGATACAGCATGGAAACAGGCCATTCAGCCCATCGAATCCGTGTCGACCAGCGATCATCCCATATACTAACACTATCATATACATGAGGGATAATTTTACCAACTACAATTAACCTACACAATCTGTACATCTTTGGAGTATGGGAGGAAACTGGAGCAACTGGAGAAAAACCACACGGTCATAGGGAGAACATACAAACTCTGGACATACAGCACCCGTAGTCAGGATCATACTTGGGTATCAGTGCTTTAAGGCAGCAACTCTACCTGATGTGTCACTGTGCCACCCGAACAATATTTGTTATCTGTTATTAATATGCAATCAATATGTATGTTAGCAAGATTTGATATCTGCATTGCCCTAACAATATAAAACAATTGTTTTTTTAATCACTCACCTTTCCAATTTTTATAAAAGTTTAGCCAGGAAATTCAGCATTGCTTATTAATACTATTGTTTCATCAGCACATTGTACACTTTCTCCAGATCCATTTCCATTGGTTAATTGAATTAATTTCAGTGGCTGAGTACAATGTCACGATGCCACTATGTGGCACATTCGCTACTGAAGAACTGGAATGATCTGAAAAGTTTTTTTTGTTTATTTTCCTCTTAGTTGCCCTCGATGCCATCTGGAATACATTAATGGAAAGGAAAACGGTTCATGCTACTTTCACACCCTGTTGCTTTTCTGCATGAATTGCTTCATTCACATTTTAACAACATCTGGAATGAGAAAGCCCGTAACATGGTAAATATTCAGGTGTCAGCATCTCTTTTCATGCTATTGAGAAATGCTTCCTGACACACGGTTTAGGTTCCATTTCATAGAGTAACGAATTTCATTTGGATCTAAACCAAAGAAAACTATAATCTCTCAAGAATTCTCAAAGCAGAAGCCAACCAATGTAGATATACCACTGCTGGATATGTAGAAGACGAGAATTATAAGGCAGCATCACAGCAACTGAGGTAATTTCCACAAACATCATGATATTCTCTAATAGAAGGAAGGACATCAGATTTGATTGTGATGAAATATTCTGGAATATATGAAACATTTTTCGACAAAGTGGGTGGATTATTACTACAAATCTGACATTCAGATAGATGTTTAATTCAACATGTTATCTCATATAACATGTAACAGGGCGGCACAGTAGCGCAGCGGTAGAGTTGCTGCTTTACAGCGAATGCAGCGCCGGAGACTCAGGTTCGATCCTGACTACGGGTGCTGAACTGTAAGGAGTTTGTACAGAACGTTCTCCCCGTGACCTGCATGGGTTTTCTCCGAGATCTTCGGTTTCCTCCCACACTCCAAAGACGTACAGGTATGTAGGTTAATTGGCTGGGTAAATGTAAAAATTGTCCCTAGTGGGTGTAGGATAGTGTTAATGTGCAGGGATCACTGGGCGGCACGGACTTGGAGGGCTGAAAAGGCCTGTTTCCGGCTGTATATATATGGTATGATATGATATGATATGATATAGTGGTTGTAGAAAACATTACTCTTTGCACTAAGACATGGAACCACAGTTACAGAAGCTTCCTGGTCACTGACAGTTGTATATGTAAACATACAGTGCCCTCCATAATGTTTGGGACAAAGACCCATCATTTATTTATTTGCCTCTGCACAATTTGAGATTTGTAATAGAAAAAAATCATATGTGGTAAAAGTGCACATTGTCAGATTTTATTAAAGGATATTTTTATACATTTTGGTTTCACCATGTAGAAATTACAGCTGTGTTTATACATAGTCCCCCCATTACAGGGCACCATAATGTTTGGGACACATGGCTTCACGTGTGTTTGTAATTGCTCAGGTGTGTTTAAATGCCTCCTTAATGCAGGTATAAGAGAGCTCTCAGCACCTTGTCTTTCCTCCAGTCTTTCCATCACCTTTGGAAATTGTTAT
Source organism: Rhinoraja longicauda (assembly GCF_053455715.1). Lineage (NCBI taxonomy): Eukaryota > Metazoa > Chordata > Chondrichthyes > Rajiformes > Arhynchobatidae > Rhinoraja > Rhinoraja longicauda. Next base: position 30,922,760 of record NC_135959.1, on the reverse strand, counting down.
CGCTGTTTATCAAAATGAGGACAAAAGTTGTGCCAATGAAAGTCAAAGAAGCCATTATGAGACGTAGAAACAAGAAAAAAACTGTTGGAGACATCAGTCAAACCTCAGGCTTACAAAAATCAACTGCTTGGAACATCATTTAAGGGTCTATCCCACTTAGGTGATTTTAAGGCGACTTCCGGCGACTAGGCTGTCGCCGATAGTTCGACAGGGTGTCACGGGCATGATCGTGAGGAGTCTTCCAAAAATCGTAGTGGATCTCAGCGCGTTGCTGAGAAATCATCCGGTTTGAAATTTCTCGGCGACACCTGGCTTGTCGCCAGGTATCGTTGCTTATTGCAATGTGCACTTTAACAGCTTAACAGCTGTTGCATGCTGTCCCCAGGTTTGATAGGTTCTCTTAGATGCATTTAGAAGCACATAATATTAAAATAAGTAAAGTCATTTCAAAATACCATAAAATGCTTGTGTTTAACTAATTTATTTACCGTCAGGACATTTGACAGGTAGATTGGAGGCGACAGTTTGACGGTCAGGTAAGCGTGGGAACTTTTGCGATGTTTTTGGCCTCAGCCATTACATTTAAAATGGGCTCCAAACCCAGATATGCAACCCAGAAACCAGATATGCATCTCCCTTACATTTTCAAAGAATGCCCGCACACTTTTCACAAAAATCCACTGAACCACTTAAAAAAAAATTTTTTTTAATATAGCTATTAGTAAACTGGAAGTAAATCCAGTTTATTCCTTGTTACAGTGAAGCTTGGTTTTCAAGAAACCCGGACAAGATGTTTTATTTCAAAACTCTCAAGTACTTACCGACTTGTCAGTGATTTCAGCGAAAATTAGGATGCCGGAGAAGCATTAACAGCATGGGAATTTTTGCAATGTTTATGGCCATCAGCAATTACATTTAAAGTGAGCTCCAAACACAGATATGCAACCCAGAAACCAGATATGCATCTCCCTTACATTTTCAAAGAATGCCCACACACTTTTCACAAAAATCCATTGAACCACTTTTAATTTAAAAAAAAAAAATACAGCTATTAGTAAACTGGAGTAAATCCAGTTTATTCCTTGTTACAGTGATGCTTGGTTTTTAAGTAACCCATACAAGGTGTTATAGTTCAAAACTCTCAAGTACTTACCGACTTGTCAGTGATTTCAGCGAAAATCAGGACGCCGGAGAAGCATTGACAACGTGGGAATTTTCGCGATGTTTCAGAAGACGGTGTAATCTCGACCTGACTCGACATTGTTGTGGTTATTGTCGTCGGGTAAAAGAAAATTTTGGCGATCTGCTACGACTTTGACAGTCGCCGGCAGTCGCCAAAAAAATCGCCTAAGTGGGACAGGCCCTTAAGAAGAAAGAGATCATTGATGAGTTTACTAATCGCAAAGGGACTGGCAGGCCAAGAAGGACCTCCACAGCTGATGACAGAAAAATTTGCTCCATAATAAAGAAAAATCCCCAAACACCTGTCTGACAGATCAAAAACACTCTTCAGGAGCCAGGTGTGGATTTGTCAATGACAACTGTCCACAGAAGACTTCATGAACAGAAATAAAGAGGCTACACTGCAAGATGCAAGCCACTGGTTAGCTGCAAAAATAGGATGGCCAGGTTACAGTTTGCCAAGAAGTACTTAAAAGGGCCACCACAGTTCTGGAAAAAGGTCTTGTGGACAGATGAGATGAAGATTAACTTATATCAGAGTGCTGGCAAGAGCAAAGTATGGAGGAGGGGAGGAACTGCCCAAGATCTAAAGTATACCGCCTCATCCGTGAAACACTGTGGTGGGGGTGTTATGGCTTGGGTATGTATGGCCGCTGAAGGTACTGTCTCACTTATCATCATTGAAGGTACTGTCTCACTTATCACTTATTACAACTGCTGATGGTAGTAGCATAATGAATTCTGAAGTGTTTAGACACATCCTATCTGCTCAAGTTCAAACCAATGCCTTAAAACTCATTGGCCGGTGGTTCATTCTACAGCGAGACAATAATCCCAAACATGCTGCTAAAGCAACAAAGGAGTTTTTCAAAACTAAAAAATTGTTCATTCTTGAGTGGCCAAGTCAATCAACCCGATCCGAAAACCCAATTGAGCATGCCTTTTATATGCTGAAGAGAAAACTGAAGGGGACTAGCCCCCCAAACAAGCATAAGCTAAAGATGGCTGCAATACAGGCCTGGCAGAGCATCACCAGAGAAGATACCAGCAACTGGTGATGTTCATGAATCACAGACTTCAAGCAGTCATTGAATGCAAAGGATATGCAACAATATACTAAACATGACTAGTTTCATTTACATGACATTGCTGTGTCCCAAACATTATGGTGACCTGAAATGGGGGACTATGTATAAACACTGCTGTAATTTCAACATGGTGAAACCAAAATGTATAAAAATGGCCTTTATTAAAATCCTGACAATGTGCACTTTAACCATACGTGATTTTTTCTATCACAAATCTCAAATTGTGGTGTACAGAGGCAAATAAATAAATGATAGGTCTTGGTCCCAAACATTATGGAGGGGACTGTATTTGAACAGTGTGCCAAAATGGCAGGTTATTCTTTGTACTGAAGGTACTGAACTTACAATGCAGTCAAAAGCATCACATTTCAAAACCTGAGTTCAATATGCATAATATTATTGCTCATAATACACATAGGACGATTTTTTAGCTCATCATCCTAATTTCAAGTTCCATTGAAGGTAAAGCATATTCTGATTCTAATTCTTCCGAGATTGCATCTAATATGATGGTTGTCAAGCTGTGAAGACATATGATACAATCTGCCCTAATTGTAGGAAAGTGCTCCCTCCCGTGTTCAAATCCTCTGACAGTGTGGGTGGTTACACATGATTTGGGCTGGAGCTTTATCAAGCACCAGAATCAGCATGACACTCAACTGTATGACTCTCCATCTTCCACATAGCTTAATATATATTTTACTCTAGGGAACAAATTGTGTTGATGTGGAAAAGTTAATTGTCTAAATCATAATGGTGTTGTCTGCCTTGCAGCAAGCCCTAATGGAATTCATTCTGCACCCTTCAGCTGTAAAATCCCTCAGTTGCCTTTTTCTTTCACCACAAGCAATCTAACATTAAGTACATTTCGATGTACAAATCTCGCATAGCAACTTAGTGATTTGGGTTTTCACATAGTCTAATATTGTGTTCAATAAATTACTGGAATTCAGATAACAGTTTTGATTCGCTCAGCTCAGAGGAGGGCCAGAAACAGCTTATCCACGGAAATCCTGATTGTGTTCAAAGTATAAAGGATAATATCTCTAACCTTTTCCCCATATTTTAGGTTGTTGAGTTGCTGCCTGTTACCAAAAAAACTGTAGATATTAAACAACATGTCGAAGTTAAACAGATTTTTTAAGAATCTCTCCAAATTCTCCATTGACAATAAAAAAGTTCCAGAAATATTTGCAAATTAAATTGGATGCTAACTCACATTTTGATATCAATCTTTTATTTTGACCTTAGACCATGGGTTTTATTTTTTGACCACGTGATTGTAATCATTGTTTCCACAATATGTGTCATTATTATTCTAAACTATTTTTATTTCCAAATCCAGATCTTTTAAATTCCACACATTAGAGTGAATGAATGAATGAATGAATGAATGAATGAATGAATGAATAAGTTTATTGGCCAAGTATGTGCATATACAAGGAATGGGCCTTGGTACTCTGCTCACAAATGACAACACAAACATACAGTTAACAATTAAGAATAAAGCATAGCCACATCAAAACAATAAGGATACAACATTACGGTCTAAACATGTGGGTAAAAATAAACCAGAGCAAAAAAGAGACTACAGACTTTGGTTATTGAGTAGAACTATCACTCGTGGAAAAAAGCTGTTTTTATGTCTGGCTGTGGCTGCTTTGACAGTCCAGAGTCACCTTCCAGAGGGAAGTGCTTCGAAGAGTTTGTGGCCAGGGTGAGAGGGGTCAGAGATGATCTTGCCCGCTCGCTTCCTGGCCCTTGCAGTGTATAGTTCATCAATGGGGGGAAGGTTGCAGCCAACAACCTTCTCAACTGTGCGAACGATCCGTTGCAGCCTCCAGATGTCGTGCTTGATTAGATGTAACTTTTTGCTGAAGATTAATTGTGTGAATCATTCTGTCTCTAAGTGTGACACACTTATGTCAATTAATATAAGAAAATAAAATATAAGAAAAAAAACATTCAGATGAACACATGATCTCATTAGCTCACATGCATATGAGCCTTGTTTGCACATTTATATACAAACACACCACACTGCTCCCCACTGAAGTATTTCACAACTTTGGTTTCTGTTAATGACAGGCTTTACTAATTGGCTTTCTCAGATGTTCACACCTTCTTAACTGTGCTTTGGTGTCAATCATTGTAATAACTGCTTAATTTGAAGAATTTATGCATGTTCCACATTACAGTACATATTCTGTTGTGCTACTGCAAGTAAGAATTTCATTGTTTTGCCTGGTACATATGACAATAAAACTTTCTTGACTCTAGATGTATGAATTCTGAACTGCACTCATTGCTGACTTGTTCTGATATGATTCTGATATAGGAGGTCCTTCCTTCCCGCTGCTGTGAGACTGCACAACAAGCACTGTTCCCAGCAGACGAGTCAACAATAACGGCTAAGAACACACAGACAACTGATGACAATTTATGTATCTTTTATTTATAATGAATGATCTCTTGCTCTCTTGCTATCCACTTTGCTGCTGTAACATTGTAAATTTCCCCGGTGTTGGACGATTAAAGGAATATATTATTATTATTCTTGCTACAATTATTTGGTTAATATAGGTTCTTCTGTTTTTTTCCTCCAATACAAACTAGTTATAGTTTGGTACTTCATACTTGTCCTATCCCATCAACATTCCACTTCTTCCTGTCATACTTGTCTGCCAGTCTTAACCCTGTCCCATTCTCAATTTATTTGAATAGCTTCTCTTTGCCTCTTCGCAGTGAATTGGCAGGATACAAATCATGATTTTGCTTCTATTTCAACTGCTGTCACTTCAGCTTATCTTCTTAGCTGGGGGTTCAAGGTTACCAAGCATCAATAGCTCAGTTGGGATGAAACTCGTAGCTGAATGTGACATTATACACTACTGGAAGTAGAAGTTAGCTAAATGATGAGTTGTGGTCAAAGCCTCATTAAGAAAGCATGAAGACCTTTTGACTGCACCAATGGAGGCTGGCTGGTAATGGGGAATTAATAAGTGCTTAATACCATTGCATCTAATGAAGTGTTCAAACAAAAATGATGTGAATTGAATTCAGTTATCTGACATTAAATCTTCAGGTCTAGCATATGTTGCATAAACCAATCTCAGCTCCTCAACTCTATCGTTTGATATTGCACATGATCTCACATGTAAAACATCAAAGCATTTAGAATGAGCATCATTGAGGACCAGAAACTCTCGAACAAATGCTAACCTCAACTCCTAAATGGTCGTGTTCGGTATTTCCATATCCATGAGCTTTAAAGGCCTCATTCTGCAATCTCACCAGACAATATATTTTGACATGTTCATCAACACCTGGACAGCGCATAAAGCTCATAACAATAGTCTTTTATATACAAAATCGATATGTTCTGTGTATAATTCACTTCAGACATTTTTGAACAGTGGACAATTTGAATAGAAGAAGTAGAAACAAGGGATGGTTGTGGAGGACAGTGATGATAACAGAGACAGTCCTGGAGATAATGGCCTGGTGCTCATCCGCAGGGTCATGGTCGAGGGGTAACTATGAGGAGGCGTCCGAGAGCTGGCATGTGGCCTCAGCATGGTAGAGATCAGCTTGCCAGGTTGCAACGGCACTTCCCTTGTCGGCGGGTTTGATGATAACATTGTTACCAAGTGAGCGGAGGGCTTGGCATTCAGACGGGGTGTGAATAGAATGGGTAAGGGGAGTAGAAAAGTCAAGATCGCCAATGTCTCACCGGCAGTTTGAGATAAAAATGTCCAGAGAGTCTCGATGGCCATTGGGGGGAGTCCAATCCAAGATGAGGGGGAATGTTGGAGATGGGAGAAGTATTCATCATTGGGTGGATGATTGGGGTTCAGAGAAGAGGGGGTGTGATGAATGGTGTACGGACGAAGGGTGGTAGGGGTAATGTGGATAAAAGAGGGAGAAGGGCAACAAGACCCACTGGTACCATTATTAAGGTTAACTGTTGAGGAGCGGGGGGGGTTGGGGGGGAGGAGCAGTATGACCCAGGAGAGTCAGACCATGTGGTGTTGGAGCCAGCAGTGTGGAGGTTCTTGGCCTGGAGCTGAGCCTGGAACTCTGCTCATTCGATGGCTCAATTTGAATCTTTGAATGTAAAAGGATTTCGTAGTAACATTTGGATAATTATCAGGATTACAGCCACTTTTGACAGTACACTTGCTTCGAATGTCCATCTCTTCAATGTTATCTCAGCAATTTGAAAGAAAAATCATCATCCACTTGTGGTAAGGTCAAAGTTGTTTTAACATGACTTTTAACATAACTAGGTGACGGAATCACCTAGATCGAGCATTTGTAATTGAGATTTGTTTGGAAGACAGATAATCAATGATGAAGTTGTGTTGGCATAAAATAATTGTCCATTTCTGCACTATCAAGATTGGAACTGAAGATGTCAGAGTCATTTTTCATTCTTATTAGCAAGTGTTGCAGTGATGAATGTATCATTGCAAATTCTAGTAAATCTGCAACAATACTAAATCCGACACAATAGGATCTGAGGTCTTCCAGATCTGAACGCTTCCCCTTTACAGCGTGCTGTCTGTTCACTTATGAATTATTGACAATCACCTCTTATCTGAAAAGGACAACATTTGGCTGGATAAAAGCATATATAAGGTTTCACATTATAGTAATATAGTTATTTGAGATCCTCTTTCAAACTGCTAAGATTGTACTCCACATTAGCAGTGGCAGATACAGCCATCTTGGTTATAGGCACTGTGGGCTGGAAAAAGTCTGGCAATGATTTCACATGCCAATATTCTGTAAAAACATCAAATTCCTGGACATGCATGTCTCTGAAGATTTGTCCTGGACCCAGCACATTAACACAATCATGAAGAAAGTGTATCAACTCCTCTACTTCCTAAGAAAACGGAGGAAATTTGGTATGTCGACAAATTCTCCCTTCAACTTCTACAGGTGTACAGTAGAACGCATATTGACCAGTTGCATCACAGCCTTGTCCGGTAACTCAAATGTCCAGAAATGAAGAAGATTGCTAAAAGTGATGAACACTGCTCAGTCCATCACAGGTACTGATGTCCCCACCATCGAAGTGATTTACAGAAGTCACAGACTCAAAAAGGCAACCAGCATCATCAGAGGCCCACACCACCCTGGACACACTCTCATTTCACTCCTGCCATTGGGAAGAAGGTATCAGCGCCTGAAAACTGTCCAGGTTCAGGAGCAGCTTCTACCAATCAGGCTATTAAACACTACAAACAGTGCTGCTGCGAGTAAGAATGTAATTGTTCTGTTTCGGGACATGTGACAATAAAGCAATCTGTACTCTTGACCCTTAACTCTTGATACCATGTTCTCTCTACTTCCCCCCTCTCTGAAACTTAAAACCGCCTGCCTCTTTGCCACTGGGGGGAGCGGTGGCAAATGTTGCTACCTTCGAACCTTCTCTGCTTCCCAGCCGCTCCAGTGTATCTATCTGTCCAGTTGCTTTCTCCCTGTATCTTTACCAACCAAACTTTATTGCAGAACACTAAGCACTCCCGTTTCTTCCACTTTATTAAAAATGTAGTCTTAACTGGGTCATAAAGGCCTGTTATCCTGATCGTGGCACTGGGTTGCAGTTCCAGGAATTGGCTTGGCCAGGCGATGTGGTCAATATTCTCCACTGCTGCTCCACACTCTTGTTGTTAAAGTTGACTGTGGATAGGATCATTCTATTGAGTTAATCGGTTGATTGGTGGTGAAGAAATTAAGCTTAAGGGTTATCTCAGTGTGAATGATGGGGTGAAGGGAAATGAAAGAAAGTTAAGTAACAAAAAGACACTAAGTGCTGGAGTAACTCAGCTTGTCAGGCAGCATCTCTGGAGCAAACGGATAAGGTGATAAGTTGGGTCGAGACCCTTCTTCAGAGTAACATAGTTGAGCTTTGAACGATGATGGAAGACTGAATAGGATGAATAATTGTTACCAGGTGTATTAAAGTATGCATGCCTTGTTATTGAAGGAACATCATTTAAGTCTTGTGCAAGAAGGAACTGCAGTTGCTGGTTCCCAATGATGGGGGAGTCCAGAACCAGGGGCCACAGTTTAAGAATAAGGGGTAGGCCATTTAGAACGGAGATGAGGAAAAACTTTTTCAGTCAGAGAGTTGTGAATCTGTGGGATTCTCTGCCTCAGAAGGCAGTGGAGGCCAGTTCTCTGAATGCATTCAAGAGAGAGCTAGATAGAGCTCTTAAGGATAGCGGAGTCAGGGGGTATGGGGAGAAGGCAGGAATGGGGTACTGATTGAGAATGATCAGCCATGATCACATTGAATGGCGGTGCTGGCTCGAAGGGCCGAATGGCCTGCTCCTGCACCTATTGTCTATTGTCTAAACTGAAGATAGACACAAAAAGCCGGGTCTCGACCCGAAACGTCACCCATTCCTTCCCTCTAGAGATGCAGCCTGTCCCGCTGAGTTACACCAGCTTTTTGTGCCTATCATCATTTATTACTGGAAAACTGATATCACTCTGCACTCAATATTGTATGTCAATTATGTCAATTATTGCAATCTAAAAATTCTGTTTATTGGCAGTGCTCTCCAAAGGAAAAAAACATCAAATTGAACCCACTGGAAATGCAATAAATTCACCAAATGATGCTCTTGGCATGATTTGGTGCCTCAAAGCCATAATGCACCATTAAAATCTCTTGAAGAGTTCAGCCTCTGAATGGACTCCTGGGGCATTCTATCATTTGGAAAGAAAAAGTATCTTGTAAGGAATGCAGACAGATACAGATGTAAAATGCCCCAAATAATTTCAAAGATTAAAAATAATTACAGGCTTGAGCTGTCTCTAATCTGTGTATTCTCTAAGAATAGCAGAAGACGATTGTGTAATGGCATGTCAAATCATAATGTGCACTCTGGGCTTGAAATGTTAAATGATAAGGCTTCCAAAGATTAGATTATAATTCTTTGCTAAAGTGGATAGTGGTTACAAAATGATTGAAAGACCCGGAATTACATTTAAGCTCTTCTAGCAGTGATGTGCTGCTATGGAGGAAGAACATTAATAACAACAGCATATTATTATTAGGTCAGCAACCCTTTTATTGGAAGGCTTTATTAAATTAGATACTAAGGGACTGCTAGAAAGCTTGTCATGCTTTGACCATTGAGCAATAGTTCACTGTATGCTGTTATCAAAGTGGCAGTTATACATGAACTCTTTATGGATAATGGTAGCACTTTCTGTGCTCCATTTTGTAAAATGCTGCCAATGATAACTTGATCCATTTGTCAGTATGTTGATCAAGTATTATATGCCACTGAAATGAACTATCCAATCTTTGCAAATGCATATGGCATTTTCCTTGGCAGAATGACATGCAAACACAATGAAATCCTTCAGAGAAAAGTGTTACAAATGTCAGTGCAAAGCTCTCATTATATTCCTCAAGGATACTTTAATCCACATAAAACCACAGAGAACAATGGAAAATACACCTTTTGATAGAAAAGTGCAAACATTAGGCCTTGAACAGCAGATGTTTAGAGGATTACCTTCAATAATGTTTCATTTTGGGTACCCTCTTCAGCCATGTGAGGAAAATTACATCGTTGGACATGGTCAAATTTCAAAAGAACAATTTTCACCTAGCACAGAAAACAGCATTGTACTGGCTGATTAAAGTGCTTTGATTTTCTTTGGGGTTTTGTTTGGCAGTATTGAACAAAACAAAGGGAAATGTTATCCACACCAATTCATCCTAAACTTAATGCCATGACCAGTTCTCCCACTAATCGACAAAAGTGCTTCAACATCTGGCACACCATTCCTTGTCATCCAGCATATGCTTAAACAATTTTGGAAAGCATTGTGCAGAATTATGGAGTCATTGATTCATAGAGTTGTACAGCACAGAAGTGTGGCCTTCAGCTAACCACATCCATGCCAACATTTTTACATGTCTACACACGGCCCAGTGGCACAGCGGTAGAGTTGCTGCCTTACAGCGCTTGCAGCGCCATAGACCCGAGTTCAATCTCGACTACGGGTGCTGTCTGTACGGAGTTTGTATGTTCTCCCTGTGTTCGCATAAGTTTTCTCCAAGATCTTCAGTTTCTTCCCACACTCCAAAGACGTACAGGTTTGTAGGTTTATTGGCTTAGTGTAAGTGTAAATTGTCCCTAGTGTGTGTAGGGTAGTGTTAATGTGCGGGGATCGCTGGCCGGTGCAGACTCGGTGGGCCATAGGGCCTGTTTCCACGCTGTATCTCTAAACGAAACTAAACAAGACGAAACTAAACTAAACTAAACTAATCATATTTGCATGCATTAGGTCCGTGTACTTCTGAGCCTTCCCTGTTCAATTGTTGGTCTGAATGCCTCTTAAATGTAGTAATTGAATGTGATCCCATCACCTCCTTTGGCAGCATGTTGTAAATATGAACAACCTTCTGCATGAAATATCTTATCCCTCACATGCCCGTTAAAACTCACTCATTTCACCTTAAACATATGCTTTCTGTTTTTGATTCCCTGGCATGGGAAAAAGATCTTGAATATCATCCCTGTCTATGCCTCTCATAATCTTAATCACCCCTCAGCCTCCTTCGTTCCAGGGAAAATAAGCCCATTCTGTCCAATCTCTCTCCATAAATAAAGTCACCCACTCCAGGCAACATCCTGTGAATCTCCTCTGCGCACTCTTCAGCGCACTCTTCAGCGCACACTAAATCAAGTAACAAGTGACCTGCTAAAAGTTGATTATCCCTTTAAATGGGCATGAGAGCTTTCTGTAACTGAATGCATGTTTGACTGTGGGAGTTCCAAAATTGGCTGCAATCAGCACTTCGGCAGCTGGTCATTGTGTGTGTGCACTCCTGTCATCAATAATGTTCCCTGTGTGAGTTACATGCTACAAATACCATTTTGGAACTCTAATTGCAGCTCATTTACCAAAGAAACTGCAGATGATACCAACTACTCACTGTACATTCACCTAATTATAGTAATATAGAGAATGCTGAAACCCAAGATATGACAACAGCAACCAGCTGAGCACTTCTGAATCTGTTCCCGTAAATTTCAGAGATTAAGCACGAACATTGTAGATCCAAAAGCAAACCTCAAAGTGTGGCAGGTTCTCTGCAATGTTAAATTGGTGAGCTACTATTCTCACCTTTATTGTATCTCCCCAACTGTACTTACTCTGCCCTAACCTTAATACACTTAATTGCCCTATGGTAGCCACATTGGCCCCTCACCACCCAAAATTTACCATCTTCCTTTGTGCTCAGCATGTTTGGGTAAACATCATAATGTTTAGTCTTGGGTAAACATCATAATGTCTGCTAAGATGCCAGCAGAGCAAAGCCACATGAAATCTGCTGGTATTTAAAAAAACTGTACTCGTGTTTGCATTTTAAAACCCTTTGTGTTTTCTGATTTCAGTAGATCCCCTTAGTGCACACTTATATAATGAACACAATCTTTCAATTACTTTTGATGCTCTCCCACAACAATTTGTTTGTACAGATACAGATCTGTAAATTGAAAGCAGTTGGAAGTACACAAAGCTGTGATTTTTATGCAAAATGAACTGGTATAGGAATCACGGCATACTAGAACAAGAACTGGCAGTTTGAGGGACAGACTCTTTGAAGATATTGAAGGATTTTATTTTAAAGAAGGAGCACAAGAGTTTAATGATCAAATCAAAACAAAACATAAATCATGAACTCCACGATATGGAGCTACCAAGCTATTTGTTCAGTCTGCTTTTGTACCCTGCAGATAATTAGCAGAGGAACAAAGTTCTCCAGTATGGATGGAATTGACTGCTGGTATGATGGACATGAATATTCTGTTTCACTTAGGTTTTTAATCCCTCTTTTAGCCCAATATTTTAGAATATATTTTATGCAAAGACTTCATAACCTCAACTGTGTTATCAGAGTGAATATATGCATTTCTCCACAGGGCAGAGAAAATGAGAATTGTCACTTTTGCAATTATCCACATTCAGAGCTGAATACGTTCACTTTTAAGTTGTTAACTGCTTATAATTTGCTTTCAAATGGAGACCATCAGTTGTAATCTGTCAAGGCACAATTTACCATAACTCACAGCAAAGTATTTGTTTTTAAGAAAGTGCATTTTCTTCAGGGCTATAATAGAGCATAAGTTGTTGCGTCAGAGAAAAATAATTCCACATCAACACATGCAGGAAACATAATATAAGTGTGATGATCTAAATTAAAATTAAGCCCATAGTGTGAGACCATCTCCAGGGAAGAATCTAGCATAATTTTGCTTTATAACTGCGTGAAAGTGTTTGACAGAAAACAATAAAACTAATATTTATTATTTTGCATATTGGATGATTGCGCATTTCAGAATAACGGCATAAAGTCTTAGAATTATACAGCGCACCACCAGGCATGTAGTCCCAACTCATGCATGCTGACCAAGTTGCTTAAATGAGCAAGTCCCACTTGCTTACATCTGGCCCATATCTCTCCAAACCTTTCCTATCTATTGTTTGGATATGTAATCAATGTTTCAAATGAAAGCAATATTTGGATTATTGTCAGCAGAGATCTATGCACGTGACCCTGTTACAGAGAGAGACGCAAACACATATCATGTCATCTGAATTCCTTCTCAAACATTTGAGAGTCTTTACATCACTTTCTCTTCTATTTCTCTACCTCAACACTTCAAATTTAAGATATTATAATCATTGAATGCAAGATTGGACTCCAGCTTCATTTATCAGACTGTGCTAATCCCAATGTTAAATATATACAGACGTGTATGTAAGATGGGCATTGGACCAACATACCCAAAACAAAATGGCTAGAGCAGTTGGTTAAACTGCTGCTGTTGGCGATACAACCTCACTGGTAAGAAAACTCCTATCACTCCTCGATCCAGACACCTGTCCATTCTCTTCACTGATGCTGCCTGACCCATTGAGTTCCTCCAGCACTTTTTGTTTTGTTCAAGATCCCAGCATCCGCAGTTTCTTGTGCCTCTTGAAATCTCTTGTTAGTTGTTAACAAATATTAGAAGACTATCCAATCCTCAGGAACGTACAATATTTTATTTTCCTACCTCATCATACCAAGTGATAACTGAGTGATAAGGCACTTTCTGGCCATTATTTCATAATGACCTCAACTATGTAAAGGAACAATGTATCACATCACTGAAACAAATGTTTGTTACTGCATTTGACACTCAGAAAAGTCTATCTTAAGTGTGATGTCCCCAAAATAAATGTGACTGAAATTTTAAGCCAAGGTGCTTGAGTAATCTTATTCTGCTGGTTTGGTGAAATTTTGGATTTAATGGAAATTGCGAGAGGAAATCTTTTCAATGCATACTTTGTGATGAAAACATAATTGCATCAATTTTGCTCCTTCATGACATCCCACAAATTTGCTGAAAGTCACTTTACATGTATGCACAGCTGACAAGGCATCTGATGGCTTTTCAGCCTCATATCAACTCAGGAAGTATTCTGAGAATGCATCTCTTGAAGCATTATCAAAGTGACAGAACAGCAGCACTAATATTTCAAAAACTTATGTGAAGGATGTTCTACAGAGAAGCCGATCATTTGGGAAATTCAGGGAGTTATGTAAATTTAATATGCACATGCAAAAAAATGGTATATATTCACTTTATCTCAGGGAAATAATTTATTAGAAGTTTATATATTTTTTAATTTCATGCTGCACCACAACCCAACCATGAACTACCATCCAAAAAAGAAAAGATACCGATGAAAGAACATTGACTTGAAATGGTAACTCTGTTTTACTCTTCACCGATGTTGCCTAACCTACTTGATTTTATTTCTGATTTTAAATATCAGAACTGTTTGAAACTTTCAGCATAATCCAGAGACTTCCCAGGCTGGTATTGGTATTGGTTTATAGCCATCACCTGTACCAGAATACAGTGAAAAGCCTTGCTTTGTCTTTGGATGTTTTCTATGGTGCATCTATAATTTCACTGTGCCTTGTCACGTGACAATAAAGTATTCCATTCCATTCCAATATCATGTATCTTTTTTTATCCTCTGCATCGTGTTCAACTGCATTTATCCCTCACTAATAAAGCTTTCAATTATTTTAGAGGCTATGAGGCATCCACCCATATGTCTCTCTAAAGTTAGTAGTTGAAGGTCTTTATTTTAACTGTTTTCAACAAAATAACTGCAGTGATTTAATCGGGTGGCTCATCATCTCAAGGATAAATCAAAATGCTTGTGAGAGGGCCCTCCAAGTCTGATCTTTCCTGTACTGTTGGACTTACTGTGATGCATGCTGCCTTTGAGGTGGCTGGTATGGAGAGGAAACAGTTCCCCATCTCTTTGCAACATGTTGATTTGTGAAGCGGGTCTGGAAAATGATGCAAGGGCCCTTGTCATGGTTCATCCAAACCGCTCCATTACAGAGGTACTCTATGATTTATGGGCTGTTCTCTGGGACACATTCTGATATGGACATGAAGTGCTGCTGGAAGATCATCAACTTAGTGAAATACGCTCTTTGATCTGCCCAAAATTGTATTGGTTTTCCCAGCATTGTGAGATGTCTGTCAGGCAATGTTGCTGACTGGTCCATTCCAAGCTGCAGGAGTATGTGGTGAGGGATGCATTGAAGCTTCATGCAGCCAATGTCAAGGCTCTGTAGGGGAGGACCATAGTCTAGGCTTCTCTTACTCTGGACATTGAGGTGCATAGTCCAATGCCCTCAAACAAGGGAAGGGATGTCACCCCAGGGAGCCTCATGAGTGGCAAATGTGCTTTATTTAAAGATTGGCGTGAACGCTATTGAGTATGATATTTTTGAATGTGTAGATATGGGGAGAAGTTGGGCACAGGTTACTGATTGTGGATGATCAGCCATGATCACAATGAATGGCGGTGCTGGTCGAAGGGCCGAATGGCCTCCTCCTGCACCTATTTTCTATGTTTCTATGTTTCTATCTATGTTCCGAGACACTGAGAATGTATGAAGAGTTTTTGTATAGTCTTTGCATATATTTTTAGTTCTGAATAAAGTTTGTAAACTAATTCAAAAAGCTGGCCTTCTTCCACATTCTTCATTCTTCCAGCCCTACTTTACAAAGTACACTACATCCACAATCTTGTCAGTGGTGCCAAAAATAGACATTTCACATGATTGATGGGGTGGGCATGTCGATGGGCCTAAGGGCCTGTTTTCATGTTTTATCTCTAAATGAAACTAAAGCAAATTATGTATGGGGGATATAATGTAGAACTATTCACAGAATAAGAAAGATGTGATAAGGGCAGGAGCACAGTCTCACAAAAGCTATCCACAAGAAGGATAAGGCAACTGCTGTCAGACAAGTGCCATATTAAATTAATAACTCATAGTCACAATCCCCAATTAAGAAGAACAGGATTTATTGTGAAACTGTAAAATCTGCATGTAACTATTGTAATGTGAATACTGTAAATTTCTGTGAGATTTTTGGGACCGCAGAGCATCTTTAATTCTCTCAGGAATGCTCTTAGTGTATACTGAAATAAGGCCTTAATAAATCAACGTTTGAGAGATTAACCACGGCTGCATGAGATCTTCTTTGCTTGCTGTCCTGATGAGAGCCGTAATTGAGAGTGCAACTGGGCCTCATGTGAAAGCCAGATTCAAGGTACAGGCTAAATGCACACATCCCTCCAATAGAGGTTAAAATACCAAAAAGGAATTCAGGAACACACATTTGACCAAGTGAGAATTTGGAACTCACAGAGCATGTTGAGGATAAACCTTTGATAAATTGGAGGATAAACTCAATGATTCAAGATTCAAGATTCAAGATTCAAGATATCTTTATTTGTCATCCTTTTGGACGAAATTTAGTCACCTACAGTCCAATAATAAAAGCAATAAAACAAACAAATTACACAACCCCACCCAACGCACAAAAAAAGAAACATCCATCACAGTGAGTCTCCTCCAGTCCCCTCCTCACTGTGATGGAAGGCCAGAATGTCTTTTCCCTTCCCCTGCCGTCTTCTCCCGCGGTCAGGCTGGTGTCGTTGCCACGTTCCAGGCCGCGCCGGCTGGTGAAATGTCCGCGGCGGGCCGACCCAGGCCCCGCGATCCTGGGTGGGCGAACACGCTGCCGCTGCCAGAGCTCCCGATGTCGGCATCCACGCGGCCGGAGCCTAAGGCGAGTCGCAGCCGCTCCCGCAGCCTCCGAGGACGGCCGGCTCCGCTGATGGTGAGTCCGGTCCGCGGGCTCTGCGAACCAGAGCCCTGGAGGCCACCAGCTCCAGGAGTTGGGCCGATGGTAGGCCGCAGCAGGAACGGAGACCCGACCCAGAAAACAAAGGTCGGGTCTCCGTTCGGAAGGGACACATATTACAATTTTACAGTACCTCCCTCCCCCTCACACCCACACATATACACAAACACAAAAACACGACATCACATCAACAATTAAGACACAAAAACAATAAAACACAGAGACAAACGGACTGCAGGTAAGCCGCAGCTGCTAGGGCAGCGCCACCATTTTAGGAAAGATGATCACACAAGAGAAAAAATAACAAATGGAAAAGTGTATGTGTTGGACAAAGTGGGGTGAACATGTGTTCAGCATTAGCAGGTTTAGTGATCTTGTGGACTGTTTTGTCATATTTCAGAAGATTACATTGTTATATATAATAGCTCTATTTACACAACTTAATGTCCTGTTGGTTTTAGTTACTGATCCTCTCTATTTATTAAGATCCTAGAATAATCAAAGTTTTATCTACAACATAAGCAGTAGAATTTATAGCAGGTCACTGAGGCTCTGAACATTGTGACAATTTAGATTTGTTATCTCTCACTGTATTGAATTTGCAATGATTTACCCAGTTTTGGCATCAGATGTGTTGGATAGTATTTGGAGTGAACTACATATTTCTGTTATCTGTTCAATTTTTGCCACTCGTAAATTCAAGCAACTTGAAAATATTTTTGATCATTTTTACTTTCACCGTATTAGATTGCTGCTTATGAAGATTAAATTTTCTGAGCACCATATTTAATCTGTTTCATTCGGGTTCTTAATTAAACCTGCCCTTTTAAATTCTTGCCTGGGTTTATGGAGCAATAGGTTAATTATGTTCAGCATTAGAATTTTACCTTCAGTCTACTTATAATTTGATAATGATGTGCATTAGTTTTTTTTCAAACTTAGACTCTTTTATGGAAACCAAATCGTCTATATGCTGTGTATATGATTATAAATGTTTATTCCTTGAGAGAACCAAAAAGCCTACATGGGAAAAGCTTACAAAGGCCACCACACCATCATATTTTGTTGTTGTTTACAAAAAAAAGCAGATTAGTTCAAAAAGAGAACTATCAGTCAATCATGTCTTTCCAGATTTGTCTGTGCAACTATTATTAATAAAACTAGAACACTAATTTTAAAATAAAAATGTCTTAATAAGATTCCAACATTCAAGATTCAATTTATTGTCACATGTACCACTTCAGCTCCAGTGAAATTTGAGTTACCATACAGCCATACTAAGTAAAAAGCACCAAGACACACAGCCACATAAAATAACATTTAACATAAACATCCACCACAGATGATTCCACATTCCTCATTGTGATGGAAGTTCAATTAGCTTCCTCTTTGTTCCCCCCGTGGTCGGGGCTGTTGAACCATCCGCAGTCGCCGCAGCCGACGGTCCGATGTCTGAAACCCTCGCGTCGGGATGATTGAAACTCCGGCGTTGGGACGGATTGAAACACTCTCCATGGCATTGGAGCTCCCGAGTCGGCCTCTTCTTACCAGAGACCGCAGGCTTCACGATGTTAAAGTCCACAGTCCCCCGCGGTTGGAGGTCTCCACAGTCGATCCTCGGCAAAGGATCGCAGCTTCACGATCTTAAAGTCCGCGCCGTGTCTGTGGTTTGAAGCGCTGGGCCAGTCTCCAGGAAAAGCCGCACCTCTCCATGATGTTCGGCCGCAGAGCGGATGGAGATATGTTACAGAGAAAAATTGCATCTCCGTCGAGGTAAGAGATTGAAAAAAAGTTACCCCCAATTCCCCCCCCCCCCTCCACACATAAAACAAACCAAGAAACACTATAACATACTTTTAACACATACTTAAAATAATAAAAACAGTAGAAAGGACAGACAAACTATTGGCAAGGCAGCTAGTGCTGGTGGCGCCATCTGGTGGTTCCACAACTAGACGTAGAATTGCCACTTCATATAGCAGTCGATGGTGTCTCATAAAGACTCTGAAAATAGCACACCAAGTATTATAAATATCAAATTAGAGTGCAGAAAACACACACAGCAAGATTGACTAATATAAGACAGCAAGATGGAATAATATATTTTTAGAGCGTGTTCTTAGATTCCATATCTCTTGTTTCCTTTTCGTCTGATTTAGAAATCAACCTGTGTGGGTTTTCTCCACTCCAACGTACATCATTCTCTTTTATCATATGACTCATCCCTCTGCTTTTTATTTTATTTATGCTAAAAGCAATCAGCAATAGGAAATTATTGTTATATTTCTAAAACTAAAGCCAATTTCACTAAAGATTTGAGATTAATCATTATAAATAAACTTGCTGCCAGGCAGACATCTGAAAAAATATAAGCAAGTTGTGTATTTGTTGAATATATTTATTCATCCAAACATGCAACATTTCATTGGTGTCAGTTCCTTTTATTTTGGAAGCTGTTTCTTCTAGAGGGAAAGTGTCACCATTTTACTCACATCCTTTTTTGATGCAGGAGGAAATGATTAAACATTCCAGAGGAATAGATAATATTACCATTCCATCAATAAAGGGGAGAAAAAAGCTAGGAAACTTTTGGTTCATTAATCTTGCATTCATAGTGGGTGAAATGCCAGAGTACATGTTTATAAAATAACAATTGAGATATATTTCAGGATCCACTAATCTGCACATCCGGATTATTGGCATTAACTCCCTTGCAGAGGTTTGCATTGGGACCAGAAATTTGGAAAAATTCTACACAAATGCACTGTATGGATAAAAACAGGATACTCTTAAAAAAGTGTGAGCTGATCATTGATGCCAGCATGGATCTATAAAGTGTAAGAAGCAACTGCAGATGCTGGTTTACACCGAAGGTAGACACAAAATGCTGGAGTATTCTCCATTTTTATGTAGATCCTACATGTAGAATTCTACATTTTTCTTGAACCTCATCCCCTTTGATCACTCGTTTTTCACACCTTTACCCTCCATATCTTTTGTGTCTTTCTCCCCTGACTCTCAGTCTGAAGAAGGATCTCGACCCAAAACATCACCCATTCCTTCTATCCAGAGATGCTACCTGTCCCACTGAGTTACTCCAAGATTTTGTGTTTATTTATGGTCCTGTAAAGATTAGCTAAGGCTATTTCATTGCATCACATTTATGAGGAAGTCACAGGGTGCATAGTTAAAGGGAATTAAGTGATTGATGCTGAATGAATAGATTATGTTGGATAGTATGATTATTGTGAAAATGAACACATGACATTGAAGTGTAAGTAGATGACTATTGAAAATTATCATTACATCATAAAGCCGTGAATAAAAGTAAATGTATTTTTCCCACTTGCTTGAATTTAGAAAGAAATGTGCATATGGAATTTCAAGGGAAATGCCTTTATTTACAATTTATATAACTAATTTGAACATAGTCAAAAAGAGAACTAAGTTGAAATTGGCTGAGATTTACAGATCTGGGCACATGTCATTTGTGAGGAAAGGATAGCAATAATGAGATATGATATAGGAAAACTAGTAGTTTTCCCTATAGTAATTCAATACAAGTAAACCCATTTGCAGAAAATCTAATTGTAAATAGTAGTTAACTACTAACTACATAGTTGTTGAAGCTTAAAGTAGATGATAATAATTGAAATAATGCACTGTTATTTATTAGTAATTTACATGCAATCTTTATTGCAGTAATATATTACAAATAATAGGCTGAAACAAATTGACATTGAGTCACAGAACAAGTCATTGGGTAACCAAAAGCTCAGTTACAAAGGTAGATTTTAAATAGGACTAATTTCCTGGATGGCTAATGTTACTGCTTCCAAATGAAGTGCAGAGGAGACAAAAGATGATCTGAGTTAAGTTGGACCTAGAGAGGAATGAGGTCACCAAAACATTTGACTGCAAAACTAAAATTGAGATACTGTTTGGTTAGGGATAGCATGCGGGTGATTCTGCATGGAAAGTAGAGGAATCTCAGATATATAGGTGGTAATCTTTATATTTCCTAATTGACAAAATGCTACTGAGTGAAGCATTTGGGCTATTTTCATCTTATTGATTTCCAAAGTGTGGTTTCTGACTGTTTGTGCAAGATAAAATGTATTCCTATAAATAGTATGTAGATGTATATAAAATTAGGAGAGGCACAGATAGAGTAGACAATCAGAATCTTTTTCCCAAGATGGAAAAAAAAAATCAAATATTACAAGGCACAGCTTTAAGCTGAGAGGAGCAATGTTTAAAGGAGAAGAGCAGGATAGATTTTTTACACAGAGGCTTTTCAGTGCCTGGAATGCAATGGCAGGGTTGGTGGTTGAGGCAGATACAATAGTCATATGGATTTGCAGGGAATGGATGGATATGGACTATGTGTAGGCAGAGTTGGCATCATGTTCGGCACAATATTCTGGGCCGAAAGGTCTGTTCTTATGCTGTACTGTTCTCTGTTCTATGTTCTATGATAGGGATTCAGCCACATTAAAAAAAGAAGAGATTTTAGGTTTTATACATCAAGTACACAATAAAGTAATCAGATGAATTTGAGCAACACATCAGCATCACTTCAATGTTTGAATTGCATTTGCAATCAATCAAGAACTTTTCTCACTGGAACAGAGAAATTTAAAGAAGACCAAATTAAGGTTCCAAAATGTTGAAGTAAATGAACTGTAAAATATTATATTCACAGTTGGTCTATCAAAAGCAGGAGATCATAAACTATGGAAAATCAGTAGAGGAATGAAGGAGAAGGCGAAAGATTTTCTTCTTATACATTAAGGCAGTACAAAACAAACTTGAAATAGAGACTATGGGAGACAATGGTTACCTATTTGAAAAGGAAGCATAAAAAGGGTACAGAAAATGGGATATAGATTAAGTTGTCACATAGAATGGCATACACAATCAACAGTCCTAGAGGCATAATTCTTTTTCAGCTTTGAAAATGGGGATTTTTTACTTTGTTTTAAAAAAAATATGCTAAAACATTTGGGATACAAATTCACTTTTGTCTTTGTCTGAAAGCATTCCATGTTATAATATTTTGCACAATATCGTTTCACAGTTGAATTTAAGGTTATACTCATCGATCTATAGGAGTTATGGGGATTCTTCCAAATCCATTGCCATTCTCACCAACCCTCACCCAGAAACATTTGCACATAGAATAATGGCATTGTATCTCTATCATACTTTACCAAGATATTCATACCCGTCAGCCATTGTTAAGTGAATAGTAGTATTGATGTGTTGTATTCTGCCTCAGAAGTTCATCCTATTAAAGTCAAAGGAATACAATTCAATAGACAATAAACAATAGACAATAGACAATAGGTGCAGGAGTAGGCCATTCAGCCCTTTGAGCCAGCACCGCCATTCACTGTGATCATGGCTGATCATCCACAATCAGTACCCCATTCCTGCCTTCTCCCCATATCCCTTGACTCTGCTATCTTTAAGAGCTCTATCTAACTCTCTCTTGAAAGCATCCAGAGAATTGGCCTCCACTGCCTTCTGTGGCAGAGAATTCCACAGATTTACAACTCTCTAAGTGAAACAGTTTTTCCTCATCTCCATTCTCGGTGCAGATTACTTCTAATTGAATATTGCTATTCATAATCAGCCACTAAAATACACGAGTTATGACAGCCCGACAGTTCGGTGTGGGAATGGGAAGGAGAGTTGAAATGAGGCAAAGATTTACGTGCACTTGTAGAAACAAGGAATTGCAGATCCAGGTTTACAATAAATAGACACAAAGTGCTGGAGTAACTTGTTTCAAGTCTGAAGAATGGTCCTGATCCAAAACATCACCTATTCATATTTTCCAGGGATGCTGCCTGCCTGCTGAGTTACTCCAGCGTTTTGTGTCTTTTGTTTAATCCATGCATACCTCCTCCATCCTGGATTATTGCATTCAGTGCTCGTCATATGGCCTCCTCTACATTGACAGGACCAGCTATGGACTAGGAGACTGTTTTGAAGATCACCTGTAAACTGTCTACAGTGGCCATCTTGATAAACATGTTAATTATCACTTTAACTCCCACTCCCTGATTTACTGCCAAGATGAGACCAGACGCAAACTAGAAGGACAGGACCTAATTTTCCATTTGGATATCCTACAGCCCAATGATTCAAACAATGAATTTTCCAATTTTAGGTCACCCATTTCCCTGTCTTCCGTTTCCACCTATGGTTGCTATCCCTTTGTTCACCTATTCTGTCCCTCCACCCCCTCATTACCTAGATTCATCACCCTCCCTCACCTATTCCATCTGCCTATCACGCACACACCATTCTACCTGGATTTTCTTTCTCCCTTGGTTCACCTTTCCTATCCCCAGGCCCACCTGGTTCCTTCTGCTCATTATCCCTCTCTAACCTAGTTACATCTCCTGTCAGCAGCTATGTCTAAACTTTCACCTCCTCTCCCCCACCCAACTCCATCTACCTGTTTTTCCCCCTTACATTACCACCTATCACCTCCTAGTCTGTCTCAGCATTCCCCGTCCCCTTCCCTCAATGGGCTTTATCTGCAAATCATTCCCTCCGTACCTGATTTCCATTATCATCTGCCAACCTGTGCCTCATTCCTCCCTCTCACTTCTATATAGGCAAGGCAAGGCAAGTTTATTTATATAGCACATTTCATACAGCAATGGCAATTCACAGAGCATAAAAATATGGAACAAGGAGAAAAGGTAGGAAAATACAAATAATAAGAGTAATAAGATAAATAAATAATAGTGATAAGTAAGATTAATAGAGTAATGGGGGATCATGACAGAAGCCTCCTCGTGGCGATCCCCCGAAAAAGACGACACAATGCCCTTTGTGACACATCGGGCGACCGATTCTGTCAACAATATATTGGCTCTCTTCCCTCTAAGTCCAGATTCAGGGTCTCTGCCACTAATAACAACCATCACTTTGCCTCCACAGATGCTGCCAAGCATTCAAAACTCCTCCAGAGGTTTCTCCCCATTTCTCCCCTTCCCCCTTTTCCCATCCCTTCCACAGGCCTTACAATTCTCACCTCTTCTATCCTTTTCTCTTTATTTTTGTCTTTTACTTTCCCGTTTATCTTTCATCCCTTGCCTTTTTCCAACCATCTGCCAATCAAAATGGTCCCTCACCTATTACGTGTAGAATGAAACTCAAGATGCTGATTTAAACCGAAGATAGACACAAAAAGCTGGAATAAGTCAGAGGGACAGGTAGCATCTCTGGAGAGAAGGTATGACTGACGTTTCGCATCCCGGGATGCCGCACGCTCAGCGGGAGTGTCCCGGGGAGCCGTGCGTGCAGCAAGTGCGTCACAGGGAGCCGCGCGGGCCCGATCCACCCACTGAACAACTGCGCCGCCACCCACCGGAACGCGTCCCGGTAGGTCCGACTCACAGGAGAAGCTGGGCGGCAAGGCCTGTCTGGGCCGAAGGAGCAACTACGGAGAGGAGAGCCTTGGTGGCGGCGATGGGAGTCTCGGCGGTATTGATGGGAGTCTCGGGGGCGGCAGCGAGTGCCTCGACTGTAGCTTTAGCCTCGATGGTGGTGGGGCCTCAACAGCAACAGCAGCCTCGATGGCGGGGTGGGAGGGGGGGGGGGACTTGCGATCAACCTGCAATCAATGGTCGATGAGCGTAAGTGGGGGAGGGGAGGACAATGGGGACCGGCGTGGGGGGACCCACCATGAAGTACAACAGGGACCCGATGTGGGGGGACTGCTGTGAGGGACGGTGGGACAACAAAGGGGGACCCGGTGTGGGGGAGGGGGGCCACTCCAGTTTAGAATCCTCTGCCATGGGGATAAGTCTGTGTTTGTTTGTTTGTTCATTCATTCCGGTGAAGGCGCTGTGCACACAGCAGCCAGCCAAAAGTCCCTTGTCTTTTTCTTTTTGTTTTCAATTTTAATATCAAGTTTTCGTGTACCTTGTTGTGTGTTGTGACTGTTGGCAGACCAATTTCCCTCCGGGGATGAATAAAGTTTTATCGTATCTGCAGGAGCCATTTTGCGTTTATTAGTTATTTTAGTATATTATTATATTACTTGGTATCCTGGTGTATTTTTGGACACTAAGAGGTTAATACTTTGCTTGCATTTGGGCTGGGTGTGGCCAGAGAGCTTCCAGCTCCGACATATTTATTCAGTTCACGAAAAGAAATGGCTGATAGAAGTTCAGCCAAAATAAGCTGCTGATATAAATCGGCTAAAGAGCCTGCTGATAGAAGATCAGTGAGAAATCTCTGCCGGAGATAAGCCCAGACTGTTGATATAAGTCACATAGGTTACGGTAGTTCATTAGATTTTTATCAAGCTAATCAATAACAAGTCAATGACAAGAGATATGCGAATATGTTATATTGCAACTTCAAATAAACGACTAACTAATTCAAACGTCGTGGAGATCTCTATTGTTGATTGTTTTGCGTATAAGAAAATATTGTTCTACTTAGCCTACGTCAACAGAAGCTTTAGAGCTTGATAAGAAAGACAAGCTGGCCGTAATATCATCATATCGTATTGCATTGAGACCCTTTAGACATCTAAAGAAGGGTCTCAACCCAAAATGTCACCCACTCCTTCTCTCCAGAGATGCTGCCTGACCCACTGTTACTCCAGCCTTTTGTGTCTATCTTCTACCTATCACTAACCAGGTTTGCCCTGCCCCCACTTCTCTTCAGGCTTTCTCCATCTCTTCCGCCCACTCCTTCCCCTCCCCAGCACAATCAGTTTGAAGAAAGGTCCTGACCCAAAATATCACCTATCCTTGTGCTCTAAAGATGCTGCCTGGCCTGCTGAATTACTCCAGCACTTTTTGTGGGTTTTTTTGTAAACCAGCATGTGCAATTCCTTGTGTCTCCATTATATAAGTGAGCCCAATGAGAACATATGAAACATCCAGCATTGTATGTTGTATTGAGATATAGTAAATGCCTGTGATTGAGTTTCAGCGAATGGCCTGAACTTTCAATTGTGGTGTTTAATTGCTCATGTTTTCACATCTTCACTTAGATCCTTCCTTGAGTAGGTGAAAATATCTTGTCACTGAACGAGGGAAAAGCAGATTGTTCAAGTAGCAGAGACAATTGGCAATTTTCAGCACTGCAAAACAACAGTACCAGGCTATGGAGAACAGAAGGAATGATAAAGGGATACATGAATATTAATGTATGTTGCTATCAGAGAGTAAGCATGTGCAAAGCTGTAGGATTTCTTGGGCAGACATGAAAAATGTTCTCAGAAATATAAAGGAGAAAGAAAACAAAATCCAGACAGAGATAAACAGGCAAAGGCTTTAATAATAGCTGAACTGCGAAAATATTTTCACTGAAACAATGACCATCTATCTTGATGCACAAGTAAGAAGGCTTACAAAGAGAATGAACGATCGCATGCCTGCAGAACAATGCATCTCAAGTTCTGTAAAGAACAGAATCAGAAAATATAGAAAGTGCAATGCACTACCAGAACAAGAGCAGCCGGGTCAAAATACCTCAAGATAAAAGATCACAGAACTGCAATTCACAAACATCAAATATCATTCACAATTGATCTGAGGAAAGAAGAATAAAATGTGCAACTGCTACAAAAGTCACATGGAAGGAAAGGCTGAGGTAGAAATTGCCTATTAGTGACATTACAAAAATTATCAGTGTCCAGTGTATCAGTGTCCTATATTTACAATCATTTTGAATTTCTTCTCCTGGCAGAATTGCACTTCTTCTTAACGAGTCCACATCACAAGATTAGAAATTGTTTGGCCAGAGCTGGACACACTTCTCGGCATCTGCATACAATGGCGTCTTGCGCTTCTTGTGCTTCTTGCGCTTTTTGTGCTTCTTGTGCGTCTTGTGCGTGGTGGAGGAAAGATTGGTGGAAACAGGGCCGTGACGTGAACGCTCTTTACTTAACCCCACAGAATTACACTTAATGTGGTTGAAACAAGAAACATCAAGGAAGTCAATGGAAGTAAAATAAAAAAACACGAGAGATAAATAATATCTGCCAGCTCATTTTGACGCAGCTTACAGTTTCACACAGATCCATCCTTATGAGTTTCCATTCCTTGTGTAGTTAAGATTGTTCTTGGTTTAATTGTGCTCCTCCTTGCTTCCTACAATTCTGAAGGCAACCATTTGGTCTATTGAGTCAATGCCAGCTCTCAACATCATATCTTTCCCATTCCCCCTAGATAGTGAAAACACCCAGAGTCTATTTTCCATTGTAGGGATGTCCAAAACTTAAAGACATCAGTATGAGGTGAGAAGGATAATATTAAAGGAGATCTAAGGGGTAATTTTTTTCACTGGAAGAGTAATTGGTATCTGGAAAGAGCTGCAAGTGTATGTGGTGGAGGGAAGAACAGTAATAACAATAAAGAGGCATCTAGATAGGTATGAATAAGCAAGGTTTAATGGGATAGGGAATAATTACAGGCAAGTGTATCAGTGTCCTATAGGTATAGGTATAGGTATAGGTATAGGTATAGGTATAGGTATAGGTATAGGTATAGGTATAGGTATAGGTATAGGTATAGGTATAGGTATTGGTATAGGTATAGGTATAGGTATAGGTATAGGTATAGGTATAGGTATAGGTATAGGTATAGGTATAGGTATAGGTATAGGTATAGGTATAGGTATATGGCAAGATGGCGGCGCTGCCCTAGCAGCTGTGGCTTACCTGCAGTCCATTTGTCTTTGTGTTTTTGTTGTTTTTGTTGTCTTAATTGTAGTTGTGATGTGGTGTTTTTGTGTTTTTGTACTATGTGTGTATGTGGGGGGGAGGGGGGGAACTGTAACATTGTAAATATGTGTCCCTTCCGAACGGAGACCCGACCTTTGTTTTCTAGGTCGGGTCTCCGTTCCTGCTGCGGCCTACCATCGGCCAAACTCCTGGAGCTGGCGGCCTCCAGGGCTCTGGTTCGCAGAGCCCGCGGACCAGACTCACCATCAGCGGAGCCGGCCGTTCTCGGAGGCTGCGGGAGCGGCTGCGACTCGCCTTAGGCTCGGGCCGCGTGGATGCCGACATCGGGAGCTCCGGCAGCGGCAGCGTGTTCGCCCGCCCCGGATCGCGGGGCTTGGGTCGGCCCGCCGCGGATATTTCACCGTCCGGCGCGGCCTGAAATAGGCCACGGAATTTTCTCTGCTCGGCGGGGGCTTCAATGTCGGGAGCCCCGACCGCCCCGACTTGCAGCGGGGCTTGGGTCGGCCCATTGCGGACATTTCACCGTCCGGCGCAGCCTGGAACATGGCAACGACAACAGCCTGACCGCAGGAGAAGACGGCAGGGGAAGAGAAAAAGACATTCTGGCCTTCCATCACAGTGAGGAGGGGACTGGAGGAGACTCACTGTGATGGATGTTTCTTTTTGGGGGGTTTTGTGTTGGTTGGGGTTGTGTAATTTGCTTATTTTATTGCTCTTATTGTTGGACTGTGGGTGACGAAATTTCGTCCAAAAAACTTGTTTTTTGGATGACAAATAAAGATATCTTGAATCTCTCTTGAATAGGTATAGGTATAGGTATAGGTATAGGTATAGGTATAGGTATAGGTATAGGTATAGGTAGGTATAGGTATAGGTATAGGTATAGGTATAGGTATAGGTATAGGTATAGGTATAGGTATAGGTATAGGTATAGGTATAGGTATAGGTATAGGTATAGGTATAGGTATAGGTATAGGTATAGGTATAGGTATAGGTATAGGTATAGGTATAGGTATAGGTATAGGTATAGGTATAGGTATAGGTATAGGTATAGGTATAGGTATAGGTATAGGTATAGGTATAGGTATAGGTATAGGTATAGGTATAGGTATAGGTATAGGTAACTGCTGTGGACCCGTTGGGTCCAAACATCTCCTGCATTGGTGCAGCACCCTCCCCTCCCCCACTACTGCCTCCCTCCTTCCCCTCACTCCCCCCACTCACCCACTTCATCCTCACTCAACCCCCCCTTATCCCCTCTTCCCCTCCCCCCCTCCACGCCCCCACTCACCCATTCCATCCCCTCTCAACCTCCCTTAAAACTCCCCCGGGGCTGGGGAGAGGAAAGGGAAGAGTGAGCCACTCACCCCGGCCCTGGGCGGCCAGCAGCAGGAGAACTCTCCTCACACCCCCCTCATTGGTTTCACTCCCATCACTCGGGCGGGTCCCGCAACCCCCTCCGAGCGGCAACCCTCCCCCAACTGCGCACGCACGGATCCGGCAGTCATCTTACCATTGTGAAGCAAGATGAACACATAAGTATTAGATCAACGGGCCCCAACTGCGCAGGCGTGGACCCATTGAGTTCCCATTGTGATGTCGTACACGGAGGTATTACTGTACAGGCGCGGCTGACGGGAAAAGCAAATGGGAGCGATTTATTAAAGTTTAAAAAGTGATTTATTAAAGTTTAAAAACGGAATAACTTTTAAAATATAACAACCATTTGAACCGCAGGCCAATGGTGAGTAAGGTGGGTCTAAAATTGTTGCGTAATCCTGTACTGTTTTGGCTGTATTTTGGGTTCAAATATATTTACAAACAACAAATATACAGAGTTGTAGTAATATATAGATGGTCGGCATAAATACGATGAACTGAAGGACCTGTTTCAATGCTGTATAACTATGACTTTATTATGGCATCAGCATTTTTCTGGAAATTGTCATTGTTTTTCAGAAAATATTTTCTCCAGTCTTGTCAATTGCTGCTCTTCAATTCAGTGGGATTCCAAAAGATGTGAGTGACAAATAAGAAGCAGTGAAGCCTTGTATCCCTGGTGACAATATGCCAACCAGTTATTTTTCACTACTTTATCCCTTTGGCACTTTCATACCATCAGGCATTTGGATAAACAGAAAAGTGGTTCGTGATGCACATGGAAAAGGAAAGGTGATGCTGAGACCAAAGAACAAAGCCAACTGACAGAATGATTTGTCTCAAATTTGGGAATGGAATTGAACTGGAAAGGCAGCAGAATTCAAGAACACTGCTCAGAAATAACCGCAGGAGCAGTGTATGTAGGCAGAATGTGATTGATGAAATCTAATGCAAGCAAGTGTGAAGCATAGCATCGGGAAAGGAAGAGTGTGACCATGCTACTCTGTGGATTGTTTTGAAGAACCTAAAGATGAAGTAGAAATAAACTCTAGTGTCCCAGCAGACTGATGGGTATTTTGTCCAACAATAAAATTGATGGAATGTCGATATCATGGCTGAAGTAGTAGAAAAGATGTAACCAAAAGAAAGAATCAAATTGCACGCTGGACTACACCATTCAGTTCAAGTGGCCCAGGGCCAGGCAAATGAGAAGCACAGTGTCAGAGAGCAAGGGCACACTGAGTAATTTGGGAAAACTCGAAGAGTTATAGATTATCAGTATTGTATTGGTTTATTACTGTCACATATACTGAGATACAGTGACAAACATCTGTGAAGTATGCAATCTAAGAAGTTTCTTAGCTGAGGAGACATGAATGTTGAAAGGCAAATCCAGAATATACTTTAAATTAAATTGCAAGACAAGCATAAGGGAAATCTAAGGCTGTTATCAGGATTTTTCTTCACGTCACAAGTGCTGAACAAAAGAACGTAAGAAGTGGGAGCAGGAATAGGACGATCAGCCCCTCAAGCTTGGTAGTTATTCAATAGGATCGTAGATGATTCACCTTTGGTCTCAATGCCATTTCCCCATTCTTTTCCCATACATATTGACTCCCCTTGCAGTTTAACTATCCATCAATCTTCACTTTGAAAATACTAAATAACTCCACCACCACAGCTTTCTGTAGAGAATTCCTAAGTTTCATGACCTTCTGAGAGGAGAGTTGCCTCATCTTTGTCTCAAATGAGTGACCCCTTTTTGTGACACCATGCCCCCACTGGGAGAGACATCTTCTCAGCTTGCATCCCTGGCAGTAGTCCTCGATATGGTTCAATAAGATTGCTTCCTTGAGCAATACTGCAAGGAAACTAGTCCTTCAGTCCAGCTTGTCCAAATCTTTTCATTTTTGTACTCTACATCCTACAGACCCAACCTACTTGACTTTTCTTCACGCACAACCTTTTCATCCTGAAATCAACTGAGTGACTTTTCTCTACCCTGCCTTTTATGCAGCTATATCCTTCCATAAATATGGAGATCAAAATCAAACATAATACTCCAGGTGTGGTCTCACCGTTACCTGAAAAGTTGCAATAAATATTCTCCACTTTGAATTCCAATAGACAATAGACAATGGACAATAGACAATAGGTGCAGGAGGAGGCCTTTCGGCCCTTCGAGCCAGCACCGCCATTCAATGTGATCATGGCTGATCATTCTCAATCAGTACCCCGTTCCTGCCTTTTCCCCATACCCCCTGACTCCGCTATCCTAAAGAGCTCTATCTAGCTCTCTCTTGAATGCATTCAGAGAATTGGCCTCCACTGCCTTCTGAGGCAGAGAATTCCACAGATTCACAACTCTCTGACTGAATTTTTTTTTCCTCAACTCAGTTCTAAATGGCCTACCCCTTATTCTTAAACTGTGGCCCCTTGTTCTGGACTCCCCCAACATTGGGAACATGTTTCCTGCCTCTAACGTATCCAACCCCTTAATAATCTTATACGTTTCGATAAGATCTCCTCTCATCCTTCTAAATTCCAGTGTATACAAGCCTAGTCGCTCCAGTCATTCAACATATGACAGTCCCGCCATTTCGGGAATTAACCTAGTAAACCTACGCTGCACGCCATCAATAGTACGAATATCCTTCCTCAAATTTGGAGACCTAAACTGCACACAGTACTCCAGGTGCGGTCTCACTAGGGCCCTGTACAACTGCAGAAGGACCTCTTTGCTCCTATACTCAACTCCACTTGTTATGAAGGCCAACATTCCATTGGCTTTCTTCACTGCCTGCTGTACCTGCATGCTTCCTTTCAGTGACTGATGCACTAGGACACCCAGATATCATTGTACGTCCCCTTTTCCTAACTCATTCCATGCTCCTTTCAACAAAACCCATTATTCCTTTAGCCTTCTAAATTATTGTTGATTTTGTTCTGCGTATCATGAACAAGCAGCCCTAGGTATTTTTATTCCACAATACTTTGCAGTCTCATATGGTCATACAGAGAGGAAACAATCCTCGGCTCACTGAGACCATGCCAACCACATTCTCCCCACATTCCCAGCAACTATCCACAAAATCTGCCATTCAACCACAAATTAGGGGCAATTTATCGTAGCCAATTAACCTGCTACCTTGGGAATGTCTTTGGGAAGTATGAGGAAACCGGAACAGCCAAAGCATATCTACACGGTCACAAGGAGAATGAACAAACCCCACACAGGCAACACCCAAGGCCAGAACTGAACCGAGGTCTCTGTAGCTGTGAGGCATGGAGTCTACCAGTCGGACCATGGTGCCACCCCACTCTTTTTAAATGTCAAGTCAAGTTTATTTGTTAAATGTGCTCTTACATTCTTATTCTTTCTTGCAAAATAGATGACCTATTTTTCCACATTATACCCAATCTGCCAATTTCTAACCCACTCATTTAACCTATCCATATATCTTTGCAGGCTCATTATGTCATTGTCACAACTTAATCCTGACCTATTTTTAAATCATGAGAGAATTTAGACTACTGTATTGTAGCCTACACTGAGAAATAGTTGAACGATGGGCAGGACTGGCAACTCAATATCCAGGAGTACAATATTCAGGCAACACAGAGGGGGATGTAAAAGAGAAAGTGGCATTGCACTATTAGCCAAGGAATGTAGAACTTCAGTATAGGGGAAGGGCATCATAGAAGGCTCCTCAGATAAGGCCACTTGGGCATGGGAACTAAAAAGGTGTTGTCACTTTGCTGGCAAAGTAATCCAAGGCACTGAATAATCAACAGGAGATAATAAACAGATATTTACCCAA